>NC_081365.1:73124602-73724602 GCF_030684315.1 Stegostoma tigrinum
ATCGCATGAAGAAGATGATAGACCAGTGTGGGGAAAGCAATGTTTTCACTGTGAAAAGTTGAGTCATTTTTCACACAAATGAACAGCTAGAAGGAAGTGCAATAAGCCGGTGCAGATGGCCACTGGGTGGACATCAGTCAATGATTTTGACAAAGCACTCTATACAATGCAGCAAGTTGGTTCAATGAAGTCAATAGATGATAAATGATTTGTGACTGTAGGAATAAGAGATTTCCAATGCGTTACAGCACACCAAAATCAATCACTGGTCTACAATAAAGTGTTTGTAACTTGAGGTTGTTTCCTTGGAGAGCATCATCTCCAAGTCGATGATCATGAAAAATAGATTGAGCTATAGGGAGAAGCTGAATAATCTGGGGTTATTTTCCCTGGAGCATTGTAGGCTGCAGGGGTGACATTATAGAGGTTTATAAAATTAAGTGGGGTATGGTAGAGTGAATAGCCAAGGTCTTTTTCCCAAGTTCTGAGGAAGGGTCACCAGACCCGAAATGTTAGCTCTATTTTCTCCTCCACAGATGCTGCCAGACCTGCTGAGCTTTTCCAGCAACTTTGTTTTTGTTCCTGATTTACAGCATCCGTACATTCCCCCTGAGTACGTGTGGGTTTCCTCTGGGTGCTCTGGTTTCCTCCCACTGTCCAAAGATGCACAGCCTGGGTGGATTGGCCATGTGAAATGCAGGGTTACAGGCGTAGGATAGGTGAGTCTGGATAGGATGCTCTTCAGAGAGTTGGTCTGGACTTTTTGGGCCAAATGGCCTGCTTTCATTCAGGAGGGATTCTATGACTGATTGTCCTGAGTGTCAGACTGCCTCTGGACTGGTAGGGGAGAGTGCCCTCTGCCCTCTGAAAGTGCCAGGACCCTCTCACTGAAGGTTACTATCCTCCTTGACTTGTCCAAGGCTGAATGGCCACCATGAACAGCTTTCTGTCTGCACTAATAATGACAGCAGTAATTTGAGACTGATAGCTATGCTGAGGAGGCAATGTGCTAAAAAATAAAGCAACCCAAAGCAGAGCAGGGATGCTGTGACCATCGGGTCAGCTCAGAATAAAATGGGCATGATCACAGTGAGTGAGGTGCCTGGAGATATAGCATGGCTCAGTCAATGAGCTGGGTGTGTGTCCCCGAGTGCACAGTGTCCCTGCTGCAGCACACAAATGAGAGTGACTGGTGTTGCACTGGGGATATGTCCCGTGGGTGTTAAATGCAGGATGTCAATTTTTTGTGGATGTGAGATGTGTGCAGCTGGTAACCATGGTGAAAGGCTTAACCTGGACACAATGGGCAATTTAGCAAGGCCAATCTACCCGAACCTGTGCATCTTTGGACTGTGCGAGGAAATCAGAGCACCCGGAGGAAACCCACGCACATGTGGGGAGAATATGCAAACCCCACACAGACAGTCTCCTGAGGGTGGAATTGAACCTGGGATCCTGGCCTGTGAGGTAGCAGTGCTAACCACTGAGCCTCCATGCCAACCCCAGGGGCAGTGGGGAAAAATCTATTCACTTTGAGAATTCAAGAATTGCACAAAGTTTACAATGCACAGGAAATAAGACATCAATTGATCAGCCATGATCAAGTATAAGAACTCATGAACTCTAAGAATTTTTTAAATAGCGTATACTCTAGCTTCCTGTTACAGTAATTGCCTTCCTCCTTTCCAAGTTAAAAAACCCAAAATTTCCCCTACCCTATCGTCTCCAGCACTTGGAAGCAACTTCCTCGCTCTTCTCTGAACTTCCTCAAGTGCTCAAGATATTTCCCCTCCGTTTTACTTCCTCCTTATGCTCAGTATCATGCTTTATTATTGTTCTTGGGCTTAATAAGTAATAAAATTTCTCTTACTTTCACTCAATAAAAGCCTTGTAAGTTGATCCCTAATTTCAATGAGTGCCTTTGATTTAACTGAAACATGATATAGCTGCGTGCTAAAAAGAATTATAAATCTTTGTTACTGCCAACTGAGATGAAATGATTCTTTCCCGATCAAAGCAGCTCATGTTAAGATTCTCTCCAACATGTCTGCCATTTTTGTCTGATTTTCCAGGCAAAAGCACTTCCTCGGTGTTGAAGGCAAGAATATTGTTGTAAATTTGCAATAACATTTTGAACTCCCCGCTACAACAGCACTTCTGAGTAGGCTGAGGTCGAATTTGTAAAAATTCAGAATGTTGCCCTTACCAAAAATTGACGTATTGCAAGTGGCCCAAACACAAACATTGTTTTATTTTTCTAAAAAGGTTGAATGGTGACATCACAGTGCACCAGACAGGACTGGTGATACCTCAGAAATATGTGATTTCCTGGTGAAAGTGGACAAAACAATATGTGAAGTGTAGTCTTCTGGAAGAAAAATTGGGAGACAAGGTAGTATTAGAGATATCCAGTCAGTTTTCTAATGTACATCACCCCGCAGATGCCCAGAGGCATGCTGAACATCTTATCCAGTATTGTAGTGTCAGACAAAAGTTTCCATGTACTCTGTGAAAGTCTCTAAAATAGTCAAGAATAAAGTTAAAAGACATATAGATCTTTAGTAGGCTCAACTCATCCTGTCAAGCCACTGACAAATCCAGTAGAATGATGAGATCCAGTTGAGTCTGCTTATGGAAATCTTTGTTCCAATAGTATTTAGCCCATTTTTGAGAAGTTCTGTAGCTCGGGTTGTGGGGGAGGTTGTAGACTTGCTCGCTGAGCTGGAGTGTTTTGATACAGACGTTTCGAGGCCCTGCTAGGTAACATTCTCAGTGCGCCTCTGGTGAAGTGTTGGTGTTCTGTTCCCCGTGTTATTCATATGCCTCGGTTTGCTGGGGTGGTTGGCATCACTTCCAGTTCTGTTTTACACATCGAACTGGGCCTGATATACAAAGCACTGAAAAACAGAACTGGAAGTGAAGCCAACCACCCCCAGCAAACTGAGGCATATAAATAGCACGGGGAACAGAACACCAACACTTCACCAGAGGCGCACTGAGGATGTTACCTAGCAGGGCGACGAGACATCTGCAGTCAAACACATCGGCTCGGCAAGCAAGTCTACTACCTCAGTATTTAGCCAGGCTCGTCTGGAGTCCTGTGTCGAGATCTGATCAGCAAGATGGAAGGGAAAGTGTCTTGACTACCTAACAACAATCGGAGAAGAGCAAGGAAGCTGACTCCAAGTGCTGGCGATGATAGGCAGTGGGGAAGCCAGGATGACTTAGCTTGGAAAGAAAGAAGACAATTGAGAATTGGTCTCACAGAGATAGTGGACAGTTGGAAACAGTACAGGCAGGGCATTGTCTCCCTTGCATTTCTGCACCAGTACACTCTAGCAATGCATTAATTGATCATTTGTCTCTTCGCTTTGGTTCAGGGACAGTGCTGGTCCACCCAGAGCGAGTGCTGGTTTGTTGATTTGCAGAATCAATGCTCTCCAATAGCAAGTCTCTGCATGAACTGCATTGTAATGTTTGGATTTTGTGAGTCACCGGGTAAACGAATGCACTAATTTATTTTGGCACATAATACATTATCCCACACTAATAGGCCTTCTGGCAGGATTACAGGTGCTGATTGAATTCTGAGGGTAGGCAGCCTTCTACAGGCAGCATGAGAATGTAACTTCAAAGTACGAAAGTACCTTAAAAAGGTCTTTTGAGAACGCTATACCATTCGCCATCTGTTGCCGTTGCAATGATTATTTGTCAGGATCTGCAGTCAATGGAGTTGTTCCTCCCAGTGCTTCATCTTATACTGCCACACACAGCCAGGATTGCCCCACCGACACCTACCGCTTCAGTAATGACTGTGTCGAATTTAGTCTTGGCGACGGGAGTTCATTTATCTGCCCCCAGTAGGAGAGATGAACAGATGTAAGTTGAGGGTGTGGCGTTAGCATGGCATGTTTGGTTTGTTGTAGCGATGAGTTGGGCGCCTTGGGACACCTGAATGTTTGTGATGAACAGCCTGAGAGCCTTCTTTCAGAGTGGGGTGTAGGGCAGTGTTTTGGGGAAGGGGTGCGTGGGGCCGGGGAGGATGGTGCGGTCAGAGTGCATGATTTGGATGTCAGATTTATAGTCACTATTGGATTCAGAGCAGGTTTTAAATATGCTAAACATCGATCGAAAGATCTGTGGGTGCTGTAAAATCAGGAACCAAAACAGAAGTTGCTAGAAATGCTCAGCAGGTCTGGCAGCATCTGTGAAGGGGAAAAAAAAACCAGAGTTAACGTTTCAGGTCCACTGACCCTTCCTCAGAACTGGACGCGAAACATTAACTCTGATTTTTTTCTTCACAGATGTTGCCTCACCTGCTGAGCTTTTCCAGCAACTTCTGGTTTTTGTTCCTAATCCTGCTAACATTTCTGGGGTAAATATTCAGGTAATGGAGTTGGAACACGTGAAAGTGGTTGTAACTCAGAGTTAGAATCATAGAATCCCTTACAAGGTGAAAGCAGGCCATTTAGCCCATCAACTCCATGCTGGCCCTTAGGAGAGCCTTCCACCCAGCCCCTGTAATCCTGCCTTTCCCGTCACTAATCCACTTAACCCGCACATCCCGGGCAATTTCGCATGGCCAATCCACCAAATCTGTTCATGTTTGGACTGCGGGAGGAAACCAGACCACCCAGAACGAACCCTCGCAGAGAATATACAAACTCTACACAGACAGTCACACAAGGCTGGAATTGAACCAGAGTCCCTGGTGCTGGGAGACAGCAGAGCTAACCACTGTGCCCCTCTGAAGTTGGGTATACTTTTTGGGAAGGTTACAGATGCTGGTTAGTTGATCATCAGAATTTCCTGTGCCAAATACTGTGTGTACTCAGGGCTTAGGGACATCTGAGAGATCCTGATATGCATCTTACAGGATACATCTGACCTCCTACTACCTGGAGATAGGAAGGCCTAGGCTAATAATGACCTCAGCTCTGGTGGAAAATATATGATGGAGATTGGATGTCTGTGGTAGACTCACCTTGAGGCAATGAACACCTTGGAATCTGAGCTCGCTGTGCCACTCAAAGTTTGCATGTCTGTCTTAAAACCACTTTTTGTCCATTAAAGTATCAGGTATTAAAGATAAAAGCTGAATATTGATTGTCCATTGTAACATATCCAATAAATGTTCCCTTGATATTTCTCATCCCATCGGAACATTCCTCATTTTCTTTCCTCATGACAAGAGAAATTTCTAAAAGAATGCTCAATCCATGCTACAGGGCTGTTTCCAGGCAGAGATCAACTCTTCAGACACAAAACTATCATCAAAAACCAACCGTAATCTGGGAATGATTTTACAGGCAATCTGGTGAAGGTGAAAGACAAATTTGAAAAGCCAAAGAAACACCGCTAGTAGAATGTACAACTTAACCTTTTTATCCCTGTACATCATGCCTCCAGTCACAGGCTTCAGTAACATGGCAACAGACCGATCTATCAATCCACAATGACAATTCTCCTAAACTAAACCAGCCCCACTTGCCTGTGTTTGGCTGATATCCCTTCCAACTCTTTCTATTCATTTACGTACCCAAATGTCTTTTAAATGTTATAGTTGTACCTGAATCCACCACGTCCTCTGAAAGTTCATTCCGCACACAAACCACCCTTTGCGTAAAATGCCCCTTGTGCCCTTCTTAAGACTTTCTCCTTTCACCTTAAAACTATATCCCTGAGTTTGAATACACCCACACTAGGGGAAAGGCCTTTGTCACTCACCTTATCCATGCCCCTCCATAAGTTCACCGCTCAACTTCCTAGTCTCCAGTGAACAAAGTCCCAGCCTATCCAGCCTATTTTTTATGCCTCAAACCCTCCATTCCCAGCAGCATCCTGGTAAATCTTCTCTGATATGCTCCAATTAATATTATCCCTACTATAGTGGGGTGACCAGAACTGTACTCAGAAAAGACCTCACCAACACCCTGTACAGGCTCAACGTAATGTCTCAATACGTATAAGTCAAAGGTCTGAGCAATGAAGGCCAGCGTGCTAAACACCCTCTTAACCTTCTTGTCTACCTGTGACGCAAACTTCCAAGAATTATGTACCTGGAGCCCTAGGTCTTTCTGTTCTACAACCACTGGCCCCCACAGGGCCCTACATTAATTGTATGATCTTTCAAGTGATCCCACTTTCTACAAACTGAGAGTGACTGGTTCTCATGAATGTTGGACACTGTCTGGTGGTAACTGGCTCTCTCTCTAGAACTGCCAGAAGAGGAAATAATAGGCCATGCTATTCCTACTGTCCTTAGTCAATGCCAATTTTCCATTGCTCCACCAACCACTATATTGCATAATGGTTCTGCCAGGGGTTCCTTGGCCTGGGCTGTAGAATATCTACTGTAAATTAGAGCGTGATGTGTTTTTTTGTTGTCTTGAAGACAAGACTTGGAATCCAATCAAAGTGAGAAGCTGTTGAAATGCTCTCCAGCCCGAGTTCAGAACAGACCGATTCCCTAGGGGATCTGTGAATCTGACCGATGGGAAATAGAATGCTCCTGCTGGTGGCTGTTGACAACGCAGGCACACAGAAAGAGGTAACTTGTATTTTATTGTGCTTTTACAACAGCAGGACATTCCCAAAACTCTTTACAGTGATTGTGTAATGATGTAGGAAATGCACAGAAAGGTCCCACAGGTAACCACAAGGTAAATAACTAAATGCCGGTTGGGGGATAAATATTGAGGTAAATTAGATTAGATTAGATTAGATTCCCTACAATGTGGAAACAGGCCCTTCGGCCCAACAAGTCCACACTGCCTCTTGCAACATCCGACCCAGACCCATTCCCCTATAACCCACACACCCCTGAACACTATGGGCAATTTAGCATGGCCGATCCACCTAGCCTGCACATCTTTGGACTGTGGGAGGAAACTGGGAAGAATTCCCCTGCTGTTCATGAAAAAAGTGCCTTGGGATCCAAGAGGGGGCAGATATCTCATCCAAAAGATGACATCTCTGCTAGTGTCACACTCCCTCAATATTGTTTTCAATTGTCCACCTAGATTTCCAGCTGAAATGCCTGGAATGAGGCGGGCTGAATCTACAATTCTACAAAATTCTATAAAACTTAGAGGCAAGAGCATTACTATTGAGGCGCAGCAGCTGACTGCGCCTTGTAGAATTTACTGTTGGTTAATTTCCCATGTCCCTGTAATAGAGGTGTGGGAATTCGCATTTTTGTTGTCTTTATTCATCAATGGGATGTGGATGTCACTGTCTAGGCAGCAGTTATTATCCATCTTTAATTACCCAGGGGGCAGTTCAGAGTCAACCACATTGCTGTGGGTCTGGAGTCACAAGAAGACCAGACCAGGTAAGGATGGCAGCTTCATTCCCTAAAGGACATTAGTGAACCAGCTGAGTATTTCTCACAATTAGCAATAGTCATCATTAGACTATTAATTGCATATTTTTACTGAATTCAAGTTGCACTAGCTGTCGTGGCGGGATTCGAACCCCAGAATGTTATCCAGGTCTCTGGATTAACAGTCCAGAGGCCTCATCACTGTCACCTAGCAATAAAGACAGAAGAATTGTTTTATTATGGCTAATTAATATATCTACTGGTGCGGTTAATTCATTGAATATAGCCTGGCTTGGGCCTTTGGACTAATAGTTCACAACACCCTCCACAGAGACATGGCAAGGCAGAAAGGTCAGGATTGTGGCTTGGGCCTGGGAATGTGTCAGTTGATCACCGCAAAAGATTTGTGCGGGGGACCAGACAATTTTGCCCAGAAGTGGAGCTATAAATGGAACCGATATGCTCGATCTGGCTGCTACTAACTGCGTTTAATTTGGATGATTCAAATATCATCTTGAGATGCTCTGCCTCTCGAGACACAGACACATCATGCAAGCTGCCACTGTTAAAATAGCGGCAGGAGTGTACACGATGTCTTCTGGTCACGATATGCCATTTTTAATTTCCCCCTGGTCATTATTCCACGCATTATGCACTTAAATCCGAATTAATCAATAAACCCAGAAATATGTGAGAAATGGCTTTACGTTAAGAATTACAACAAAAGTTACATTTGATGAAGCGCCACTTAGAAACATTGCTATAATTTATGCAAAGAGGTAAATGCTAAGCATAAATAGGGCAAGTGAATTAAATTTGCTGAAGAAATTAATGTATAAGAGAGAGAGAATTTGAATTTCAAATGTTTTCCTCTGGGACTGCAGCTAGCATAGGATTAATGCAACATTTAGATATGATTACAATTAGCTCACCAGATATTCCCTTTACTCTCCAATGAAAATGGACGTGAATTGATTGCAAAATATTTCCACTCCAACTTTTCACGTCCGTAATTTTTATGTCTGCTTTAAACTCTGTAGGGTTGCTGTTGCTGCTCACTCCCACTTGCCTTAAGTTATGTGAATAGTTATTTCGAGCAGAAGTTTTTAACCAAATATGGGCACGTCCCTTGTTTCAAGCTGTTTCATTTGATTGGTAATTAATATCATGCCTTTCTGTCTCTAAGGCAACTGGAGAGGGTGAATAACAGTAAGTAACAAACAATTGCCTGCGCAGTTACTCTTAGGAACACTGGCAAGTCATTGAGAACAGTCCGCAGATGAACGAAAGTATGGCGTTCAGTCCCAAGTGGCTTGTTCCTCCGCGCTATCTCATCTCCATTTACCTGACTGTGTTCCAAAACTCTTGCTACTGTTCCTAAGCTAATATCCATTGATCACAGTCTAGAGAGCCTCAGCTGACCCACTATGCAGAGAATGAGGTGGCTGAGCACTCCCTCAGCAAAGAAACAAAATGAAGCTGAGGTCACAGATGTGCCACGGTGAGGTAGGATGACGGACAAGCCAGCTAGACCCTGAATGGCATACTGTGGTTTGTCTACGCGAGGCTCCTCAAGGAACCTGCTTGTTGAAGCTCCTTACTGCAACCCATTGTTCAGCAGGACACAGCCAGAGAAGCGGAAATCCTGAGCCTAAACTGCTGAGAGTAGAGAAGGCAATGATGTTGCTGCGGTGATCAGCATAGTATAGCTACAAGGTTCTGAGATATCCAGTGCCCCGTCTTCAGGAGACAAACGGCACTATTGGGAACAGCAAGGCTAACATTTATTGCCAATCCCTAGTTGCTCTGTTCTGAGCGATTGCTAGACCACCCTAGAGGCTAAGTGAAAAGCCTGTCCTGTCGGTGTGAGACTGGAGTCATGTAAAGGCCAGAGCAGGACAGAGTACGAGGTTTCCCCTGGCAAAAGCCATAATTGAATAAGCTGAGATTTTTCCACAACCTGATAGTTGCACAATTAGTTTACTTTCTGATTTAAAGATTTTTTAAAAGGCTGAGTTCTCAGATTGTCACAACGGGATTTGAAGTTGCATTCTCTGTATTATTAGAGCGTTACTCAATGTTTCTGTATTTCAGATGGGGCACTAGACTGAGCCTCTCTTTGCCATTCTCAGCTGAGTGGAAATGGTGCCATTTGTTAAAGAGCAAGCTGATTTTTCAGTGTCACAGAAAGATAGGAATAGAAGGCGTCCATTCAGTCGCTTCAGCTGTTTTGATATTCAGTGTGAACATGGCTGATTTGTCCCAAACTTAATTCACCAACATAGCACCACATTCCTGAGTAGACTTGGCCAGCAACTATTTATTGGCATCAAATTCTAATTTTCTTATTTGTCCATGGGATAGCGACATTTCTGGCTATTGTCCATCCTCCTAATTACCCCAGAGAAGATGGTAGTGTGAAGCCTTTTTGAAATGTTACAATCCATGGTGTAGTTCGAAAGGAAACTCTAGGATTCTGACCCAGTGACAGTGAAGAGGCAGCGATTTAGTTCCAAATCAGGATGGTGTGTGACTTGGAGGGGACCCTGTTGGTGATGGAGTGCCAGTGCTCCTGATGCCCATGTCCTTTCAGGTGGTAGAGGTCGTGAGTTTAGAGGGTGCTGTTGGAGGAGGCTTGTTGGCAGATGGGGGGGTGGGGGGTGACTGCACTGCATCTTGTACATGGAACGCACTGATGCCGGTGTACATTAGTGGTGAAGGAAATGAGTATTGAAGGTTGTAGATACAGTGCAAATCTAGTGGGATCTTCTTTCCTGGGTGGTGTTAAATGTCTTGAGTGTTTTTGGAGCTGCATCAATCCAGGCAAATGGTGAGTATTCCATCGCAATCCTGATTTGTGCCTTGTAGATTGCTTTGTGGAATCAGGAGATGAGTTACTCGTTGCAGGATTCCTAGCTTCTTGCCTACTCCTGTGACCACTTTTTACGGGTAGCCCAGTTCAGTTTCTGGGCTATGGTAGCCACTTGGATGTTGATAAAGGTGGATTCTGCGATGGTATTGCTATTGTATTTCAATGGATATTGATTAGATTGTCTCTTGTCGGAGATGGTCATTGCCTGGCATTTGTGTAGCGCGAATGTCATTTTGTTATTCATCAGCCCAAGGCTGGATATTGTCCCGATCTTGATGCATTTGAACATGGACTGCCTCAGTATCTGAGGAGTCACGAATGGTGCTGAACATTGTGCAACATCAGCGAGCATCCCCACTTCTGATCTCATCATGTGGAGGGGCTGGTCGCATGCCCAATGCATGGAAACAGCCATCCAACTTAAGGTCATTTTCTGGCCATTTTGCCGCAGCATGATTTTATCACCACTTTTAGACTAGCCTGACCTTCACCAGAAGTGGAAGCTCCCATCTCAATTCAGGTGGTGACCCTGTACCAGGCCTTTGAGGCCACCCTTAAATTGCCCTTTCCCAGAGTCCTATCAGACCACATCCTACTTTCAGATCCATCTGTGGAGGAGTTAATCCCTCCCCTTCGCTCCCCTTCATCTGACAGTGATCTTTTTCCAGACCTCACTGACCCTCACCCCCTGATCTGAGTTGATCAATTGCTCACTTCTCATCATTCAACCATTGATTAAGACTGTAAGACCATAAGAAATAGCAACAGGAGCAGGCCATTCGGCCCTCATAGGCTTGTTCTGCCATTCAATAAGATCGCGGCTAATCGGACGTGCCCCACGCCCACTTTCCTACCCTTGATTCTTCAATAGAATCTATCTCAGCCTTAATCATTCACAAGAACTCTGCCCCGATAGGCAATGATCTCTAAAGACTCTGAAGCCTCTGAGAGAGGAAATTCCTCCTCATCATAATCTTAAATTGGCGCCTCTTTATTCGAAGCCTGTGCCGTCTGGTCCTAGACTGTCTCATGAGGGGAAACCTCTGTTCAGCATTTACCCTGTCAAGCCCCCTTTCGGATTCTAGTCAAAGACGGTTCTATCCATTCCCTCCCTCCCAACACCATTGATATCTTAGAGATAATGGGAACTGCAGATGCTGGAGATTCCAAGATAATAAAATGTGAGGCTGGATGAACACAGCAGGCCAAGCAGCATCTCAGGAGCACAAAAGCTGACGTTTCGGGCCTAGACCCTTCATCAGATTGATATCTTACTGCTCATCCTACTAGTGAACACTTCGTCTTTGGGAGTGAAGAGTTGGATGTGATTTAAAGGGTTGTGGGTCATTTTTTAATCAGTGTAAATGAACTGTGGATAGTTGAAGGAAGGAAAGACTTCATTCTTCCACAAAGCAGCAACATTACCACGATGCTGACCTTCTTGCTTGCAGGCCAGAGAAAGGTTCCACAGGAACAACAAGAATTAAAACAGATTTCAGAGAAAGAGGATTTGCTTTTGATCCCAAGGTCTGAGAAAGGATTTCTTAGCCATGGATCCATGGTCCCCATAGGGTCCCTGAGAAGATCTCAAGGGGGACTGAGATAATTGGTAAACGGGAAGTACCCAGGAATGCCAGAGTAGTATCACAGTGACCTGAACTCTTCCAACTATAGGAACACGCTTCCCAAAACAGCTATCGTGCATTTTCTCCGATTACCAGAAATATATTCAACAAAGTTGTTTCCATTTCTCAGACACCAGCGGTTCCCCACCCTCCCATTCCTCCCCTCCCCCTTTTGCCCACCACCCCCCCCGAAATATTTACTCATTCCTAAACCTTTTTGCCAAATCCAGCTACCTCTGTTTTTGACACTAATTAGGATTGGGTCAGTTCTATCCTCCCTAAACTTGCTTTTTAAACAACGCCTGCTTTTTTAAAAATAATTATTACCTTTAGAGGAAAGCAAGCACCTTATCATCCTCTACTTATTCATTCAGCGTACTGCAGTCAAAGAAGCAATTACAGCTCGGAGAAGGGCTGAGCTACTAATGGAAGCATCGAATGACACCACATGGTTAGCTCGGAAACAAAGCATGCTAAGTGTGTACCATACACCTCCGAAGAGGGCAAGGATTAGAGGAGTAAATTTCTGAGTACAAAAACAATAGGGCAATAATAGTTGGAGACATCAACTACCATATGAGAAATGGGGATACAAACTGCATGAAGGCCAGATGGGGCATTAAATACTTCAAATGCATTTAAAAGAATAATTTTAGCCAGCACATAACATGTCCAGTGACAGAGGGCACATTAAATATTTAGTCTTGGGATCTGAAGCTGGACAGGTGGATTCAGTGGCAGTGGGTAACTATTTTGGAAATAGTGATCACGATACAGTTAAGATTTAGCATCAAATGGAAAGGGGCAAAATAGAACAGGAGAGAAACTTCTAAATTGGGGAAGGCAAAACTTTACAAAATTGAAAGATAGTCTTGCAAAAGTGTACTGATTATAAGAACTTGAGAGATAATCAACGGAAGGTACTAGGGTATTGAAGTTAAATGCTCCTGGTACACAAAGGGAGGTAAATGAGCTTTTAGCGCAGATTAGCATTGGCAGGGATGATGTTGTGGGTATCACAGAGGTGTGGCTTCAAGAGGATCAGGGCTGGGAATGAAATATCCAAGGATACAAATCCTATCCAAGGGAGAGGCAGATGGGCAGAGGGAGTGGGATTGCCTTATTAGTAATATAGAGTCAGAGGGCGTAGAATTTGCGTGACTGGAGTTGAGAAATGACAAAGGAAGAAAGACCCTGATGGTCTCCTAGCAGTAGTCAGGATTTGGGGAAGAAAATAAATCAGGAGATAGAAAAGACACGTAAGAAAGGCACTATTACAATAATCATGGGGGATCTTCAGTGTGTAGGGTGACTGGGAAAATGAGGCTGATAGCGGATCTCAAGGAATGGAATTCATGGAATGTCTACAAGCTAGTTTTGTTGGAGCAGATGGTGGAAGATCCCACTAGGGAATGGGGAATTCTGGATTTAGTGATGTATAATGAGGCAGACTTGATTGGGGAGCTTAAGGTGAAGGAACCCCGAGGGAGCAGTGACCATAATATGATAGAATTCACCCTGCAGTTTGAGAGGGAGAAACTGGAATCAGATGTAATGATATTACAACTGACTAAAGGTAATTACAAAAACATGAGGGAGTAGCTGGCCAGAGTTGATTGGAAAGGGGGTGCCTAGCAAGCAATGGCAGGGGTTTCTGGGGATAACTCAGGAAGCACCGCAGAAATTTATCCCAAGGAAGAAGAAACATACCAAGGGGAAGACAAGGCAACCCAGGCTGATTAGGCAAGTCAGGGTCAGCATGACATCAGAAAAAAGCATAGCCTTTAAAAGGTAGCAGATGATAACTGAAAACCAATAAGTGGGGAGGCAATGAAACATAAGTGTAAGTCAGTTTCTTTTAGATATCTAAAAGGAAAGAGAGAGGCAAGAATGGGCTTTGGACCACTGAAAAGTGAGATTGGAGAAGTAGTAATGGGGAGCAAATGGCAGAGGAGCTGAATAGGTACTTTGCATCAAATTTTACAGTGAAAGGCTTCAGCAACATACCAGGACTTCAAGAGAGCCAGGGGGCAGAGGTGAGTTCAGTGGCCATCACCATGGAGAAAGTGCCAGGGAAGCCAAAAGGTCTAGGATAAATAGCCAGGACTAGATGGACTGAACCGCAGAATTCTGAAGGAGATAGCGGAGGAGACTGTAGAGGTATTGAACTTTCAGGAATCACTGGAATCAGGGAGGGTCCCAAAGGACTAAAAATGGCTGATGTAACATACCTGTTTAAGAACAAAGGGAAGCAGAAGACAAAATCTATAGGCTGGTTCGTCCGATCTCAATCTTTGGTAGATTTTAATGTCCATTATTAAGGATGAGATTGTGGAAGTGCATCGTAAGATAGGACTGAGTCACAATAGTTTTGGAAAGGGGAGGTTATATCTGACAAATCTGTTAGAATTCTTTGAGGAGGCAATGAGCAAGTTAGACAAAGGAGAGCCAGTGGAAGTGATCTATTTGTATTTCCAGGAAGTCTTTAACAAGGTGCTGCATAAGATGTTGTGAAATAAGATGAAAGCCCATGGTGTTAAGGGTGAAGTACTGACATAGATAAAGGATTGGCTGGCTGGCAGAAGGCAGGAAGTTGGGATAAAGGGGTCTTTCTCAGGTTAGCAGCCAGTGACTAGTGGAGTTCCATAGGGGTCTTTGTTGTGATCACAACTATTCACCTTATACATTAACAATCTGAATGTAGGGATTGAAGGCATTGTCACTACGGTTGCAGATGACACAAACATAGTCCATTGTTGGAAAAACCCATCTGGTTCACTACTGTCCTTTAGGGAAGGAAACTGCCATCCTTACCTGGTCTGGCCTATGTGTGACTCTAGACCCACAGCAATGTGGTTGACTCTAAACTGCCCTCTGGACAATTAGGGACGGACAATAAATGCTGCCTGGCGACCGATGCCCTCATCCCTCATGAATGATTAAAGAATAAAGTTGGAGGGACAGACAGTCTTGGGGAAGCAGGAGGCTGCAGAAGGACTTGGACAGGTTAGGAGAATGGGCATAGAAGCAGCAGATGGAATACAATGTGGGAAAGTGTGAAGTTACGTACTTTGGTCAGAAGAACAGAGGTTTGTAATGTTTTGGAAATCTGAAGCACAATGGGACTCGGGACTCCTAGTTCAGGATTCTCTTAAGTCTGACATGAAAGTTTATTTGGTGGTTAGGAAGGCAAATGCAATGTTAGCAGTCATTTCAAATGGGCTGGAACACAACAGCAGAGATGTGCTGGAGATGCTGTATCAGGCTCTGATCAGCCCACATTTGGAACATTGCGAGCAGTTTTAGGCACAGTATCTAAGGAAGATTACACTGGAATCAGAGGGGGTCTGGGGATATTTATAGGCTTGTCATATGAGGAGCTCTTGAAGAGTCTAGGTCCGTCCCTGATGGAGTTTAGAAGAATTGGGGGGATCTGATTGAAACTTAGAGACAGAGATAGACAGGTTCTTGATTAGTAAGGCATCATCGATGTGGAGAGAAGGCAGGTGAATGGGTTAGAGAAACATATATAAGTTATAGTCGAATGGCAGAGGTGACTCAATCGGCTGAATGGCCTAATTCTGCTCCTATACCTCTTGGACTTACAGTCAATCCTAAGTATACACAAGGACTCTGCCCCTACAGCTCTCTGTGACAAGCAGTTCCAAAGACTCAAGCCCTCTGTGAGAAGAAAGTCTCAGTTTTAAATAGGTGTCCCTTTATTCTGATACTATATCCTCTCAAGAAGTGAAACAACTCCCAGTATTTACCCTATCAAGCCCCTTAAGGATCTGACATCTATCAATGAATTTTTTAAAAGATTCATTTGTGGGATGTGGGCATCGCTGGCTGGCCAGCATTTCTTGCACATCCCTGGTTGCCCTTGAGAAGGTGGTGGTGAGCTGCCTTCTAGAACCGCCGCAGTCCACCCAGGCAGGCGTTGGGTTAATTAGAGGGATTGAGGTGGGAAGAAGCCATTGGATCATGGCTGGGAGCTGTTGGTTACTTATCAAAGTGTGGCATGAATAGGTGACAGAAAGGAGGAGAGAGGGACCAGCAGAGGGGCCAGAGAAAAGATGAGAGACAGATGGAGTGTGTTGGGTTCTGAGTGACAGTCACATGGATACAGCATCATCTTGTATTCTCTTGTGGGACATGGGCATCAATGGCTGGTCAGCATTTACTACCTGTCCCTTGTTGCCTTTGAGAAGGTGCTGGTGAGCTGTCCACCTGAACCACTGCTGTCCAAGTGCTGTAGGCAGACCCACAGTGCCATTAGGGAGGCAATTCCAGGATTGTGACCCAGTTACAGTGAAGAAATGGTGACATATTTCCAAGTCAGGAAGGTGAGTGGCTTGGAGGGGAACTTGGAGGTTGTGGTGTTCCCATATATCTACTGCCCTTGTTCTTCTAGATGGAAGTGATCGTGGGTTTAGAAGGTGCTGTCTGAGGACCTTTGGTGAATTTCTGCAGTGCATCTTGTAGATAGTACACACTGCTGCTACTGAGCATCAGTGGTAGAGGAAGCGGATATTTGTGGGTGTAGTGCCAGTCAAGTGGCTGTTTTGTCCTGGATGGTGTCAAGCTTCTTGAGTGTTGTTGGGGCTGCACCCATCCAGGCAATTGGGGAGTATTCCATCACATTCCTGACTTGTGCATTGTAGATGGCTTTGAGAAGCCAGGAGGTGAGTTACTTGCCACAGTATTCCCAGCTTCTGGCCTGCTCTTGTAGTCACTGCCATGTGGTGAGTTCAGCTGAGTTTCTGGTCAAAAATAACTCCCAGGATGCTGATAGTTGGGGATTCAGTGATGGTGGTTAGATTATCTCTTACTGGTGATGGTCATAGCCTGGCATTTGTATAGTGCGAATGTTATTTGCCACTTGTCAGCCTAACCCTGGATATTGTCCAGATCTTGTTGCATTTGAACAATGACTGCTTCAGCATCGGAGGAGTCATAGTGCAATCAGCAGTGAACATCCCCACCTCTGACCTTATGATGGAGGGAAGGTCATTGATCAAGCAGCTGAAGATGGTTGGGCTGAGGACACTACCCTGAGGAACCCCTGCAGAGATGTCCTGGAGCTGAGATGACTGACTCCAACAACCGCGACCATCTTCCTATGTGCCAGGTGTGACTCCAACCACCAGAGAGTTTGGCCCCGATACCCATTGATTCCAGTTTTGCCAGGGGTCCTTGATGCCACACTCTGTCGAGTGCAGCTTAGATGTCAAGGGCTGTCACTCTCACCTCATCTCTGGAGTTCATCTCTTTTGTTCATGTTTGAACCAAGCTGTAATGAGACCAGGAACTGAGAACCCAGTGTGGCATAGTGGCTCAGTAATTAGCATTGCTGCCTCACAGCACCAGGGGTCAGGATTAAATACTACCCTTGGGTGGCTGAGTGGAGTTTGCATGTTTCCCCTGTGTCTGAGTGGGTTTTCCCCCGGGTGCTCTGTTTTCCTCTCACAGTTCAAAGATGTGCAGGCTAGGTGGATTGCACACAGTGTTCAGGGATGGGTGGATTAGGTGGGTTGTAGGAGGATTCTCTGAGGGTTGGTGTGGACTTGTTGGGCTGAAGGGGCTGTTTCCACACTGCAGGGAATCTAAGTTTTAAGATCTCTAACAACTCAAACTGGGTATTGCTGAGCAGGTGCTGCTTGGTAGTGCTGTTATAGAGTCACAGAGATAAACAATATGGAAATAGATGCTTTGGTCCAACTCATCCATAGATATCCTAAATTAATCTAGCCCCATTTGCCAGTATTTGGCCCATATCCCTCTAAACCCTCCCTATTCATTATCCATCCAGATGCCTTTTAAATGTTGTAATTGTACCAGCCTCCATCATTTCCTCTGGCAGCTCGTTCCATACACGCACCACCCTCTGCATGAAAATGTTGCACCTTAGATTCCTTTTAAATCTTTGCCCTCTCACACCTTAACCCTGTGCCCTCTAGTTTTGGACTCCCTCACTCTGGGGAAAAGACCCTGCCCACTTCCTTGATGATTTTATACACTTCTATAAAGTCACCTCCGTGCCTCCGATATGCCAGGGAAAACCGTCCCAGCCTATCCAGCTTCTTTTTGTAGCTCAAATCCTCCAGGTCCGGCAACATCCTTGTAAATCTTTTCTGAACACATTTTAGTTTCACAGCATCTTTCCAATAGGAGGGAGACCAGAATTGAACGCAATACTCCAAAAGTGGCCAAACCAATGTCCTGTACAGCCACAATAACTCCTATACTCAATGCACTGCCCAATAAAAGCAAGTAGTCCGAATGCTTTCTTCCCCATCCTACCCGCCTGCAGCTCTACTTTTAAGGAACTATGAGCCTGCATTTCATAATCTCTTTATTCAGCAACACTCTCAGGGCTTTATCATTAGGTGTAGATGACACCTTCCATCAATTTATTGATGAAAACTCACCATTAATCATTCTTCTAAACTCCAGTGAATAGAGTCGCAACCCCTTTAATCTTTGCTTATAAGACAATCCCTCCGCATTGGGGATCACCCTAGTGAATCTTCTCTGAACTGCCTCTTATGAAATGATATCTTTCCCTAAATGAAGGAACCAAAACTGCTTACAGTACTCCAGATGTGGTCTCACCAGCAGCTTGTACGGCTACAGTAAGAGTTCCCTACTCCTACACTCCAACCTCTTTGAAATAAGGACCAATATTCCATGAACCTTCCTGATTACCTGCTGCCCCTGTGTGCTAGCTTTCTGTGCTTTATGCACAAGTACTCCCAAGTCCCATTGTGTTGCAGCTTTCTGTAGTTCCCCTCCATTTACATAATTTTTTTTTTGTTCTTCCTTCCAAAATGAACAACTTCACATTTCCCACCCTATATCGCCTTTGCTAACTAGTTATTTTTTGCCCACCTATTTAACCTAACTGTCTCAAAGTAAGTTGTTTGTTATCCCTTCACAGGCTGCCTTTCCACTAATTTTTGTGTTGTCTGCATTTTGGCTACAGTGCATTCATTTCCTTCCTCCAAGCCATTGATATATATTGTACTCAGTTGCGGTCCCAGCTCTGATCCTTCTGAACCCCATTGGTCGCAGGTTGCCAACCTAAAAAAGAACGCCATTTTCCCCACTCACTGTTTGCTGCCAATGAGCCTATTCTATATCCATGCCAATATACCACTCCCAATACTGTGAGTTCTTAGCATATGATTTAACCTTCTGTGAGGTATCCTCTGGATCTCCAAATATAACGTATCTACTGATTCCCCTCTATCTAGTCTGTTTGAGACTTCGTCGAGAAACTCAAACCAATTAGTCAGACATTGTTTCCCTTTCATGGAGCCATGCTTGATTACATTGTGATTTTCCAAGATGTTCTGTTATTACTTCCTTAATAATTGATTCCAACTAAAGATGTTAGGCTAATCGGCCCAAGTTATCCACATTTTGCCTCCCTCCTTTCTGAATCGGGGCGCCACAATAACAGTTTTCCAAGCCTACGGCATTTCTTCGGAATCCAAGGATTTTTAGAAAATTACAATCGATGTGCCCAGTATCTCTGTCGCTACCTATTTTAGGATCCAAGGACGCGAGCTGTTTAAATCTGCTAGCAGTCTGGTTAGCTTCCGTTAGCTTACCCTCCCACCGAACATGACATTATACCCAGACTCTGGCCAGAAAGGCCACTCAGCAGCAAGAAGTTTCACATAGAGGTAAGTAAAACAAAAAAAAAACGAGAATAAATGTTTATTTAATTGTGAAATGCAGTTTCAGAAAGGAAATAAAACGCATAGCTGCGTGGCCCCATACCAGTTCTGTGGGATTTTGTAACAAGGGAGGGGCATACCCAAAAGCAAATGATTTGTAAATCCCTGGATGATGTGCCTTCCGTGAGCACAGATGAAAATTAAAGCAGCCAGGAATTTCTTGTGTTGACCCAGGGAGTTTTCAGGCTCCAGTACCCCAAGCAACAAAGCAGGCTATGCTTTTTAATGCGCCCGTTTCATATTCCAGAGGATTATGTTTTTTGTTTGCAAAGGACAACTTATTAATATTAATAAACCGCACATCTCAGAGTGATTTTCTTTTTTGTCTTGGACACTTATAGTCCCAGCACTTTTGGCAGTAGCATCATTTATATTGGCTGCAAGTATTTTCTTTTTCTGTAAGTCGCTGTGAATATTTCCATGCAATGACTGTCCATGTTGTGAAAAGCAACACAAAGGCTTCTTGCTGCTGCACACAAATAGGCTGGAACGTACTCTGGGCCAGTTTTTGGCGAGCCACCACTCAGATGAAAATTGACAACCCTCCAGGATCGTCCTGAAAACTTTGGGAACAGGCCAGATGCCAGCTGGGGAAAAGAACGACACACATTTAAAGTCATTGAGATCTAAGGCATGGAAATTGACACTCAGTCCACCCTGTCCATGCTGACTCGATATCCTATATAAATCTAGTCCCATTTGCCAGCATTTGGCCCATATCCCTCTCAATCCTTCCTATTCATATACCCATCCAGCTGCCTTTTCAATGTTGTAATTGTACCAGCTTTCTCCACTTTGTCTGGCAACTCATTCCATTCACGCACCACTCTCTGAAAAAAAATTTACCCTTAGGTCCTTTTCAAATCTTTCCCCTCTCATCTGAAACCTGTGCTCTCTAGTTTTGGACTCCCCTTGCCTGGGAAAAATACCTTGGATATGCGCTCTATCCATGCTCCTCATGATTTTACAAACTTCTATAAGGTGCGCCCTCGGAACCCGACGCTCCAGGGAAAACAGACCCAACCTATTCAGCCTCTCCCTGTAGCTCAAGCCCTCCAGCCCTGACAACATCCTCGTAAATGTTTTGGAATTACTTTTTAAAATTTAGGTTTCTTTGAAGCTTTGAGATTATTAGTGGAATGAGAGGACAAAAGCTGTTTGACTTGCCAGAGCCTGGTGTCATGGGAGAAATCCCCAAGGAAAATGTCCAATCAGAAACTGGCAACTGTCTGACTGCGGTCGTAACACCTAGCAGCTGGAAGTGGCACTGACAACAAGGCCATAGTGAATCGTCTGACTTTAGCAACTTCTTTATTTATTTTGCATCTTTGCCATGGTTCTGGAGGTATGCCTGGAAGCACAGTGACATGACTTAGTTGGCTGGCATTGTCCTGTTCAACATGTTGGCAAAACATTCCCGTACCTCCAGCAGAGTTGCTGCTCTGTTGGGACAGAAGGGCCTTGAAGTTGTTCCAATTTTCAGTTAGATCACGGTAGCTTCACATCATTTTCTCACCTTTGCCCCATAGTCGTTGAGACCTTTCCCTCCAATGTCTTCCAATTTTAACCATGGCCCTTGGGGTGAAGGGCTTTCCCATTCATTGACCTTTTAAGAAACGGATTTTCTGAATCCACTCCTGAGTGGTTGGACTCCAATTTTAAGATTCAGCATTGAGGTTCTACCCTTTCAAATCCCTTTGGCATTTGGAACACCTCAATTGGATTTTTGTCCGAATCTCGAAAGCCTAGTGGACATAAGCAATGATTATGCAATACATTCTCATAATACAATGCCACAGTCATACTGGTAACTTCTTTTGGTATAAACTGCCTGAGATGCAGTACTGAGCGATCAATTTGTGATCCAGAAACTAAACAATTACTTTCTGCCTTTGTTACCCAAACTCCTTGAAGCAAAGGAAAACCTGACAGCTTTTTGATTGTGTTTTTTTCTGTGCCTGTCTGCGCATTTGTATTGTTACTGGTGTACGTGATGCTTGCATCTCTTTCAAGTTCCTCAGGCTTTGATTTCCCACCATTTAGAAATTCTCTGAATTGTCTCCCTCAGACACGAAGTGGATGATCCCTCTCACTTTGACGGGTGGCTATGCCTTCAATTATCCCAACCCCTTTAAATATAATTTAATTTAAATTTTTCTCTCCTGCTATTGGTGCTTTTAGCTGACCTGCCCTTGTGGGCTACGGTTGAGCGATAGCCCTTGTGTCTCTGGTTCGGAAAGCTGTAGATTCTATTAGCATTCTAGAGAGGTTAAGTGTGGAATCTAACTGACACGCCAATGGGGTACTGCAGGCATGCCACAGAGTTCAAAGAGCTGTTTTTCAGAGGAAACGTTACCCTGAGGCTTTGTCTAGCTTTGTAAGTTGATATAAAAGATTCCATTGCAATTTCTGAAGGACAACTCGAGTCTCACCACGGTGACCCCAGCAACATTTATTCCTGGCTGTTATCTGCTCATGATCACGTCTCCGTCAATTGCAGGTTGCTGTGTACAAATCAATGCGCCATTTCTTACTTTCTGATAATGACAATGCTTCAAAAGTCCTTTGCTAGCCATAAAACACTTTGGGATTTAGATTCCCTACAGTGTGGAAACAGGCCCTTCGGCCCAACAAGTCCACACCACCCCTTGAAACATCCCAACCAGACCCAGACCCCTATAACCCACACACCCCTGAACACTACGGACAATTTAGCATGGCCAATCCACCTAGCCTGCACATCTTTGGACTGTGGGAGGAAACCGGAGCACCCGGAGGAAACCCACGCAGACACGGGGAGAACGTGCAAACTCCACACAGACAGTCGCCCGAGGCTAGAATCGAACCCAGGTCCCTGGTGCTGTGAGGCTGCAGTGCTGACCGCTGAGCCACCGTGCCGCCCCAAATGTTCTGAGGTATGGGAGGGCACTATGTAAATGCAATTATTTAGATTATGTAAATTAGCGATGAGCCGAGAAATTAGTGGGATTTGCACTGGACCAAAACAAAGGGGCTAACACATGTTCTTAACCATTTCAAACTCAGTTCGATGTACTGACAGAAATCTATCCAGAGTTTCCGTGGTGCCAGTGCAAGCAGGGGCATGGAACTGGTGGGCACAGGAGAATTGTAATGCAATGTTAGCTTGTGCTCGGCAAACTGGGAGATTGGTTGCTGTATTTTGGGTGGAATCTCTGCTGGGATTGCTGAAATCCTGGTATCCAAGGCACTGTTTGAATAATTAACTACTTTGTTGTCGAGGTGTTATCTGAAGCTTATGGGTTTGAGATGTGTGAACTCATCACTTACTTTCTAATATTTTAAGCAAATAGCATTTAATGCTTCGACATCTACAATTGAGAAATAGAGTTTTTTCAAGGAAAGAGAAACATTACATATTTGTGCAAAGAAAACCTACAATTTATGCTGCTTTAATGTGCACTCAAATTAAGTTACCTGTCAAGCTGCTCAGGTAAAGATAGGGTTGCTATCATTACTGTCAATACACTGGATTAAAGGGAAGGAAATCGGTAAATGTTGTTGGAGTCATAGAGTCATTCAGCATGGAAACAGCCTCTTTGGCCCCGGCTGACCATAATCCCAAACTAAACTGGTCCCACCTGCATGCTCCTGGCCTATATCCTTCCAAACCTTTCCTTCTCATGTACTTATCCAAATATCCTTTAAATAGCCTCACTGTACCTGCTTTGACTACTTTCCTTGGCAGTTCATTCCACACATGAGCCACTCTGTGTAAAAGCGTTGACCTTCATGTCCTTTTTAAATTTTTCTCCTCTCACCTTAAAAACATGCCCCCTTAGTAATGAACTCTCCCACTCCCATTCACCTTACTTGTGCCCCACATGATTTTGTAAACCTCACCACCGGTCCTGATCAAGTAAACCCTGTATGATCATACATTCACCACAAGCTATGGCTCAGTTGCTGGCAATTATGAATCTGGATCATGCCCCAAACCAGGGACGTAACTGGGATCACCCTCTCAAGTATAGTGCTGTCTCTCAGCTGAGGCATTTCACTGAGATCAGTTTTGCTCACTCAGTTCATGTAGAAGATTCTTCAGCAGCATCTCCCTCCATCGAAATCACCTTCCAGACCTGGGCCCCTAACATCTAGAAAAGGATGACAGGAAAATCAGCGCTGACCAATTACCCTCCCAGTCACACACCATCCTGACCCGGAAGTATATTATCATTCCTTGGCTATCTCATGCTCTAAATTCCTGCCCAATTGGGTGTACCTCTACAAAACAAATGAAGCATCTCAAGAGGGCAATCCACGGCTGCCTCCTAATGGGCAACTTGCAAAACAGCAATAAATGTTAAAATAGTATCATCTTCGGTCTGCCTCCCCCTCTCTCCCTATTTATTCCAGTTCCCTCTCGCCATCCCCCTCTCTGATGAAGGGTCTAGGCCCGAAACGTCAGTTTTTGTGCTCCTGAGATGCTGCTTGGCCTGCTGTGTTCATCCAGCCTCACATTTTATTATCTAGCAATAAATGTTAACCTGGTCAGCGGTGCCTACATTCCATGGATGGATTTTTTAAAAAAATCTATTTTGGGAAGAGCAGGAGAATTTTCCCTGGTGTCCAAGATAACATGCATTCTCAATCGGCTTCACTGAAGACAATGACCGGTCATTAAAACATTGCTATGTTTTGGGAGCTGACTGTGCTCAAAGACACAGCTTCTGGTGAAGCAGTGACTTAGCTGCAGTTCACTCAATCCGGTCTACTGCATTCACTGCTCACAAACTGGTCTTCTCTACGCTGGGGAAACAAAATGCAGATGTAGAAAGGACTGCTTCCAAGAGAATGAGGTGTCTGCTTAAATGACAAAGTAATGTTTGACTGCAAAAACACAGATTGCTGGAAAAGCTCAGCAGGTCCGGCAGCATCTGTGGAGAGAAAGCAGAGTCCACGTTTCATGTCCAGTGGACCTTCTTCAGAACTGTCTCAGCTTTTCTAGCAATTTCTGTTTTTGCTTCTGATTTCCAGCATCCGCAGTTCTTTTCCAGCTTTTTTGTTTAATTTTTGACTGCAGTCTGAAGTTTACAGTTGTGTTAAAAGTTATATGAGAGATTTTTTTTAATAGTTTAATTTGCCTTCTGGATAATATTTAGTTAATATTGCTTTTAAGTCCCTTGTCACAGAATAAATTTTAAGACTTGAATTCTTGTGTGATCCTTTTTGTTGTTCTCTGGAAATTTAAATCTTTTTAAAGTTATCAGGATTGTAGCAAATGGAATATGGACTTTTGTCTCTATTGCGTGTTCAACAAGTGAGTTCTAAGTCCCTACCATGTGAATGAAATGCAATGCTCTTTGGCTCCTCCCTGGCCTTTCTATCAGTTATTTTAAATGTATTGCCCTCTCTGCTATAAGATGGAGGTCCTTCGAAAACACCATATCTCTTACCTGGCCTTAATTTATTGCACTTCGGCTGAATCTCCTTTTAGCTTCTTCTATTCCAAAGAAAACTGATGTTTTCTCAGATGACCACTGCTGGCACCTTGTGAGATTTTCCCTTTTTATTTGTATGTGGCACTTGAAAAGGGTTGTTTGACATAGTTCACTATCATTAACCCTCCTCTTCTGGCTCATTTGTCTTAGCACCAGCCTTCGAATAAAGGTAGAGTATCTGTAGAAGAAGCACTGATCTTAGGCAAAAAGATTCGAGGTTCCTCCCCCAGTCCAAACAGCTGGACCAGCTAAGGATGTGTAGGCTGGGTAGATTAGCCATGGGAAATGCAGCGTTATGCGGGTAGGGTGGGGGCTGGGTCTGGGTGGGATGCTCATCAGAGGGTTGCTGCCGATTCAATGGGCTGAATAGCCTCTTTCCCGCTGTAAGGATTCGACGAGTCCATCAATAGAATGGGGGGAGCCAATGCGAGATGAACATTCACCTCTTCCAAATCATTACTTCATAGAAACCCCAAGCCCCAAGCCCATCGACACTTCCTCGCTTGTAAAATTTTCCAATCTTGTCCACATCCTTCTGAATTGTCTCTAATATGATCGTGTCCTGCCTGTATCGCAATTGTCAGAACTGTATGCAGTACTTAGGATAGAGCATAATCTCTGCTTTGTACAGTTCTAGGCTACCCTCCCTATGCTTATGCTCAGTGCATCAGTTAACAAAGGAAAATAGCCTCAATGCCTTCTCAACCACCTTACCTAACTGTCTTGTTACCTTCAGGTAAATTCACATTTATTATCTCTTGTATTGACCTTTTGAAAGCCTGTGTTTAGAAGAAGAGGTGACTCAATTGAAACATAAATACTGATGGCTTGACAGTATGACATGGAGAGATTTTTTTCTTTCACAGAGGGTTGTGAGTCTTTAGATCTCTCTTCCCTATGGAGCAGAGTCTTTGAATATTTTAAAGGCAGAGAGGAGCAGATGTTTGTTAAGTAAGGAGGTGAAAGGGGTAAGATTTGTCATTACTGTCAGCCATGATCTTCTTGAACAGTGGTGCAGCCTCAAGGGATTGAATGACCCACTCCTCCCCCTTGTTTATATATTTGTATGTCCCTTACGTTTCTTTGCTTTAAATTATATTTACCATTTTCTTGCCCAGTTGATATTCCATTGACATTTACCCTCAATCTACATGTTTCCTCACTATAACTACACAGTCAGTATCTGTATTATCAGCATTTCCTTAATCATGCTCCACATGTTAGATTCTTCTTGTCAATTTCCTTTGGAGCTTTCGGGCTCTTTCCTTGCCATGTTGGACCTTAACAAAAGTCTGGCTAAAATCGATGTAAGCGACATCAACTGTGCTCCCTCATTAATTCTCTTTGCTATGCCCTCAAAAATCAAATTCAATCAATTTAGCTTGATACAATCTTGCCTTAAACAGTTACGTTGGCTGTCTTCAATTAATATGGGTCCTTGTGATGACTTAGACTGTCTCTCAGGAATGTTTCCAGCAATGTGCCCATTACCAATGTATGACAGTCTGGTCTATATTTATTTAATCTATGTCTTCCTTCCTTTAGAAGTGACAGAATGTTGTCAGTCCTCTAGGGGGCACCATGCTCGTTACTAGAAAGGATTGAGGCTGAGCCTTGAATCTCTATTTCTCATCTTGTGTTTCTTAGCCACCCAGGATGCATTTTATCCGGAGCTGGTGTTCGGTCCATTTTCAAAAATTGCTAAATCCCTTAATACCTTCTCTGTAAATATGCTTATTCCCTCCGATGTTTGGAAAATGGAGATCCCTGATAATGGAGGGGATTATTTGAAGGAACCGATTTAATATAATTGGCAGATGATAAGAGGAGAGATTAGCTGAAGCTGGTTCACACAGCAAGTTGTTATTCTCTGGAAGGCACTTTCCGAAAGCACGGCTGAAGCAGAGACAGTCATAATTGTCAAAGAGAAAGTGTTAAGAGACATTCCCGTCCTGTTGCTGTTCTTGTATGATCTCTCGATTATTACACTGGAACCCTGACCAATTAACAAGCAGTTGTCACAGCAAGTAAATAATTTTAAAAATCCCCAGTGGCAGGTGACTGATCAGTTTGTCCTAAAATAGAAAAGCTTAAAAAATGTTAATTGTGTTTGACATCACTGGAAATGTTGGATCGAGACTCTCATCGGGATACATTTAAATGGCATTCTACAGCATTTTCGCAATATGGTGGAGATTAGGCTGCCTCCTGTTTATTCACAGATTACACTAAAACCTTATTACTGAAAGATGACATTTTCACTCTATCTAAAATCCCTATCTGCTGTTGAACTAGCCTCAAAGGACTGCTAGTCATCGTTGCATTTAGAAGTTCACTGGAATTCCCTAGGACATAAGTTCAGCCTGGTGCCACCTTTGAGTGTTGGATGGCAGATGTATGCAAATCTGCCATGTTGATCGATATGGAGATGACGTTCTGTGTGCCCCTTCTTTCCACTGGGACATCAGTGACGTGACGAGGTAATATGTGAATTTGTTCAGTTCCTTTAGAAGATCTACCGATAATCCGTTGTCTGATCCAGTGCTTGTGAGATGGGTCATCCACAATTCAGCTACAGACCGGTGCCTCGATCCCATTCACATGCAACGCTCCTGCACAGTGTTACATGACAACTACACACAATGCAAATCCAGGATTGATACATTGTGGACAGTTGGAGATGTCCGTTTGACCTTTTGAAGGGAGATTTTCTGAAAGAAATGGAAGAGGTAAATCAATACAATAATTAATTTTCAAGGCAACAGTTGAAATAATTCTTCCCTGCCTTCATTTTAAATCTTAACAGAATAATTGGACAACATTTGGGAGTGATACATGCATAGAACAGTGGTATTGATGGACATTAGATTTCATATCCACCAGCTCATTCATTAAAGTCTTAATTTGGTTTGGATGAAATGCAACTTCCACAGAAAAACAATGTAGAAAACAGAGGGAAGTACAATTACTGGGAATCAATATGATGAAGGAGTCATAAAATCATAGAGCCATAGAGCTGTACAGCATGGTAACGGACCCCTTGGACCAACTCTTCCATGCTGACCAGATATCCTAAATGAATCTAGTCCCATTTGCCAGCATTTGGCCCATATCTCCCTAAGCCCTTTCTTCTCAAGTCTTGGCGCACAACATCAAGCTAACATTGAAAGAAGGAAGAAGCATCAGAGAAAGTGTCACTCCTCAGTCATTCTTGTGAACCCATCTATTGCCAGTCACACATGTACAGAGACCCAGAAAGTCATCTACACTTGCTCAGGAAAACTGCAGAAATAAAGAGATCGCGGCTTTGTTTCATATTATTTGAAATGCTTTTATTTCTAAAGTTCTCATTAAATATAGGAAGGAAAGTACCTTTCTATTCTTGGCTTTATTTTGAGCAGTCCAGCCCTCCATTCTGTACTCAGAGAGCATCATATTTACTTTGTCCTAATCATATGATGGTGCATCCTCAGAATGTTGGTCTTTCTCAGTGGATTCCAGAGCCCAGGCTTTCAGCAACACCTCAATGACCAGTAGGAGGGCTGGATGCTCAACTTTGTGCAGAATATTTCGGTGAATCGTGACAATAATTCATCCTGGCTGGCAGTTAAGTGCCAATGGCAATGCGAGATCCAATGCTGTCATTGGGTCTCTGAGTCATCCCCATCTCTTCATTGGAAACAATCAGCGGTGGTGCCAACCTGCCAATCTCCATGACGGCCTCCTTCCATTGGTGTCATGGGGCCATGGTTACAGGACCCCTTCCTGTGCCCTGGTTCGCTGCCACTGGCCAGCATTGGGAGAAAATGCAGGGGGTTATGAGGGTGAGAATGGGGATGGGTGTTGAGGATATGAACTGAGAACATTTATGGAGAGTTGAATGTGAGGGACGCATGTGAGAGTATTGTAGAATGAGGGTGAATACGAGACTCAGTTGATGGGGTGAGGGGTTGAAGTGGCACTTGGAGAGAGAGATATGTGTAGAGCTGCAACTGCAATATCCCCTCTGAGTCGTCTCTACTGCTCTGATGTTCTGCCATGCTGATCAGTGTTGGCACATTGATGGGTTCCGAACATCATTGCTACATATGGGCCTTGGATGAAAATTAACGAGAATGTTGACTGCAAGAAGTGAGGATCGGAAGAAAGCTGTGTAGGAGAGTGCTCAGGAGGTAAGAAAGGCAAATGGTCTGTTGGGTTTCATACTGATAGGACTCGAATAAAGGAGCTCGGGCATCTTGCTGCAATTGTACAGAACGTTAGTGAGATCTCACCTGGAATATTGTGTGCAGTTTTAGGCTCTTTAGCTGCGGAGGACTGTTCTGGATTATGGAGGGAGTGGGATGAAAGTTTACCAGACTGATTCCTGGGACAGCAGGAGTCGGGCAAGAAGAGAGGCTTGGATCAGTTAGGATTATGTTCACTGGCGTTTAGAAGAATGCAGCAGGAGCTCATTAAAAACCTATAAAATTCTTAAAGGGCAAGGTATGATAAATGCAGGAAGGATGTTCCCAATGACCAGGGGGTCCAGAACCAGAGCTCACGGTCTAAAGGTACAGAGTGAGCCAATTAGAACTGAAATGAGGAAAAAAATTCTTCACCCAGAGAGTGGGGAACCTATGGAATGCCTCAACACAGAAAGCGGCTGAGGCCAAAACATTGAATGTTTTCAAGAAAGCAATAAAATTTGTAGGGCTAAAAGGATCAAAAAGGTATGGGGGAGAAAGCAGGAACAGGAGACTGAGTTGGGATGATCAGCCATGACTTTATCATGGAGCAAGACCAAAGTGCCAAATGGTCAATCCTACATCGATCTTCTATGTTTCTAAAGTAATGACTGCTGCTGAGAGTGAGGCACTCTTCCTTTCTGACATATTGAGGCTTCGGAAATATTTCCAACTCTGTACACAGGTCCTGAGCAGCTGGTGACAACCTCTGCTACTTCTTGCTGTTTAATTTGGATCTATCCAGGGGAAAGAGCCCATTCCTTCTGACCCTCATCACCTTTGGCGTTATTCCTAGAAAGACGGTAGGTTTTTTTGCCAAGTCTTCCTTCCCTGTCCTGGCTTCTGAAAAACTTCGGAAGTAATTTTACTGCAGCCTTCCTGATTCCCGCTGGGATCCCCTGCGATAGAAAGCCTTCATTCACAAGTATGCAAGCCCATAGCGTGTATGTGTGTGATTGGTCAAAAGATGCTCATACATTTGTTGAATTAGAGAACCACAACAAAGCCCATAATTTAAGTGGGAATCGAAGCTGGGCCACAGCAGTAAAAACACTGATTCCTAACCACTGGACCACCAAAGAAGCTGCAATGTTTTCATAGTCATCATTAGGCTCTTAATTACAGATTTTTATGGAATTCAAATTCCACCATCGCCAGAACATTATCTGGATGTCTGGATTTACAGTCCAACAATAATACTATTAGGTTCTTGCCTCCCCTGCGACTGGGACTACTTTATAAAGGGCTCAGGTGATGAGTTCCAAAAGGGCAGGCCATTGTCTGCTACCTACAGTGAACTCAAACTCAATGATCTGCACAAGGAGATGAACGAGTGATTGGCCATGAATCTTGTCGGGGTTGTCACAGAAAGAAACATAACATCAACTTCTCAAACAATAAGATTGTGCAAGCGGCAAAATGATAATGACCAAAATAGTTCATTTCTTAGTGAAGTTACTTAAAGGTTAAATGTTGGTCAGGACTCTAGACAGAGCTCTCTTGCTCTTCTTTGAAATGGCATTGAGGATCTTTAACATACAACTGAGGGGGGAGAATATTTCTTCAATGGTTCTGCAGTCCCTCAGCATTAATATCAGCCTAGAAAATTAGCTTAAAAAAATCTTAGAGTGGGACTGGAATCCACAACTTACTCACTAGTAAGAGTGCTTCCACCGAACCTCAAAAACATCCTTTACAAACTTTCAATTTTAATTCCAAAATGCCTTTCCCTGTGTTCTTCTGGGATACCCTTCAAAGTGCATAGTCTGTTGCCAAAGCAGAGAAGCAGGTAGCCCAGCTAGATCACTCTCTAATCCATTGAAAGAGAGGGCTCAAGAATGATTTTTCTGCGTACAGTCCCTCCTTTCCCATGGGGAAATATTGGCCTGACATTGGGCAAGCATCAGGTTCTGAAAGGGTGGGTCACCATTTGGAATTGTTCTTAACTGTGGAGTTTGAATGGACTGCATGGAGTGCTTTGCAAACAGGAAATGCTCCCAGGACCTTCCTGTGAAGAAGGAAATTAATATAATTTACTAGGACCCTGGCCTTTTGGCCAGACAGGTCTATCCCAATGTTAGGTCCTCTGCATCAGTTCCTCCCAATTTTGATTGACAGCTAACCCCCAGGCAACCTATATGTCTATATGTCTATTGTCTATTATAACCACCTGGAAAACTCAGCTGGAGGACCCACCCAATGCTTTGGCTTTCTGCGACATTCCCTGCCATTCCTCCTAAACCTGCTGCTGTGGAGCAGGGAACATTCTGCCCTTTCCATCATCTCTCCGGCCAATAGCTCCGAATACCTTCCCTACCACGTGCTTATCATTTATTCTCTTTCAACATATCAGCATTGTTCACCTCAACTGTGCCTTGTGCTATGAGTTACTTTCTCTAGTAAAGAAATACAAGCCCGGTTAATGTTTCTGGCTGCTGAGCTCCTGACAGGAACTTGTCTTGCACTCAGTCATTCTTTCTGTGACTAGATGCCTGGATTGGAACAATTTGTGGACAACTGTAGGAGGAAACAGGAGCACCCAGAGGATAATATCACTAGGTCATCACCCCACCCCACCTGAACAGCAGTCCACCCAGACCCACCCCATCCCTGTAAACCCGCACCTCCCTCGAATAACCCCACCTAACCTACCCTTCCCTGGACACTATGGGCAATATAGCATGCCCAATCCACCTAACCTGCTCATCTTTGGACTGTGGGAGGAAACCCATGCAGACACAGGGAGAACGTACACACTCCACACAGACAGTCGTCCGAGGGTGGGATCAAAGCCGCATTCCTGGCGCTTTGAGGTAGCTGTGTTAACCACTGAGCCACTGTACCGTCCCAACAGTTAACAATAGCCACTGATGATCAATACTAAATGAGATTCATTGACAGTATCTTATCTGTCAGTAGCTTGGGTTGTGGAGAACAGCAGGGGGCCCAGGAAGATGCACCCCCAACTCTCAGAGCTCGTAGCCTTTTCCAGCCATGCCTACATTCACGAATCACAAACACGGTTTGAAAGAACTGATTTTTCACAATGATATTCGCTCCACTGTTTCATGAGTTTTCTCTTAATATTCACAAAGTGCCTGCTCATGTCAAAGCGAAAGTAAATCACCCACCTTAATAACGCAAGATGTACAATAATTAGAATGACATTTGTGAAACCTTTTAGGCTTAAAATGCAAATTAATATGCAGGATAATATTTCTCCATCTTTCTCGGTAAGCAAGCTCAGTTGCTCAAATTTTGGGTTTTATATTAGTCATTTGAACAAGACAATGCACCAGACAGAGATAGTAGGAACAGCAGATACTGGAGTCTGAGATAACAAGGTAACACAACAGGCCAAGCAGCATCAGAGGAACTGGAAGGCTGACATTTCGGGTCAAGACCCTTCTTCAGGAATGGTGAGTTGGGGTGGGGGGGGTGGTGAAAAGGGGAAGGGAGCTCAGAAATAAATAGAGGAGGGGTGGAGCTGGGGAAGATAGGTAGGATGGTGATAGGTGCATGCAGTTAGGCAGTGGTGGGGATTGGTCAGTGAGGTGGGAAGAGCGGATAGGTGGGAGAGAAGATGGACAGTTGTGTCAAGTCAAGGAGGTGGGGATGAGAGGGAGGGTTGGTCATGGGATGAGGCAGGGGGTGGGGAGTTCTTGAAACTGGTAAAACCCACATTTAGGCCATTGGCTTGTGGTCTCCTGAGGTGGAATATGAGGTGCTTCTCCTCCAGGTTCCGGGTGGCATTGTTATGACACTGGAGGAGATCCAGGATGGACTGTCACCCATGGAGTGGGAGGTGGAGTTGAAGTGGTTCGCGACTGGAAGGTGTTGTTTATCGCGAACAGAACACAGGTGGTCTACAAAGCGGACCCCGAGCCTCTGCTTGGTCTCACCAATGTAGAGCAGGCGACATCGAGAGCGGTGAATACAACAGACCACATTGACAGATGTGCAGGTGCACCTCTACCTGATATGAAAAGCTTGTTTGATGCCTTGGATGGAGGTCGGAGGGGAGGTTTATGGGCAGGTATAGCATTTACTGCGGAGCCAGGGAATGCTGGGGCCATCGGGGAGTGTGGAGAGGATGAAGGAATTACGGAGAGAAAGCTGATAGGGATGAGGAGAGAAATATATCTTTGGTTGTTGGGGGCAGACTGTAGGTGGCAGAAGTGGTGGAGAATGATATGTTGAATCCGAAGGTTAGTGGGATGACAGGTGAGGGCAAGGGGGATTCTGTCTTTGTTTTTTTTTGCAGGGAGGGATTGTGAGGGCAGAGGTGCGGGAAACGCAAGAGATGCGGTTGAGAGCATTTTCAACCACCAAAGGGATAAAGTTACGGTCCTTGAAATATGAGGACATCTGGGATGTGCAGGATTGGAAGGCCCCATCTTGGGCACAGACAAGGCAGAGGTGGAGGGATTGGGAATAGGGGATTGTATTCTTGCGGGAAGGTAGGTGAGAGGAGGTGTAGTCTAGGTAGCTGTGGGAGTTGGTGAGCTTGAAATAGATATCGGTTACAAGGCGGTTATCAGAGGTGGAGACAGAGAGGGCCAGGAAGGAGAGGGAGGTATCGGAGATTGGGGTCCAGGTGAATTTGAGGTTGGGATGAAAAGTGTCAGTAAAGTTGACGAACTGTTCAAGCTCCCGTGGGAACACGAGATGTAGCAAAGGAAGAGGTGGGGGATTGGGCCGGTGCAGCAGTGGAACAGGGACTGTTCCACATATCCTACAAAGAGACAGGCATAGCTTAGGCCCATGCAGGTGCTCATGGCCATCCCCTTAATCTGCAGGAAGGAGTTAAAGGAGAAGTTGTTAAGGGTAAGGACGAGTTCAGTTAAGCAGACAAGGGTGTTGGTGGAGGGGACTGGTTGGGCCTGTAGGAGAGGAAGAAACTGGGGGCTTTTGGGCCATCTGCATGGGGGATACAAGTGTACAGGGATTGGACGTTCATGGTGAGGATGATGTGTTGTGGGTCAGGGAATTGGAAGACTTGGAAGAGATGGAGGGCTTACGTGGTGTCCTGGACGTAGATGGGGAGTCAAGGTGAGTGGAGATGAGTTCCCTGGGGCAGGAGCAGGCAGATGAAAATGGATCAGCTGGGACAGTCAGGTTTGTAGATTTTGGGGAGGAGATGGAAATGGTTGGTGCGGGGTTGGGGAACGTTGAGGTTGGAGGCTGTGGATTGGAGGTCACCTAAAGTGATGAGGTTATGAATGGTTTGAGAGATGATGGTTTTGTGGTCAGGGGTGGGATCATGACCGAGGGAGCAGCAGGAGGGGGTGTCAGAGAGTTGGCACCTGGCCTCGGCTATGTAAAGATCCTCGTGCCATACCACTACTGTGCTCCCCCCCTACTTATCTGTGGGTTTGATGCTGATGCTGTCAGGGCTGGAGCAGAGGGCTGCATGTTCCGTGGGGGAGAGATTGGAGTAAGTGAGGGGGTGGAGAGCTTGAGGCGATCAATGCTGCGACGGCAGTTGGAAATGAAGAAGTCGAGGGAGGGTAGGAGGCCTTGGGGTGGTGACCAGGAAAACGAGATTTGTCGGAGGTGGGAGAAGGGGTCAGCAGAGGGTGGGTTACACTCTCGGTTAAAGAAATAGGAACAGGGGCAGAGGCTGCGGAAGAAGTGTTCAACGTCCAAATGTAAACGGAATTAATTGATATGTAGGCAGAGGAGAATGAGGGCGAATACTCAGTGAGCGGGGAAGGTCTGGGTGGATGGGGGGCGGGGGGAATGCGCTTTTCTCTTTTTTTAAAAGGAATTCATTCAAATTTGTGCATTTTGGTGATGACCTAATGGTATCGTCATTGGACTGCTAATGCAGAAACCCAGATAACATTCTGGGGACCTGGGTTCGAACCCCGCCACCACAGATGGTGGAATTTGAATTCAATAAAATATTGAATTAAGAATCTAATGATGACCATGAATCCATTGTTGATTGTTGCGAGAACCCATCTGGTTCACTGCTGTCCTTTAGGGAAGGAAACTGCTATCCTTACCTGGTCTGGCCTACATGTGACTCCAGACCCACAGCAATGTGGTTGACTCTTTATTGCCCCTCGTCAGTGATGCCTTCATCCTACGAATGAATAAAGCAAAAAACAATCCAGCGAGTACCAGCTATCCACTACCCCCTTGGCGAGAAAGCTTTAATCCAATCCCCTCTAAACCTCCTGCTCCTTACCTTAAAACTGTGCCAAATAAAGACCGAAAGAACCGCGGGTGCTGTAAACCAGAAACAAAAACAGAAAGTTTGTGGAAAAGCTCTGGGAAGAAAAGAAAATCAGAGTTAATCTTTCAGGTCTGGTGACCCTTCCTCCAAGTTCTGATTAACTCTGATTTTCTTTTCTTCCCAGATGCTGCCAGACCTGCTGAGCTTTTCCAGCAACTTCTATTTTTGATCCTTAAAATTGTGCCCCCTGGTTATTAACCCCTCTGCGAAGGGGACAGGTTTCTCCCGATCTACCCTAGCTATGCCCATCAGAACTCTGTACACATAAATCAGATTCCCCCTCAGCCTTTTCTGCTCTGAGGAAAACGAGCCAAGCCTATTTAGCCTCTCTTCGTAGCTGAATCGTTCTAGCCCAGGCAGTATCCTGATGAATCTGCACTGTGTCCCCTCTAATGTAATCACATCCTTCCTATAGTATGGTGACCAGAGCAGTACACAGCCCTCTAGCTGTGGCCTACCCAGTGTTTTATACATTCCAGCATAACCTCCTTGCTCTTGTATTCGATGCTTTGATTAATGAAGGCAAGTATCCCACCATATCTAACTGTCCTGCTGCCTTCAAGGATAATGTATATGCGCACCAAGGTCCCTCTGATCCTCTGTATTTCCTAGGATCCTACCATTCACTGTCTGCTCCTTTTGCCTTGTTAATCCTCCCACAATGCATCACCCCTCAATTTTCAGAACTAAATTCCGCGCGCCACTGTCCAGCCCATCTGGCCAAGCAGTCTATATCATTGTGTAGTTTAAGGCGTTCCTCCTCGCTATTTACCGCACAAATTTTCATGTCATCTGTCAACTTACTGATCACGCTTCCTACATTCGTATGATTAAGCTGGCCTCATGATGTGGAGTTGAATGGCTTCCAGTAAGCTGTGCTTTCAATAATCTCATACTCAAAGATACTAACGATTGTCTCATGCATTTTGAAACAATTTTACGGCATGTGTTTCATCTGTAGACCGACTTGCTTGTTGAGTTTGATACGCTCATCAGCACAATGCTTGCCCCATTGTTCACCATGTCATGGTCTGGCTGTCAATCATCAGGGATTGATTAACTCTGTAGGAGAGTTGATCTAAAATAATAAATCACATTAAAAGTTATCACGCAGACATAATGGCAAGCCACCTGTTTTCTGTTTTGCAGGTTGGCAGTGAGGCTATCAGGCAGAGTCACAACATTGAATACACACAGCACTGAGCTGTCTCAAAGATAAGATACAGGTGCAACAGCTCACATCCCCTCAAACCAAAAACCAAATATGTCATTTGAGGAGATGGCAAAAGGCCAGGGTAGAGTTCACAGCCACTGTTAGCCCACCATTAACAAGAAGGCCCACCTTGTTTGAGTAATTGACACTAGCCTTGCTGATAATGCCCACGTGGTAAGGATAAATGGTTAAATAAAACTCATTTCTGAACGGGTTCAACCTGCTGAGGGCTTGATGTAAAAGTAAAGGGGGAGAAGCAGGTCGTTCAGCCTGTGATAACAAGGTGTGGAGCTGGATGAACACAGCAGGCCCAGCAGCATCCGAGGAGCAGGAAGGCTGACATTTCGGGTCTGGATCCTTCTTCAGAAATTCCGTTTTCTGAAGAAGGGTCCAGGCCCAAAACCTCAGCCTTCCTGCTCCTCTGATGCTGCTTGGTCTGCTGTTTTCATCCAGGTCCACACCTTGGTATCTCAGATTCTCCAGCATCTGCAGGTCCTCCTATCTCATTCAGCCTGTTCTGCCATTCAGTAAGATTACGGCTGAATTGATTGTAACCACAACTCCACATTCCCTCCTATTCTACATTTCAGCCCCTGGTTACCAAGAATTGATCCACCTTTGCTTTAAATAGATTTGAAAACTCTGCTTCCACCACTTTTGCATGGCGCTCTGAAAGAGAAATGTTCAGTTAACTTCTGTTTTAAATGGGAGACCTTTTTTTTGTGGAAACAACCAGCAGAGGAGCAAAACAGATCCATCAAAAATTATACATAGGATTATAACAAGTCTTATGAATTATGGAGATGAATAGCAAAATACAGTAAACCTGGTATTAATAAATGGTGATTGGCAAACAGCGTTAGCATTCTGAACAGCAAGCAGAGTTAAAAAGAAATTGGCAGGGGAAAACACAATACTGTTCCAGTCACAGGCACATGGTGTGAACACAGTAAATGGAAATGAAAAGCACTGAGTCATGTGGAGATGATTTCTTCAGAGATTGTGGATGTGGAAATTAATTCAGCACTGTGATGTTAACTTTGAAAGAGTATTTTATTTTATTGGAACAAAGCCCATAATCAGCCTTAGTAACTTATCTTTAGAATTGCAGCTAAACTTTTAACTTTTAGATGAGGAAGAGATTGTGTAAGTTTACATTCATGGGTGGAAGAGTTGGACTTGTGTATGGGTAATTCATTCTGCAGCAAGCAGTCCAAACTGAAGCACACAACCCCTGGCTGTGCGAGGAAAACCATCAGCAATTTTAACTCTAGGCAGGATTCAGACAGGAGCTTGAGTCATTCAAGTGTTTAGCCAAGTGAATAAGGAGGCAGTGAGAGAAAACAGGTTGTACAAGGGCTTAAGACCATGGAATCACCTTGTGATGATACCATGCTGATGATCTTCACTGGGCATAAATAGTACTATAAGGGTGGAGTTACTCAAATGATATTAGAAGAGTTAGGGAAGTGAGATTGATAAAGAGAATAACAGGTAGAGAATTGTTTTAATATTATAAATGTAAAATTTAAGTAAGGTATCTCAAATGACCATGTCAAGCCGTATTTAATTTTAATCTGCTATAAACAGACTTTGAAAGAAACTCAAGCCTGTAGACAGTTCTTCACCTCACCCTCTCATTGAGTAGTTGGTCTTGAACCCAGACTCCTGGATATGGACATAAAAGCAACATGATAGAAGAACGATCAATGATCAAAGCACACAGATTTTAACTCTGTTTCTGCGAGTTAGGCATGGAAATAGGTAGATGATTTGTAACCGACCCTGGCATGCTCAAACAATTTGTGCAGTGCTGTTGAAATGGGAAAGGAGAAGATTGCAGCAGATTTTAAAGTACTGACCTTGAGAATTCTGAACTGGCTTCCTGGCTGAAGTACAAATTGGTGATTTAATGTGCTGTGGCAAATTAGAAGTGCCTAATTCATTGAGTTAAGCAAAGGAATTCTGCCAAGGTATGAGATTTGAATTGTGTATCTAAACTCCTGGGGGAATGAAGTGAAAAAGCTTGAAATAACAGGTTATTTATTTAGGAATGGGCTCAGTGAGGGAAAAAAAATGTAATTGAAATGAGTTTTTGGCAGATATAGGAAATGAAAAAAACAAAGAACTGTGGATGCTGGAAATCTGAAACGAAAACAGAAATTGCTGGGAAAACCCGACGGGTCTGGCAGCATCTGCAGAGAGAAGGCAGAGTTAATGTTTCGGGTCCAGTGACGCTTCCTCAGATCTGATGGCAGGGAAAGGTTGGTATCCATTCTGAAGATGGGGTAAGGGAGGGGGAGGAGTAAGTAATAGGTAGAGATGGAGCCCAGACAGAGAGACAGAGCAATTGAACAGACAAAGGAATGGGTTAAGGTCAGCCAGGGAGAATAAGGAGCTGCTAATGGAGACCATTAATGGCTGACAATGGATTGTTTATGGTAGCAGTGTATGTGATAAAAGGGTATGGTGCTTGGGGATTTGAGGTAGGGACATGGGAAAAGGTGCTTAGGGCCCAAGATTATTGAACTCAATATTGAACCCAGAAGGCTGCAGGGTTCCCAAGTGGGAAAAGAGGCGCCTTCCTCCAACATTAATCATTTGCTTATCCCCAATTTTATTTGCCATTATCATCAGCCGTCATGCTTTCAGCTGACTGAGTTCTAAGTTCTGGAATTTCCTCTTTAAACCCCAACCTATCTCTGACTTCAATTAATAATGCTCCTATGAAATACCTTGCAAGTTTTATTGTGAAGAAGGTGCTACATAAATACAACGTATTGTTATATAAATTAAGAGCCGGAGGATGCCCCTCAGCCCCTTGAGTCTACTCAGCCATTCAACAAGATCATGTCTAATCTCATTAATCCACATTACAACCTACTCCTGATAACCTTTCATCCTATAAAAATGGGTAGCTATATCAGAGCCAGTGATTTCATGACTGACAGAGAACTACTCCAGAGCTGAGCTAAATGCCCTCATCAGAACAAAGGCACTTTACTGCTGGATTTCCACCGGCATCCTCTTGTCCTAATTTACAGATTGGCATTTTTCATACCATTCTACCATTGGGCACTCTTCTCTGATATCTTGCCTCTTCCTCATCCCGAACAGCTTAAGCTGTTTCTCCTCATACCTCACAAACCCATCGAATCTATTCATTCCTGATGCGGTCGTGGGAATTAATTCCTGTGTTCACCTTGCATTACAGAGAAACAGCCGGGAAAGCATTAATAAACTTGGCTTTTGAAGCAGCTCAGAGGTTAATCAGCTGATGGTGTTCGACCTGTCAATGGTACCTTAGCATTACTGGAAGGTTATTGTGCATTCTACTGGAAAGGATTTGACCCTTTGAATGAAAAAAAAAGTAACGTGCTAATTAAGTTAATAGAAATTAATGGAAATAAAATGCACTTTCTGCAGTATTTGAATAAGTGCCAAGAAGCTAGTGCAAAAATGCAATACTGAAATGTTAAGGTTGTTGGAGGCATAACTTTTGGGAAGTATTTAAACATGGGCAAGGTAAATGAATTGAACTGCAAATACTCATAAAAGCTGTAGTTTAAATAGCGTAACAAGGCTTCATTTTTGTGGTCATACTGTGGTCAGTTGAAGCCTTCCTCATTCAGCTGTGGAAATACACTGAAAGTCTTAAACAGCAACTCCATAAAACGCTAATTAGGCCACAGCTACAGTATTGAGTGGAGTTTTGGAATCCCCGTTACAGGAGGGATGTGATAGCATTGGGCAGGGCGCAGAGAAGATTTATCAGACTATCACCTGGACTGGAGAGTTTCTGTTATGAAGAGAGGCTGGGCAGACTGGGGCTGTTTTCCTTAGAGCAGAGGAGATTGAATAGGGAAATGAGTGAAATGTATAAAATTATGAGGAGCAGAGATTGGGTAGGGAGGAGGGAATTTTTCTTGATTGAGGGTTCAATGACCAGGGGTCATAGAGTTAAAGTAAGGGGCAGGAAATATTTTTTGTCACCCATAGGGTGCTGTAGAATTGGAACTCATGGCCTGCAAGGGTGGTAGAGGCAGAAACCGAAATAATATTGAAGAAATATTTACATGTGCACTTGTGACAGCAAGTGCTGGAAAATGGGATTGGAATAGTGAGGTATTAGTTTTGACTGGCACAGACTCAATAGGCCGAAGGAAGGCCTCCATAAGTTTACCAGACATATATTCAAAAAGCAGGGAGTAAGGTCAACCATCCTAAGGCACAAAAAAGAGTTGAATTCTCTTAAAACAGAATTCCTCTTTGATTGAGAGAAAGATACTCTAAAGAAATCATATTGGATTGTGAGTATAGTTTTCCTCAAATGTTATTCGATTGAGTATCTTTTTAAGGTGGTTTTAACATTATATATCAATATTAAGGCAAATGTTGTGACTATCTTTCATCAACTATATAGCTACCATGCAGTATTACCAAATAAAAATGTACTTTTCGTGGTGTGGTCTCTATGTGTATCAGTGAAATGATTGTCTTTGAGCTTTGCGTATTCTATGGGATGGTATATATTCCTACAATATATGTTGAATTGGTTCTTACGATAATAGCTCAGCAACTGATGCTGGGCCCAAAACTATATAAAAGGCTAATGAGCCACGGAATAGATAAGTAAACAAATGAAAGAAAGGGCTTTCATTTATAGCACCAGCTTTTAATCCGAGGACATCCCAAAGGAACCTTGGGAATGTAGGAACATAAGACGTGGGAAATGGAGGAGGCCCCTTTACACCTCCTCTTCCATTCAGTAAGCTCCTGGCTGATCCGGCCACGGTCTCAGCCCCTGTTTCCTGACGGACCCTCCAGCCTTCTCACCAAAACAAACCTTGTCTTCCTGGCCCCTCAATAATCAATCTTGTTCAGCCTTGAATTAATTGAACAGCCCAGCCTCCGATGTTATCTGGGGGAGAGAATTCCCCACACGACTCTCTGGGATAATAATTTTCTCCTCATCTCTATCTTCAAAGGGATCCTTCATACTGTTAATCTTTGTCCCTGAGTTCTAGTCCAGGAAAAATGCTTCACAGGTAATGAGATTACTACCTGCTTGAGTGCAGCTCCAACAACACTTGAGAAGCCACCCAGGGCAAAGCAGCCCATTTCATGGGATCCCTACAGTGTGGAAACAGGCCCTTCAGCCCAACAAGTCCACAACAACCCTCAGAGCATCCCATCCAGACCCATTGCCCTATAACCCACCTAATTGACACATCCCTGAACACTATGAGCAATTTAGCATGGCCGATCCACCTAGCCTGCACATCTTTGGACTGTGGGAGGAAACCAGAGCACCCGGAGGAAACCCACGCAGACACGGGGAGAATGTGCAAACTCCACACAGACAGTCATCCGAGGCTGGAATCGAACCCAGGTCCCTGGCGCTATGAGGCAGCAGTGCTAACCACTGAGCCACCGTGCCGCCCCAGCCAGCACCTTCACTAGTGGTAATAAAAAGTGGCCCAGCTAATGATGCTCTCATGCTATGAATGAATACTTAATTTTAAAAGAATCCAGAACCTTTGACTCAGAGGCAAGAGGGCTTCTACTAACCTATGTCTGACAATGCTCACATTTTATACTTGTCATTTCTGTTCAGGCCTGTGCCTAATTGGGAATTCTCAACTGACGTGTGTCATAAAACTGAATACGTTATTTTTACATCGACTCATGAAAAATGACATCATTAATCAAAGCAATCTTGCCTTCTGGACGATGTAATCTGTGTTTCTTTGAAGCCTCTGTTCTGAATGATCATCAGTGCATACTGTGATGCTGCATAGAGGAAAATGTTTCATACAGGTTGAACATAATGAAACAAGCATAAGCGCAGGGTAGTTTCTCACTGACTCTTTCTGGATAAATGCCTTTATTTGAAGTAGGTTCTGTGGGAACACTACAATACCTGATTCAATACTTGCCTGTCTCAAACTTTCCACTTCAGTTTACAGAATGCACATGGTATGGAAGGTCTTCATCTAGGTAATAGATTCAGGAGCCTGAACTGGACTTGTTGAGCTATGTTTTCTAATGGCCCCACAGGGAAGTTATTTAGAAATATGTCACAGCCGGAGAACAACATGAAGGTTTGCCAGAATCTTCTTGTGTCAAAGCCATTGAAAAAAAAACACCATTTGGGGGTGTGGGCTTTGCTGCTATCTCTAGATGAGCTTGAGAAGGTGGTGAGTGGGGGTGGGGGTGGGAAATGAAATGCTACACTCTCTTCGCTGTAGGTTGACCCACAATGGGAATCGACTCTGTGGTCCTGAAGAAAAAGCGATAGATTTCCAAGTGAGTGGTGAGTGGCTCAGAGGGGAACTTGCAGGGGGTGGTGTTCCCATGTATCTGCTGCCCTAGTCTTTCTAGGTGGAAGTGGTCGTGGGTTTGCAAAATGGTGTCTAAGGAGTATTGGTGAATTGCTCGAGTGCATCTTCTAGATTTGCTGCTACTGAGCTTTGGGTGTAAAGAAGAAATGGATGCTTGTGGATGTGGTGCCAATCAAGCGGGCTGCTTTGTCCTGGATGGTGTTCTTGAGTGTTGTTGGAGCCTCATCCATCCAGGCAAGTGGGCAGTATTCCATCAGACTCCTGGCTTGTGCCTTGTGGATGGTCTTGGGGAGTCAGGAGGGGAGTTATTTACTGTAGGCTTCCCAGCCTGCGAGTGGACTGAGCAGGACAAATCAGAGTGATTCGCCTGACAGCAGTGAAAAAAAAAACAACTGAAGCAAGGTATTCTCCTAGACCAACTTAATTTGCATTGGCCTCCCAAAACATGACCAGTGAAAGCAAACAGTCCCCTAAGGGTAGACCAGGTCAGGGTGGGCATTGAAGACTTCAGAATGACTTAAAGCCCCTCTCCCCAAGTTCAGAGAAAGATGATCAGAGGACTAGCCCCTATCCACCCTTTGGAGGCACTTCCCCTCCACCTTGGTGGTCTGGCAGCTTTGACCATTTTCACGTTCAAACTTTTCAAATGTATTGAGAGGTGTTCTATTTTTGGCTCTCTCTTTATTTCTTCGTTCCTTTCCTCCTATTGGTCCTCTAACATCATGAAGTTATGCTTCAGCTATACAAAAGCCTGGTTTGGCCATATCTGGAGTATTGTGTCCAGTTCTGGTCGCCTCATGACAGGAAAGGTGTGGAAGCATTGGAAAAGGTGCAGAGCAGGTTTACCAGGATGTTGCCTGGTATGAAGGGAAGGTCTTACAAGGAAAGGTTGAGAGAGTTAGGGCTTTTCTCTTTAGAACAACAAAGGATGAGAGATGACTTGATAGAGGTGTACAAAATGATCATAGGTATAGATAGAGCAGACAGCCAGAGACTTTTTCCTAGGGTGGAGGAAGCTATTACAAGGGGGCATAGTTTTAAAATGAGTGGAGGTACATATAGAGGTAGATTCTTTACTCAGAGAGTGGTCAGGGCATGGAGTTGGCCTCATTAGGGGCATTTAAGCAGCTATTAGATAGGCATATGGATGATAGTATAAGGTAGGGGTGGAGGTTTGATGGACCTTAGGTTCAGTGTAAAAGTTCAGCACAACATTGTGGGCCAAAGGGCCTGTAATGTGATGTACTGTTCTATGTTCTATGCTTGCTGTCAGGACCCTCTGAAATGTCCACCTTCGCCCTCAACTGAGGATTTCCCAGCTCCATTGTCGACAGGGCCCTCAATCAGGTCCAAGCCATCTCCTGCACTTCTGCCCTCACCCCTCCACTTCCCTGCTGCAACAGCAAAACAGTTCCCCTTGTCCTTACTTACCATGCCACCAGCATCCACATCAGGAAGATCATCAGACACCATTTCCTCCATCTCCAGCAAGATGCCACCACCAGACATATATTCCCCTCCCCTTCGTTTTCTGCCTTCCGCAAGGACTGTTCCCTCTGGGACACCCTGGTCCACACTTCCTTCACCCCCAACACCCCTCCGCAGCCCTACAGCACCTTCCCTGTAACCGGCGAAGGTGCAACACCTGCCCATTTACCTCCTCCCTCCCCAGTATCCGAGAGCCCAAACACACCTTCCAGGTGAAGCAACACTTCCCAGAATCTAGTCTACTGCATTTACATGTGTCACTTGGTGACTGCTTCACAGAACATTTACATTGTTGTTCCTGCAACCTACAGGTGGCATCATTATGACACTGCAGGAGGCCCAGGATGGACATGTCATCTAAGGAATGGGAGGGGGAGTTGAAATGGTTCGCGACTGAGAGGTGCAGTTGTTTTGCAAAAAAAGAAAGTGCTACACTTGCCCCCACACCTCCTCCCTCACCCCCATCCCAGGCCCCAAGATGACTTTCCACATCAAGCAGATGTTCACCTGCACATTTGCCAATGTAGTATACTGTATCCGCTGTACACGGTGTGTCTCCCTCTACATTGGGGAAACCAAGTGGAGGCTTGAGGGGCCACTTTGCAGAACACCTACGCTCGGTTCGCACTACAAGCCGTACCTCCATTTCCTACCTACTACCTCATCCCGCCTCCTTGACCTGTCCGTCCTCCCCAGACTGACCTATCCCCTCCCTACCTCCCCACCTATACTCTCATCTCCACCTATCTTCTCCACTATGAATTTATGGTATGCCTCCCCCTCTCTCCCTACTTATTTCAGAATCCTCTCACCATCCCCCTCTCTGATGAAGGGTCTGGGCCCGAAACGTCAGCTTTGGTGCTCCTAAGATGCTGCTTGGCCTGGAAGAACAACACCTCATTTTGACCTTGGGGACCCTGCAGACCTCCGGACTCAATATTAAGTTCAATAATTTTAGGGCCTAGACTCTCCCATGTCTAAGCCCCCTACCCCACACACCAGGCCTTGTTATCACATAGCCTGCCACTACACACCCTCTGTTGTTAGTCACTAACAGTCCCCATTAACAACTATTCACCCGACCAGCCAGATTGTCATCAACTCCTTTGTCTGTCCATCTGCTCTTCTCTCCCTTTAGGCTCTATTGTGTCATTTACTCCTTACCCCATCCTGTCCCTTTTTCCTCCATATAAACTGACATTTTCCCAGCCACCATCCGTTCTGAGGAAGGGTCACAGGGCCTGAAACAGTAACTCGATTTTTACCTTCATAGATGCTGCCAGACCTGCTGATCTTTACCAGTGACTTTGTTCTTGTATCAGTGAGCAGGTCACTTCATGTCAACAACGAAGGAACTGGTAGAAACTGAAAGAAGCAACTCATCAACTCTTGTGTCCCAGACCGGTGCCATTGAACTGTGCATCCCAGTTTTTATTTTCCTTCACTGTTAACATTTATGCTTTGTCTGGCTTTGGTACACTTATCTGTTTATATGGGAAACACATGGTCAGAAACATAGACAAAGCAAGATTAGGTGAGGGGTTAGTAAAGGATAAAAGAAGACACCAGGTTGAGTGCTGTCAAAGCTAAGATGTATAGATGCCCTGATCATATCACAAGAGGCCCCAAAAGCCAGGTTGATTGAACTGTCAAGAAAACTAGGGGTCAAATTGCTTGCAGGGCTTACATGGCAAAAATAATGGCAGAAAGGCTAGCGCAGCATTTGGGCTTAATAAAATACAAAGGTTGAGTAAGCTAGTCTTGTACAGCTGCTAGAGTTTAGAAGATGATGACTTGATTAAAACATTCAAGATCCTGAGTGTCCTTCACAAGGTAGTGGTGGAGAAGGTTTAAGGTGTGTGATTTATGTGAGTGCCTATGTATAACATATACGTTAATATCTTAATTTTACAGTTTGGATTTTGAACTAGTGGCATCTACGTTTTAGACTGTTTGTATGAGCAGGTTTAATGATTAGTTTGTCAGTTTTTCTGGAGCTATTTTTTTTTGTTGAAACTAGTATGAGATAAAGATCCTAGTGTGCTAATAAGAATTTGTTTACATTGGGGAAGTTTTATGAGTGAACAGAGTAAAGACTGAACAACATTAACCTGCTTTCAGTGAGAAGGGCAGGACTTTTTCTTTTGCTTAAGGGAAATATCCAATGCTTGGAAACTTTGGCTTTACTTTGTAGATGCACTCGTTGAAATTAGATATAAGAACACAGTTCTCTTGGAACAAGGAGTTAGTTCAGAAAAGTTAGAAACAGATTACCTCAGCGTTAAGATTTTAGTTTGAACATTCCCAACTAGATTATTTGAGGTTGAGAAAGTCTAAGCTCAATTTGCTGAATACTCAAGGCGGAGGCTATCACACCCAAAACTGGAAATGTAAAGCAACAGATAAGATATAGGTAAGAGACGATAGAGATAACAATTGTCTCTAGTGTTTAAGTACTGTAAAGGGGTGTTGTTGAGATAGAAGGAATATTGTATCTTTACTGCTTCAGAACATTCATTTTGTTTCCTTTATTTTTTGTAATTTTTGGTTTGGAGCTGAGAACTGTGAGTTGAGAGCTGAAAGTGACCTTTGGACTATGAACCTCGGCAACATTTTTTATAAAAAGGAGGACAACAGAGACATTGGTGTTAGTTTATGAGGCCAAACCTGAAAGTTAATTGCAGGTCAGTTCTTGATATTTTGGTTCTGAAGACTTGTTATTCTCAAACAATTGGCAGGTGTTTGAATATCAGCAGAAGTCTCAGAGGAAGATCAGTGCAAAGCTATCTTACCTAGAGAATGTTGGATAAATAGCAGAAACCAAAGTTTAACCTGGCTTTTGAACTATGTTTAAACTGGCTTTTGAACAGCCAAATGCGAGAATGTGAATTCAAGGTTACGATCAGATCAGCTCATAATGTTATAGAATGGCAGATAACATTTGAGGGACTGAGTATTCTACCCCTGTTCCTAATTTAGATGTCTGTATGAAAACTCTTACAGGCCCCCAGTTTGCCTCATTTGTGAATTCCTTTTCTCTAATAACTATAACTACCTTCCGCAAACTTTAATCTTTATGTCCTCTTAAGGATTCAATTCAGGAAAGTCTATTGAAATTTTAATGTAAACATTGACGGGTCTCATTGTGAACCTCTTATGGAAAATTCCCCAGTGGAGATTATGGATTGAAATCTTAGCTCGTGCTAACCTATCAACGATATTTTGCCCTGTTCAGGGAGGAGACAAAAATGGCTTATGGGTTACACATTGCAAACTGAATTGTGAGGTTTGCAAAATAGATCAGTGGAAGAAATTTCAGCCTATAATTGCAGCCTATAAAGGAAAATGAGATGGTTTCTACAACAGCTCCCATCTGCAACAACGGTTTGGCACTAGTCAGTACTTGAAAAGCTAACAATGCATTTCCAAGTTAACAAAGTGTGGAGCTGGATGAACACAGCAGGCCAAGCAGCATCTCAGGAGCACAAAAGCTGACGTGAAATGTCAGCTTTTGTGCTCCTGAGATGCTGCTTGGCCTGCTGTGTTCATCCAGCTCCACACTTTGTTATCTTGGATTCTCCAGCATCTGCAGTTCCCATTATCACTAATGCATTTCCAAGTGCCTTCTTGTAAAGCAAATTGGTTTTCCTCTTTTCCGGTCCGGTTCTGAGTTCTGAGGAAGGCTCACCGGACCCAAAACGTTAACTCTGAATTTTCCTTCACAGATGCTGCCAGACTTACTGAGCTTTTCCAGCAATTTTGTTTTTGTTCTCCTCAGCTTTGTTGTTTAATTGTCCACTACCTTTGGCAACTGGATGTGGCAAGATTTGTAGAACTTCTGAAACAAAAACAGAAGTTGCTGGGGAAGTTCAGCTAGCATCTGTAGTGAGAAGGCAGAGTAAATGTTTCAGGTTCAGTGACCCTTCTTCAGAGCAGGCAGAACTTTGTTCTGACCATGACCATTGGTTAAAAGATTACTTAGCCCTGGCTATGGCATACTGCTTCCCCTGCCTAGCATGAGTGGCCCTATCTTGTACCTTCACCAGCTTGTACCTTGTTTGCAAGTATATCTGCTCTGACAATCTTTAGGGAAGGAAACTGTCATCCTTAGCTGGTCCGGCCTACATGTGACTCCAGACCCACAGCAATGTGATTGACGCTGAGCTGCCTTTTGGGTAATTAGGGATGGGCAATAAACGCTGCCTGGCCAGTGATGCCCTCATCCTGTTAATGCATAAAGAAAGCATTAAACTTGGTCTTATCCCTGGCTTGATGGCAATGGTGAAGTGAAGGATGTGTTAGATCACGATGTTGCAGGTTATGGTTGAATCAGTGTTAGATGCTGTTAACCCACAGAATGTCCTGAATAATCCGCCCTGAATCAATCTCAATGAGCTCAAACATTGTGGCACACAAAATGACAGAGGGCATCCTATGTGAGGAGATCGGATTTTGAATCCACAAAGACTGTGCAGTGGTGACTCCTATCAATACTGCACAAATTGATCCATTTGTAACAGGTAGGCTGGTGAGCACCGGTTTAAGGAGGTTTCTCCCTCTTGTTGGCATTCTTACCATTTACCTCAGGCTTGGTTGAATAGACATGTCCAGATATCTGACCAAGATATGTGCTCCAATGGAGGTAGGTGACGTGAAGCACTAATTCCATTTCTCTCCCACAGATGCTGCCTGGCCTGAGTATTCCTCACACTTTCTATTTTTTATCTCAGATTTCCAGCATCTGTAACATTTTGCTTTTGTGTTGCATCAGAATTTAAGTTTTTCGCTTGTCATGGTCCGTAACATTACTAGCAACCTTCCTAGAGTACAGTCTGTATCTTACATGCACACAGACAAAGACAAACACAGACAGACAGACACACACACACACGCAGACACACACATAGACATACAGGCACACACACACATAGACATACAGGCACACACACACACACACACTCACACAGGCACACACACAGACACACACACACACTCACACTCACACAGACACACACACACACATATACACACACACACCTTCCTCTGAGTAGTGTTCAATGTGGAGGAGTATTGATTCATCAGCTGAGGTGGAGGGGCAGGATGAGGCTTGTTGAGAGGCGGTAACTGGAAGAAGATTTCTCTCGCCTGTAATTGAAGCGACACTATTTCAGGGTATTTGGAAACAATGCAGAGGACTCCTCAGGCAATTCCTTCCTGACTGTGTGCTGCCACCTGCAGTGGGCCTGTCCTGGTGATGAGACAGTACATAGCTAGGGATGATGATGGTGGCACCTGGGACATTATAAAGTAGAAATCAGTAAGTGTGACAATATTGCTTGACCAGTCTAGGACTTATAGAGTCATACAGCATGGAAACAGACCCTTCGGTCCAACCAATCCATGCTAACCACAATCCCAAACTATACTAGTTTCATCTGCCTGTGCTTGGCCCATATCCCTCCAAACCTTTCCTATTCATCAACTTATCTAAATGCCCTTTAAACGTTTTTTTGCCCTTTCTAATGCCCTTTTTAAAATGTCTCTCCTCTCACCTTAAAAATATGCTCACTTGCCTTGAAATCCCCCACCCTGGGGAAAAGACACCTGTCATTTACCTTATCTGTATCCCTCATGGTTTTATAAACCTCTATAAGTTCACCCCTCGACCTTCTACACTCCAGTGGAAAACGTCCCAGCTTACCCAGCCTCTCCTCATAACTCAAACCCCCTGTCCCTGGCAACATCCTGTTAAATGTGTTCTGAGCCGTTTCCAGCTTAATGACATCCTTCCTACAACAGGGTGACTAGAGCTGCATGTAGCACCCCAAAAGACGTCTCACCAATATTTTGTACAATGTCAACTTATATTGAGCAAGACAACTTCTCGCTATTTTACCACTGCATAACTCTTTGACATGATTAATTGCCGTCAACATTCCCTGTCAGCGCTCCGGCTACTTTTGCTGCCTTCCAGTTTCAAAAATCCTCTTTTACTGTCTCCAGGATTTAATTTCCCTCTGTTCATATACAAGGATCAAAGGACATTTTAAAATTAAATAGGCCGGTGTTGTGTTTTTGATTATCGAGACAAGCTAATAATGAGCTTCTTACTTAGTTCCTGTACAAACAGCTGTTTAATTTCAGTTTTACTTCCATTGGGATGCTGCCCACATTACGTAAATGTGCTAGAAAATTCACGTTATTGTCACTTTTCATTTCTATCCATTTCAGGATAATTCAATATTCTTCACCTTTCCCCTTTACCAAGTGTGTAGTTTTGTTCCAATATGTCGTCTATCACCAGATTCATTTGCATCTCATTATCTGGGGAAGTCTATTGATTCTCCTTCATTAATATCATATTTTTCGCCAACAATGCGCTCATCAGAACAATTTCTCAGCTCTCAGTTGGAACGTCGAATCATTTGTGATCGTGCTGAATGGAGTTTTTCAGCTTTAGCCTGTTGCAAGGGCTGAACTAGATTTACTATGTGAACCGAGCCCAGGAAACAAGAGCAGAAGGACAGGTATTTCATACCTAATGTCTCTGACCACTGGATGCCTCATTGTGTTTTACAATCAACGAGGTACTTTGCTGTGAGACACTGCTGAGGTGAATTTGGGTTGTAGGGGAGGCCGTGCAGGAATGAGGGAAAAGTCTGGGTGGGGAATGGCAGGAGGGCCTGGGGACAATGGACACAATACCACGGCTGGATTCAAACTTATGGGCCCTGGGACATTAGCCCGGTGTTCTGGATTACTAGTCTAATGACATTACCATGACGCCATGGTGAAACTACATGGGTTGTTTACTGCTAAGTTAGTTTATGTGGCCAGGACTATGATGCCATTATTTGTCCTCACTTAGCTGGCAATTTCAATTCAAACAAGACAGCAGTCATACTGGCCAAGTTTTGCAGAAAAAATGCAAGAAGAGATTGCCAGAGCTTTTATCAATAAAAATCTTCACATGGCTATTTGCATTTTTCTCCCTGCTATGTTAAATCAATAAATTAGAGGAATTTAGCACAAGTGTTCTCATGATTACTGCCTTATAATCTGGGCTGCCTCTGAGTGACAGCTGGTGTGTGTTACACAGTGAATAAACTCACCATGTGGATACGCAGCAGGCAGTCCAGCTGTTTTTGCACGTCTCCAACAGAGGGGGCAGTATAACTAAGTATTCCCTCATCCTACTGCAATGGCAATTAAAAAGGCTGCACCACTGCAGTCTAGTGGAACACTAACTTAGCACTGCGATATTGTTATTGGAATAACTGGCAGGCTTCACAGTAGCTTTGAGTAACAGAATGGGATTTCTTCTGCTCTCTTCTGAGAGAATGGACATGGCTAGTGCTGTATCATCAATGAAAATAGGTTGAGAATACCTGCCTTCATCCCATTGACTGTGATATCTATGTACCATTTATGGTCCTGTTTCTGACTGAATATCATTCTTGATCTTCCTGCTTAATAACACTAATTTCTTCTAAATACGTGCAATTCATATACCCTGGATTTGGTCGCCCTTCAAGAGGCCTGAAAATACGTTTTGAAGGTTGAATGGTAAGTTTACATATACTCACTGTGATGAGAAAGCTTCTTTAACCCCAGGAAGTAACCTGCAACAGTCTCCCTTAGCACTTCCTTCCTTTCCCATAACATATGTCTTGTTACACTCTCATTCTTAGCCCTGCCTTAATATGAGCTCAGAATCTTTTCCATTTTAGCATTTACCCCCATCGTGGTACGATGCGGGCAACATTGGTTAGACGCCAGTTATAGAACATCTGCCCCCATCACGGTGAGGACAATAGATACTTTATCCTTCACTTTTATATTGTTTGCTTTCCGCCAATGTCTTCATTCATAATTACACCTATCCCCTTTGTCTGAGCTGAATTCCCCCATTATTCCCAAACATAGCTGAAGATGCTTTCTCAGTGATTCGCTGTGTTGACTCAGTACACAATGAGCACCCAAGGGATTATCTTTCAAAACCTTCACAGATTCTCAAAATAAATCTTAGAAATTCCAAAAAGCATATCACAATGTTCTTCAATCCTTAATTTCTCAGACGAAATGTAGAAGAAAACTCCATCCCAGCTTGTCACCAGCTTTCCATTGTGTATCATGCTGGGATTATCTCCTATATAATTGTAACATGACCGGCCGACTCTTGTACTCAATACCCCTTCCGATGAATGAAAGCATGCCGTATGCCTTCTTGACCACTCTATCGGCCTTCAGGGTACAATGGACCTGAACACCCAGATCTCTCTGTGTATCAATCTTCCCCAGGGCTTTTCCATTTACCGTATAGTTCACTCTTGAATTGGATCTTCCAAAATGCATCACCTCGCATTTGCCTGGATTGAAGTCCATCTGCCATTTCTCCGCCCAACTCTCCAATCTAGCTATATTCTGCGACAGTCCCCTTCACCATCTGCTACTCCACCAATCTTAGTGTCATCTGAAAACTTGCTAATCAGACCATCTATACCTTCCTCCAGATCATTTATGCATATCACAAACAACAGGGGTCCCTGTGGAACACCACTGGTCACAATTCTCCACTTTGAGAAACTCCCTTCCACAACAACTCTCTGTCTCCTGTTGTCCAGCCAGTTCTCTATCCACCTAGCTAGTACACCCTGGACCCCATGCAACTTCACTTTCTCCATCAGCCTACCATGGGGAACCTTATCAAACCCTTACTGAAGTCCACGTATATGACGTCTACAGCCCTTCCCTCATCTATCAACTTTGTCACTTCCTCAAAGAATTCTATCAAGTTGGTAAGACATGACCTTCCCTGCACAAAACCATGCTGCCTATCACTAATAAGCCCATTCTCTTCCAAATGTAAATAGATCCTATCCCTTGGTATCTTCTCCAGCTGCTTCCCTACCACTGATGTCAGGCTCACCGGTCTATAATTACCTGGATTATCCTTTCTACCATTCTTAAACAAGGGGACAACATTAGCAAGTCTCCAGTCCTCCAGGACCTCACCAGTGTCTATGGATGTTGCAAAGATATCCGTTAAGGCCCTCGCTATTTCCTCTCTTGCTTCCCTCAGTAACCTGGGATAGATCCCATCCGGACCTGGAGACTTGTCCACCCTAATGTCTTTTAGAATACCCAACACTTCACCCCTGTATAAAGCCTGTCTATATAAACCCTGTTTGGTTCTGTATGAAGCCTGATTAAGACTTGTGCTTGAGAGATTAATTGCCAAAGTATTCTCAGTGGTCAACTTATTGTGATTTTATCACTGACCCCTCACCTAGCACTGCACCTCATCAAAATTAAAGCACCAGCTCAGACTAAAAAAAATTGCTTTCTGTGTTTAACAGCCTTTGGAAGGTTACATTGTCAATCAGAATTTACAGTCAAAAGGCAGGTATATTGCAGTATTTACCAGAACAAAAATTGAATGCCGAAGAGATTTTAAGTATTCTGAGAGGAGCCCTTGGTAAATCCAGCGAGCCAACTAATTACCAGAACCAGTCTCGCGGGGTTTAGCTCAAAGTTTCCACAAGCATTTATATTCTAGCTTCTTCTGTAGGTGTAGGTAATGTAAAAGGCTTGAAATATTCAGCTTCTGGTCAATTGACGTTTTGGCTCATTAAAAGGCAAAGCATATTGTGGGTGGTAAGGGGGGGAAGCCAGGAAGAATATTTTAATCTAACTGTAAATGATTTTTAAAAAAGGGCCAAACACTGGCAGGAATGCCTGGAAGCAGCTCAACAATGAAGGAAAGTGGATAGTTAGAAACATTAGCTGAGATTAACAGGCTCCTCGAAGAGGTGCCGGAACCAGATACTCCTACACAATGATATATCTGTTCCTCAACACTCTTGTGGCTCCGTCTGCAAATCGAAAATTGTACTTCTTAAAATTCAATTAATTGGGAGCTGAACTGGCAAAACAAATGACACATTTGGTGCTATTGGATCTCCTTCTTCCCACAGGAACAGGACAGAATTTGTGAGGTACGCTGTTCCAGGAGCTCATCATTCTTCACAATGACGCAAATTAATGAATCCCTCGCCCCTCCACCCCATCCCTTTCAAATTTTCAATTGCTTATTTCCGGGGATAAACCTGGAAGAACAAGAAGCTGAGAACTAAGAAGTTACTGTCAGTTGTGATCATCTCATTGTTAAAAGAGTTTTACTCCTTTTCAATGTACAAATGGGTCAGCAGCTGCCTTAAACAAAGGGACAGGAGAATTAGAGCTGTGTTACAGTAGTAATTCTTTCATGTGCAGCTTTGCCACCTTACAGCTTTTCACTCTTGCTGCTCCCAATATTATGACTAGGCATTCATCCAGCATCGTACGAAAACAGTTTCTTCCCTGCTGTTATCGGACTTTTGAACGGACCTCTCAAATGTTAGTTCTGCTCTCTCTCTCTCTGCACCTTCTCCGCGGCTGTTTTCTGCACTCTGATTCACCTTGTATGGTACGGTCTAGCCGTATAGTGCATAAAACGACACTTCTCACTGGACATCAGTCAATGAAAGCAAGCATGCAGGTACAGCAGGCAGTGAAGAAAGCTAATAGCATGCTGGCCTTCATCACTAGAGGAATTGAGTATAGGAGCAAAGAGGTCCTTCTGCAGCTGCACAGGGCCCTGGTGAGACCGCACCTGGAGTATTGTGTGCAGTTTTGGTCTCCCAATTTGAGGAAGGACATTCTAGCTATTGAGGGAGTGCAGCATAGATTCACAAGGTCAATTCCCGGAATGGCGGGACTATCATATGTTGAAAGATTGGAGCGACTGGCCTTGTATACTCTTGAGTTTAGAAGGATGAGAGGGGATCTGACTGAGACATATAAGATTATTAAGGGATTAGACACTGTGGAGGCAGGAAGCATGTTTCCGCTGATGGGTGAGTCCAGGACCAGAGGACACAGTTTAAAAATAAGGGGTAGGCCATTTAGAACAGAGTTGAGGAAACACCTCTTCACCCAGAGAGTGATGGATATATGGAATGCTTGGCCCCAGATGGCAGTGGAGGGCAACTCTCTGGATGCTTTCAAGAAAGAGATAGACAGAGCTCTTAAAGATAGTGGAATCAAGGGTTATGGGGATAAGGCGGGAACAGGATACTGATTGTGGATGATCAGCCATGATCATAATGAATGGTGGTGCTGGCTCGAAGAGCCGAATGGCCTACTCCAGCACCTATTATCTATTGTCTATTGTCTATTGGATCTTGGCACGTGTGACAATAATAAATCAAACTCAAACAGAAATGGTGCCCAAAACTTCCTCTATATGGGAGAGATTAAATGATGAGTGTCTCGGAAATTTAAAAAAAACAGATTACCCTTCCAGTATCAAGCTTTGCAGCAAATCCCATACACTACTATGCCACCATGAAATTACATTTACATCGCGCCTTTCACGATCCCCTGGATACCTGAATGTTCTTCACAGGCACTTAATTACTTCTGAAACACAGTCCTTTGTTTTAATATTTCATTGCATGGAGTTACCAGCATGGAGAATACGATTCCATAGTCAGGAAAAGCAATTGGACTCATTAAGAAATAATTGCCTGCAGTGAGAGTGACAACTGAAGGGGATGGATGCCTTTGGATGGAATGAACTAAGGTGGATAGATTGTCCTTTGTTATTTGTAATTATGCAATGTGATCTTGTCATCGGGAATGATCTAGCGATATTGCCACAAGGATGCCCGATTTAATGGACAGATCCCTGGAAGACAGTAAAATGATACAAAGCTTGCCTTTTACTTCCACTTAATGACCTCAAGAGCATTATTGAGATTTTCTGTAAATTATGACCAATGTTCATGTTTGGCTCATGCTGTAAAGAAACTTACTTTACCCTGTGTGTCTGCAACTTCCTCTTTATAGCGAGACTCAGGATAGGTCACTGAAGAGGTATCTATTCGAAAATACCAGACTTGCTTTTAAAGCAGCTTTAATGGATGCCTTGTTAAATCAATGGGTTTTAGTTTAGTCAGCAGGCAGAGAGTGACAAATGATGCATTAATCCATTTGTTAGTTAAAAAATTGTAGAATCCCTCCAGCTTGGAAGTGAGGCCAGCATTTATTGCCCACTCCTAATTGTGCAGAGGGCATCTTTTTGTCGCATTTATTGCTCATTCCTAATAGCCCAGGGGGCAGCTAAGTGTCAACCACATTGCTGTGGGTCTGGAGTCACATGTAGGCCAGGTAAGGAGAGCAGTTTCCTTCCCAAAAGGACATTAATGAGTCTAATGGGTCTTTCCCCTGACAACAAACAACAATGGATTCATGGTCATCACTAGATTATTAATTCCAGATATTGATTGCATTCAAATTCCACCATCTGCCATGGCAGGATTTGAACCCCTGTCCCTGGAAAGTTATCTGGGTCTCTGGATTAACAGTCCAGTGATAATACCACTAGGCCATCACCCAGCCCCCTACCCTTTGAAGAGTAAAGCACCCAGATCCACCCCATCCCTGTAACCCTGCATTTCCCTTGGATAATCCACCTAGCCTGCACTTTCCTGGACACTGTGGACAATTTCCCATGGCCAGGAAACACACACAGACACAGAGAGAATGTGCAAACTCTGCACAGACAGTCGCCCGAGGTCCAGGAAACACCGAGAGAAAAGAACATTCTAAATCCAGAGCTTGAAGCAGGCATATCTTATTAGGAGAGCATTCACTTAATTTTAGCTTCCATCCATTCACTAAAATAATACCACAATGTCTTCAGCAGAAGCAATGTCAAAAGGTGATAATCAGTCTATCAAAAAATAATTAAATCTGTCTCCAATTTAAATGCAACAGTATTATCAAATTAATTTAATATACTGTTTATTACTTTTGCAACAATTTGTCAAAAATAGTCATAGCTAATGTTTAATAAATCACATCCCTCAATGGTTCATTTTTAACTGGGACTATAGTTAAACAAAATAGCATGTATTAGCAAGGTCATTCCTGTTTCCAGTTCCTTGTCAATGTCTTTTCTCAGAGGAAGATGCAGTTCTTTTCGAAACCTTGTCAGTCACATTATGTTCCCGTCTGTGCTGATACCCGATGGTGGATTATACAAAGCGCAGTTGAAACAGATTTGACTCCAGTACAAAATGCACCGTCTCTGGGTCTGAGGGGGTGGCGGTGTCTTCTTGTCAAGTTGAACATTTTATTCTCACCCTCCTTGCAGATTTTTCTCTAACAAGCAATTTCTTTTTGTCTGATAAGATACTCCGATTAGAATTGGCTATTGACTGAAACCCGACTCTGGTGGAGAAACTGCAACATTTGGTAATGTTCTACCTCTTGGTGACGTCATCTGCTCTTAACAACCCACATATGAAGGATGGGTGGTCAGGCATTTGACCTTGTCTATCTTTAACACTCCCTGAACTGTTGTCCGGTCATTTCTCCTTCAATATTCTGGCTGGTATGGTCCATATTCACTGCATTTTTTGGCATTTCGGTAGATTAATCTGTCTGGATGGCAATTCCAAATGAAACAGCAGGAGACCCCAATCCAGCATTTCATATAAACCTCGGCCACTAATACCTCCAACAAATTGTCTGGAAAGGCTTTGGGATGTTATGGAACCATGAAGGGCAGATGCGAGTTCTTTCTTTCTGAGTGAGTTACCTGTCAACAAGGGGGTGGGGTGTAGGGTTGCAGGAGAGCTGGTGTTGGTCTTCATTTCCTTAGATGGTTCCTTGGAATCAAGAATGGCTTTCCTCCTGCCTGGAGTTGTGGGCCCTGAGGTCACTAAATATTTCAATGCGAGATCCGCACTCCCTGGTGCAGGCTGGGAAGGTGATGTTTGAAGAAGGGTGGTGGGTCAAATGCTTGGGTTCTTGCAGGTTCCTCCTGCTGTTTGACCTCTATCTGGGCCTGTTGGAGAGGCAGTTAGCACCTTCACAGACGGTTCTTACCCAGTTTGTGTGATTATGGGCAAGATTTCCATTGGCCAATGGATCTCTATGGATCTTGATAGTCAGAGAACTCAGATGTAATGCTAGAGCAGTCTGGTAGAGGACCTCTGTTTTCCAGATGTACGCCCTGTAATGACCGTGTCTTGCTATTTTCTGTATTTTTGATTGTAAGCTGAAATGGCAAAAGGCCAACCTAAGGATTGTGGGAGGAATTACGACAGTTTTAAAAAGGAAATAAATGAAGCTCTTTGTTTATCGTGCTGCTTTGTTCAAACCATGGAGGTGGCTGTAAATAGGCCGTCTCCAGGGGGTGGGTACAAAGTAAGACTCCACCAGCAACAGGTTACTGATTGGCTTGTGGAGTTATGACCATCAGCCTGACAACAGTTATCTGATTGGCTCCTGGTTAACAGAACAGCTTGTGGGTGCAAACGATACAGGCAGAAGCCTTTGTAACGCTGCAATGAACAGGTGTTATGTCTTTGTGCCCAAAATATGCGAAGCCTGAAGAAAGAAGTTTATTTTTCTCGCCAGTTTCTGTAAGCTGTGGCCTTTAACCAACTGATTTTGCAGTTAATGTACCAATTGCTTGTGCCTCGTGTGAAGAAATGAAAAGGGAAGAGAAACTGAATGACAGAAAATCCTGAGAAGACAAAGGGTCACCTCAGCGAACTCTGTGCACTGAGGCCATTGAGCTGGTTCCTCAGTTTATTTTCTCTCCATCCAACTTTGTTTTTTGTCTGTCTGTGTCTGTCTGTGTGTTGTGGTGTTTTAGAATGTGTTAACTCGTGGAGTTGTATATTGACAGTTTATAGATTTTACACATGGTTTAGTGTTTGTTTATTTGTAACAATTTGTATTAACAGTAAAAGATTAGTGAAAGATAAAGTGGGTCCCATAAAGAACAAGCAGAGTAAGCTGCTCACTGAAGTGAAGGATGTAACAGAGGTAGTAAGTGCATATTTTGCCTCTGTCTTTACCAATTTAGAAGATGTTGGTAATGACCTAGCTGAGAATGTGGATGTTGACCGACTGAACAGCACAGTATGGATAAAGAAGAAGTGCTATAAAGACTGGCAGCACTCCCTGTAGAGAAGTCACCAGGTCCGGTTGGATGCATCCCAGATTGCTGAGAGAATTAATGGATCAAACTGCAGAGGCATTGACAGAAATTTTCCAGGCGTTTCTGAACACAGGGTTAGTCCCGGGTAACTGGATGATTGCAAATGTGGCACCGTTGTTTAAGAAAGGAAGAAAGGATAACCAGGAACCTACAGACCTGTCAGCTTGACGCAGTGGGAAACCTGATGGAGGCCATAATACGGGGCAATGTAAATATACACTTAGAGAAAACTCAGGTTGTCTGGAACAGGATATCTCTAAGACCCTGCAGATTCCTCGAGCAGTGTACACAGTATTAACTCAGCCAGGCACCTCAGCGTGTCTCAGGAAAGGATCACACAGCGTGAGTCTGCAGTTAGTGAACCAAGTCACAACTTAGTTTGAAGACAACAAAGATTAAGAGTTCAATTTTACACTTGTAACAACTCCATTGCTTAACTATCCATTTCTTTGGAAACTTGAAATGCTTCTCAGCTATATGTAACTTTTGCTGGGCTATCAAATTGCCCCTCACCCTTAGGGTGACCCGCTCCGGTCACTGCTGTATCCCAATGTGCCTCCAGATAGGTTGGAGGACGGGGTAACCTGACCCTGGGTTCTTATGCCCTCCTAGTTACCTTCCAGAAATTTCCAAGGACTTGACCAATCAGAGGTAGTGAATTAATTGGTTCTATTACCTTGAAAAGCCACTCATGGCTCTTGATGGCTTGCTGAACAATAGCCTCTTCGATGTATCTGTTCTTAAGCCTGGAAAATCTGGTTTTATCACAGAATATACACCTCATATTTTCTCTTACTGAGGAATGTCTGCCCAATGCATCTGATGTTGTCTCATCTGTCAGAACAGGTTGAAAAGCCCTAGACAGCCACACTGAGCCCTGCCGCATCTTCACCATCCCCCCAGACCTCCCACTGACTGAGGACGAACGGTCAGTCCTTAGCAAGGGGCTCACCTTTGTCCCCCTACAACCACACATCAACGAATACCAGTCACGGTTGGACATAGAGCAGTTTTTCCGCCGTCTTCACCTCCATGCCTACTTCTTTAACCGGGAACCCAACCCTCCTTCCACTGACCCCTTCACCCGCTTCCAACACAAGTCCTCCTCCTGGACACCACCCCCAGGCCTCCTACCCTCCCTCGACCTCTTCATCTCCAACTGCCGTCGAGACATTAACCGCCTCAACCTCTCCACCCCTCTCACCCACTCCAACCTCTCCCCCGCAGAACGGGCAGCCCTCCGCTCCCTCCGCTCCAACCCCAACCTCACCATCAAACCCGCAGACAAGGGTGGCGCAGTGGTAGTACGGTGCACTGACCTCTACATCGCCGAGGCCAGACGCCAACTCTCCGACACCACCTCCTACCGCCTCCTCGATCATGACCCCACACCCGAACACCAAACCATCATCTCCAACACCATTCACGACCTCATCACCACAGGGGACCTCCCACCCACAGTCTCCAACCTCATTGTTCCCCAACCCCGCACGGCCCGTTTCTATCTTCTTCCCAAAATCCACAAACCTGCCTGCCCTGGTCGACCCATCGTCTCAGCCTGCTCCTGCCCCACCGAACTCATCTCCACCTATCTGGACTCCATTTTCTCCCCTTTGGTCCAGGAACTCCCCACCTACGTCCGTGACACCACCCACGCCCTCCACCTCCTCGAGGACTTCCAATTCCCTGGCCCCCAACACCTCATATTCACCATGGACGTCCAGTCCCTGTACACCTGCATTCCGCATGGAGATGGCCTCAAGGCCCTCCGCTTCTTCCTGTCCCGCAGGCCCGACCAGTCCCCCTCCACCGACACTCTCATCCGCCTAGCTGAACTCGTCCTCACACTCAACAACTTCTCTTTTGACTCCTCCCACTTCCTACAGACTAAGGGGGTGGCCATGGGCACCCGCATGGGCCCCAGCTATGCCTGCCTCTTTGTAGGTTACGTGGAACAGTCCCTCTTCCGCACCTACACAGGCCCCAAACCCCACCTCTTCCTCCGGTACATTGATGACTGTATCGGCGCCGCCTCTTGCTCCCCAGAGGAGCTCGAACAGTTCATCCACTTCACCAACACCTTCCACCCCAACCTTCAGTTCACCTGGGCCATCTCCAGCACATCCCTCACCTTCCTGGACCTCTCAGTCTCCATCTCAGGCAACCAGCTTGTAACTGATGTCCATTTCAAGCCCACCGACTCCCACAGCTACCTGGAATACACCTCCTCCCACCCACCCTCCTGCAAAAATTCCATCCCCTATTCCCAATTCCTCCGCCTCCGCAGCATCTGCTCCCACGATAAGACATTCCACTCCCGCACATCCCAGATGTCCAAGTTCTTCAAGGACCGCAACTTTCCCCCCACAGTGATCGAGAACGCCCTTGACCGCGTCTCCCGTATTTCCCGCAACACATCCCTCACACCCCGCCCCCGCCACAACCGCCCAAAGAGGATCCCCCTCGTTCTCACACACCACCCTACCAACCTCCGGATACAACGCATTATCCAACGACACTTCCGCCATTTACAATCCGACCCCACCACCCAAGACATTTTTCCATCCCCTCCCCTGTCAGCTTTCCGGAGAGACCACTCTCTCCATGACTCCCTTGTTCGCTCCACACTGCCCTCCAACCCCACCACACCCGGCACCTTCCCCTGCAACCGCAGGAAATGCTACACTTGTCCCCACACCTCCTCCCTCACCCCCATCCCAGGCCCCAAGATGACATTCCACATTAAGATTAGGTTCACCTGCACATCTGCCAATGTGGTATACTGCATCCACTGTACCCGGTGCGGCTTCCTCTACATTGGGGAAACCAAGCGGAGGCTTGGGGACCGCTTTGCAGAACACCTCCGCTCAGTCCGCAACAAACAACTGCACCTCCCAGTCGCAAACCATTTCCACTCCCCCTCCCATTCTCTAGATGACATGTCCATCATGGGCCTCCTGCAGTGCCACAATGATGCCACCCGAAGGTTGCAGGAACAGCAACTCATATTCCGCCTGGGAACCCTGCAGCCATATGGTATCAATGTGGACTTCACCAGTTTCAAAATCTCCCCTTCTCCTACTGCAACCCTAAACCAGCCCAGTTCGTCCCCTCCCCCCACTGCACCACACAACCAGCCCAGCTCTTCCCCCCCACCCACTGCATCCCAAAACCAGTCCAACCTGTCTCTGCCTCCCTAACCGGTTCTTCCTCTCACCCATCCCTTCCTCCCACCCCAAGCCGCACCCCCAGCTACCTACTAACCTCATCCCACCTCCTTGACCTGTCCGTCTTCCCTGGACTGACCTATCCCCTCCCTACCTCCCCACCTACACTCTCTCCACTTATCTTCTTTACTCTCCATCTTCGGTCCGCCTCCCCCTCTCTCCCTATTTATTCCAGTTCCCTCTCCCCATCCCCCTCTCTGATGAAGGGTCTAGGCCCGAAACGTCAGCTTTTGTGCTCCTGAGATGCTGCTTGGCCTGCTGTGTTCATCCAGCCTCACATTTTATTATCTTGGAATTCTCCAGCATCTGCAGTTCCCATTATCTTTGAAAAGCCCTTTCACAGTTCCCGATGTATTGTGGTGCCTCTCTGGTTTCAGTTGTCTGGGCTTGGATCTTGCAAAGATGTGTCCCCCAGGCAGAATTGTCTCTTGTGTCTGTCTTGGCTCAGGCATTCCCAGCATGCTTTGCTTATTGGCTAATTTTGATAGCCTGTTTATTTCAGTTGCTGTGCCTGGATTTCTGCCCCCCCCCCAATGATTTTTATTTCCCTTGAACAGTCACAGGCTGCTACAATAAGCTAATACTAGACAATCAACATGGCTGTGTCAAGGATGCATCACATCTGACAAATTTAATGGAGTTGTTGGACAAGGTGAGACAGGCAGTGGATGAGGGTAATGCTGCTGGTGTTGTATGTTTGGAAGTGCAGAAAGCATTTGCTATGGTACCAAACGGCAGGTCAGTGAGCAAATTTGATATAGCTGGGATGGATGGATGAGAGGTTGGCTAAAAGATTGGACAAAGAAGGACAATGAAAATGCCCATTTCTCAGATTAGGTTCCCAATGGATCGGTGTTGAGAACTTTGCATTTTCTGATTTATACAAATGGTACGGCAATGGGTACTGAGGGCAGAATCTCTACATTTGTAGATGATACTAAGCTAGGGAGAATGGTGCGGGTGATGCTGAGTGACACAAGGATGATATTGACAGGTTGGCCAAATGGACAGACACTTGGCAGGTTAATTTCATTGCAGAGAAATGCAAGGCAATGCATTCTGGCACAACAAACACAAAGAGGCAATTAATGGTACAACTCTTGAGAGGAATGCAGGGGCAGAGGGACCTCAGGGTTCACATGCATGATTCTCTGAAGGTGGCCAGGCCGATTCAATCAGTTCAGCAGGTCTGGCAGCATCCGTGAAGAAAAAAAAAATCAAAGTTAGCATTTCAGTTCCGGTGACCCTTCCTTAGAACTGATGGTGTCTGGGAAAACATCGGTTATTGTGCAGAAAATAGGGAGGGGGATGGGGTAGTGAGTAAATGATAGGATAGAGCCTAAAGAGAGAGAAAAGCAGTTGGACAGACATAGGAGTTGATAATGTTCTGGGTAAGAGGGTGAACAGCTGTTAATGGAGACTGTTAGTGACTAACGATAGGTAGTGTGTAATGGCAGGCAATGTGGTAACACGGCCTGGGGTGAGGGGTAGGGGGCTTGGACATAGGAGAGTTTAGGCCCTAAAATTATTGAACTTGATATTGAGTCTGGAGGGTTGCAGGGTCCCCAAGGTCAAAATTAGGTAAAAGTGAAAAGTCACTGACAGTTCCCATTAACAACTACTCACCCTCCCAGCCAGATCATTCTCAACTCCTTTGTCTGTCCAACTGCTCTGCTCTCTCTTTGCACTCTATCCTATTCTTTACTCCCCACTCCATCCCCCTCCCTATTTTCTGCATATCAACCGATGTTTTCCAGCCACCATCAGTTCTGAGGAAGAGTCACCAGACCCTAAAAGTTAACTCTGATTTTTTTTCATCACAGATGCTGCCAGGCCTGGTGAGCTTTTCCAACAACACCTGTTTTTGTTCCTGATTTTACAGCTTCCGCAGTTCTTTTGGTTTGTAAATTGTAACGGTTGTTAAGAAAACCTGTAGGATCCTCGAGTTTATAAACAGAGGCATAGAGTTTAAAAGCAAGGAAGTGATACTACCTCTCTACCAATCATTTGGTTAGACCACATTTAGAGTATCATGTTCCGTTCTGGGCACTTTATTTAATTAAAGATGCTGATGAGTTCAAAGAAGATTTACTATAATACTACCAGGAATTAGAGATTTTAGAATATTTTAGAAAAAATAGGGAAATTGAACTTATTCTCTTTTGGAGCAAAGAGGATCACGAGTGACCTTATTGAGGTGTTCAAAGTTGTGAACAGTTTTGACAGTGTAACAAAGGATATTCTGTTGTTATATCTATCTATATCACTAGTTGGTTTGTCAGTAACTAAGGGTCACAATTTCAAGACTGTCAGCAAGATGAGATCAGGAGAAACTCCTGTCCTCGGAGAGCTGTTGCCTGGGAAAGTGGTAGAGGTGAAATCCGTAAGAGGTTTCAAACAAAAACTATTTGAAGGTGACGATGTTAGAGTGTTATGGAGATAGGGCTGGAGACTTGTTCTTGCTGGGGAAGCTGGTACAAACTCGATGGACCAAATGGCCTCGCTCCACACTGTAAAATTCTACAATTCTATGAATATTTTCAGCACAGAAACGCAGCCCACACTTTTTCTGTTAACTTGGGTCTTCCTGCCAGATAAACTGGGGACTTTGTGCGCTTTTGATAACATTTTTAAACTTTTGTGCTGGCTCTGGAAATTCGGGCGTTGATTTCAAGTGTGATGTAACAACCTTAAGACCTATTCGCTCTTACAGCTCCTTTAACACATCGAGGAAGGATCGGACTCATCGTCTGCGTACTACAGCTCGCTGACAGAGCTTGGAGTGGTCTGAGTTCTGGACTGAAGTTGCTGTCGGCTGAACAGTTCCCTGCTCCTCCTGCGGGCAGGCTACATTCCAGCCAGGAGCTTCACAAAGAGGGGGAGTGTTGCAACAAGGGAAAACAGAGGTGCATTAATGCAATGACCCAGCCTTGCTTGACCCCAGGTTGCACACAGATTGGATCTGGGGTGGGTCCTTTGCTGAGGGACACTGCTTACACATCATCGCGCTGCAGGTACTAAATTGTGAGGAGATCCCATGGCAGACAAGTTTGAGGAGGGGACTCCGTAATCTCCCCTGGTTGACAAAGTCACAGGTACATCTAAAGTCAAAGCAGGTCATGTCTCGAAGTAGCTGTTGTTGTCTACAATTGTCTTCAATTGGCCTTGTTGTGAAGATCATGAGATGGAACCTATACTGTGACTCCAGGAGTGACTCTTCAGCTGCTGGGAAGTGAGGAGCAATTTTGCAACAGCCTGTAGCGCTCAGCAGCTCTCTGGGGGGATTTAAATAAAGCCTTCCCCAAATATCTTGAGGGTCCCTGACCAACATAGTTTTTCTTCTGTCGCTCATATTAAGCGGGAGTTGCTGGACTCATATTGATTCTCAGCCTGAGAACGGGCTGAGGCAAAGGTTGGTCTCAGCCCGAAACATCAGCCTCCCTGCTCCTCTGATGCTCCTGTGCCTGCTGTGTTCATCCAGCTCTGCACCCTGTTATCTCTGTTACCCCTTGGCTCTAAGGGGTGATCAGTGATGGTATAGTGGAGCTCCCTAGTGGTGAGGTGGTGAACTGCACCTCATTGAAAAAAGTCTGGACCATTCAGCTGCCCACTGGGTCTTAAGTGAGCAGACCAGTATTTGAAGGGCTCCCTGAGAGGGGAAATGAAAGGGAGTAAGAAAGACTTTGCATGTTCAGTAATGAGGTGAAATGGTGGCTCTTTGAGAGAGGAACGTTCCTGGTTTTCTTTCAGCAGCTCATTATCATTCTGTCTCTGATAGTCTGGCTGTTTTCCCCTGCCTCATGGGAAACGAACTCACAACAGAATTAGCTGCACCAGAGCCTAATAAGGCAAAAGAATGATGTGTTTAAATATAAAGGAGGAAAGAAGGAACAAATACTTATTTTGTACTGTTGTCTCTTGCTTATGTTACATTGGAACCATTCAGATACTGGGTTCACTGCGATTCAGTGTTGCAGCTTGTGCAAACCGTTAAACTTGTCAGATTATTTATGTCACGTGCACATACACTTAAGAATATTTGTTTAACTTGTTTAGAGAGTCTTGTGTATATATGCTTTGATTAATGGCAGCTTTAGTTGCTTTCTCTCTGGATATAGCTGAACAGCATCAAACATAATCTATCTGATTCAGTCCTTTCTGCTCAGGGACTTTTTGTTGCTGCATATTCCGCTAATTTTCCCTTAAGCAAAATATTTTGGCATTTAATGGTTTGTAAGCTTTAGATTGCTAAACATTTACATTGGCATTTAATAATGACCTGAAAATATATTCACTTCCTACTCACCTCCCCATCTGTGCACTTACATTGCCTCCCACAAGTTAAAACTTGGCTTCGACCATTGAATGTACCACACTTCTCAAAAAAGTAACACTCCTTTCTGTTATTGTCTACTCAAAACCCAAGTAAAAGACACCGTCTCTGTCAAGGTAACCACACTCTCTCTTTCTCAGCTCTACCCTCCTCCTCTTTCCTAATGCAGACTCTGCACACCACCCGCACCTCCACAACCCCCACTGGAAATGTAACAAGCTTGGACAGAATCTTTTCTGAGGCTACTGAGGACAGAATGAGGCTCCAGCTCGCTGTCACGGTGCAAGGGTAAGGGAGAATGTGTTTGGCAATAAAAGAATCAAAGTCAAAATGAAAAGATGTTTGGGTGCCATGTAGAGACATAGAGAGAGAGACATGTTGTGAGGTAAATACAGAAGTGAAGCTTTATCAGAGCTATGTAGACAAGCTAGAAACCAACAGAAAACAGAAATATAATCAAAATTAACAGCCAAACGCTGCAGGAGGAAATTCCAAGTCTTTTCTTCCATACTGTTGGATAATAGAATGGGAAACCTTTTACCCCAGATGGTTATTTAGTGACTGTTTAGTCCTAGGTATTTTAATCGACCGGTTCAGCGCTGTGCCTTGAATCCTTCAGATGCTCCTAACCAGTAGTTCTGGGAGTTTGAACCTCGAAGGGGGTTGGGCCCTGTCGATGTAGTGGGCACTGTGAGCCAACGTCCTGAGAGACAGTGACACGCGCCATTCCCGTAGTGCCACTGGGCCACAGGTATGTCAGATCATCAGAAGGGGGTTCCCTGAAAGCCCATTCCAATCTTGGCAAAGGATGGATAACTGTCTCTTTGATGTGGAGTCCCAAGTCAAGATGGAAGCTCCTGAAGCCAGTGACACTGCTGTGAAGGTCTGGCTGAAATCTCTGTGGAAGTGACGACAGGTCCTCCTAAGGAATGCTCCTGAGAGGACACCATTCAGATTTGAAGCAGGTTCTTTATACACTGTGCTGGAAGTTCTCAAAAGGAACTCCGAGACCCATTTGGTCATGGCCAAACTCAAGCCCAAGTGAAAAGCTTGCGCTAGGACTAAGTAGTGAGAAAGGGAGCCCGAGTCAAGATCAGCAAGGCAGAGGCAACAAGCGAAATGTGTGAGTGTAGGGGGAGAGCGCTGAAGAGAACAAGAGTGGGAAGTATGTCAACAGAAAGAAAAGGGAGCTGGACCTGGACCTGGCTGACATGGGAGCAGCCATTGCCTCAAATGGAAGGGCAATTGATTAATGGTTAATTTTCCCTTGGTCAGGTTGACCTCCTGGCCCCGGCTCAATCCCCCTAATAGAGGGAACTTTCCAAAAACCCCTAGCCACTGTTTTTGACATTCTGCAGGCCCTATGCTTCATAGGCTCCCGGATTATGAGAGGCTGGCGGAGGCGAGATGAGGTGCAGGGAGGTAAGATGTGTCGAGCCGAGATAGCTTGGGCGTTTTAGTGTTGGCCAGACTTAATAGAGGAGTCAGTCCTTCCCAGCTCGTCACTTCAGATTCTTTATTTGGGGTGACCCGTGGTTGACCCAAAGCTTCAAGTTGGAGCCTTGATGGCAGGGTAAATTAGAACAAGGAATAAATGACATCCTCACAGTGGAAACCGTCTTCCTGGGAGAAACAGAACGAGAGAGAGAAAAGGACAAAGAGCATGAGGGAGAGAGGAGAATTGAAAAGCACAGGGACCCAAAGAAAGAGAGAGACTGGAGGTCGAACAGGTACAGAAAGCTGTGGGCAACATACAGAGGAATGGGACTTAATTTTTGAGGTTTCTAATCGCACCATCTAAGAGAGTAGGGTTCAGTAGCCTCCTTGCCTCAATGTGGAGGCACCCACTGTTTTAGGCTTGAAAAAGAAAAATAGGCTTCAGCTGCCACGCCATGATGGTGAAAGGGCAAGTCCCAAAGGTTGTCAATGCTGTGGTCATGTGGGTTTGTCAACAGTGGGTGAGGGGAGAGGGGTTTAACACGATGCTGGAACACTGCTACCCCCCCCCCCCCCACCCCGAGCTACCACTGAGAGACTGCTTCATGTGTCAGTTAGGCTTCGGCCTAGGATAACCCGCTAGCACTGGTCTTCACAAACCCTGAGCTCCCCTAACAGGTGCCTGCAAACCAATGCAGTGGGAAACTGTGAAATCGATCTTCTCTGGTTCTACTCCCTCCACCCAACCCTTTGAGAATTCCCTGGTTCCTAGAAGCACGAAAAATCATCTTATACAACATTTTGCCCGGAAGCCATGCGGGGGATCAATTATATTATGCAGTGCTATATCTGCGTGAGCCAGTGTAATGATACAGTCATTAGAAATCAGCACTTCCCTCTTGGTAATGTTGGCTGTGTCACAGGAGATCAGCTAATCAATGCAAACATGTAAATTAGGTTCATTAAAAATCCGTAAGCAGATTCTGATGCCAGACTGAAAAAAGTAAGACTTAATGACCTGGATATTTGCAGGAAAGGAGGGAAAGGAGGAGAGAGCACAGTTACATTGGAAGTGGTAGGGAGAAGATTTCTGGAAACCCAAGGAATGCCCAGGTCCTTCCAACAGGACCTCATACGTGTTGTCTGACTGACTGACAGTCTGGCAGAATGGGCAATGAGGGTTTCAGGCCCTGAGTTTTGGTCACACCAGCAAACTAGAGGCTGGTAACTCTTCATTTTTGGGAGGTCGTGGTCCTAATGGTATCAATTCTAATGATCAAAACATCCAACAACTGAAAAGCTCTTCCCACTCTCCCATAAAGCAGGCACTGTTGTTCTGGGAAACACTACACACATACTCAGGCAGTGAAATTTACAATTCACTGAGCCACCCCCAACAGCAATATGCGCACACAGGAGGAAGGGTCAAGAGTAAAGGCCCAAGCCTGGGTATAGAGTGGAGGAACAAACACTGAAGTTGCTGAAAGAGCTCAGCAGGTCTGGCAGCATCTGTAAAGAAAAAAAATCAGAGTTAACGATTTGGGCCTGGTGATCTTTCCTCATAAGGATGTAGAGTGGAGGAACTAGTTTGCAATTGAGCAGGCCTGAGCAAGAGGGATCAGATCCTTTCTGGATGGTGGTGATGATGACGATTATTTCAGCTCATTGCGTTGTACAAGCGCTCCCGGTTCAAAAAGGGGGCTACTACTTAACATCCTCCCCCAGTGGCCAGTCTATCAAGTACAGTTGAGGAAATCCACTTGTTGGTCTAACTAGAACAGTCTATCATTGACAAGGTACAGATTACAGTATGTCAGCAACTAGTACATTGATCTGATGCACGCTGTTACAGAGACTTTGAAGACGATCAGACATTGGACCTCAATCCTTTGAGACCCTAAGTTGTTCCACTCTCAATTCCACATGATGTCATCATAGTAGGCGGTGCTTATGGCTATGCTCAGCTTTAACCCTTTCAGACCTATGTACAACAGCTCGAATCCTGCTACTGTTTTGTGAGGAGCTCTGTGCTTTTGTTTTTGACTTGATAGCTACAATCTCGGAAGATTTCCCCCAAGCTAGATTCGTGTTTCCAGGTAATCTTGTGTTTCATACTGTACACAGATACAGTGATGATACACGAAAGGAAAACTTGCATTTACATCGTGCTGTTCTTGGCCACTAGACGTATCAAAGTATTTTACTGCTGATTAAGTGTTTTTGGAATTGGAATTGTGACAATCAATTTGCATACAGCAAATCCGCCAAAAACTGGATCTTCTGTTTTTGTGGTGTCGAACACGGTATAATGATGGGGCAGGTAACCAGAGTTAACCGGCCTGCTCTTCTTTGAAACAGTTTCTGGGGATCTTACACCTGGGCAAGCGGATAGGGCCCTTGGTTTAATGTCCTATCTATGTAGCACTCCGTCAACACTGCACCCTAGTGTCAGCATTGATTCTTGTGCTCAACTTCTGTGGTGGGCCTTGAACCCAGAACTTTGGTAAGAGTGGTACTGACTGACCTGATGTACATGAACACAAAAAGCAGAGGATGATTTTGATCCAATGGCCTCTACATTTTGACCCAGCACATCTTCACTGTGCCACTCCTCTTACAGAAAAGTTTCAAAGGAAGGGGAATTTCAACAAGACAAACTGCGAACCAGCAACACAGGGAGTGATGCCATCGGCTGCTTACATTGGGTCTTACCTGGGTCATATTCAGGGGATAGGCTGACATAGAAGGAGGGTATAGCAAGGGCAAACTGGTGGTCAGACAGTAACTGGAAAGAGTTAGGCTACACATCTTAAAATCTTCACTGAGAAGGCGAACTCCTTTGGGGCAACGTGCGATGCTATATCTATATGACAGAGTGGCAAGGGGAAAAGCTCCAGTTTATCATACTGGGATAACACAGTGTGAAGCTGGATGAAGAAGGGTCTTGACCCGAAGTGTCAACTTTGCTGCTGCCGGGCCTGCTGTGTTCACCCAGCCTCACACCGTGTTATCTCGGATTCTCCACCCACTAAGTCTGTAACAAGTTTATCGTACTGATGCTGTTTCTGGCTAAAACCCCATTGCCAGTGTAAAGTGCTCTGTGCCTCGCCCATGTGTTAGCCCTTGTGGGAAAATGATTCTCGTCGAGGTAAATATCTCGAAGTTTATTAACTCTTTATTAACTCTAACTATTAACACTTATCAGTGCTTGATTGTGCTCAGACTTGCACAATCTCAGTTCTGTGATGACTGAAGACATAGAACAGAGGTACAGTAACAACATGTAACTGATTCCAGTTACAACTACACTAAGGCAGGTGCCTTTGTGATGGAAAGTCACATATTGCAGTGCCTTTTATAGCAGGAATACTGGGACAGGAAAGAGCTGTGCCGTTGGGGAGATAAATGTTGGCCAGGGAGAGCACACTGACCCTTCTTTAAAATAGTGCAGTGGCATCTTTTATATTCACCCAGAAGGGCAGATGGGAGCTCAGTGTAATGTCTCACAAGAACAAGTCCTTTGGCAGAGTAGCACTCCCTCACGACTGCAGTGCAGCAGCATCAGTCTGAACAGACAGCAAGAAATCCCTTGAGTTCAGTATTGACAGACAAAAGGAGAGAAACGTAGCAAGAAAGGGATCTTGAGAGAAGGACGGACTTGCATTGATTTAGGACCTTCAATGACTTTGTGACATTCCCAGTATGTGCCGAGCAGATGAAGAATTTTTCAAGTGTGGTGCTGTAAATGTGGAACTGCACTTCATTCTCTGTGTTTCCCTGGTGTAGGGACTGGGCCTCAGTCGCGTCTCAGTAGAATTGTCGGCGGGTTGTCTGTTGTTTAAGCACTGAGGCCATTAAGGTATTTGGTTGAAACTAGGCTGCCTCAGAAGTCAACAACTGTCCAAAAAAAATCACTGTGATATTTGCCAATTCACCTCTAACCTACAATGGCCGAACACCCCGACAAACAGCATCTCAGGGAAATCTCTTATCTGATCACAGGGTTTGGGCGAAAAAAGAGAAGCAGTCCCAGTTCCAGAGACAAAAATCCCTTTTTGAAATGCAATTGTTGAGAGCATCATTTCAGCAGGTTTGGACAGAATTCTCTACAAAACAAGGCAGTGTTCCAGAAACAACGCAGTCTGGATGCTGGAAATCCAACAAAAGGTGCTGGGGATACTCATCAGTTCAGCTGTGGAAAATAAAACCTAACTAATGGGGTCAGTATGGGTTAGCTAGCAGCCACATTGGCTTCAAATCAAGTTTGACACCTCTGGGTTTAAGGGATGGGTAACTAATTGGCTCTCATGATGTAGATCAGTCAGTAAGATATTTTAAGAAGACCGCAGAACTTCACTGTAACCTACTATTTAGTTTGACCACCTGCAGGCTGTCTAGGGAAACCTAACACTGAAGGTAGGGTCCATAAAGCTGGATCAGTTGGGCTCGAACCTTAACAGCGCTGTCTATGGGCCAGTAAAGTCGAGATGTCTCGTCTAAATCCTACTCTATACAGCACTCCAAGATTCCCAAAATCCAACTTGCGGGGTGCAGGCCCGAAACATCAGCTTTTGTGCACCTGAGATGCTGCTTGGCCTGCTGTGTTCATCCAGCCTCACACTTTGTTATCTTACTTACAATATGTAGTCATAAGATCACCTCCAACATCCCTACAAAGCCTGACTCCTCTCACAATGACCAAGACATTAATGATCCCTAGCTCACCGCTGACTCCATCATGATTTTCAATTCATCCTGTAGATCTTACCACCCCCTCTCGCCAATGTCTGACTTAACTCAGGACAAATACACCCCCTCCCATCATGTCAGAGCACTCCACAATGTCTCGCATTCCCATGATGTCAGGATCTCCCATCTTGTCCATCTGTCCAGAAATATCTGAATTTCCCCATGACGTCTGTCTCCTCTCGCAAAGTCTGTCCACAAGGCACAAGTCAGGAGTACGTTGGAATGCTGCCCACTTGCCTGGATGGTGTAGCCCCAACAACACTCAAGAAGCTTGACACCATCCAGGACAAAGCAGCCACTTGACTGGCACCACAACCACATACATTCAACTTCCTCCATCAGCAAAGCACAGTAACAGCACCACCCACAAGATGCAATGCAGAAGTTCACCAAAGATCCTCATACAGCACCTTCCAAATCCATGACCACTTTCATTTAGAAGGACAAGGGCAGCAGATGTATGGGAACACCACCACCTCCAAGTTTCCCTCCAATCCTCTCCCAATCCTGATTCAGAAATCTATCGCTTTTCTTTTACTGTCACTGTGTCAAAATCCTGGAATTCCTCCCCTAAGGACATTGTGGGTCAACTGCTATGGTTCAAAATGGCAGCCCACCACCACCTTCTCAAGGGCAACTAGGAATGGGAAATAAATGTCGGTCGAGTCAGCAATGGCCAGTCCATGACTGAGAAGAAAAACATGTCGATCCCAGCAGGTGTGAGCTACCTTCCTTCGGGCGGTCATTGAGTTAGAGGAACTGCCTAGAAAATGCTGAGAAGTGCCAAGTTGAGCAATGACCACAATGTCAATTAACTTTATTGCTTGAGTTGCCCAACAGTGCCGATTATCAGATGTGCTTGCTCTGGTAGTTTCACTTAATATCATTATGAACCCAATTTTATCAAGGATGAAGCTAGTGTCAGGAAGGAGCACAGAACAGCAATAACAAACTTACCGACATGCAGAATATACTGCAGTACTTGTAACATCTGTGGAGACAGAATCAAATTTAGCTCAGTGTGACTTTTGTTCAATGCCTTGCCCTGCTGCCTTTCCCATTTGAATGCTTTTGCCAATCTTGACTCTGAACAAGATATATTGCATCTACTGGCTCCCCTTAATCCACCCTATTAATGATATCCTCAAAAATTCTAATAAAACTATCAACAATGATTTCACAAAACCATGGTGACTTATTTGTAATCATGTTATTCTTCTCTAAGTGCATTGCTAAGTCTCTTGCAACAATAAATATCATCACTATCTGATGAATGACATCAGTTTAATTGTCCACAAATGGGAGAAACAAGGACAGACTAGGATCTGAGGACACAGACTCAGAGTGAAGGGACAACCCTTTAGAACTGAGATGAGAGGATTTTCTTTATCCAGAGGATTAATCTATGGAATTTCTTGCCACAGGGGGTTGTAGAGGTCAAGTCAATGCATGTATTTAAGACAGAGATGGATAGGTTCTTGATTGGTAAGGAGATCGAGGGTTACAGGGAGAAGATGGGAGAATAGGATTTCTGATACATATCAGCCATGATTGAGTGGTGGAGCAGACTTGATGGAATGACTGGTTTAAATATGCTCCAGTATCTCATGGCCTTATGGCCTATACAGACAAAGAGTCATACAGCACAGAAACAGGCCCCATGGCCCAATTCGTCCATGCCAACCTGGTTTCCTAACCTGAACTCGTCCGATTTGCCTGCGTTTGGCCCACACCCTCTAAACCTTTCCTATCCATGTACCTGCCCATATGGCTTTTAAATGTTGTAATTGCACTCACCTCCAACACTTTATCTGGCAGCTCCAAATATAGGCTCCTCCCTCTGTGTAAAATAGTTGCCTCTCTGGTCCCACTTAGATCTTACTCCTCTCACATTAAACTAATACACTCTGAGTTTGGACTCCCCTACCCTGGGGAAAAGGCTATTCACCTTATCTAAAACTCTCAAGATTTTATAGACATCTAAAAGATCACCCATCAGCCTCCTACACTCCAGAGAAAAGAAGTCCTAGCCTATTCAGGCTCTCCTTTTAACTCAAACCCGCTAGACTTAGTAACATGATTGTAATTATATTTTTCTGCATACTTTCCACTTTAATAACATCCTTTCCATAGCAGGGCGACCAAAATTGTATGCTCTACACCTAACATAACCTTATCAATGTCTTATACAGCCCATAATGTCCCAACTCCTGTAGTCAATGTTCTGACCAATGAAGGCAAACGTGCTAAATATCCTGTTCACCACCCTGTCTACCTGTGACACCACTTTCAAGGAACTATATACTTGCACGCCTCAGTCTCTATGTTCAACAAAACACCACAGGGCCTTTCCATGCCTGGTATGTCTTACCAAAATGCAATGCCTCACATTTATCAAATTAAACTCCCCTGCCATTTTTTAGCAGACTGGCCCAGTTGATGAAGGTCCCGTTGTACTCTTAGGATAACCTCCTTTACTTCCCAGTGGAACACCAATGTCTGTGTCATCCACAATTTAGTAACCATGTCTCCTGCATTCTCATCAAAATCATTTGTATAAATGATGAACAGTTGTGGAGACAGCACCCATCCTTGTGGCACACCACTCCTCACAGGCCTCCAGTTTGAACCACAGCCCTCTAACTATCACCTACTACCACCCTCTGTCTCCTAGTGTCAAGCCCACTTTGTATTCAGTTGGGAGACCTCCCTGGATACCATGTGATCCAGCCTTACTAATCACTCTACCATGCAAACCCTTGTTGAAGGCCTTGCTTAAGTCCAGGTAGACAAAGTCTACCATTCTGATTTCATTTACACTCTTTGTCATCTTCTCAAAAAGCTCAGTCAAAATTGCAAGACACAGTTTCCCACCCTGACTATCCCTAACCACTCCTTGTCTTTCCTGATGCATGTAGATCCTGTCTCTCAGAATCCCCTCCAACAACATACCCACCAGTGACATCAGGCTCAGCGGTCTCTAGTTCCCTGGCTTTTCCTTACCACCTTTCATAAATAATGGTACAACATTGGCCACCCTCCAGTCTTCCTGGCACCTCCCCTGTAGCTGTTGATAATGCAAGTACCTCTGCCAGGGACCTGTGATCTCTTCCGCAACTTCCCACAGTTTCCTGGGATGCACTTGATCGGGTTCTGGTGATTTATCTACCTTTTATGTATTTTAAGACCGCCATAGTTCCTGTTCTTTTTGTCCCTGCATTTGGCAACTTCCAGCCTGCTGGAAACATTTCAGAATTTAGGAAATTTTGAACAATTACTCATAACCTATATAATGGCCCATGAAGTCTTGGGAATTTGATAGATTGCAGTCCCTGGAGTTTCTCTATTATGTTTCCACTGCTGATATTAGTTAACTAACTGCATTATTTATGTCAGGCCTTCTCAAAGTTGGCATTGTGATTCCAAGTGAGATTGTGAGCCAATATTTGGGGTAGTGAGATCAAGGCAGCAATTGCTTGCTGTACTATTTTGACCAGGTGAGCAACTGCAAAACATCTTTGGATACTGAGTTTTCGTCCAAACATGATCCATGGCAAATATGACATGGCCATAAGATCCGGCTTCCATGCAATGTAAATAATAAACTTCCCACGCTTTCAGAAAAGCACCGACACCCCCTTCCCTTTCCCACACCCAGCTCCTCTCACAGCACCCCCTGTCTCTGAAGGGGACATGACAATTTTCCCACCTTAAAATGAGTGGGGAAGAATTTTAGACTCTCCCGACCTTATTTACCCTCAGTTTCTTGTATCTAACTTGTGTCTTCCACTGTGAAGACTGACACAAAATGGTTGTGCAACAGCACTGCCAGCGTTTCCTCCTCATTCCTAGGATCATTTCTCCTGTCTCTGCTCCTCAGGCTTCCTTTAACTGTTCTCTCCTGTTCGACACACTTGTGAGAGCTCTAAATACCTGCTTTTACATTTCAAACTAAATACGTCAGAGAAGATCAGTGCATTGTATTTCAAAATGATTTTAAGACTGCATCAAACGAAAACCACTACCTCAGGAGGCTGTGGAGCCTGAGTCACCGAGTACTTTCAAGAAAGAGCTTAATACATTTTTAAATATTAAACGCCAAAAGAGTATGAAGAGAACATGGGAATGTGAAGTGGAGATAGTGGATCATATTGAAGGGGGGGAGCAGGCTCAAAAGGCTGAATGGCCTAATGCTCTCCTCGTTTGTGAGTTTTCATGTGTAGACCCAGCGTATTCCCTCAACAGGTAAGAATGCTACTAGTCAAAAGTGACAGAAAATGAATGTACAAATATTCCAAAAATAACCCAGATGCTAGCCAGTGAGAAAGATACAAAGAACAAAAAACTCTGACAGAGAAGGGAGTATGGGAAGAAACTTGAAAGGCATATCAAAGTCAACACAAAAAGTGCGAACAATCATGTTCCGACAAAGACAGTGAGCAGGAGCAATGTGAATGAAAATTAGAACAGTATCAGGCAGGCCATGGACCAGTATTTCCAGTAAAGTAGCCAATGTGTCAGACATTCCCAAGGGAACTAGCTTGAAATAAATGTGCCCAAAGATACTGCAAACAATGCAACGGTCATGGCTGACACAAAGGAGCACCACATCCCCGATGGTTTCCATCTGGGGGCTGAAAAGGAATGGAACTGAATTCGCTTCATTGTCACGTGCTCAATGAGTGCAATGAAAAGTTTATAAGTCTCCACCTGCAGCACCATCTCAAGAGCAGAGGTACCTAGGTATAAATTCGTCAGTTACAAGATCTTAGAAAATAGAGAAATAAAATATCCAGCATTGCAGAAATAAAAGTTCAGAATAATGGTTTTCCAACCCAGTCTATGCTAACACCTAGCCTCCAGTCCGCACCTCACCAAGCTTCTCTTCAAGGTTCATGAAGCTGGGAGCTCACACTGGAATCACCTCGAGACCAGGAGAGCACACTGAAGCCATGCCAGGCTGCGAGACTACCACGTACCACCAGGCCAGGCAGAGAGAATGCCATGCACTGCCTGGAGGTTGCTACACCAATCCATTACATCAGTCCAAGAGGACCCCATCATTGTGTCTGCATTCAGGCTGGGAGTTGAGTGGAGGCTGGGATAGAAGGAGGAAAAAAGAACCCAAAGAAATAAAATAGAAAAGGAGAAGTACTGGTGGAGCTCTGGCTGAAGCATCTACTCTGCCGGCATCTTGGACAGGCCTAATCATAATGCTCCAGGAAATCCCTCAGTTTGAGAACTGCTGTTTTAGATTAGAAAATTATCTATGTCATTCTACTAAGAAAACTGACGGGGGAAAACGTGGGGATTATAGACCACAAAAGCTGACATTTCAGGCCTAGACCCTTCATCAGAAAAATCATCTTTTTCTGATGAAGGGTCTAGGCCCAAAACGTCAGCTTCTGTGCTCCTGAGATGCTGCTTGGCCTGCTGTGCTCATCCAGCTCCACACTTTGTTATCTTGGATTCCCCAGCATCTGCAGTTCCCATTATCTCTGGGATTATAGACCAGTTGGCCTAACCTCAGTTGCTGGGAAGTCGAGGGAAACATTCAGTTGATATGAGAGAGCCAATCTGGATTTGTGAAAGAAGGTAGATCATAAAGCAATTGGACATGATGGAATAGTTGGGACAGTTTAAGTAATAGACAGGGGGATGTCCAGGGATGTTAGTTATTACCAAGAGCGTGTTAGCTGAAATCGAAGGCAATGGGCTTGGAGTTGAATTAACCTGATAAGGAAATTGGCTGAGCAAGAGAATAGAGATTGAGGTAGAAATCATGAAGAAGTGCAGAAAACCTCCAGAAAGACTGAAGGAATACTGGCCTTTCTGCCCAGAGGACTAGAATACAGGAACACAAAAGTCCTTCTTCAGCCACAAGCAGGCCTGGATAAAGCCAGTCTGGAGTGCTGTGAGCTGATGCGACCATAGGGAGAATTGAACGGACCTGGAGTAATACATGAGGCATTGACCCAAATGATACTTGGTCTATAAGGGTTAAACTGCAGATTGAAGTTACATCAACAAGTGGTAATGTTGGAATTTAGAAGGTCGACGCTCTCATCACATTAAGGGGGAACAGACAGAGCAGGTGGGAAGAAACAATTTTTACCACTTGAAGACTCCAAAAATGGGCTCTGTCTAAACAGTACAGGCAGAATTTCGGAAGCAAAGTGAAGAAGCAGTTGTAAATATAAAGGATGTTACAAATAGAGAACCCCCTCCTGAAAGCAACAAATGATCATTTCAAATATGAGATGGAGCCATCAAAAAATCTAAAAATCCCAGTATTGTTAGTATCATGACTCCCTGAGCATTGTAACGTTGTGCCAAATTTCTGTCCTTTTCCATTAGCCCTGTACATCATTTTTATTTAAGTAACCATCCAATGTCCTCTTAAATGCCTTAGTTGAAACTACCTACTCTGCCCAGAACCCTCATTATTTTTAAAGCTTCTGTCAATCTTCCCTCAACCTTCTCTCTCAGGAAAACAGCAAGTGTGTTGGCAAGTGCTAGTGGCATTTACGTTAAGAACAATTGGGACAACAGCAATTTATATTTATACAGTGCCTTTAACAAAGTAAAACATCCCAAGGCTTTTCACAGGGGTGTTACCAAGCAACATTCAACACTGAAGCTCACCAGGCAATGTTACAGGTGGGTTTTTCGCACTTTAAGAAGGAAAGAGAAGATGAATGTCCCTTATGGTTGAGAGAGGGCCTTTCAGAGCTTAAGACTTTGACAGCTGGGAGTATGGCTGCTATTGCTGGACTAATTGAAGCCGGGAATGTTGTAGATTTCAGAATTAGAAGATTACTGAGACCTTGGTGAGTAGTAGGGTCAATGGTGATTGCAGAGAGATGGAGGGGGAGAGACAGTGAAGAGACTGGGGAAACAAGAATTTTAAAAGTGAGTCATTGTTTAAGAGGAACTCAAAGTGTTATTATTTCTGAGTGGATTGTTTGACAAGGTCATTAAGTTTATAGCATAAGACAGCATGAGACTATGTCCTTTAGGATTAATTGTTTATATAATGATAAAGAAATGCCTTTTCATTTATTTTGAAGCAGCAGTTGAAGTATGGTTTGCAGATGCGCTGGAGGATGGGGTTGTGTACAAATCTAGCCAGCTGATTGGTCTGTGGACTAGTGACCAGTTATTGATGCAAAGGCATTTCACCTACCAACAATGTGATTGGTTCTCAGGAAGTTGAATAGCTGAGAACTTGCCGCTCCCCTAGCCAAGCTGTTCCAGTACATTTACAACACTGCCATCTACTCAACAATGTGGAAAATTGCCCAAGTATGTCCTGTACATAAAAAGCAGGACAAATCCAACCCGGCCAATTACCACTCCGTTCATCTCCTCTTGACCATCAGTAAAATGATGGAAGGCATCATCAACAGTGCTATCAAACAGAACCTTCTCAGCAATAATCTGCTCAGTGACGCCCAGTTTGGGTTCCGCCAGGGCCACACAGCTCCTAGTCTCATTACAGCTTTGGCTCAAACATGGACAAAACAGCTGAATTCCAAAGGTGAGGTGAGAGGGATAGCCCTTGACATCAAGGCTACATTCAACTAAGTGTGGCATCAAGGAGCCGTGGCAAAACTGGTATCAAGGGGAAAACTCTCCACTGGATGGAATCATACCTGACGCATAGGAGCAAAACAAAGCTGCTGGAAAAGCTCAGCAGGTCTGGCAGTATCTGTAGAGGAGAAAACAGTGTTAATATTACGGGTCCGGTGATCCTTCCTCAGAATTAGTTCTAAGGAAGGCTCACTGGACCTGAAACGTAAACTGCGTCCGCAGTTCTTTTGGCTTTTACTGACACATAGGAAGATGTTCGTGTTTGCAGAAGGTCAGTCATCTCAGCTCCAGGACATCTCTGCAGGAGTTCCTCAGGGTAGTGTCCTCAGTCCAACCATCTTCAGCTGCTTGATCATTGACCTTCCCTCCATCATAAGGTCAGAAGTGGGGATGTTTGCCAATGATTGCACAATATTCAGCACCATTTGTGACTCCTCAGATACTGAAGCAGTCCATGTTCAAACGCAACAAGATCGGGACAATATCTAGGCTTGGGTTGACAAGTAGCAAGTGACATTCACCCCACATAAATGCCAGGCTATGACCATCACTACTAAGGGACAATCTGACCACCGCCCCTTGACATTCAAAGGTGTTACCATCACTGAATCCCCCACTATCAACATTTTGGGGGTTAGCATTGACCAGAAACTCAATTGGACTCACCACATTAATAGAATGGCTACAAGAGCAGGCCAGAAGCTGGGAATACTGCGGAGTGTAACTCACCTCCTGACTCCCCAAAGCCTGTCCAGCATCTACAGGGTGCAAGTCAGGAGTGTGATGGAATACTCCCCACTTGCCTGGATGGGGGCAGCCCCAACAACACACAAGAAGCTCGACACCATCCAGGACAAAGCAGCCGCTTGATTGGCAGCACATCCACAAGCATCCACTCCCTCCACCACCGACGAGCAGCAGTGTGTACTGTCTACACTGCACTGCAGACACTCACCAAGGATCCTCAGACAGCACCTTCCAAACCCATGTCCGCCTCCATTTAGAAGAACAAAGGTAGTAGATGCATAGGAACACCAGCACTTTCAAGTTCCCCTCCAAGCCGGTCACCAGTTTAACTTGTAAATATATCAGTGTTCCTTTGCTATCGCGGGGTCAAAATCCTGGAATTCCCCCTCTAATGGCATAGTGGGTCAACCTACTGCTGGTGGACTGCAGCCAGGGGTTCAAGAAGGCAGCCCACCTTCTCAAGGGCAACTAGGGACGGTCGAGAAATGCTGGCCCAGTCATTAATGCCAGTTCCCATGTATCTGTTGCCTCCGCCCTTCTGGATATAAGTGGTCATGTCTTTGGAAGGTGCTGGCTGAGGAGATTTGGCAAATTGCTGCGTTCTATTTCGTAAATTGTACGCACTGCTGCTACTGATCGCTGGTAGTGGAGTGACAGTCAACCACTGTCAACAGTCAACAGCATCCCTACTGTGTGCAAAGAGGCCATTTGGCCCAACAAGTCTGCACCAACCCTCCAAAGAACATCTCACCCTATCCCATGGCATTTCCCGTGGCTAATCAACTTACCTGCTCATTCCTGGAAACTAGGGGGTAAGTTATCGTGGCTAATCCACCGAACGTGCACAAGAGGACAGTCCTCAATCTGCATTGGAACTCCAACCCATTATGGTGGGTGTGACATCATTCTGTCACTAGCTCCTCTCTGAAGAGAAACTTGCTCAGTCTTTCAGGACTACAGCGGCCAGAAGTCCATCTCAGGGCAGTTGCCTATACAAACTATCTTCTCATCCCTCCCTGACAGAGTGCCTCCTCTCCCTGCTCCCTGTGGCCCTGCAATTACTGTCTCTGTATTTGTGCTGGAATGGGTAACTCTCTGTCTTCTCTGGTTACTAGAAGCCTTCACGTACTCCAATGCTTCTCCCTATCTGGGCAAAATAAGTCAAAAGCCCCTTATTGAATAAGGGGTCGCACATTTAAGAAGAGTCGAGGAGGAATTGCTTCTCTCAGTGGGGAGTGAATCTGTGGAAGGGCTGTAGAGGCTGGTCATTAGGTATAGACAGGGCTGAGAGAGACAGATTTTTATTCAGTGACAGAATGAAGGGTTAGCAGCAAAAAGGCACGCAAGTGGAGTTGAGGATTATCAAATCAGCAATGATCTATTATAATGGTGGAGCAGAGTTGATGGGCTGAATGGCCTACTTCTGCCCTTATATCTTATGGTCTTATGAGCCCCGAAGCAGTGTGTAAGTCAGTGACTCATTTTTATTTATCTTTGAAGGACTAAGCTGCAGCTGGAATTGTAGAATTGATGGCAGGAGTGTTTTAAAAACAAGAGTATGGTGGTGGTGTAGTCTGAGTGTTTTGTTAGCCCTGGCTTTGTAGCCTCTGGTAACGTAGCTAAGCTTCTGGGTTCTTTAGCGGGGGGAATATTGTCTGTAGCTGCCAGGCGCTGATGCAGTGGCTCCTCTTTGAGCACAGTGTGTCTGGAGAAGCTGTCCGCACGTTCTTCAAAACACATTTTGTAAGTAATTTTGCTGGAGTCAGGCAGCCCTGCCCATAAAGGATTAGAATTTGCCGAGGAAAGTGTTCACATTCGTTGGCTTAGCACAATCATTGTAAGTCTGTGCGAGCACTCTGTAGATCCCCAAGTGCCGAGTTATTGTAACGGTCGAGGCCACAACAAAAGAAATAATATATACAGTGAGCACGTTCGGTGTTTCTGTGGCGCTTGCTTGTGGTAATGCAATCTGCGTGGTACAGTTTTTGAGAGTGTAACAATACTTCTGAGATGATGGGCATGCAGCAAATTCCATTGACAATGGGATGGATTCATATCGTCTGCGTTTCTTCACATTTTCTCCTATTCTGTATCAACAGCAAAAGAAATTCAAAGTACGAAGGTTCTCAGTTTATTCTTTTTCGCCAAATGTTTCGTGCCCGGACTCGCAGGATCCAGGCTCTCGGGTAGGCCTGGGAGCCTGAAGAAGTAGAAGCGTCAGTACAAGGTACAGACAGCGGTTCGGCTGTAGCGTGTGGAGGAGGGTCAGATAGGGAGCAGGAGATATACAATTCACACATCCCCAGGCCCATGGCTGGATGCAGCAGTCATCCTGGCCTTCTGGTGGTGGAGGCCCATAACCGATCCCCAGGGCCTATTATAGAGACCCCCAGAGCTGGTTACAGGGACCCCAGAGTCGGTTTCAGAGGCCCCAGAGCCGGTTACAGCGACCCCAGAACCGGTTTCAGAGGCCCCAGAGTCGGTTTCAGAAGGCCCAGAGCCGGTTACAGCGACCCCAGAGCCTGTTTCAGCGACCCCAGAGCCTGTTTCAGCGGCCCCAGAGCCTGTTTCAGAGGCCCCAGAGCCGGTTTCAGAGGCCCCAGAGCCAGTTTCGGAGGCCCCAGAGCCGGTTACAGAGACCCCAGAGCCGGTTTCAGAGGCCCCAGAGCCGGTTACAGTGACCCCAGAGCCTGTTTCAGAGGCCCCAGAGCCTGTTTCAGAGGCCCCAGAGCTGGTTACAGTGTACGCAGAGCCTTTTACAGTGTACGTGGAGCCTGAAGAAGAGACAAAGATGAACTCTATTGCAATAAGATGTCACATTATGTTCAGTGTTTCAAGATGGTGCTGCAATGCGGCAACACTTTGTGTATAATATGGGAAAAAACACTTTTTGCTGCCCTTTTATTTACATGTGGCAATAAATCTAAATCCAAAAGCCTCTTTTGCTGAATGCTGAAGAAAGCACACCCAAGAGACCAACAGGCAGGTTTTGCCAGGAGTGCTGTACTTGAGATGGTTATCAGGTGGCAGTCGGAGGGTACTATGTTTGTTGGCACCTGTTGCCAAGCAGCTGTAGCTACTGAATGCTATGCTTGCACAGATGCTGTTGAAATTTCCTTCTGATGTTGGCTCATGCCTGCATTGTGTGAACATTGACGTTTAGGGGCTTCATGTCACACTTGCAAGCATCCTTGAAGTGAAGGTCTGAGCATGTGACTGTTCCTCGAGCTTCTTCTACCTCCCCACACTTTTAGTAGAGCCATTCGGCATGGAAATGGACCCTTCGGTCTGACCAGCCCAAACTGAACTAGTCCCAAATGCCTGTCCTTGGCCCATTCTCCTCCAAACCGTTCCAAATGTCATTTTTAAATGTTGTAACTTCACGCGCGTCCAACACTTCCTCTGGAAGTGCATTCCACACATGAACTGCAGCGTGTAAAAAAAAGTTGCCCCTTTTTTAAAAAAATCCATCTCTTCTCACCTTAGAAGTATGCCCCCGGTCTTGAAATGCCCCACTGTACAGAAAGGACGCCTGCCATTCACCTTATCTATCCACCCCATGATTTTATAAGCCTCTCAACCTCAAATACTCCAGTGGAAAATAAGTCCCAGCCTATCCAGCCTTTCCTTATAACTCAACCCTCCGTTTCCACCAAAAAAACTCGTAAATCTCTTCTGAGCCCTCTCCAGCTTAATAACATCCTTCCTTTAACAGGGAGACCTGAACTGCACACAGTACTCCAGAAGAGGCCTCATCAACTTCCTGTACAGCCTCCACACGACATCCAAACTGCTACAGTCCGTGAAAATGTGTCTGTCCTCCAATCTCTGAGTGTAGTTATCCTTAAACTGTGAAGCGTGGGTGACTTGCAGTGAGAAAAGAGGTTTCATTGTCCATAGCTGTGGCACATTCACAAAAGGACGAGATCTTGAATTTGATCATCCTTTCGAAGGCTAGTCTCCCAAGTGAAGTTTTAGCATAAGCATGTTCAGTATTTGTATAATTAACATCTGTGTACTGTGATTCATGTCTGTTTAGTTGGCATGTGCAACAGCAACGCGAGTGCGCATCTGGTTAATATCTGTGAAAAAATGTACACACGAATATCGATCGGGCTGTGAAGCGTCTGCATGTAACCTTCAGAATGTGTGTTGCAGGCCAGCCCGAGGAGATTTTCCCTCGAATTGCACTGTCCTGTCACTCCAGATCCACTCATATACCACTCATGCCACATTTTCTAAATGATCTTTTACTTGGTGGAGACCTGAAGCCAAGAACTGAGATTCTGTGATACCAATTTCAAGAGCAGGCTCGATGCAATACAGAGTGCTTTAAAGGAAGTGTTGGGAAGAATTCAACACTTTTGAATATCTGCCTTCAAAGTGAACAAAACTTAATACACAACGCTGTCAAGTCTTGACAGTTCAGGTAAATTGGATTTTGTTTTATTTTGAACAGAAAGTATTTTTGCATTATGTTTCATTGTTGTGTTGATGAAGATAATTAGCACCATTTGATCAGAGATGGGCTGAAGTGCGGTGTGGATTTCAGAAATATTGGTATATTGGAAATAGGGTCGTGTAGTGGCACAAATGGCTGAATTTATTGATTGCAAATAATTCTCAGCTCTCACTGCCGATGCTGAGCCATAAATCAATGTGTATAGTCCAAACAAGATCAAGATTAAAAACTGAGTAAATAGAATGCAATCATTTCAACCTTCAGCAAATGATTTGCTGCTCATGCACGAATATGTGGATTTAGATCAACTAAGGTGTAAATAAAAGGTCTCTCATTTAAAGGTTTCAATGGAATATATTAGCCTGCTGTAGTAATCTTGTTAATCAACCTGTCCCTCAAATATTTCTGGATGTGGAAGAGTTTGTGGTAAAAAGATGCAGTTGCCATATCTGGACTTTATGGAAAAGGTTGGCCTCATCAAGGTATGATGGTTTTGTGATACAGTGAATGCGTATGAAGTCAAAAATGAAAAATATAAAAAAAGTTACTGCAGAGAGAAATGCTGGGATGCAGCAGATCACCATTGTGCAAATTTACAAATTATTGCCTAGTGCAGCACATAGAGTACAAATTATTGCCTAGTGCAGCAAATAAATATCATATATCATAGTCTAATGCAACAGATAACTAGCATTTCATAGCCTTGTGCACAGGTGACTGTTGTATCTTGTAATCTAATGCAACAGATAAGTACAGTACATTATAGCCTGGTGCAACAGATAATTGTTGTAAATAGTAGCCTAATGCAGCAGATAATTACAGTGCATCATAGGCTAATAAAGCTGATGACTATTGTGCAGCAGTAGATCACTATTTTACATTGTAGTCTAGTCTAACAGATAACTATAGCCCATTGTAAGCTGGTGCAGCGGATAACTGTAGTACATTATAGCGTTATGCAGTAGATATCTATAGAGCATTGTAGCCCAGTGCAGTTGATAATCATACAGCACGGAAGCAGGCCCTTCAGCCCAACTCTTCTAATCTGATTTTCTCATTTAAACTAGCCCCATTTGCCTGGGTTTGGCCTACATCCGTCCAAACCTTTCCTATCCATGTACCTGTCCAAATATCTTTTAAATTTCAGAATTGTATCTGCATCTACCACTTCCTCTGGCAGTTCATTCCACAAACGAACCACCCTCGTGTGTGAAAACGTTGCTCCTCAGGTCCCTTTTAAATCTTTGCGCTCTCACTTTAAAAATATCCCCTCTAGTTTTGAATGCCGCCCCCCCCCCCCAACTTCCAAGGAAAAGGCTATTCACCTTATCCATGCCTCTCATGATTTTGAAAACCTCTACCTCCTAGGTTCTGGAGAATGAAGTGCCAGCCTATCCAGCTTTTCCTTATAACTCAAAACCTCCATTCCCAACAACAAGGATGCAGGATCAAGGGTCATGGGCCAGAGGCAGGTATATGGAGCTATGTCACAGATCAGTCATGAACCCACCGACTGTTGGAACAGGGTCCACTCCTGCCCCTTGCTGCCGTGCCCACTGCCCCACCTGCATCATTCCCATCTGGTGCCAGCACCAATTACCTGCAGCACTGAGTCTCCCCACACGCCAGTCGACTGTAAGCCTCAACCACATGCCCCCAACTGAGGAGCAATGCCTGGCACTCTGCATTCTATCCTTGTAAATCTTTTCTGAACTCTCTTCACTTTAATGAGGTCCTCCCCGCAGCAGGTCAACCAGAACGATACATAGTACTCCAAAAGTGGCTCCAGCAACGTCATGTACAACTGTTACGTGATGTCCCAGCTCCTTTACTCAATGGTCTGAAAAAGCATGTTAAACGCCTTCTTAACCAGCTTGTGAGAGTTCCAAATATCCCCTACCCTTTGTGTGTAGGTATGCTTCCTAACATCTCTCCTGAGCCATCTGTGCCTAATTGTCAGAGTATATGCCCTCGTTCTAGAATCCCTAATAGTGGAAATAGTTTACCTTTATACTCCCTGTCTTTTCTACATGCCTCAAAGACTTCGATCAGATCACTCCTGAGCCTTCTAAATGCTAGAGGAAACAGGCCTAATTTGTATAGTCTCTCCTCATAATTTAAGCCCCTGAAGCTCAGGTATCATTCTTATAAACCTACATTGTACTCCCTCTAACACCAATATATCCTTCCTATGGTATGGTGCCCATGTTCGCTCACAGTACTCCAAATGGCATCTAACCAGGGATTTCTAGCTTCTGTAACCTTGTACCCCAGCTAGCTCTCCATGACCAGGTCAGTGTAACTTGTGGTAGCCTATTGCCATGGTAGCTTCAAATAACTATAGTGTATTGTAGCGGAGTGAAGTGGATAATAATTGTACATCATAGTCTGGTGCAGCAGATTACCTTGGTATATTGTAGCCTATTATAGCTGATTTCTAATTATTGCCGAATTCAGCCGCATTGATCAGCAACGTACATTAGCTGAGGATTCAAACTCTTTATGAAAAGGAGTAAGGCTGTAGGTTAATTTTATAACATCACCAGAAAAATCAAGTGTTGTGATAATTATCAATATTTATCTCTTACATTCGGAAGAAATTTGTTGCTTATGAATCCCTGCTGTACAGTCACCAAAATACTAATCTGCTGGTGATATTGAGTATTTGAAACCCTGAATATTTGAAATCACTATTGCAATAATGTAAGCACTTCACACTTTCTAATGGAAATATTTTGTGACACTTTTGTGTATTCTCCGACAGCTTGCAGTGGTTGAGGAAACAATCTTTAATAAGTCTCCATGTGTGTCAGCCTAGGGATTTATTTGAACACTTGAAGTCTAATGAGAAGACAATTTTATCTCTTAGTTACTGTTAATTAAGCCATGCAACACTGATTCGCCCATTAGTACAGTTTATGCTTCGGACGTAATGTTTGGAAGAGAATATTTTCACAATATTGAAAATATTTTGTCTATGCACAAAATGACCGTGAAGATGTTGGCCGGGGTAATTTCTTGTTAAGGTGGCTACACTTGCCTTTTCGGTTCATCCTTATGTTGCCAGTAATTGGCTTTCTTATAGGAATACCAGTTCCATGTTATAGATCCGTGTTGTAAATCATGTCAGAGAGTTGCTATATCATCCTTACCCCACCAAGCACTCAAAGTACTTCTGAAAAATAAAACCAGCACTCAGTTGCTTGCATTTCCAACAAAATCTATTGGTTGGTTTCCAACGTTACTTTCAGAAAGATTAGAAGGCTAAATCATATAACTTTAAAGGAGTGTTTCTCTCAACATAAGGCCTTGCAAGCATTTGTGTGTGAGAAATGCATGCGTAATAATTATATATTTGATGCAGTTTTTCTTAAACCTCAGACGGTATATTCAAAGTTCTTTTCTCCCCATTCTTACAGTCCACACCAGAACATTCAACTGAATCTTAGACCTTCGCACACACTCCTCCATCCCAACAGCAGTCAAAAAGGATACAAGTTATAGAGTAGGACTCAGTGAAATATAAGTGGAGTCATTTGCTGAACAGAATGACAAGGGAAATTTATTGAGAGTGGGCATTTACAGTTAAATGCAAAAGTGGATCAGAGTCCACATTATAATTGAACTGACACTGAAATGGGTTTACTAATCAGAAGCAAAACAGTGGCAGTGAAACATCAGTCTGCCACAGTGAGAGTGGGACTTAGGTACACGGGGAACATCATATGAAATAATTTAGAGCAGCAGGCGATAGTCAATAAGGAAACCTATCAATAACCAGCTAAAGTGAACATGTAGAGGAACCAACTTCAAAGAGATCAGGATGACTTCAAGTTTGAAGTGTACATAAGTAATAAATAATAATTGATTTTAAGGAGCACTTCAAAGGAGACATAATTAAGCAGAGAGGTTTAGAAAAGCAATTCCAGAACTTGGGCTTTGGCAAAAAAAAAGAGAATAAAGGGAATACTACGCTGAAAACACATACGTGCATATACAGAAAGAGCTGAGGTCCATTACCTGCAGTTCATATGTCATTTGATAATTTCAGGATGCTGTGTGTGACCTAGGTGAGTGCTAACATAAGCTCAGAGGTCGGCTGATCTTAAGGAGTGGGTGGCCATCACACAAGTATATGATGCTGAACACTGGACTGGATAACAATGCCTGAGAGGAGATCATTTGAGAGCAAATCCATAGCACAATGGAAGGAAAGACAGCTTGAGGAAAGTACAGAAAAGAGCAGTTGTTACAGGAGGGAGGAGGTAACTTTTCTGCAACCTTTGCTGGATTTGCATGGCATTTGCTTACTTGGTGTGGGGACGTTTTGACGGGAGAGAGTAGCCAGATTCATGGTCCATATTGAAATCGATGAAATAGCAAAGGTAAAGGCTGAGGTCAGAGAGACATAGAAGGGGCAGTTGTCACTCTCAGAAATGAGTGAGTTAGGAGTTGGAAGGGGTAAAAGTCATTGAATTTTTATAGTGGGAGCATTACACTGTTCCATACCACTTATGTCTGATTTTACAGAGACCTATTTAAACACGGGTAGGGAATTTATTAACTATAGTTTGTCTAGTTACTTTAAGTTGTTGCAGAGGACTTAATGGTACAATGAAAATATATTGCTGAAACTTATTCATATTTAGGCATTTGGCAACACTGCACTTGAGTATTGCTGACGCAAGTTAGATTTTCTCAGAGTTTTTCTTCTTGCATTCCTCAGGGCAGTTCACAACAATACCAATTCAAGGGGTAAAGCCCCTTCTCTATGCCATTGCCTTCACCTGTCAGAGTCCACTTGCCAACCAATCAGCACTTTCCTCTCATGCGCTATCAACGTTGTTTTCCCACTTTTAATGGCATTATTTTTCTCTGATCAATGCAAAATGAAAAAACTTTGATGCAATTTGTCCCTTGTCAGCATTGCTATTCTTACATTGTTTTTATTAACTCCAAGACAAACTATACAGGGATGCATGCAGTGGGACCTGGGAGACTGATTGATAGCGGAAATGAGCGCTGAGTTTAAGTGGTGCTTCAACTGGGTATTTCAACTTATCACTGCTCCATCTGAATAAAGTCTCACTTATCGCAGCTGTTTGCCAAGTTTCCTCTGGCAGCCATTGGTTGGAAGGTGTTCTTGGTCGATACAGCTATTTTCAATGGTAAGTTGTTTGAAGTTGACAAGATCAGGATGAGGGGTGCTTTGGATGTGTACAGCAAAATCTCAGGAGTCCGTCAGAGTTCAGGGTCATTCTGCTGTGGTTGACTGACCAAAGTACAAAGGGGAGGCTTTTATTTATGGAGCTTAATGTGATTTAACTCCCATCAATGAAAAAGTTAAGCATGTGATTGGGGTTAGTTTAGTTGACTATGTGGGAGGAATATTTATGGCTCTTGTAATGCAATGGTAATATCCCTACCTCTGGACCAGTAGGCCTGTGCTCAGTCATAACATCCCTGGCCAAGTTGATTCGAAAATATTTTCTCAAAGGCTGAATTTCTGTAACTTTCTAGGCTAGAAAACCCCAAAAGCTCACAACACTCTGAGTTAAAAAGAGCAAAAAAAAGGGAACATGTGGAACCAGTATGTGGAAGGAGCTGTAGACTAAGTTTTTAATAAACTCAAACCACTTTTAAAATGTTTTGCTCTCTGTCTCATCAGAGGGCTTGGATCCAAGTTGACAGCTTTGTAAATAAAGGAAACTTAGCAGTACAGCGTATTACTAACCAGCCAATATACATACCCTGAATGTATGACAATTTCCTCAATGTAAAGGGAGTGATGGCCCTGTATCTTCACCAGATCATCAATCCAGAGACCCAGGTCATGGTCCAGGGGCCCGGATTCAAATCTCACCATAGCAGATGGTGGCATTTGAATTCAATAAAACGTCTCGAATTAAGTCCATAATGATGACCTTGGAACTGTTGTCAATTGTTGGAAAACACATCTGGTTCACCAATGTCTCTCAGGGAAGGAAACTGCCAACTCTATTGGATCTGGCCTACATGTGACTCCAGACCCACAGCAATTTGGTCGACTCTTAACTGTCCTCTGGGCCATTAGGGATGGGCAATAAGTGCTACAAAAAGAATGATGCCCATTTGTAGCGTATTCTGTGTAGCTTTACTGGAGGTGGAAGCAGTTTCTGAGATCGTGGCGGGGAAATACTTTGGACTGATGTTACCTGCCTTTGGGAGCCTCCGAGGGCTTTGCAGAGGCTATCACCCCGGCTCTGCGTGGTGGCAGAGTGGATCGAGGGGACGTGGCTGATGGCAAGCGGTGGGTTTGCCCAATGCCACGTACATGTCTTTCACTCTGTCCATGACAGACATCCTCACTACGCCCTGGGGCACCAACCCACCAGTTAGCACCTTGACTTTCTCCATCCCGTCTGCAGTTGTGGAAAAGGATGTGTGGCATATCTTCCAGTATTTCACTCAGTTCCTAATGATCCTGAGCTTTCACCTTGACAACAATGGTGCTCAGGGATCAGCATCATTATCCAGCTGAACAGAGGTTGGATGAGGTTGGTCTGAACTGAATCCTCCACAGGGTGTTTTTTTTTAATCAATTAGGGTATCCCTGGCTGATTGCCCTGAGAATGGTTTAAGGGTCAACCACATTGCTGTGGGTCTGGAGTCACATGTAGTCCTGACTGGGTAAGGATGGCAATTTCCTTCCCTAAAGGACATTAATGAACCACGATGGGTTTTTCCAACAATCAGTGATGGATTCATGATCATCATTACACTCTTAATTTCAGATTTTTATTTAAATTGAGTTCAAAATCCACCATCTGCCATGGCAAGATTTGAACTCAGGTCTCCAGAACATTATCTGGGATGCAGAATTAATAGTGTTATTGACAATACCACTAGGCCGCCACCTTCCCGGCTATCCCTGTCAACAGGGATCAATCCTGTCATCAGTGTCTGCCCAAGCTGCATAGGAATTATCACGCCGAAGCCCAGCTATTATCAGACTGTTGAATGGACTCTAGCTTCAAATAATGTAGCCTGCACTGTTACCTGTATGTCTTTTTGATCCGTACATCCTTTGCTTGCTGTGATTTGCCTGTACCGCTCGTAAACAAAACTTTTCACTCTGTTTTGGGACTTGTGGCAATAAATTCAATCAATCAATCAAATTCAGTGTCTAACTGGACTCACCACATTGACAGTACTCACCCTGGTACGCAGCTCTGTACCCTGTGGCAATGCACCTTCTGACGGAATGAAGTACACTGAGGAATTGAACCTCATGGATGCATCTTATGGACACCCTGTCCCTGTCACGTTGCTCGAGGCATGAAGAGAAAAGACAGGATCGTGACAAAAACAAAATAATCATCACATTCAGAATTCTCATCATTCAGTCTTTGGGGAAATGAAGTTGACAAATGTGTATTGGAAATGGTGTTCATTCTGTCACCACCTTCTTGCCTCTGTGTTGCTGACTGTGAGAGACAAGGGTGTGTTACATATCCCCAACAGCCCTCTCCACACCAGTGAGTTAGATTGCTATCAATGACCACCTCCATTTGCATTTTTTATGCTCTCCTTTCGGGTGAGTGTCATGACAATGGTGCTGCATCTTTCATATTTCTTGGGGATTTAACTTTTGAAGGCTTGCGGAAAAATTGATTTATGGCTCCACTCCCTCAGATATTGCAGCACACCCTCAGGTACTACAGCACTCCCTCAGGTACTGCAGCACTCCCTCAGGTACTGCAGCACACCCTCAGGTACTGCAGCATACCCTCAGGTACTGCAGCACTCCCTCAGGTACTGCAGCACACCCTCAGGTACTGCAGCACTCCCTCAGGTACTGCAGCACACCCTCAGGTACTGCAGCACTCCCTCAGGTACTACAGCACACCCTCAGGTACTGCAGCACTCCCTCAGGTACTGCAGCACACCCTCAGGTACTGCAGCACACCCTCGGGTACTACAGCACTCCCTCAGGTACTGCAGCACACCCTCAGGTACTACAGCACTCCCTCAGGTACTACAGCACACCCTCAGGTACTACAGCACTCCTTCAGGTACTGCAGCACACCCTCAGGTGCTGCAGCACTCCCTCAGGTACTACAGCACACCCTCCAGTACTGCAGCACTCCCTCAGGTACTGCAGCACTCCCTCAGGTACTGCAGCACACCCTCAGGTACTGCAGCACACCCTCAGGTACTGCAGCACTCCCTCTGGTACTACAGCACACCCTCAGGTACTGCAGCACACCCTCAGGTACTACAGCACACCCTCAGGTACTGCAGCACTCCCTCAGGTACTACAGCACACCCTCAGGTACTGCAGCACTCCCTCAGGTACTGCAGCACACCCTCAGGTACTGCAGCACACCCTCAGGTACTACAGCACTCCTTCAGGTACTGCAGCACACCCTCAGGTACTACAGCACTCCCTCAGGTACTGCAGCACTCCCTCAGGTACTGCAGCACACCCTCAGGTACTACAGCACTCCCTCAGGTACTGCAGCACACCCTCAGAGCCTGTAGCACTCTCTCAGATACTGCAATATTCCCTCAGATACTGCAACACTTCTCGGATACTGCAATACTCCCTCAGATACTGCAACATACCTTCCAATACTGCAGCACTTCTTCAAATAATGCAAGACACCCTCAGATACTACAGCACCTATTCAGTACTGCACTGAAGCGTTAGCCTTACTCCTATGCGCAAGTCTCTGCAATGGACTTGAACACATAGCTTTTGGACTCTGGGTAATAACATGCACACTGAACCACAATGGTACCCTACAGACATTATTAACGAATCCTTCAATTAAGGTGAAGCGAAAGCGAGAGAGTAGCAGCATGTATGGTCTGTCGTTGAATCGTAACATCCCTACAGAGAGGTAACAGGCCATTCGGCCCAACAAGTCCACGCTGCCCCTCCGAAGAGCATCCCACCCAGACCCATTATCTTACCCCTGATTTTCCCATGCCTAACACACCCAACCTAAACATCCCTCAACACTACGGGCAATTTAGCATGGCCAATCCACCCAGCCTGCACATCTTTGGACTGTGGGATGAAACCGGAGCACCCGGAGGAAACCCATGCAGACACAGGGAGAATGTGCAAACTCCACACCGACAGTCGCCCGAGGCTGGAATCGAACCCGGGTCCCTGGCGCTGTGAGGCTGTAGTGCTAACCACTGAGCTACTTTGCTGCCCAAATACGGATTAGTGTAACAAGTTTAGTTCATTCTAAGCTGTATCTCCAGAGACCATTCTCTCAAAGATAGAGAGCAGGGATCGATGCCATTGTCAATATTACACTGGACCCTTGTTTGATTGGGTCTGCTGTATTCCAACTTACAAGTAAACTTCTCCCCCTTCCAATCCTTACAGCACCACTAGCCTGCACCCACATTCCTGCACACACACACAAAAATCATGCATTTTGAGAAAAAGCCAGAAAGGATAGGTGTACAAACTGTCAGCCTGTGCACAATACCCAACAACTTCTTCACTGACCACCAGCTCAATGAGAAACTCTCATTTTATTAAGCCAACGCACGTAATAAAATCATTGGAATACAAGGCAAATTTATTGTCCCTGCATCAGTAGGGATCTGATCTGTTGGGTCTCCATGAAGCTGCTTTTGTCCTTGGTCCTTTCACGCACATGTAAGTTATAGCGATGAGTATTTACACAGAGAGAGCTGTGGTAAAAAGAGGCGTCTGCTAGGATTTTTTATAGTTGCTCATGGGATGTGCTCAAAGCTAGTTAAAACAGCATTTATTGCCCATCCCTAAATGCCTAGAGGGCAGTTAGGAATCAACTACCTTGCTGTTGGCCTGGAGTCACGTGTAGGCCAATTTCCTTCCCTAAAGGGATGTTAGGGAATCAGACTGGATTTTTAGGTCAAGCAACAGTGGTTGCCATCCGACTAGCTTTTAATTCCAGACTTTAATGAATTCATGTTCCCCAGAGTGGGACTCAAACCTGTGTCATATTGGATCAGAAAAATAAAGAGAGTGGGACTAAAAAAAATCTGACAATTCTTCAAGTGGAAATATCACCAGGTCCAGATGGGATCATCCTGCGTTGCTGCAGGAAATAGGTTTAGGAATTGTGGAGATGTTGCTCATAATCTTCCAAAGGACTAGTGGATTACCCTCTGGCTCATCAAAGGAGGGAGGTTTCAGAAAGAACTTTCTGAAAGCGCTCGATAAAGTATCACATTATTGGGCATGGAGCAAAATCCAGGTTTTTATGGGATTAAAGGGGCTGCATGAATTATAAAAATGGCTCGTGGATAGAAAGCAAGGAGTTTGGTTAATGGACGTGTTCACACACAGGAGGGGTAATGCTCTGAATTCCCAAGGGTTCAGTTCAAGGATCGCTGTGGTTTTGAGTAGACAGTAATGACTGGGACTTGGGGATAATGCACACCTTTTTAAAATTTATAGACAATTTGAGAATGACAGACCAGGCAGTAGGCAGTTGGGATGCGGTAGGAATGATAATCTTGGAGAAGGCCTGACCACTAATTGAGATATGTTAAGGGTAAATAGGGCTCATCTTAACTTCATTGATAGTCTGTGTTTCCATGAAGTTTGTGACTTGGGATTCTGTTCTGCACTCGGGGGAGATGGCTATTCTCATTTCTGCTGGTACAGTGTCTCCGATAATGGTGTCCCCTTACTGAAGAGTGAATGCTGTCTGACCTAAGAGTGCAAACTCTTCTATTTTGCGTTATTGTACATAGTCCTGTATCATGTCACAGGAGTGTGATGGAATACTCCCCACTTGCCTGGATGAGTGCAGCCCCAACAACACTCAAGAAGTTTGACACCATCCAGGACAAAGCAGCCTCTTGATTGGCACCACATCCACAAGCATCCGCTCCCTCCACCGCCAACTCTCAGTAGCAGCAGTGTGCACTGTCTAGAAGATACCCTGCAGAAATTCACCAAAGCTCCTCAGACAGCACCTTCCAAACCCACGGCCACTTCCATCTAGGAGGACAAGAGCAGCAGATGTATGGGAACACCACCACCTCCAAGTTCCCCTCCTCTCACCATCCTGACTTGGAAAAATATCTCTTGTTCTTCACTGTTGCTGGGTCAAAATCCTGGAATTCCCTCCCTAATGGCTTTGTGGGTCAACTCACAGCAGGTGGACTGCAGCAGTTCAAGAAGGCAGCTCACCCCCACCTTCTCAAGGAACAACAAGGGATGGGCAATAAATGCTGACCCAGCCAGCGATACCCACATCCCACAAACGAATAAAAAAAATCATCAGCTGTACAGATTTTTCCATTCTTTCTTTATACTCTGAAATGCATGACTGCCTATATGACATACATCACCTTTTCATTATCGTCACATCCATCCATGTCACATTGCAATGGATTTTATTTGATAAGGTAGCACCAATAATTGGTGGGCAGTTTTGGATGTGAAATTTTGGAAAGTTCTTGATAAAGTGGCATGTAGCAGCATCCAGGTTTGTATGTGATAAAAGGGGCAGCGTGGCTTACAAAAATGACTCACAATAGAAAGCATGGTGTTTGGTTAATGGGGACATTCTCACAGGCTGGAGGCGCTTATGCTCTGAGCTCCCAAGGGTCCTGTTCAAGGATCTCTGTGGTTTTGAGTAGACAGTAATACCTGGGACTTGGGGAAAATAGGTGTCTTTTTAAAATTTACAGACAACGCAAAACTGGTCTAACTGTTAACATTAGATAGGCTGGGGAACGGGCAGATTTAAGGCAAAAAGATGTCAATGAAATGTACACATTTTGGCAGCAGGAATGAGGAAAGAAAATCCACAGAAAAGTCTATAAATGTAGAAAAGTGCGGGAAGTTAGAAGGTCATAAGTCTTTGAAGGTAGGAAGAGAAGTTAACAAAGCAGTTAATGAAAGGTACAACATTCTGGGCTTTATAAATATCAGGAGTACACACACCAGGAATTATTAACCTTTGTAACACACTGGCTATAATCCTCAGCTGGAATCTCTTGGGCGCTCTCCTCAGAGAAGAGAAGGTCAGGAGGAGATGTTACGGAGGCATTTGCAGTCATGAATGGTTTAGAATAGAGGAAGAGGAACCAAAGGGTGAAGGATTGATGATCCGATGTGGGGGTAGATTTTAAGGCGACTGACAAAGAGCCAAGAGGTGAGAAGAGGTAAAACACTTTTACAAAGCAGGTGGCCAGGATTTAGAATGCAGTTTCAAAACATTCTTTGTGAGGGCCAACAGGGAATCCAGAATGGCCTTAAAATATCTGCTGTATAGATTTCCAGGCTTCCATTCAGAAGAAGTTGTACCTGGGCCATTACCTTCCAGACGCTTCATCCATCTTTGCCAAAAGTGTTTGATTCAGTGCACATGGGTGAGACCATGTTTTGAACACTGTCTGAATTTTGCTTCTTTTATTTAAGGAAGGCGGTAGCCGCATTGGCGGCAGATCAGAGGAGGTTTATTAGATTGACACCTGGGATGAGTGGGTTACGTAGCGACGACAAATCAGAGATAGTGAATTTGTTTTCACTGGAGTTAGAAGAATGACGTGTGACCATGTGATTGGTCTTAACAAGGTGCATACAGAAAGCATGTTTCCCTTTTGGGGGTGAGTCCAAACCTAGGCAGCACTGTTTTAAAATCAGTGATTCTTAGGGTTCTTAAAATTAGGGTTCCTGATCAGCAAGAGGATCAAAAGTTATGGGGAAAAATTGGATTGAGAAACTTTTAACTTTGGCTTTTAAAAGGCAAATTGACAAATACATGAATGGGATGAGTTTAGAGGGATACAGTCCCCGGAAGTGTAGGAGGTTTTTGTGAGGACAGCATTTCAATGCAGTCTTGGAGGGCCGAAGGGCCTGTTCCTGTGCTGTAATTTTCCTTGTTCTTGTTCTAAACATATCAGCCATGATCAACTGATGGAGCAAACTCAATGGGCCAAATGGCCTGATTCTGCGCTTACATCTTATGGTCTTGTGGCATCACCCTTTTAAGGCAGAGACAGAAAGAATTTTTCTTCACCCCCCCCACCCCATCCAAGGGCTGTGTGGCCTTGGAACTGCCTCAGAAGGAAGTGGATGCAGGATCGTTAAATATGTTTAAGGCAGAAGTGCATGTGTTCCTGTCCAACATGGGGTTTGAAGTGTTTTGTGCGATAGACAGGAATTTGGGATTTTAGAGACAAACAGAGCAGCTGTGATGTTGTTGAGTGGCAGAGCAGACTAGAAGGGAAGAATGGCCTACATTCTTGCCTTTGTATGTTGGTTAAAATGTGAAGCCCTGTGGCTATAACCTACAAACAGGATAAATCATACATAGAAGATTCACTAGTGATCCTCCATCAGGCCGGTAATGAACATGAAACAGATATTATTCACCATACATTTATAAAACCCAACTCTATACACTTACTGTCAGTGGGACATCATTCAGCTGGTGCATTTCCCGGAAAACACAACATCTGAGGGTAAATCCTGAATCTGAGAGATTTTTTTAAATGTTTGATTTATTATTGTCACGTTCTTAGGTACAGCATAATATTTTGTTTTGCATGCAGTACAGGCATCATCCTTCAGAAATTCTAGATTCTAATCTGCAAAATAATGGGGACCCAGCAGAACGGGATGGAAAAGCAAATAAAGTAGATCCAGGCACGGGTCATTGAAGTGTATAATCGATTTCGAACACAGCTGAAATTCAACAGCTGGCAAAGAAGACATAATGCAGAAAAGAGAATTTTAAACACCTGAAAATCCGACAAGATATAAATTGGGTTGAATGAAGAACTAGAGCTGAGTGTAGCTGACGCTGGGATTTGATCACACTTTGATTGTTGGCGATTGTAATTAGGGAAGGTGCTTACATCAATGTAACATTTGCTGATGATAAGGCCAAGTCAAGTTGCATGCAAACCAGCATGAGTGACTCCAATAACAATGAAAAGAACATTTGACGATCGGTTGAATTTAGTAAATAGTCTATTTGAATTCTACTTAGTTACTATTTTGAAAGTGTTTTATTTGCGTACGTCTTTCAATACAGATTAGTTCTCCTGGAGCTCTTAGAGAAGCAAGAACTTAACTTTGATGTGAATCTATTAAAACTTTCCATGAAAAGAATTCAAATTTACTGCTTTTGTGACAAACACTACATTTTATGAGATAATTACGTTTTAAACTGTCTCCTTTAACTTAAGGCAAAACTGAACAGTTTGACAGGAGAGTGTGGCCTCCTATGAAATCTGCCTAGAGACAAATCATAGGTACTTCTTATTGCAATGATTAAATCGAAAGCTGGGTTTTTAAAAAATTCCCTCATGAGATGTGGGCATCACTGAATGGGCCAGCATTTCCTGCCCATCCCTAGTAGCCCCTTGAGAAGGCGGTGATGAGCTGTATTCTTGAACCGCTGCAGTCCACCTGCTGTGGATTGACCCACGATGCACTTAGGGAGGGAATTCCTGGATTTTGACCCTGTGACAGTAAAGGATGTATATAAAGGTGAAATATTTCCAAGTCAAGATGGTGAATGGCTTCGAGGGGCACTTATAGGTGTTGGTGTGGGCCATGTATCTGCTGCCCTTGTCCTTCTAGATGGAAGTGGTCATGGGCTTGGAAAGTGCTGTCTGAGGATCCTTGGTGAATTTCTGCGGTGAAAGTAAGGTGTGAATTTTAACAACAAGGCACAAAGTAGGAGGCAGCTCGCTATTTTGAGTACAGGCTCTCTAACTCCGAACAAAAACAGAAGTTGCTGGAAAAGCTCAGCAGGACTGACTGCATCTGTGAAGAAAACAAATCAGAGTTAACGTTTCATGTCCGGTGACCCTTCCTCAGGACTGTCTTCGCAAAAGTAAAGTTCTGAGGAAGGGTCACCGGACCGGAAACATTAACTCTGATTTTTTTCTCCACAGGTGCTGCTGGACCTGCTAAGCTTTTTTCAGCAATTTCAGTTTTTGTTCCTGATTTACGACAGTTCTTTTGGTTTTTGTTTTGCCCTGCAACTTTGAGTCAGTTAGTTAGTCTGAGAGATTGGGGGAAGAAGTCTCACAGCAGGTGCTGTGAAACCAGGCAGTAGAAAATCCTCTGTTTTTGGATTAACCACAGTCCAGCTGGCGGGAGAGAATCTATGAATCTCAGGCAGTATCAAAGACAAAAGGGCAGCAGGGGAGTGCTTCACTGTTGGAAATCCACTTGATTATCCTCAGGCAATTTGCCCCTTGAGCAAAGGAGCAACATTTAAAAGACCTTTAGAAAATTCACACTGAATGGTTTGCAGAGCAACTTTATTAAAGCCAGGAGGAGCTTGTCATTTTTCAATCCACAAGGCTAGACATGTGCTGACAGTGCCTTGTAATGTATATATATTGGCGATGGTTTTTCAATGTTGCTAAGAAAAAAGAAATAATCATTCTGCGATTTACTACGTTAGTTGCGTATAATGTTTATTTGATGTTGATTTTCATTTCTTTTGTTACCGTAGAAGTCTTAAAAACTGAAATCCTCTACACAATCCTGTGCGTCAGTCACTGGCAAATATATACTTCGTGTGTAGTGGTCATTGGACCCTACAGGGATCATAACAGCGATGAGGTTCACAGAGGCATATGGCTAGGTACCTGCCCTTTAGTTCTGTTCCCTCCTCACCATCTTAGGCCCCAAACACAGCTTTGAGGTGACACGTGTGAATGCCTTCCTGTTAGGCGTGCTGTATTCTCTGCTCACAACGTGGTTGCTGTAAGTCAGCAAGCCATTGATTTGAAGATGATGTCTACTTGAGGTCATGGGGTTCTGCCGATGTGAATGGACTGACTGATACTGAACCCACTTTGAATTCATGAGAAAGGTTATCCCAGGAGTCGGTGGAATCCTTGCGTCTTGTCAGCCCAAGCCTGGATATTGTCTGGATCTTGTTGCATTTGAACATGAACTGCTTCAGTATCTGAGGAGTTGCGAATGGTGGGAACATTGTGCAATCATCGGTGAACATCCCCACTTCTGACCTTATGATGGAGGGAAGGTCATTGATGAAGTAGCTGAAGATGGTTGGGCCAAGGACACTACCCTGAGGATCTCCTGCAGAGATGTCCTGGAGCTGAGATGGCTGACCTTCATCAACGACAGCCATCTTTCTATCTACCAAGTATGGCTCCAACCAACAGAGAGTTTGCCCCGATATCCATTGATTCCAGTTTTGCCAGGATAGCATGGTGGATCAGTGGTTAGCTGTGCTGCCTCACAGTGCCAGCGATTTGGGTTCACCTGCAGCCTTAAGTATAGTCTATGCGGAGTTTGTTCCCTCCGGGTGCTCCAGTTTCCTCCCACAGCCCAAAGATGTGCAGGTTAGGTGGATTGGCCATGGGAAATTGTCCATAGTGTCCAGGGATGTGCGGCTTTGGGGATTAGCCTTAGGAAATGCAGAGTTATAGTAATAGGGTTGGGACTGGGTGGGCCGATTGGCCTTTTTTCATGCTAAAGGGAATCTATGATTCTTGATGCCACACTTGGTCAAATTTGGCTTTGATGTCAAGGGCTACCACTTGAACCTCACCTCTGGATGCAGCCCTGACAGAACCCAAACTGGGTGTCACTAAGCAGGTTATCACCGAGCAGATGCTGCTTGATAGCACGGTACTTTCCATCAACAATTAGCAGTAGGATGGCCCTGAGTATTGTTGGAGAACAGCTGGGCCTAGGGGTTGAGACACATAATTCTTTGAAGTCACATATGGACAGGTTGGATACGAAGGCATTGAGCACGCTTGCCTTCATAGCCTAGTCCTTTGAGTGTAGGAGTTGGGAAGCCATGTTAAGGTAGGAGAGCAAAACAAAAACCAAAAGAACTGTCATAAATCAGGAGAAAAAATAGAAAAAGCTCAGCAGGTCTGGCGGCATCTGTGAGGAAAAAAATCAAAGTTAACGTTTTGGGTCCGCTGATCGTTCCTCAGAACTTTTCTTTTGCGAAGACAGTTCCGAGGAAGGGTCACCGGAAAAGAAACGTTAACTCTGATCTTTTTTCTTCACAGATGCTGCCAGGCCTGCTGAGCTTTTCCAGCAACTCCTGTTTTTGTTCGGAGTTGGAGAGCCTGTACTCAATATAGCGAGCTGCCTCCTCTTTTGTGCCTTGTTGTTAAAGCTGGCACCTTACTTTCTCCGCAGAAATTTGCCAAAGATCCTCAGATGTTGGTGAGGCCTCTTGTGGAGTATTGTGTCCAACTCTGATCACCCAGTTATAGGAAAGATATAATCAAGCTGGAGAGGGTTCAGAAGAGATTTACCAGGATGTTGCCAGGTGTGGAAGGATTGAGTTATAAAGAAAGACTGGATAGGCTGGGACTTTTTTCACTGGAGTCTCGGAGATTGAGAGGCAACTTACAAAAGCTTACAAAATAATGAGGGATATAGATAGAATTAATAGTCGTTGTATTTTTCCTCAAAAATATGGGAATTTCAAGACGAGGGGGCACAATTTAAAGTGAGAGGACAGAGATTTTGGGGGGGTAATTTTTTTACGCAGAGGTGGTTCATGTATGGAATGGACTTCCTGAGGAAGTGGTGTAGGTATAATTATGATGTTTAAAAGACATTTGGATAAGTGCATGAATAAGGAAGGTTTGGAGGTATGTGGGCCAGGAGCAGACAGGTGGGACATATCTTAGTTTGGAATTATATTTGGCATCAACTGGTTGGACCGAAGGGTCTATTTCTGTGCTGTATGACTCCCTGATTCTATGGCGCAAGCATTTACCCTGTGTCATAACCTCTGTGACTCCTCACTGGATGTTTGTTTTTGAAAATCCAAACACACAATGCCCACTGGGATTTCAGGATCACTTCACAAGTGAGGGCCGCCGCCAATCATAATGAGAGCCATGGTATCACATTCACCGCGGGGTCAGAGAGAACACAACAAAGTGAAGTAATCTGTGCACTTGTGCAGGAGAGATGATTAGAGGAGGACATTAGAAAGCCAAGTGCATTGGGAAGCTCAACACATGCCTTCCTGACTCCTGGGGGAGAGAGAGCAGACAGAGCTGAACTGGCAGAGTTATTCATATTCAAAAGCAGGCTGAACAGCGAAGCCTGTTATTGAGATAGCAGGAACTGCAGATGCTGGAGAATCTGAGATAACAAGGTGCAGAGCTGGACGTACGCAGCAGGCAAAGCAGCATCAGAGGAGCAGGAAGGCTGACGTTTCGGGCCTAGACGCTGTTATTCACTTCTTTACCATTGGAGCAGAGAAGATCATTGCTGAGACAAAAGATAAGTCTGAAACCATCCAGAAAACCTCTTCCTGCAACCGAGACAATAACTTCAGGGCAGGGTCTCAGATACCCTTTATGAGCTGGGGCTTCATTTGGAGTTAATCCCTCAGCAGGAGGTGGAACAGCAGGGGTTCTTACGAGGGATCACCGCATTGGCCTCACAGAATTTGACGGCAGCTATGTCCCAGCTACCGCTCTGACACAAACCCCACTCCCCCAACCACCATCCCCGCCCTGGGGACCAGCCCATCCAGGATGTGTGGAAAGCTGCAGCTCAGTATAGAGCCAGTGAGGCAGGTACCATCAATCATCTGGAGCACTCACTCGAGAGAAGAACCTGCCCCATCAGTGGCAACATGGAGTCGGGCCCCTGTCTCGCCTCCTGCCATCCGTGGCCCACGTGAAATTCTCCTTGAGTCTTTCAGCAGCGGGGTGATCTTCCCCCTGCACAATGATTCGGGACATTGCATCGCAGCGGAGCAGTTTCACAGCAGGGTTTGACATTGAGATGAGTCAGTCACTGAGTGAAAACTGTGTGAAATTACATGCTTGATCAGACTGCTTGGACTGACATTCTGCGAGAAGGCGGAGGGTGGCCACAGCTGGTAGGGGCTAGCATTCAATCAGGAGGTTCTTCTGCAGGTCACAGTGATGAGTGCAGTTTGCCAGTGATGATCCGTCTGGCACCATTCATCGACTGGCTTCCCAAATCTTTCGGCGCCGAGACAATCGGGCAGCTCCTGTGTTCGTCTTCTTCAGGGTACTCCTAAAATCTCTGTGTGTTTCCAAGCTGGGTTTCAGAGACACTGTGATTAACAGCTTGATCCGATACCCGTGCTGGGATGACTCCTCGCCTGTTATCCAGTTGCTGTGTGTGTCAGAGCTTTAGGGAACATTGATTTTAGAGCGAGACGATGCTGTGGGAGTGTGACTAATGTATTGGTGATCCCGTTGGGAAAAGAAGGGAGCACCAATGAAAGAAGGGAGCACCAATGTGATCACAACTTGCCGTGCTGTCTTGCCTGAGAGAAAATACTTTTTTAGACGCCAGTGGAAACAATCATTCTTCACCAGGATTCAGCAAATCTTTGGCACAGGGAGTGAGCAAGTCTCAGTAGAAGCTTTCCAAATGTTGGGAATGTTGGCCAAGTCTGGGGAGTCTGATGGCTGCCAGCAACAGATCTGTGCCAACACTGTGAGCTTGCTGTCACCCTTGGGCAGCGGGAGTGAAAAGATGATCCAACGTTATAGCACAACACTGCCGCCAACCTTCTGGCTCACTAGATCTGCTCCTTAGTTAAAAGGTGTCTGGAGATTCTGAGCTGGAGTTACCTGGACTTTCTGAGATGCATTTAGCGTCATCTCATTGATAATTACCCCAACATGGTGAATTCCTACATCTCATACCGTGCGTCCTTCACCTCCAACCAGTAAGATCTCCACGACCATTCGTGAGCTTGGCAACATTCTTCACGAAGCTGGCACATCACTTTCGACCCATCCAATGGACCCCCTGGTGCAAAGTATTGATTTGGACCTGCTGCTGTCCAGCTCCCAAATGAGGTCTCAGCACATCAGGCTCGGAATGTGGCCCAGACCCTTGTTCTCCTAACACCAGTTGATCTGCTCTAGATCCTCACCCTCAAAATGCTAACAGATCTTCTGAATATCAATGTTTGTGTAAGACTAATGGATCTTCTCACCTCTCATTGCAACATCTGAAACCCTTCAGATCCTCAACTTTGTATCAGCACCTCATCTATGTCAGATCCTCGCCCTTCTGACAGCAAGTGATCTCCTCAGATCCTCAATTTTGTGTCAGCACTGATCTCCTCCAGAATGTGCACATTGTAGAAGGAGTTGATCTCCTCCAAATCCTCACCTTTGCAACAGGAACTGATCCAAAAGCAAACACCTTTTCGTCATTCTGGTAGATGTCTTCCAGAGCTACCAGTTCATAAAAGCAATGGACCCTTCTCCCATTTGTACATATTGTAAAGAATTCATGTTATTGTAAATAAGTATTCTGTTTCACTCTAATATAAACTGGGGCCATACTGTTGGATCTGCATGTGTCAAATAAATGCACTCTGGGATTGAATGCTGCTTGACCATCAGGGGGCCAATCTCTTTCCAGGCAGCAGATGAAGAAGGGTCAAGGCCCAGGGTCCTTGGTCACTTTCACTGACTGCATCTGAACGAAGTATTACTGGTTTGATCAGCTTGAGAATGGGGTTTCAGAGCTTGGACGCGGTCACCCGGCAGCTTAAGGAAGCATTTCTGACTGACAGTGAGCACCATTCGGGTAGAGGACGATTACTCAGAGATTCAGGAAACCCCCAGAGTGCATCTCGCTTAGGAAGAGACTTCCTGCATTGGAAAACAGTGAGGGTGACTGTTCCTCCAAGGAGTGCAGCAGGAACTCAGCTGCACAAGGTGCGAGGGGGGGAGCAGAAAGAGAGGGAGAACAATAGTGGTGGGAGTCTTTAAGGGGGGTGGAGGACACATGGGTTTTTCTGCAACACCCCCCAACTGATGTCACTCTAAGACGATGACTTGTCTTCCACAGACCAGGCTCATGATGCCACCCACCCGCTACAGAGTATTCCGAAGGGGGAGGCTGAAGAATCGGAAAGTGGTTCACATTGGTACCAGTGACATGACTAGGAGGACAGTTGAGGTCCTGCGACAAAAATTTAGGGAACTACGTAGCAGATTTAAAGAAAGGAGAACCTCGAAGGATGTAACTTCTGAATTACTTCCAGTGTTAACATGCTGGGAATTTTGGAATGGGTGGTTAGACCGGATGATGGTGCCAGAGCAGAGGGGAGGGTACGCTTGGGGTTTTTTGCGTCACTGGGTCCATTTCTTCAGAAAGCGGAGCCTACCCAAGTCTGATGAAATTCTTCAAAAATTTTCTGAAGAAGGGGCTAGGCCTGAAACATCAGCTTTCCTGCTCCTCTGGTGCTTCTTGGCCTGCTGTGTTCATCCAGCTCTACACCTTGTTATCTTAGGACAAGAGGAAACTGCTTATGCTGTTGTGAGGGACGGGAAGGGGCAAGAGCAGAAGCTCAGGTGATAGGTCAGATGAGGTTGATGGCCCTGCCAATCACAGTGGGCTGGACGCCTGTGCCAGCAGCACTGTTTTAGAATGTGGCATCATTCGATCAGCTATAATGTTGGCTAAGGAACTGGGAGAATGGGCCAAAGCCCTTGCAGGACAAGGAGTATGAGGAGCAGTAGGGAGGGTAGCTATGGGAGTCAGTGACTTTGTAGTGAGTGGCAGTGGGCAGTTTATTCTCAGAAATGGAGCTGGAAATGTCAAGGAAAGGAACGGGAATGTCAGAGATGGGCCATATGGAAGGCAGACTGGGAAATTGGAGGCAAAATGAACAAGGTTTTCAGGGCCCAGGTGGGACCAGGAAGTGGTGCGGAAGCAGTCGTCAGTGTATTGAGAAAAGAGATGTGGGGTGGGTGGTGCACAGTGTAAGACTGGAACAAGATATGTCACATATCCCACAAAGAGGCAGGCATTACTGGGACCCATGCGGGTGCCCACAGTCAACCCTTTGGCTTGGCAGAAGGGAAAATTAAAGGAGAAATTGTTCAATGAGAGAATAAGTTTGGCCAAGCAGAGGAGAGTGGTGGTGGATGTGGGATTGTTTAGGCCTCTGGTTGAGGAGGAAGGTGAGACCACTCAAGCCATCCTGGCTGGGGGTTTTGGACTTCCATGGTGAAGCGGAGGCAGTTAGGGCCCAGGGAGATAGTGAGACAAGAGATCAGACTGAGATTGGTGTAGTTGGGAAAAGAAGCGATCAAGCAGTCAGGGCAGGCAGTGACAAAGCAGAGAATGAGGTAGGACTGATAAACTAAACAGCATTTATTTCAAATCAAGAGGCCTAACAGTTAAGGCAGATGAACTCAAGGCATGTTTGGGAACATGGGACTGGGACATCATAGCAAATGTGGCTCAGGGATGGACAGGACTGGCAGCTTAATGTTCCAGGGTATAGATCCTATAGGAAGGATAGAAAGAGGAGGAAAAGAGTGGTGTTTTTGATTAGGGATGACATTATGGCTGTACTTAGGGAGATATTCCTAGGAATATGTCCAGGGAAGCCATTGGGTGGAACTGAGAAATAAGAAAGGGTTGATCACTTTATTAGGATTGGACCTTAGATCCTCAAATAGAAATTGAGAAGCAAATGTGTTAGGAGATCTCAGTTATCTGTAAGAATGATAGGGTGGTAACAGCAAGGGATTTTAACTTTCTAAACATAGACTGGGACTGCCATAACATTAAGGGCTTGGATGGAGAGGAATTTGTTAAGTGTGTACAAGAAAATTTTCTGATTCAGCATGTGGACGTACCTATTACAGAAGGTGCAAAACTTGACCTACGCTTGGGAAATAAGACAGGGCACGTGACTGAGGTGTCAATGGGGGAGTACTTTGGGGCTAGTGGCCATAATTCTATTAGTTTTTAAATAGTGATAGAAAAGGATAGACCAGATCTAAAAGTTAAAGTTCTAAATTGGAGGAAGGTTAATTTTGACGGTATTGTGCAAGAACTGTTAAAAGTCAAATGAGGCGGATGTTCACAGGTAAAGGGATGGCTCGAAAATGGGAAGCCTTCAAAAATGAGACAAAGGAAGTCCAGAGACAGTATGTTCCCATTAGGGTGAAGGGCAAGGCTGGGAGCAGTAGGGAATGCTGGGTGACGAGAGACATTGAGGTTTTAGTAAGAAAAAGAAGGAAGCAAATGCTAGGTAGAGACAGCAGAGACCGAGTGAATCTCTAGAAGAGTATAAAAGCAATAGGACTATTCTTAGAAGGGAAATCAGAAGAGCAAAAAAGGGACATGAGATAGCTTTGTCAAATAGGGTTTCAGGAGAATCCAAAGTGATTCCACAAATGCATTAAGGGCAAAAGTGTAATGAGGGAGAGAATAAGGCCCCTTAAAAATCAGCAAGCTCACCATTGTGTGGAAGTCAGGGAGGTACGAAACAAATATTTTGCATCAGTGTTTACTGCGGAGAAGGGTGTGGAAGCTAAAATACTTGGGGAAATAAATAGCAACATCTTGAAAAACGTCCTTATTGTAGAGAAAGATGTGTTGTACATCTTAAAATGTGTAAAGTTCAATAAATCCCCGGGACCTGATCAGGTGTACCCTAGAACTCTGTGGGGCACCAGGGAAGTGATTGCTGGGCCCCTTGCTGAGACATTTGTATCATTGATGGCCACAGGTGAGGTGCCAAAAGACTGGAGGTTGGCTAACGTGGTGCCACTATTTAATAAACATGGTAAGGAAAAGCCAGGGAACTATAGACCAGTGAGCCTGACGTCAGCGGTGGACAAGTTGTTGGAGGGAATCCTGAGGGACAGGATTTACATATATTTGGAAAGGCAAGGACTGATTAGTGATAGTCAGCATGGCTTTGTGCGTGGGAAATTGTGTCTCGCTGACTTGATTGAGTTTCTTCAAGACGTTGTGAAGAACATTGATGAGGGCAGAGCGGGGGACATGGATTTCAGTAAGGCATTTGACGAGGTTCCATGTGATAGATTGGTTAGTAAGGTTAAATCACACAGAACACAAGGAGAACTAGCGCAAATGTATGAGAGGTGTTAGTGAAGGGTTACTTTTTAGACCAGAGGCCTGTGACCAGCAGTGTGCCATAAAGGGTCGGTGCTGGGTCCACTGCTTTTTGTCATTTATGCAAATGATCTGAATGTGAACATAGGATGTTGGTTAGTAAGTTTGCAGATGACACCAAATTAGGTGGTGTAGTGGATAATGAAGAAGGTTATCTCAGAGCACAACAGGGCTTTGAGCAGATGGGCCAAGGAATGGCAGATGGAACTTAATTTAGATAAATGTGACATGCCATATTTTGGAAAGGCAAATCAGGGTAGGACCTCTACACTTAATGAAAAGGTCCTGGGGAGTGCTGCTCAACAAGGAAGTGGAGCACATGGTTCCTTGAAAGTGGAATCGCAGAAAGACAGGATAGTGAAAATAATCTTTTATAAGCTTGCTGTTATTGGCCAGTGCATTGAATATAGGAGTTGGGAGGTCATGTTGTGTCAGGCCACTTTTGGAACACTGCATGCAATTCTGGCCTCCCTGCCGCAGGAAAGATGTTGTTAAACTTTAAAGGGTTCAGAAAATATTTACAAGAATGTTGTGGGAATGGAGAGTTTGAGCTAGAGGGAGAGACTGAATAGGGGTGACATTATAGAGGTTTATAAAATCATGAGGGACATGGGTAGAGGAAACAGACAAGGACTTTTCCCTGGTGTGGGGGAGTCCAAAACTAGAGGGCATAGGTTTAAGGTACAAGAGGAAAGATTTAAAAGGGATCTGAAGGGCAATGTTTTCACACAGAGAGTAGTGTGTGTATAGAATGAGCTGCTAGAGGAAGTGGTGGAGGATGGTACAATTACAACATTTAAAAGATATCTGGATGGGTATATGAATAGGGAGGGTTCAGAGGGATATGGACCAAATGCTGGCAAATGGAACTAGATTAATTTAGGATGTCTGGTCAGCATGGATGAGTTGGACCAAAGGGTCTGCTTCCGTGCTGTAAATCTCTATAACTATGACTCTGTGACTTTACTAATGTTCGAGAGGAGACTGATGGGGCAGTAATTGACTTGTTTGGATTTGTCCTGCTTTTTGTGTCCAGGACATTCCTGGGCAATTTTCCACATTGTTGGGTAGATGCCAGTGTTATAACTGCACTGGAACAGCTTGACGAGGAGAGCAGCAAGTTCTGCAGCTTACATCTTAATCACAATTGCTAAAAAGTTGCCAGGGCCCATAACATTTGCAGTACCACTGTCTCTTGTCATTTCTTGGTCTCCCTTGGAGTAAATTGAATTGGCTGAAGATGTATCATTGATGCAGGGGAAAGCCAAGATTAATCACCGACTCGGCACTGCTGGCTGAAGATTGCTGCGAATGTTTCAGCCTTATCTTTTGCACTGTTGTGCTGGGCTCTGCCACCATTGAGGATGGAGATATTTGTGAAACCTCCTCCTCCAGTGAGTTGTTTAATTGTCCACCTCCATTCACAACTGGATGTGGCAGGACTGCGGAGCTTAGATCTGACCCATTGGTTGTGGGGTCGCTTGGCTCTGTCTATCACTTGCTGCTTTCGCTGTTTGGCATGCGAGTAGTCCTGTTTGGTGACTTCACCAGGTTGATACCTCATCTTAAGGTATGCCTGGTGCTGTTCCTGGCATACCTTCCTGTACTCTCCTTTGAACCAGGGTTGATCCCCTGGTTTGATAATATTAGTTGAGTGGGGGATATGCTGGGCCATGAGGTTACAGATTGTGCTGGAGTATAATTCTGCTGCTGTTGATGGCCCACAGCACCTCATGGGTGGCCAGTCCTGACTGTATACCACCGTGCCACCACCTCGGCTGGGTCTGTCCTGCCGGTGGGACAGGACATATCCAGGGATGGTGATGGTGGTGTCTGAGACAGTGTCTGTGATTCTATAAGTATACTTATGACAGACTGCTGCTTTACTAACCTAACACCCAGATATTATTGAGGAGGACCCTTCAGGGGCAACAGGGTTGTTTCTGCTATTTCATTTCTGATGCCTAGATTATTACCATGTTCTCCACCTGGCTTCATGTCTTTATTCAGTTATTTTAGCTGTTGGTACGACTGAGTGGCGGTTAGGCCATTTCAGAGAGCAGTTAGGAGCTATCTGGGTCTGGAGTCACATGTAGGACCCATTAACTTCCTTTCCTAACTGGCATTAGTGAACCCAAAGGGTTTGCCCCCAATAATCATAAATGGTCTTCAGTGGAATTTTAATCATAGATTTTTAGTAAATTCAAATTCCGCCATCAGTCGCCATGCGCTTTGAGCCCAGGATACTGAGCATTAAATAGGCCTCTGAATTCCTAGGCCAGCAACCATACATTCAGTCATCATCAAATATCAGTAGGTCCTCTTTCCTGAAACCAGTCTCATTCATTTTTCTCTGCCCCGCCCCCCCAATGCCATCATGTCCTTCCCAACACGTGGCAGTCCCAGGATTGGACACAATGTGCGGATTGGGGCCTGTACTATTATTTTATGCTGTTTTGTTATGACTTCATTGCTTTAATACCCTCGAACCCAATTAGTAATGTCTTTGATGCTTCATAATTTAAGTAACTGCTCTCTCAAGCTGGCCAACCACCTTCGATGACCCACGCACGGATATACCCAGGATACTACCCTGCTTCTTATATATTGCCTCCCCTTGTTCCTCTGACCTTAACGAATCACTTCTCACCTCTCCGCATTAAATTTAGCTGCTTCCTGTCAGTCCTCTCCTCCAGACTGCATCAGTGTTCTCAAAGTCTATTGCAGTCCTCCTCCCAGCCCACAATGCTTCCAGGTTTTGTGTCATTCACAAACTTTGAAATTGTACCTTCACCACGATTGATAATCAGGGAAAGCAGTGGGTCCAACTCCGAGCCCTGGAGAACCCCACAGTATATTTTTCTCCAACTTAAAAATCAGCTGCTCACCATTTGCCTTTGCTTTCAGTCCCCCAGCTAACTTTGTATGCACACTGCTCCAGTACATTTTATTTCGGGGTTTCAGATTTGAAGATGAGCCTGTTGTGTGGTACAAATGGCCTCGACATGTGTATCATATCAGTTCATCTGCCCACTTTGTTTCCTAACTGTTTTGTGTCGAGTGACCCTTCTTTAGAAGGGAGTTGAAAAATAAGCTCTTTGTTATACTTTTGACAGAAGCAGAGGAGGAGCAAGAAATGGTAGTGCAGAAGAAAAAGGGGTTGCTTACAGTCATAATTCTGTTAATTCTGTTTCTTTCTCTACACAGATGCTGCCCAGACCTGCTGAGTTTCTCCAGCATTCTGTGTTTGTTCCAGACTTCCAATATCCAAGGTATTTTAGCTTTATTTCAGTGTTTAATTCACTGCCACTTCTCTTCTAGCCCACCTTGAAAACATGCTGCTCTTTCCTCCAATGGGATTTTTGTTTAATCTTTCAGCTTGTTTACCATCATTGCTTTCTGATTCTCTCCTGCATGGAATCCCTACAGTTTGGAAGCAGACCTTTCATGCTTCCCTCCAAAGAGCATCCCACCCAGACCTACCCAATCCCCGTATTTCCCATGGCCAATCCACCTAGCCTGCACATCTTTGGACTGTGGGAGTACCCACGCAAACACAGGGAGAATGTGCAAACTCCACAAAGACAGTCGCCCGAGGGTGGAATTGAACATAGAACAAAGAAAATTACAGCACAGGAACAGGCCCTTCAGCCTTCCAAGCCTGCGCCAATCCAGATCCTCTATCTAAACCTGTCACCTATATTCCAAGGATCTGTATCCCTCTGCTCCCTGCCCATTCATGCATCTGTCCAGATACATCTTAAATGTCGCTATTGTGCCCACCTCTACCACCTCCGCTGGCAACGTTTTCCAGGCACCCACCACCCTTTGCGTAAAGAACTTTCCACGCATATCTTCCTTAAACTTTTCCCCTCTCACCTTGAAATCATGACGCCTAGCAATTGAGTCCCCCACTCTGGGAAAAAGCTTTTTGCTATCCACCCTGTCTATACCCCTCATGATTTTGTAGACCTCAATCAGGTCCCCCTCAACCTCTGTCTTTTTAATGTAAATAATCCTAATCTACTCAACCTCTCTTCATAGCTAGCGCCCTCCATACCAGGCAACATCCTGGTGAACCTCCTCTGCACCCTCTCCAAAGCATCCACATCCTTTTGGTAATGTGGCGACCAGAACTGTATGCAGTATTCCAAATGTGGCTGAACCAAAGTCCTATGCAACTGTAACATGACCTGCCAACTCTTTGCCTCAATACCCCGTCCGATGAATGGAAGCATGCCGTAAGCCTTCTTGACCACTCTATCAACCTGCGTTGCCACCTTCAGGGTACAATGGACCTGAACACCCAGATCTCTCCGTTTATCAATTTTCCCCAGGGCTTTTCCATTTACCGTATAGTTCACTCTTGAATTGGATCTTCCAAAATGTATCACCTTGCATTTGCCTGGATTGAACTCCATCTGCCATTTCTCCGCCCAACTCTCCAATCTAGCTATATTCTGCGACAGTCCCCTTCACCATCTGCTACTCCACCAATCTTAGTGTCATCTGAAAACTTGCTAATCAGACCATCTGCACCTTCCTTCAGATCATTTATGTATATCACAAACAACAGGGGTCCCAACACGGGTCCCTGTGGAACACCACTGGTCACAGTTCTCCATTTTGAGAAACTCCCTTCCACAACAACTCTCTGTCTCCTGTTGCCCAGCCAGTTCTCTATCCACCTAGCTAGTGCACCCTGGACCCCATGCAACTTCACTTTCTCCATCAGCCTACCATGGGGAACTTTATCAAACGCCTTACTGAAGTCCATGTGTATAACATCCACAGCCCTTCCCTCATTTATCAACTTTGTCACTTCCTCAAAGAATTCTATCAAGTTGGTAAGACATGACCTTCCCTGCACAAAACCATGCTGCCTATCACTAATAAGCCCATTTTCTTCCAAATGTAAATAGATCCTATCCCTCTGTATCTTCCCCAGCTGCTTCCCTACCACTGACGTCAGGCTCACGGGTCTATAATTACCTGGATTATCCTTGCTACCCTTCTTAAACAAGGGGACAACATTAGCAATTCTCCAGTTCTCCAGGACCTCACCTGTGCTCAAGGATGCTGCAAAGATATCTGCTAAGGCCCCAGCTATTTCCTCTCTCGCTTCCCTCAGTAACCTGGTATAGATCCCATGTGGGCCTGGGGACTTGTCCCCGTAATGCCTTTTAGAATACCCAACACTTCCCCCCCCCCCCCATCTTATGCTGACTTGACCTTGACTAATCAAACATCTATCCCTAACCTCAACATCCGTCATGTCCCTCTCCTCAGGGAATAACGACATAAAGTACTCATTAAGAATCTCACTCATTTTCTCTGACACCTCGCATAACTTCCCTCCTTCGTCCTTGAGTGGGCCAACCCTTTTTCTAGTTACCCTCTTGCTCCTTATGTATGAATAAAAGGCTTTGGGATTTTCCTTAACCCTGTTTGCTAAAGATATTTAATGACCCCTTTTCGGCCTCTTAACTGAGCCCAGGTCCCTGGCGCTGTGAGGCAGCAGTGCTAACCAGTGAGCCACAGTGCTACCCATGACACTCATAAGGGGACACCATAAAAGAAAGGCCAATCAATGTGTCACCTTTGGAGTTCAGCCCCTCTTCAGCCCTAGTCGGTATTGCTGATGTGACAGTCTCCCTTAGTGCAGGCTGGCCTTTCTTCCAAACACTGTAAGTGTTTAGCAACAAGCCAGTCTGGATAATGACTGAGACTTCTCATGAGAAGATCAATGTTGAGAGGTGTCACCCCAACACGGTCGCAAACCTTCATTATAGAGGAGCCAAGTTATGGAAGATGTTTGGAATGACTGAAGCTTAGAGGAAGAAACCTGCCCCGCTAGGTTCATACCTCATGTATAGATCGTTAGACTCAGGTTTGTGAACAGAGTATTTCCTGCTTCTGGCTAACAAGATTGTGGCCATGATTATAATTCCAGCAGGTTGAGGTATTAATGAGTGTTCAACAAGCTAATAAATGCATCCCAACTGAGCTGGTCCACCTGAAAAGGTTTGAATCACAGACTCACAGAGCTGTACAGTATGGAAACAGACCCTTCACTCCAACCCATTCTTGCCAACCAGATATCCTAAATTAATTCTCATTCCCATTTGCCAGTATTTAGTCCATATTGCTCTGAATCCTGTCCTATTCATGTACCCATCCAGATGCCTTTTAAATGTTGTAATTGTACCAGCCCCTACCACTTCCTCTGGCAGCTCATTCCATACATGCACCACCCTCTGTATGAAAAAGCTACCCCTTAGGCCCCTTTAAATCTTTCCCCTCTCACCTTCAACCCATGCCCTCTAGTTTTGGATTCCCCAGCCTAGGCAAAAACCTTAACTATTTACCTATCCATGTCCCTCGAGATTTTACATACCTCTATGAGGACATCCCTCAGTCTCTGAAGCTCTGGGGAAAATAGCCCCGGCCTGTTCAGCCTCGCCTTGCAGCTCAAACCCGGCAACATCCTTGTAAATCTTTTTTGAACCCTTTCCAGTTTCGCAACATACTTCGGAGCACTTACAAAACCAACAGTTAATCTACCATTGGGAGTTTTTGCCTCCTGCGCAGTTAAATTTCTCTACACACTGTTGTAAAAACTCTGGGACAACCCAGTAAAATCCTACCCATTAACTCCGCTTATCTGCTCCTGGATGCTGCTTGACCTGCTAAATATTTCCAAAATTTTCTGGACACTATTGAAGAAGCAGTAATGTAATGTTTATTGTTCACTGACCAGTCATGGTCTGAAATTTAGCTTGGCATTAAGACAAGTGACTAGTTAACAGCGCGGTGGCTCAGTGGTTAGCACTGAAGCCTCACAGCACCAGGGACCCGGGTTTGATTCCAGCCTTGGGCGACTGTCTGTGTGGAGTTTGCACATTCTCCCCATGGGTTTCATCCGGGTGCTCTGGTTTCCTCCCACAGTCCAAAGATGTGCAGGCTAGGTGGATCGGCCATGGTAAATTGCCTGTAGTGTTTGGGGGTGTGTGGGTTATAGGGGGATGGGTCTGGATGGAATGTTTCAAGAGACGGCGTAGACTTGTTGGGCCGAAGGGGCTGTTTCCACACTGTAAGGAATCTAAACATCTAATCACAAGATTCTATGCATCTTGGGAGCCAAAAACATCTGCAGTGATAACCAAGCACATAACAGTCATATTAACAGAAACCTTATTTTTCATCGAGCTCCTTTGCCCTAATCCAATTACTGGAGCAAATTGCAAGTGCCAGTCCTGTGCACTTTCTGACATTTCTGTCGTGGGCTTAGCCTTTGCTGCTCATTTCCTTAATGTATGTGTGTAGAATGTAACTTAATGCATGTCAGCGTGTCAGAGTGGAACAGTCGGAGGCTGCGGCTCAGATGGGCGCTTTCATATTTTCCACCTTAAGTAAATGCTGTAACATGATGTAATCACTGTGGTTGGGTCTGAAAAATACTAATTGCTTTCAGATCCCCGAAATAATGTGGCAAATAAATGTAGCCATTTAGTGTGATCATGTAAAGCATGAAAGAAATAATTTCAGCAGAAAATACTGATGCGTGGAAGGTTTGCGATAATACCATTAACAATGGAATTGGGATTATACTCAGATTTCTGCCAGTCTAAGCATTAATAGCACATCAATAAGGTGGCTTGAATGCCAGAATAGTTTCATCACTGGAATTATTAAGTATCGAAAACACAGTTTAAGCTACGCTACAATTAAGCTACAATTCTGTTGCGTTGTTTATATTTGACTGACTTTTAAATTGCTTTGACTCATCAAGCTTAAGTAGTTGAACATTTTACTTAAGTTCAAAGTCTTTATTCCTCTGTTTCTACCTCCCCACTCTGTCAATCCACTTGGATTTATGAGCAACCCACTGGCTGTCTTACAAGGGATAAAGGTTTAGTGGAGAAAATTCGCATTTGCCTCAAAATGTTAAATGGGTTTTTTTTCCCACCTTTTCACAAACACTTCCCAGCACTGTCAAGTATTTTCTCCAATTTCCATTCTTATTTCCTATTTCCAACATCTACATTATTTTGCTTTAATGAAGAATTTCTGCTGGTTTGAAACCCACTTTCAGGGATTTTTAAAAAATCTATCCTGAGCTGTCCTTGAGGCTTTGCCATTTACATTCTTTGAGATGGAAATTAAACATCAGGCAGCAATTGACACCAATGATTAAGGTCCATTGACCAGCCCCTGAAACAGCAATGGCGAATGGAAGTGAGCATTTAAAGAAATGACAGCACGCATTGCAATACCCTGGGCCCAACCATCTTCAGCTGCTTCATTGACGACCTTCCCTCCATCATATGATCAGAAGTGGGGATGTTCGCCGATAATTGCACAATGCTCAGCACCATTCGTGACTCCTCAGACGCTGAAGCAGTCCGTGTTCAAAAGCAACAAGATCTGGACGATATCCGGGCTTGGGCTGGCAAGTGGCCAGTAATGTTCATGCCACAAATACCTGACAACGATGATCTTCACCGAGATAGAATCTAACCATCGCCTCTTGACCTTCATTGGCATCACAGCTGATGAAGCCCCCAGTATCAACATCCTGGGGTTGTCATTGATCAGAAACTCAATTCAACCAGCCATGTGACTGCAAGAGGGCAGCAGATACATGAGAACACCACACTCTGCAAGTTCCCCTCCCAGCCATTCACCATCCTGACTTGGAAATATATCGCTGTTTCTCAGTGCCGCTGGATCAAAATCCTGGAATTCCCTTAGTCACAGCATTACGGGTGCCCTGCACCCATTGGACTGCAGTGCTGCAAGAAGGCAGCTCAGCACCACCCTGTCAAGGGCAGTTAGGGATAGACAGTAAATGCGGGCCTCACAAATAAAAAAAAGCAGTATCCAGCCATCCAGTGTTAAACTAGGTCTCTATCATGCTTCTAGTGTAAACATTCTACACACATAAACAATGTATGTGATTTACTTAACACATGGTCGATATAATTAGGTTTGATGTGACAACTATTTCCCAGCATTGTATGCCCCCTTCCTTATCTCCCTATATTTTGGCTCTGGGTTTATTTTTGCCTGCAAGCTTGTTGGCTTCAATGGGCTGAGGAGAAAATCCTATGGAGTCTGAAGGTGAGATGGAGGGCAGACAGTGGCAGAGAGGTTGGGTTAGTGAGTCTGCAGACCCAGTTCTCTGGTCATCACGAACATGATGCGGGCTTGAGGGATCTTCTCCTGACGGTCACGTCCACGAGTTGCTAGATTTGACTTTTGAACCGGTGCTTTTGGCCAGCCCGATCGAGCTTAAATCAGTGGAGTGTTCAGTCACCATGCTACAGGTTATAGCCCTGGGAAAATACTACTTTATCACATCATCCAATGACATTTACTGCCCCGAGGAACAGAGCATTGGGATTGTACAGGCTTACAAAGATCAAAATCAACTCATCACACTCACGTTGTCATTTATAACCATAATCAGGAACCTGTGGAAGTCTTTTTATCTTCCTCCTTCCTAGAACTTATTGAATTAGGAATCTGTTATATCCTCTCTGATTGCCCGAACAAAGCCTATGCCTTGTTTTATGTTTCACACAGTGCACCAAGGGGTCAGAACTACAGACCTCATCAGCCTCTGGGCATGAATATAATGTCTGTTGCTTGTCTACTTTAATGTTTTACCGCTTACAAGAGGTTAAATATCATGACATTTCCCTCATTATTATTTCAGGACATCCAATTTGCATAATGTACTATATTACTCGTAAGAGTACATGCAGACCAGGTAACCCAACAGGCATACAGTTCTCTGGTTTAATTTCTACAAAAGCACATGCACAATCTTACCTTTTGCTTCTTGTATTTCACTCTCCCTGCATCAAACCTTTTTGCACAATCCTTAGGCTCAGCTTGTGAGATGAACTTTAATATTTAGGGAATCATGTTATTCCAAATGTGAGGAAATCAGAGAGGAATAAGAGTAATTCAATGTCAAATTCAAATCCTAATATTGTTAAGATTTTTAGCCTCCACCTTTCCCACTCTTATTTAATGTTATTAGTGACACATGTTTTTGCCTCCTGCGTTGCATGCCCACTGAACATTTTCCACTAATCTGCGATGTTAAGTGAGGGACAAATGTTGACCAGGATCCTGGGGAGAACTCCCTTGTTTTCATTTGGAATAATGCCATTTCATTCCTCTCTGAAGGGGTAGCCTAGTGGCTCAGCGGTGGGCACTGCTGCCTCACAATGCCAGGGTACCACGATAGATCCCAGCCTCAGGTGACTGTCTGTGTGGAGTTTGCACATTCTCCCTGTGTATGTGTGGGCTCCAGTTTCCTCTCACAGCCCAAAGATGTGTACGTTTGGAGGGTTGGCTGTGCTACATTGTCCGTGGTTTATAGGCTAGGTAGATTAGCCATGAGAAATGCAGGGTTACAGGAATGGGATAAGGGGCATGGATCTAAGTGGGGTGCTCTGTGCAGGCTTGGTGTGGGCTCAATGGGCTAAATGGCCTGCTTCCATACTATAGGGATTCAATGCAAGAGATGAGAGTATGTCTGTCACAAGCTTCATCAAAAGGAGTCGTCTCTGATAGAACAGCAACCCACAAGCTTCTCAATCAAACATGAGAGGTTCACCAGCAAATGATGGCCACTACATTTCTCAGCTACCGCATCTCAGCAAGCATTGCCCCAGCAGGATGGTTTTAATTTGTTCCCAGACTGACATTGACTGTTCTTAATAAGGAAGTGGGTCAAGGATTATGAGGATACGGCCGGGAAGTAGAGTTATGGATTATCGGATCAGACATGGTCTCATTGTATGACAAAGCAGATGTGAATGGCTTACATAGGCCCATAAGATAAAGGAGCGCAATGGGCTGGGTTTAACGGTACACTGTTGACCCCAACCTCATGCCGACCAATGCCCAATCTGCCCATAAAGTGATGGTATCTAATCTACATCAATACCCCAAGATAACAAAGTGTGGGGCTGGATGAACACAGCAGGCCAAGCAGCATTTTAGGAGCACAAAAGCTGACGTTTCGGGCCTAGACCCTTCATCAGGAAAGCTTTTCTGATGAACGGTCGAGGCCCGAAACGTCAGCTTTTGTGCTCCTAAGATGCTGCTTGGCCTGCTGTGTTCATCCAGCCCCACACTTTGTTACCTTGGGTTCTCTAGCATCTGCAGTTCCCACTATCTCTGATCACAATTTTAACATACATCAAGACCCCAACCCTCCATTTTCTCTTTTATCAAATCATAGAATCCCTACTGCATGAAAGCAGGCCATTTGGCCCATCAAATGCGCACCACTGCAGAGCATCCAACTTAGACCCATGCCCCTTATCCCAATCTTATAAACCTGCATTTCCCATGGCTAACCCACAAAGCCTGCATGTTCCTGCACACTATGGACAATTTAGCACAGCCCATCCACCCTAACCTGCATGTCTATGGGCTGTGGGTGGAAATCGGAGCACCTGGAGAAATCCACACAGGAATTACAGTATTGTTTATTACAAATTTCTTTGGAATGAACTAATCCCTTCAATTGTAAAAAAAAATCATAAAACTTGATTTATAGAACATAGAACATAGAACATAGAACAGTACAGCACAGAACAGGCCCTTCAGCCCACAATGTTGTGCTGACCATTGATCCTCATGTATGCACCCTCAAATTTCTGTGACCATATACATGTCCAGCAGGCTCTTAAATGACCCCAATGACCTTGCTTCCACAACTGCTGCTGGCAACGCATTCCATGCTCTCACAACTCTCTGCGTAAAGAACCTGCCTCTGACATCCCCTCTATACTTCCCACCAACCAGCTTGAAACCATGACCCCTCGTGCTAGCCATTTCTGCCCTGGGAAATAGTCTCTGGCTATCAACTCTATCTATGCCTCTCATTATCTTGTATACCTCAATTAGGTCCCCTCTCCTCCTCCTTTTCTCCAATGAAAAGAGACCGAGCTCAGTCAACCTCTCTTCATAAGATAAGCCCTCCAGTCCAGGCTGCATCCTGGTAAACCTCCTCTGAACCCTCTCCAAAGCATCCACATCTTTCCAATAATTGGGCGCCCAGAACTGGACGCAGTATTCCAGGTGCGGTCTAACCAAAGTTTTATAGAGCTGCAACAAGATCTCACGACTCTTAAACTCAATCCCCCTGTTAATGAAAGCCAAAACACCATATGCTTTCTTAACAACCCTGTCCACTTGGGTGGCCATTTTAAGAGATCTATGTATCTGCACACCAAGATCCCTCTGTTCCTCCACGCTGCCATACTTTCTCCATTTCTTTAGCAGCTTTTTAAAAACCTCACTTTTTCCCAAGCTTTTGGTAATTCCACTGACTTCACTGAATTGTATTTTGCTGGCATTTCCAAAAATTAGATACTTCATTTCATAATTTGTCATTTTCACAAGTTAATATCATTCAGCGCCTTAACAATGTGGGCCAACTGTGTTTTTGAATCTTTGCAAAAGAATATGACCTATGCCAACTGACCTGAAAGCAGATGAATTAAAAACAGTCCCTCCTGTGTAAACTATTTCTCAGACTAAGTAATGCATCCGTCTGAAACAGCATGAGGCTATTATTGCATACTAGCACTTCCTACACCAGCCACTGTTTAATCGGAGTGGAGCTGGCTAAGTCTTAGTAGAATCCCAATGTCTGTGTGTAATGTTTCACAGAATATATTTCTGTGCTGTAATGATAGATGATGAATACTTTTCAATGAAGAATCATCTGTTTTGGCTGGATGCAGTAAGCAGTGTAGAGCTGTGGATAAGGAAATACCTCATGAAAAACTATTCAACCCATATCTGCCTTTGTCTGATTTCTACCCCATCCTTCTGTATCAGCTCTGATTTACAATGTCCCAGACCCCAATTAATCAGAAGTGGAGGTTGGAATGAGGAGGATGGAGAAGGGAATGGGAGTGTAAGAAGGGGAGTGGGGAATGGGAGTGTAAGAGGGGAAGTGGGAAATGGGAGTGTAGGAGGGGGTGTGCGGAATGGGAGTGTAAGAAGGGGAGTGGGGTATGGGAGTGTAGGAGGGGGAGTGCGGAATGGGAGTGTAAGAGGGGGAGTGGGAAATGTGAGTGTAAGAGGGGGAGTGGGGAATGTGAGTGTAAGAGGGGGAGTGGAGAATGGGAGTGTTGGGAGTGTAAAAGGGGGAGTGGGGGATAGGAGTGTAGGAGGGGGAGTGGGGAATGGGAGTGTAAGAGGAGAAGTGGGGAGTGGGAATGTTGGAGGAACAGAAGTGGGGAATGTGAGTGTAGGAGGATGGAGTGGAGAATGGGAATGCGGAGGTTGAGTGGGGAATAGGAGTGAGGAAAGGGAGGGTAAGGGGGGAGTGCAGAGCAGAGTGGAGGGAAGGAGAGTGAAGAGGATGAAGGGGAGAGGGGGTAAGTGATGGTGAGTCGGCTGATGGAAATCAGAAAGAGGACAGCTTGGAGTCTGAGAGTAGAATCAAATGCTTTCAACAAGGGTTTGCTGTGACCACCCCTTGTCCCACATGCAATACTGGAAGAGAAAAAGACATTTTACAACATTTTAAAATTGGGACAGCATAGAAGGAGGCTATTCAGCCCTATCATGTCTATACTGGCTGTCTGAACAATTGGATTTGGCGCCAGTCTCCTGAATTTTCACCAAAAGCCCTGTACATTGTCACTTTTAATTAATTATCCAATGCCCTCTTAAATACCCCACTTGAACCTGTCTCCACTACACACCGTGTATTCCAGACCCTAAATACTGTGTAACATCATTTCCTTTCACCTCATACTTGCTCCTTTTGGAACGTAATTTAAAACTATGCTGTCCAGCTCTTGATCTTTTTAGAAGTGGGAACAGTGTCTCCCTATTCACACTCTCCAAATCCCTCATGATTTTGAAACCTTCTCTCAAATCTGCCCTCATGCTTCTCCCTAAAGAAGAGAGCTCCCTAAAGGAGAGCAGTCCAAACTTCTCCAGTCTTACCCTGTAAGTGGAAGATCTAATTTCTGGAACCAATCTTTTAAATGGCTTCTCACTCTCTCCTGAGTATTCAACTCCTTCCTAAAGTACAGCATCCAAAACTGTATATAATACTCCAGCTGAAGTCTAACTATTGTCTTGGACATGTTCAACACAAAATCTCTGCTCTTGTACTCTATTAATTGTACCCTATTAATAAAGTCTACAATACTAAATGCTTTATTAACAGTTTCTCTACCTGTTCTTCCACCTTTAATGATTTGCATGCATATGCACCCAGGTGTCTCTGCTCCTGTACAGTCCTTAGGACAGTAAATCTTATTTCATGAAGTCTCTTCACACTCTTTGTACCAAAATGTATCACCTTTTGCAATTCTTTGCACTGAACTCAATCTGCCATCGATGTTCCCATTCCTCCAACATGCCAATTATTGATGTTCTGTGTCTTCTTCACAGTTTTCAAGATTTGAGTTCCCTTCAGCCTTTGGGATTTTACACCAAGATTTACTTCATTAATATAACTCAAGAAACACAAGGGACTACACGCTGATCCCCACTGCAAAATTTGTCCAGCCTCAGAAATGCCCATTAGCCATTACTTTCCACTTCTTATCACTCAGCCAATTTTGTAATCACGTTACCACTACCCATTTTAATCCATGTCCTACAGCCTTCTTCCTCCTGTTACGTGGCACTGTTTTGATTTTCTTCCAGAAGACCATGGACACCACTCTCATCAACCTTCTCTGTTACCTCTTCAAAAAACTCCAGCAAGTTGGTTGGGCACAGTTTTCCCTCAGCAAATTCATCAATCCTCTTCCAAGTTAGCTAACATTTCTTGATGTGTCTATGAATTCTGTCCTGAATAATCATTTCTAAAAGTTAAATTGACTGGCTCGTAATTGTTGAGTCAAACCTTTGGAACAAGAGCGTAGTGTCTAGCCCTTTGGCATCAGCCCTGTATCCATGGAAGAGTGAAAGACCTTCAGTTTTCATGTTCACATCCTTCAATATTCTTGGATGCATCTCATCAGGCCCTGAACTCTTATTACCTTTAATTGCTGCCAGCATTTCCAATACTTCCTCCTCATCAACTTTAAACCCTCCTAGTGACTGACTTTCTTCCTCTGTCACCCATGGTCTAAATAATATCTGCTTCACAGAGGCAGATACAAAGTATTCATTTAATTCCTTAGCAATGCCTCTTGGCCCATGTGTAAATATTTGCAGTGGAGTTCCCCAGGGGTCAGTATAAGACCCTTGTGTTTTTTTAGTCATATTAATAATTTAAATCTTGGCATGTGGTGGATAATCACAAAGGTTCCCTCTTTTATTATTGAGATACTAATAAATACCTTTGGGATTTTCCTTTGTGTTATCTGCCAGTTTTCTTTCATAACCCCCTTTGCTTCCCTTATTTGTTTTCTCACTGCTTTCTGCATCGTCTCTACCTTGTGAGCAGGCAGCTGTTGTCTCAGCAGCACCTAGACCTCGCTCTCATTCAGTGTCCCTCTCATAACTTTGGACTTTTAAGCTGTGCTGTTGATGGTGTCATTAGGTCTTGACACTGGGGAATTTAATTCAGGCCCCATTGTCCTTTAGCAGGATCTTTGGCCCAAACCCGGTTCTGTACTTGAAAATTCAACGTGTTGGAAAAGCATTGGGTTTGGGGATCTATTGCCAGATTTTAATATTTTAACCTTCCGCTGAAACAGCCCCAGCTAACAGGAGTGGAGTTGCTTGATTGGGTAAAATTGAGGTAATATTCTATAATACATTTTTGGACTTGGTCCAGCGGACATTTCTATCTTGCAAAGACGCAATAATTAAAACATGAAAATTGGAGATGGTGATGGACTGTGATCACAGCAGTAACTTGAATGTTACGCTGCATTGGATTGCCAATCCCTATGAAGATCCCTGAAGGTGGCAAGCCAGGTTAATGGGTTGTTAAGAAGGCTTTATCAGATGCTTGTCTTTATCAGTCGAGTCATAAACTCTTGGAGCTGTACAGAAATTAGGTTAGGCCACAGCTGGGGGATTGTGTGCAGTTCTGCTCCTGGCACTATAGGAAGAATGTGATTGTACTAGAGGGCATGCAAAGGGGATTCACCAGGATGCAGCCTGGGATGGAGTAGTTCAGCTTTAAAAAGAGACTGAATAAGCTCAAGTTGTTTTCTCTGGAGCGGAGAAGGCTAAGGGGGGAATATGGTGGAAGCGTATAAGATTATGAGGGGTATGAACAGGGTGGCTGTGAAGCAGCTGTTCCCCTCAGTTGAAGGGTCAAAAACAAGGGGATGCAATTTTAAAATGAAAGGCCGGGGATTGAGAGAGGATTTGAGGGGGTTGGTGGGGTTCCGGAATGCACTGCCAGGGAGGTAGTAGAGGAAGGATGCCTCGTGGCTTTAAAAAGTATACAACATTGAAGGCCGAGTGCTGGAAAACGGCATTAGTGCAGATAGGTCAGCGCAAACTCAATGGGCCGTAAGGCCTCTTCCGTTCTGTATGACTCTAAGTCTGTATGAAATCAGCAATTGGTTTGTAAATTTACAACTCCTGGGTTCACAGTCTTCATTGCAGTGCTAAAGGATTCTCCCCATTGAGGTCATGGATAAGAATATGAGGAGAGATATGGAACGGGATATGGGCTCACTAATAACCCCACCACCCTCTAAAGTTAAACCATCCAGCTAGTGTATCAAGTGTATTTGAGAAGCACATAGACTTTGATGAGATTATTTTTGGCAGCATTTATAGAGACTTTAGAAAGCTGAAACTCACACCAGTAAAGGCCATCTTAAAACAACGAAATCAGAGAGACAACAGTTATGATTCAGAAGGATCTTACAGAGAGGATCAAGTGTGATGGTAATCCGTGACAGTGCAATGATAACAGCAGTTCCCACACTGAAAAGGTGTTTGTTTTACACAACAGTCTGCTCAGAATAGGCACATGGTGCAATCGTATATTTTGTGGGGAGACACTTAAACAGTGGAACCTGGGACAACCTACTGGCAAATGATGGCAGTATTACTCTACAAAACACATGCTGTGATCAATTGACTCCCAGTCTCGAACTGTCGGGAATAATCTGAGCTCTTGAAGATGCCAGGATCCGTTTTCCTTTTTGTTACTCTTGAGATTAGGTTACTATGGGGACAGGTATCCTTATTTCAAGATCTGTTGTCTTGACACTTGGACACCTGGGACGCAATTTCTGGAGAAAATATGGGGTGGAGTGAGCTTCTGGAGCACAGACCGTAGAGTGGGAAGTGAGCAGGAGTGGGAACTGGAGTAACAGGAGTAGGAATAATGGAGGGAGCTGAGATAACAGGAGTCAGAGGGGATTCCGGAAGTAGCAGGAGGAACAGATATTGTGGCGCGCCCTCAATTGGGTTTAACCATTTCTGCATTGACTACCGAAATGGGAAATGATACAATCTTTCATGAGATTCTGAGTTGGTTGTTTTGGTCTGAGTACGCTAACCAACATGTCCAAAGATGTTATTACACAGCTCTGGAGCAGGTGGGATTTGAATCCAGGCCTCCTGGTCCAGGGATAGGGACACTACCATCACACCACAAGAGCCCATCAAGGAAGCTGCATACAAATTCAAATGTGTGTACGAGTTCTCAAGCTGTATCTTCTGCAAACCTCTCAAATCCTTAATAAATGACCCTGCATAGTTTTGCATTAGACAATCCAATATGCACACTTGGTGCCTTGATGCTCACTCACTAGGCAACTGGAAAGAGAAGAAAGTTAAGCACAACAGATGGAGGAGTAGGACCAGCGTGAGGAGCAGCAGCAAACAGAGCTCCATCTCATTGGAGACAATACAGAAACAGCCTCATTTGCTGGAAGGCTTGTCATTCCAACAGATTGTAAAGGCTGAGGAGAACAGATTGGCAAGTCTCTACAGAGCAGTGCATAACTTCTCTGTACATGCTGCCAGAGTTACGTTGCCTCCAACAACAAAGTCAAACAGTCTCAACTAACACACAAGCATATGCTTCTTTCCATGCTCCTGCAGCCCATAATGTTGCCATCAATTAGTTCCAGGCTGCAGGACCTGCAGCATCAATCGTTCCACTACCAAGGTCACATATTAGGGTGCTAATAGTTTCTTCAGTTTCTCCATAGACAGAAGAGGCTCCACAGGGCCCTAGGATTAGCCAAGCTGGCCAATATCTCCCAGGGAAGGGAATGAAAAATTCTCATGGGCACATTAATGGCACGCCAGTAAATGTTGCTGAGAAATGATTGCTCTGGAGAAGATGATGGTGAGCTGTCTTCTTGGGCAGCTACGGTCCTTGGGGTGGAGGGATGCACACTGTGCTCTTAGGAAGGACATGTTAGGATTTTGACACAGTGACTCTGGAGGATCGGCAACATATTTTGAGGTCAGGGAGTTGAGTGGCTTGGGGCTAGTGGTTCCCATACACCAGCTGCCCTTGTCTTTCTAGATGGCTCAGGCCAAAATGTTTGGAAGAAGTCGTTGAAGCAACTTTAGGTCACTGCAGTGCATCTTGTGGATCGTATGCACAGCTGCCATTGTACATTGTGGCGAGGGGAGTAAATGATGAAGGCAGTACATCGGGAGCTGATCAAGTGGAATGTTTGAACCTGAATTGTGTCAGATTTCCTCAGTGTTGTTGGAACTGCACTTATTCAGGAGAATGGGGAATATTCCATCACCTTCCATCTTCTAGGCAGCAAATAAGATTTTGGAAGCTGCAAATGAATGACTCGACAGAATTCCCAACCTCTGACCTTCTTTTGAGCCACATTGTGCGAGTGGAGTTCAGTTTCTGGATAATGGTAATTCCCAGGATGTTGATGCTGCGGGTGTCAGAGATTCAGGCTGCTTCAGTATCAGTCATAGTGGCGATGGAGCATTGTACAATCCTTGGCGAACATTAATGCTTTTAAGCTTATGATGGAGGGAAGGTCATTGATGAAGTAGCTGAAAATGGCTGGGTCGAGGACACTACCTTGAGGAACTCCTGTAGAGATGTCCTGGAGCTGAAATGATTGACTCCAACAACCACGACCATCTTCCTATGTGTCAGGTGTGACTCCAACCACCAGAGAGTTTGCCCCCGATACCCATTGATTCCAGTTTTCCCAGGGCTCCTTGATGCCACATTCAGTCAAATACAGCCTTGAGATCAAGGGCTGTAACTCTCATCTCTGGAATTCAGCTCTTTTGTCCATGTTTGAACCAAGGCTGTAATGAGATCAGGAGCTGAGTGGCCCTGGCGAACCCAAACTGGGCGTCACTGAGCGAGTTATTGCTAAGCAGGTGCTGCTTAAGAGCGCTGCCGATAGCATTCCCTTCCCTGTCAGCTGCCTTCAATATTTATTCCCTTTCCCACTGGCATACAAAAGCAGCTATGTATAAAATCTACAAGATGCACAACAGTAGTCTAAGGCTACTTCAACAGCACCTTCCAAAGATGTCCATCGCTTTCCTGATGATCCAGAGTGGACTAATGGGGTGGTAACCGGCCAGGTCGGATTTGCCTTCTGTATACGTAGAGGACAGACCTGGGCAATCTTCCAAGATGTCAGGTAGATGCCAGTGATGTAGCTGTACTGGAACAGACTGGCTAGCAACATGCCTAATTCTGGAGCATACACCTTCCTATGCCAGAGTATTGTCAGCCCCCCGTAGTCTTTATATATCAAGTGTCTCCGACCATTTCTTGATAACACGTGGAATGAATGGAATTGGCTAAAGACTGGCTACTGAGATGCAGGGGATCACGACAGCATGGAATACCCACTGGGCATTTCAGTGGGCATTCACTGGGCAAGAACCGCAGCTGCTGGAATCAGAGTTGGAGCTGCAGATGGATGCAACCCCTTGTCTTTTGAATTTCTGCGCATTGTGGATCTTTGTAGAACCTCTCCTGCCAATTCATTGCTTAATTGTCCTCCACCATCCATGACTAGATGGAACAGGATTGTAGAGTTTTGGTTTGACCATTTATTGGAGGACCCAGGGAGGCTCATTAATTGCATTCCCCTCATCTTCGCATAAGTTCGAATTTCGGAATTAATTTTCCGGTCGGTTTCTATTGTCTATTGTTTCAAAACCAGTTCAGTAGAATGCTGCAGAATCATGGAGATGTGCAATAAAAACCGTGAGTTAGCTCTGCAGTAAAGGGTATGATCCCTGTGTTTCACCTAGGACTAACAATATTGTCTACTGGGTAATTTTCTGTTATGTGCTACAGAAGGCAATGGGGTCTTGTGGGTTGCAAAGGGCGGAGCTAAACACCACGCTGTGAACGTTCTGCATTGGAGGCAATTAGCTGGACATTAGGGACCATGGGGAGGCTAGAAATAGTCTTTGATGGCAGTGCTAAACAAGAAGGGAGTTATGCTTAGATCAGGCCACATCCGGAATACTGCATCCCGTTTTGGGCGCTGCATCTCAGGAAGGAGATATCAAGCTTGGAAACTCTGTAGATTTTCCAGGATGATGCTGGAGCTTAAACGATTAAATTCTGAAACTTAGAGGATTAAGTTCTGAAGGTCTGACAGATCTCCCCAAGAGTTGAGAGAGTAATCTGAGGCTTTTCAAAAGGGAAAAGAATCTGATGGATTATTGACTGTTTCTTCTGAGAGTGCATCCATGAAACTGGCACCATTTTAAAATTAGAGCGAAGCCATTGATGAGCGAAAGTAGGAGACACTCACATACAAAGCGTGGCGAAAGACTCAACCACTCCCTTCCAAAAATGCTGTGGGTTTTGCGTTCATGAACTGAGATTGATAGATTTGAGTTAATTAACTCATAGAGGGAGACGGTGCATTACTTACACTGAGGTCCAGATCAACAACAATCTAATCGATTGCAGAAATCAGGCCTGAAACATTAAACGGCTTGTTTGTGGTCCTGGTGTTCCTGACTTTACCCCATGCCTTTCAAAACTCCACTCTTATTATATCCTTTCTTCAAATATCTTGTGCAATCACAGACTTCCATTGCAAATCCCCCCAACTTGAAACTGTGTGAATTAAAACTGCAGTTTTTGGCCAGTGTTAATTCCTTTCGGTAGCACATTCTCAATGCACCCTGGCATTTGAAGTTATTTTCCTCACATTCTCTAAGTTTCTTGCTACGCTCTCAACAATTTCTCAATGTGAGTAACTCTCGCCTCCAATCTCAGCCATCATATGGATCCATCGTCTCTGTTTTAAGAAGAGCTAATTTGGCACCAGAATATTCATCAGTAACCGTTAATTCCTTTGGTAAATCGAGCAGCTGAGATCTGAAGGCATGCTGTCATATTCGAAGACCAAACTATGAATCAATCAAGCCTATTTCATGGCAGAATATATTTAACCTTTATTGAGTTCTCCATAAATCCGTGCAGTAGAAAGAATTGAATTGACCTGCTTTATGCTGTTAAATTATTCTCTTCTCTACTCATGTCAGTTCATGGACCCCCATTTCTGATGACATTTTGAGAGTAACCTTGTTTTTTTCTGGAATAGTTCCACGAACTGAAGGTGGAACCAGGGGATATTCTGAAAATTGGACTTCTTCGAAGGATGTTAGTTCCAAAAATGTCTGTGTGACCCAAGCTTGCTAAGGGGATGAGAGTTAAAAAGTAAAAGGCAAAATGATAGCTACTTTGATGGTGAAGTTGCAGCTAATCTCAGATTAGGCAAAGAAGAGCAAGTGAGCAGGGCAGCACGGTGGCTCAGTGGTTAGCACTGCTAACTCCCAGCGCAAGGGTCCTAGCTTCGATCCCAATCTTGGGCAACTGTCCGTGTGGAGTTTGTACTTTCTCCCTGTGTCTGTGTGTGTCTCTGCTGGGTGCTCCAGTTTCCTCCCACAATCCAAAGATGTATGGGTTGGATAGATCGACTATGGGAGATGTGGGTCTGAATGGGAAGCTGTTTAGAGGGTTGATGTAGACTTGATGGGCTAAATGGCCTCCTACTACACCATAGGGATTCTGTGATGGAAGAGTACAGTACTGAGGGTGAGGATAATAGTTGGAAAGGCCAGCAATTGGAGACCAGAGAGTGTGGATTGGACAAGACCATCAGTGCTAGTGTTTAAGTTTTACCAGAGTCAAGCAAACTATTTAAGGGGGATGAGGAAGGGAGTGTCTGAGGATTTTGTGCCATCAGGATTATTGTGAGCCCAGTTCTGCACAAATGTAGTATTGGGCATTGACATTATCTGGGAATTTCAGATGGAATACACCTGCCGGTGATAGGGCTGATTCATCGTGTGGGAGACAAAGAGATGCAATGGGAAGGAGGCCAAGGTGGGGAGACTGTGAGACTGGACACTTAGATGGGAGGTGATTGTGATGAAGTGGACACTTAGATGGGAGGTGATTGTGATGAAGTGGACACTTAGATGGGAGGTGATTGTGATGAAGTGGACACTTAGATGGGAGGTGATTGTGATGAAGTGGACACTGCACAGACTATTTCAGGTGAACTTTACTTTTTGATGTGAAGTATCATTTGCCTGTTATTTAATACCTGAAATATGTTGATTTACACAAGAACACAAGAACTAGGAGCAGGAGTAGGCCTTTCAGCCCCTTGAGTCTGCTGTGCCATTTAATACGATCATGGCCGAACTCATCTCAGCCTCAACTCCACTTTCCTGCCTGCTCTCCATAACCCTTCAACCCATTACTAATTCAAAATCTGTCTCATCTCTAAATTTACTCAACATCCCAGCACCGACTAAATTTTAGGGTCATGATTCCACATACTCCTCATCTCTGTTTTAAATCTGCCTTCTCTCACCCTCTCATTCTAAGTTGCCCCTGGTGACAGAAAATCCTCTCTCCATGTCTACTTTGCCAATTTCCTATCTTATATACCTCAGTTAGATCTCCTTTCATTTTTCTAAGCTCCAGAGAGAATAGGCCTAAGCTGATCAATTTCTCCTCATAGTGCAAACCCCCTCATCTCTGGAATCAATCCAGTTTGATCATTCCAGTAAAAGTTCTGCAAAGCAAAATCACACCCACCAAGAGATAATAGGAACTGCAGTTGCTGGAGAATCTGAGATAACAAGGCGGAGAGCTGGAGGAACGCAGCAGGCCAAGCAGCATCAGAGGAGCAGGAAGGTCGACGTTTTGGGTCAGGACCCTGCTTCTTTATGTTTGCAAGGTGGGAATTTCTTTCGTTTAAAAATGTATTGATGTCTCAGGCGATCACAGGACATGAGAAAATCTGCATGGTCTTTCTAAAAACTTTTTCTTTCAAATTAAGGGATCTCTAAGATTGACTCAATGAAAGAAATTTACCGCATATTTCTATTGACATATTTTTCTATGGACTTTTACACCTACTCCAGCATCTGCAGTTCCTACTATCTCTGATTGAAATGATTGTCAGTTAGTTGAGTTAATTGGCTCAATTTCTTTCCTCGCTATTGTCGATTTTATGCCAAATAAAATGATTCAAAGTAAAACTGGCACATCTGACATTTTGAGTTTGCATTTATTAAAATTGTGAAAAACAAAGGACATTTGGATCTTTGCTCCTTCTTTTGCACTATTCTCATAATTGACTTTATTTGTATGTGACCAAGGAATTTCACAAGTTTCTTCTGTGCAACGAAATGGAAATGTTGCTTATCTATTTTAATCTGCTGCAGATCCATCTTGGAATTAAAACTTAATCCATAAAGCTGGCATCCCATTGATTTTCTTTTCCATCACTTAAAGCAAGAAAGGTAGTCAGCCTTATTCTCAAATTTTCAGTCCACTTCTGAGCATCAAAAAGAAACAGAGTTACAGTTCCACACTCGAGCACCAAAGCAAGAGACAATGCATACTGGGCTCGTCAAAAATGATTGTTTTATTTTGAACTTTCTCATGCTCTTCAGTATGAGGTCTGTCAGTGTTGGGCAAATTGAATATTCACGGTTACTGCATCCAGTAACAATATCGAGGATGTCCAAGTCTACGGTATATGTAAGAGTTGTCACTGTAATCCTGTTCTGTCATTCAGAGGAGGGGTCTGGTTTAACCTGAGGGTCACTACACCTCAAACAAAGGGGAGGAAGAGAGCCATAGGGTCATTGAAATGCACAGCTCGGAAACAGACCCTTCGGCCCAACTCGACCGTGCTGACTTCATATCCCAAATTAATCTAGTCCCATTTGCCAGCATTTGGCCTTTTATCCCTCTAAACCATATCCAGATGCCTCTTAAATGTTGTGATTTTTCCAGCCTCCACCACTTCCTCTGGCAGCTTGTTCCATACTCACATCGCTCTCTCTGTGAAAAGTTGCCCCCCAGGCCCCTTTAAAATCTTTCCCCTCTCACCTTAAACCTATGCCACCTCCTTTTGGACTCTCCAATCCTGGGGAAAAGACCTTATTTATTCGCCTTATCCATGCCCCTCAAGGTTTTATAAACCCCTGTAAGGTCATCCCTCGGCCTCTGACACTCCAGGGAAAATAGCCCCAGCCTATGCAGCCTCTCCCTGTAGCTCAACCCCTCCGACCCTGGCAGCATCCTTGTAAATCTTTTCTTTGCCCTTTCAAGTTTCACAAAATAGTTCCTAAAGCTGAGAGACCAGAACTAAAAGCTGTATTCCTGTAGCCCTTCATAGGTATTCTCAGCCAATGCAGAAATTGAACCCTCTGTGTTGGCATTCACTTTCATCTCAAATTAGCCCTCCAACTGCTATCACAAATTTCTGTTATAATTTCTTCGTGTATTTCGGATATAATGCTTCACCTTTTGCCATGTTCTAATTCTCCCTCTGCCTCTCCGTAGCCGCCCTAATACCTGTGTTACCCTTTCTATCCCATCCTGCCCTAATTTGCATTTTTCTTTTACCCGAAACACTTCTACCCAGGAGAATTGATGTTCCCTCTGTTAGTTTTGAATGAACCCTCGCCTGAGTTTTCCCGCCTCATAAGGCCATAAGATCACCTAACACTCGCCTCCCCACCACCCCCTCCGCTGCTTCCTAAAGGTAAATTCTCATTGACTGCTCTAACTAATTGATCTGTGGGACACTGCCCCTTCCCAGTTCATGCAGAGTCTCCCCAAAACAAGACACCTCTCTGCTCATTCCTGGCATCAGTCGCAGAAGTGAAGCGTTCCCTCCAACACTTTGATGTCCTCATTTGTTTATCCCTGTGTCAATTACCATGTGCTTCAGGAAACATTTCCAAGATTATTACTTTTCTCAATTTGGAGTAACGATTTAAACCCTCTCAGAAGAGCACATGAAACCATCTCAGAGGTCGGCCCATGCCCACTGGTTGCTACTTGGGACATGATAACGGGATCTTCCCTGTTCCATTTCTAGTTTTAACTGCAAGGCAGTGCCCACTCTTCACCGCTTGGCACTTGGCTCAGATCTCAGTATCCCACTTTTCCCAGCGTGACATGGACTACTCCGAGTAACAATCCTGGACCATTTTATTCAAATACCACAGGAATGACCCAGGGCACAATCTCTGGACTGATTTCTGAGAACAGCCCTGAATGAGCATGGTCCAGGCCCTGGTACAAAATCACCAAAGCCCCAACAAAGATGTATCCACAGAACCCTCCAGATCAACATGTCCACAGCTCCCTCTACCCCAGACTGATTACCCTAAATCCCTGGATTGAACTGGACCTACAACACTGACCATGGCCCAGTACCTGAACAGGGAAGGCAATGATTTCTGACCAGCAGTAGGACCATGCGGTGGACTGACCATGGCTGACATGGCTTTAGTGTAAGTGATCAGGTCCCTTTACCGATCGTAGTGTCAGCCCCAAACTGACCAGGGTCCTCCTTGACCCCATGAAAGGCTGGCTCCCTTTGGCTTCCGGACCTGGCCATTTCACTGAAGCACAAGTGAGGCGCGCTTGCTGTGAAAGCTGCTAGCACAGGCTGTTGGTGTAACATTAAGACAGTGCAGTGCTATACAGTAACATGTCCGCCCCCCCCCCCCCCCCCCACCCCGGTCTGTGCAGTGCTGCCAAGAATTACAAACTGACTGGCTTTTGATCTGTGCTGAGAGCTAATGTAAACCAGAGATGCTGTGAACCTTATAGCAAACACGAAATGATTGCACGCTCAGAAAGCAAGTTAAGAGGTTAAAGATGTGTGGTGTCTCCTTGCATGACAAGCAACTGAGCAGATGCACGCAAGGCTTTTGTGCCCCTGAGCTACATGGTGAGGGCTGAAAAGGGGAGTGGGTTATCCTGGAAGTAGCCACAAGCCCCATCATTGGGTATAATAGGACAGTGTCTTATTTTTTATTCGTTCATGGGATGAAGGCAGCACTGGCTAGGCCAACATTTATTGTTATTAAGTGTCAGCCATTTTGTAGTGGGTCTGGAGTCACATGTAGGGCCGACCAGATAAGGATGGGAGATTTCCTCTCCTAAAGGGCGTTAGTGAACCAGATGGATTTTTCCGACAATCATGAGACTCTTATTTCCAGATTTTTATCAAATTCGAATGCCGTGGCAGAATTTCAACTCGGGTCCCCAGAGCATTAGTTGGGTCTTTGGATGAACAGTCCAGCGATAATAAAACCAGGCCATTGGCTCTCCATTTTAATGCTTTATGGAGGGACCAGGGAAATGGTGTTGATGGTGGAGTTGAATGAAGATCAAGAGAATCAAATGGTGAGTCGCTGTCACCTATAGCTCCCTCCTTTGGACTGATCCTCATCTTGTAAAAAAAACCCGAATAGCACCTCTTTCACTGAATTCTCAAGTTTGGTTTTCTGTCCAGTCATAATCCCTCTAGCTGTCTACCAGTTACTTATTCCTGTCAGTGTCTTATGCTAGCTGGTATTCTAAAGACCTTGGTCAGGCCTCGCTGACTGGGGCACCAGTTTGAATCAGCTACTTGACTAACTACCATTAGGAGGTCATTTTTCTTACTGACTAAGGCTGAAAGAAACCATTAGTTAATGTTAGAGTCAAGTTAAATACTAAATATAACACGCGGCACGATGGCTCAGCGGTTAGCACTGCTGCCCGTCAGCACCAGGGACCCAGATTCGATTGCACCCTCGGGTGACTGTCTGCGTGGGATTCCTCTGGGTGCTCTTGTTTCCTCCCACAGCCCAAGGATGTGTAGGTTAGGTGGATTGATCACGCTTAAACTGCCCAAAGTGTCCAGGGATATATAGGTTAGGTGGATTAGCCATGAGAAAATGCTTTGGTGGGTTTGATGTGAAGTTATGGTCTGCTTCCACATTGCATGGTCTTAGAGCAGTGGCTACAATTTCAGAAGGAGATCAATCCTTAAAACACTTAGAAATTTTCCGGTCCTCAGAGTTCAATACTCTGACTTACCTGGTTGAGTTGATTTCGGTGCCACTTATGGAGGACTTTGTACGCAACATCCAATAAAAGATTGAGATAAGTGGAGCCAGCAGTTGGAGCTTACAGCCTGACAGACTTAAACATTTTCACAGGATTTAATTCTTCACCTTTATCAAAATTCATGCACTTCTCTCGGTCTCTGTTTGTAAGCAGCCCGGGCAGACAGTATCACTGCTAGATTCAGTGATGGCTTGGGGGCGAGGGAGGTTCAACTGGAGTAACAATACTAGCCCAGACTAGATGGGCCGAAGTGTTTGTTTCATTACAGCTTCAATTTTTAAAGGAGCCTTCTTGGCTTCAGGATGCCTATTATAACTTAGTATCAACAAAGTACTTTTGGAGCACATTTCTGTTAGAACCGAGGAGCCAGTTATGTACAGTAAGATCCCACAAGCAATGAAGTTTATTTGTGTGACCCATGTTATCCAGTACTATAGGGAAAGCTCCCTTGTTCTTCTTTGAAGTAGACCCATGGAAAATTTAATATCCAAGTGATGGTTTCTGGTGGAATGCATTATTGGCAGTGTAGCACTCTCACTACTGCACTGTTGCATCAGTCTGAATAGACAGCAAAAACTTTTTTGATATCAATATTGACAGACAAAAGGGAAGGAGAAAGAGAAATGTAGCAAGAAAGGGATCTTGAGAGAAGGACGGACTTGCATTGATTTAGGACCTCCAATGACTTTGTGACATTCCCAGTATGTGCCGAGCAGATGAAGAATTTTTCAAGTGTGGTGCTGTAAATTTGGAACTGCACTTCATTCTCTGTGTTTCCCTGGTGTAGGGACTGGGCCTCAGTCGCGTCTCAGTAGAATTGTCAGCGGGTTGTCTGTTGTTTAAGCACTGAGGCCATTAAGGTATTTGGTTGAAACTAGGCTGCCTCAGAAGTCAACAACTGTCCAAAAAAAAATCACTGTGATATTTGCCAATTCACCTCTAACCTACAATGGCCGAACACCCCGACAAACAGCATCTCAGGGAAATCTCTTATCTGATCACAGGGTTTGGGGGAAAAAAGAGAAGCAGTCCCAGTTCCAGAGACAAAAATCCCTTTTTGAAATGCAATTGTTGAGAGCATCATTTCAGCAGGTTTGGACAGAATTCTCTACAAAACAAGGCAGCGTTCCAGAAACAACGCAGTCTGGATGCTAGAAATCTGAAAGAATAAGAATTAAAATGCCAGGAACATTCAACAGGAGAGACAGGCTTAGATCAAAAACAAAGATAAGCACCTCTGGCTTGGGGAAGGTTGGTGATGGTGTCTGCAAGAACCAATTCACTCTCAGGCTGTTCATTACAATATTCTAAGAAAACTGGGTGCCTCTCATTTACCTCAAATATTTAGTTTTAACAGCTTCAGGCCAGACTTCCGAAGCATAACCAAAGCAGGTACTCTAAGGAAATACGGTAGGCTATTTAGGACTGAGATGCAGAGAAATGTTTACATCCAGAGAGTGGGTCAGCCAGTGGAATTCTGTGCCACAGAAAGCAGCTGAGGCCAGAACATTGAATATTTTCAAGGATTTGCAGTTCTTCGGATTAAAGGGATCAAAATGTATGGGGAGAAAGGTAAAACAGGATACTACGTTGGATGATTGGCCCTGATCACACTGAATGGTGCAGCAGGATGGAAGGGCCAAATTGCCTACTGCTGGCTCTATATTCTGTGTTTCCATCGGAAAGCTGAAAGCCAATGTTAGTCAATGAATGTCTGGCTCTAGAAAGATATTCCTCTGCACACCACAAGAGTGACATGATATGAGGGCCTTAGACAGATCACAAGGATACTGGCCCTCTATGAGGGCTATCACATTGATTGCACACTACTGTAAAAAAAAATGCATAGCTAGTAATGAGCAATGGTTTAGTGGCCATTCCCTGAACCCAATGATCAGAAGGCTGCGTTGTCAAATCACAAAGGGCAAACTCAAACACATGTCTCAAATCAGTATTTCAGTGCAGTGGCATGTGGGACTGCTGCATGGTTTCTACTTGATCATTCAAATAGGATGACTTTCATTTTGTTATGGATATGGTTGGGACATGGAGCCCCTTTAAGAGACCTGGTCAGGTGACCCAAAGCCATGAGCTAAAGGGGCAGTCCATGAGTGACTGTGGAGCTGAGTGAAGATACAATAAAGTATTAGAGATAGTAGGAACTGCAGACGCTGGAGAATCTGAGATAACACGGTGTGAAGCTGGATGAACACAGCAGGCCAAGCAGCATCAGAGGACCGGGAAGGCTGATGTTTCGGGTCTAGACTCTTCTTCAGAAATGGAAGAGGGAAAGGTGTTTCTGAAATAAATAGGGAGAGAGGGGGAGGCACATAGAAGATGTATAGAGGAGAAGATAGGTGGAGAGGAGACAGACAGGTCAAGGAGGTGGGGATGGAGTCAGTAAAGGTGAGTGTAGGTGGTGAGTTAGGGAGGCGATAGTTCGGTCCAGGGAGAACGGACAGGTCAAGGAGGCGGGATGAGGCTGGTAGGTAGGAAATGGGGGTGGGGCTTAGGGTGGGAGGACTGGATAGGTGGGAGAAAGGATGGACAGGTCAGGGCGGCAGGGACGAGCTGGGCTGGCTTTGGGATGCAGTTGGGGGAAGGGGAGATTTTGAAGCTTGTGAAATCCACATTGATACCATTGGGCTGCAGGGTTCCCAAGCGGAATATGAGTTGCTGTTCCTGCCACCTTCGGGTGGCATCATTATGGCACTGCAGGAGGCCCAGGATGGACATGTTGTCTGAGGAATGGGCGGGGGAGTTAAAATGGTTCGCGACTGGGAGGTGCAGTTGTTTATTGCAAACTGAGTGGAGGTGTTCTGCAAAGTGGTCCCCAAGCCTCCGCTTGGTTTCCCCAATGTAGAGGAGGCCACACCGGGTACAGTGGATGCAGTATACCACATTGGCAGATGTGCAGGTGAACATCCTGGTGCAGCAAGTACTTAAAGAGGCGAATGGTATTTTGGTCTTTGTTGGTGGGGAGTTGGAAAAACAGTGAAGTCTTGCTACAATATTACAGGGGTCTAGTGAGGTCACACATGGAGCACTGTTACAGTTTTGGTTCCCTGTATTTAAGGCCAGATACAGTGACATTGGAGGCAGTTCGAAAGAGATTCACTAAGCCGAACTCTACGATGAAGGTGTTGACTTATCAACAATGTCTTAAGAGGTTAGGCATTTATTCATTGGAGTTTAGAGGAATGAAGGGCAAGATGCTAAGGGGGCTTGACAGGATTGATGTTGCGGAGATGTTTCCATTAGTGAGGGAAGCTCTGAATAGGGATACAATTACAGAATGAGTGAATACTCATTTAAAACTGAGGTGCAAAGGAACTTCTTCTTCTAGAGGATCGTGAATGTCTCAATCCCAAGCATGTGGTGGATAGATCACTGAAAGTATTTAAGAAAAGAGGTAGACTTTTGAAACATCAGGAGAGCAATGCTACGAGCAGTTGAGATCTGGGCAGATCAATCATGATCTCGTTGAATCGTACCACATGCTTGAGGGACTACATGGCTTAGTCCTATTTCTGATGTTCTTACCACGCAGAATAGAAAGAAATCTTAAATAGCTCAATGAGCAACAAACAAGAATAGGAGATACAGTCGTAGGAACGTATCAACACTCAGTGAAGGTTAAAGAGTATGGATCAGGGATGGAAGCAGAGAAGGAATGCTTCTCCAGAGACAAGTAAATCAACCAAATTTAAAACTAGAATGAATGCCAGTAGGTGCTGCAAAAAGAAATAGGAAAATCTTATTTCTACATATCAAAGACAACGAACAATCATTCATTTGGATAAACCACTGTTGAAACAGAATAAAGCAGAAAGAATTGCATTCCAACAGACCTCAATGAAAACCATCAAAGTCAAGAAAGGGGAAGTCTAAATTATTACTATAGTTTCTCTGTGTCGTACAAGTACATGATCAGGGGGAGCCACAAAGCCATCTGCTAAATTAAATCTGTGAATCAGTGCTGGGAAGTGCTGGCACAGTGGCTCAGTGCTTGGCACCTCAACCTCACAGTGCCACGGACCCCAGTTCGATTCCAGATCCGCGTTTGATTCCACCCTCGGGCGACTGTCTTGTGGCGTTTGCACGTTCTCTTTGTGTCTGCGTGGGTTTCCTCCCACAGTCTAAAGATGTGCAGGTTAGGTGGATAGGCCATGGGAAATGTGGGGTTACAGAGATAGGGTAGGGGACTGGGTCTGAGCTGTGGGTGGGATGTCCTTCAGAGGGTTGATGTGGACATGATGCGCTGAATGATTTCTCCCTATACTGTAGGGATTCTAGAGACGAGAGTGACGGTTAGTATTTACAGATTATGACAAAAATGAACGGATGTAAAGCCATAATCAAGACAAAGACTTGGGAAGAGATGTTGCAGAAGGGCTCACATTGTCATTCAGTCTTTGCTGGATACAGCTATGTCCCATGTAGCTAACAGTTGGGAAATAATGCAGGAGCCCTCAGCATCTCTACTAGTTAGGTCAGTTTAATTATTATGAGGATCAAAAGTTTACAACAATTGCAACCTCTTAAATCATTTCCACTCTCTGACACCTCTTTGTGTTGAATTCAGGCAGATTTCACAAAATTTCCATGAACAGGGGCTAAGCCCCTTCATTGTTGTTATCCATAAAAGGTGGAAATGTTCCTCTTACAGATCGTTAAAACTAAACTTCTTCCTGCAAATCACAAACTGATGACAGTGTTGTGATCTCCTCTCTAACTTTGACTGGAAATGCACCTTTCCCTGTTGAAATGCCAACACGCTCTTTGACACTTGGCAGTGGCGACAATTGCTGACCTTTAATGGTGGGAATAATCAGCATTGTGCCTGTCTCCAAAGAAAGAAGTGGCAGGCAACTTGTTTTCTCAGAAGGAAGGCTGTAAATGTTTTACTGCATGGCTGGTCCCTCTGACTCCGCTAATATCTTTGTATCCCGCTGTCTGTATCTGGCTGCGCCAGTGGTCTGCCAACATCGCTATTGCTCACATGCCAACAGCAAGGCTGGCATGAGGAGAAAATGCTAGCCGAGACAGGAGCAAAAGTACTGACAGAGACAATGTAAGATGGCAATGGGGCTGACTGGCAGCAGCAAGCTACGCTGGAGATATTTGTGGCTTGTTTCTGAAGTGTAGCCAGTTTATGCCGTTACAGGTCATTCCAACATATGTCCAATCAATTTGCATTTATCTTCTGTAGAATTTAATGTAACTCCCTTCACTCCAGAGATCAGTGGATTGCTGTGAGCTGCCTCCTCTAAGTTTTCACTGGGATCGATGAGCTTCTTTTGCTGACTTTGTGAATGCATTCTTATCTCCCATTGGGAAAGTAGCATTTTCCGATCAGTGACGTTATGAATCCCTGTCAGGTTAAACATTTGCATTTCATACCTGGCCTATCTTGGTCACCTTTTAGAAATAAACAGGGCTTATGTTTTTGATTCCTTCATGAGTTGCTGGCTAAGTCAGCGTTTATTGCCTATCCCTAATTGCCCAGAGGGTAGTAAAGATATTGCTGTGGGTCTGGAGTCACATGTAGCCCTGACTGGGTCCTGGACCACTCATGTTGATGCCAATGCTAAGAAAGCGCAACGATTCCCCAGGAGATGAAGGAAATTCAGCCTGTCCACAAAGACTCCAGCCAATTTTTACAGATTCACTGTAGAAAACATCATACTGGACGCACCACAGCTTGGTACAGCAATCACTCTGCCCAGGACAGTGAACACAGCCTGCTCCATCACACAAACCAACCCTCCATCCATCGAATCCATCTATACTTCCCGCTGCCTGAGGAAGCAGTCACCATAATCTAAGGCCCCTCCCACCCCGGTTATAATCTCCTCCAACATCTTTCCATTGGGCAGAAGGTACAAACGCTTAAACACACCAACAGAACCAACAGATTCAACAACAGCTCCTTCCCTGCTGAATGGACCTCTCACATTTTAAATTTAAAGCTGATCTCACTCTTTGTGCACATTCTCTGCAGCCATAGCATTGTATTCCATGCTCTGTACTATTACCCTAGTGCACTTAGTATGGCACGATCTGCCTGTATTGCACGCAAAACAAAATTTTTCACTCTACCTAGGTACATGAGGCAATAATAAATTAAATCAAATCAAAAGGTAAAGATGGTAGATTTCATTCACAAAATGACCATAGAAAGCCAGATTGCTACATCAATCAACAGCGGTAACATTGGGCTAGCTTTCTCTTCAATCCTGAATATTATTGGATTCAAATGGTGGGCTTTGAACCCATACCCCCAGATCATTCTTGTGAGGTTATGGATTACTAGACTGGTGGCTATTACCACCACCTCCTCCCCCACCAAACTGAAATAGGAAGGGATACATAGAACATAGAACATAGAACAGTACAGCACAGAACAGGCCCTTCAGCCCACAATGTTGTGCCGACCATTGGAGATCTGTTGTAGTCCCCTCCTTAAAAAGGTTGAACAGTCAGCACTTATCCTTCTCAATGAGGTCCCATTACTGCTCTGTTTAAACCTAAAGTAACTCAGCATCGAATTCTGCTACCTTTAATTTTGACTGTGTGAAAGGTGGGCCCCACTGTAGAGACACACTAGTCAATCCTAGTCTATAGTGATGTTTCACTGATTAAATGTAATGCTGTACAGACCGTTTGAGTCAAAACAACAATCAGGACCAGTGCTATGAAATAGGCTGAAACAAGTGAGCAATTAAGCTTCCCTGTGAAGCTCACGTGGTTGAATAGCCAAGCTGACACATAAAATGGCCCAATGGGAGACAGACGGCAAAGGGACTGAAAGTAAGAACTGGGAAGGTTGAGAGAGAAACATTGAATACCACGAGCTGCTCAATATAAAAATCAATGAGCCAGCAATTTAACTAGCTAGTGATGAAAACCCCCAACCCACACTCTCTCTCTCTCACACACACACACACACACACACACACGCACACACACACACACACACATACACACAGACACACACACACGCACACACACAGACACACAGACACACACACATGCAGACACACAGACACACACACAGACACACACACACACACACACACACGCAGACACACACGCAGACATACAGACACACACAGACACACACACACACACACACACACGCAGACACACACGCAGACACACACACACACACACACACACACACACACACACAAGCTTTTTCATATTTACGAAGACTCAGTTCTTGATTTCCTTTTAAGACTGTATCTGGATGAATTCAAGCTAATTTTCCAGGCAGTGCTGTATCAGAGAAGGATCTTTAATATGCTATAACTGATTAAAAATGCGTTAGCTTAATGAGATAATGTGACAAAAGGATTTGTTCCACATGGATTGAGACATTGAGTGTCTTTGAGTGTTCAAGTAAATAACTTTTTTTATTGCAAACCATTGGGATTTCAGAAGTTGCGAACTGTAGCTGTAACCTTGAACTGAAAATCTACTTCCACTGGTTTGGAGTCCCTTTGCAGGCCACTAGGGTGCTGGAGAATGGGTTGCTGGAGACTGGGTGGTGTCAAAGGTGTTTGTTGTGTGTTTGCATGAGAATCACATAATCACTGTTAGGTTAGATTAGATTAGATTAGACTCCCTACAGTGTGGAAACAGGCTCTTTGGTCCAACAAGTCCACACCGCCCCTTGAAACATCCGACCCAGACCTAATCCCCTATAACCCATACACCCCTGAAACACTACGGGCAATTTAGCATGGCCGATCCACCTAAACTGCACATCTTTGGACTGTGGGAGGAAACTGGAGCACCCGGAGGAAACCCACGCAGACACGGGGAGAATGTGCAAACTCCACACAGACAGTTACCCAAAGCTAGAATTGAACCTGGGTCCCTGGTGCTGTGGGGCTGCAGTGCTAAGCACTGAGCCACCGTGCCGCCCCAAAATGTACAATGCTGTTTGCCTGCAGACAAAAGAGACAAATGGGAGTAATTCTCCTCCCAAATGGATAGGAATCAGGGAATCTGAATTGGTTATCCACTGTGCTTCCGCCATAAGGTGTCCTGCTGGAGTAATGGGACATGAAAACATGGAATTAAGAAGCAAAGTAAACCCACTGAACCCTCTGAGCTTCCTCCACCAGTGTAAGTGAGCCCTACGGCATCATGGATTCGCCTGTGAGTACAACCTGGTCCTGCCCCTGAGCACAGTGTCCTTGCTGCAATGAGAGTGCAGGATTTTCAATTCTTTCTTTGCGTCCCCTGATTCCCACAAGTTTCCATGAGCCTCGGTCCTGAAGGTGCCTGATGCTTGAATCATTCACACAGAGTTCTGGGGCAGACAATGACAAGCCATTGACTGAAGAAATTTGTTATTTCAATCCTAAGTGGTCAACCCTTTTCTCCTCAGGCTGCGAGACTGAGTAGACGCCTATTGGGGTCTGAATGGTGTGGGATTTGGGAGAAACGTGGTGGAATCCCATCAGAAGTCCAGCAAATCCCATCCCAACATCAGGAGCAAATCACTGCATTCTTGTGCTACATTCTAAGGGTTGAGGTGAGACTCCCGCTTGCCTGTGGTGAGGTGCCCATAAAGGGGGCTTTTGTTTTTTTAATGACCTGATTAACTACACATCTCTTCCCAGTAATACTCAGCTTCCTACCCTCTCACCCACCACAAGCAAATTGGATGCTGAGAATTCTCAATGTTGGACAGTGAGAAATTACATCTTAGGGGCATTAATTATGGGCACTGCCCACATGCATCCCATATACATGGACATTGATGTCCAATGTGCCAATCTTGAAGAACCATCATGGAACATCTCCAATCCAATTGCAGCATGTTCCCGCCCCTCAATATTACCCAAAGCACTCTCGTTGCAGCGAGGACACTGTGCTCGGGTACATGGCCCCAGCTCAGGGGCAGGACCAGGCTGTATCCGCGGGCGAATCCATGCTGCCGCAGGGCTCACTTACTGAGCCAAGCCAGGGGATCACACCATCCCAGTGTGGACTGGACTTTGTGCTCCTCGGTCGCAAGGCCAGAGACACCAGGCTCCCACAACTGCTCCCTTCTTGCAAAAGTGAGTCTGCACAAAGAGCCAAGATATTTGTCATTATTGCTGAGGGTCTGCAGGCAAATTACAGGAAACAGTATTTGCTCGGGGGCTTCAGACACTGGACGACAACATCAAACTCCTGATCCAGCACCTCCACCTCCCTCTCCACCAGCACCTCCACCTCCCTCCCCCGAGCACCCCCCACCTCTCTGTCCCCCAGCACCTCCACCTCGCTCTCCACCAGCACCTCCACCTCCCTCTCCCCCAGCACCTCCACCTCCCTCTCCCCCAGTACCCCCCACCTCTCTGTCCCCCAGCACATCCACCTCCCTCTCCGCCAGCACCTCCGCCGCTCTGGCCCCCAACACCTCCACCTCCCTCTCCCCCAGCACCCCCGACCTCTCTGTCCCCCATCACCTCCACCGCCCTCTCCCCCAGCACCCCTCACCTCTCTGTCCCCCAACACCTCCACCTCCCTCTCCCCCAGCACACCCCACCTCTCTGTCCCCCAGCACCTCCACCTCCCTCTCCACCAGCACCTCCACCTCCCTCTCCCCCAGCACCTCCACCTCTCTCTCCACCAGCACCTCCACCTCCCTCTCCCCCAGCTCCTCCACCTCCCTGTCCCCCAGCACCGCCAACCTCTCTGTCCCCCAGCACCTCCACCTCCCTCTCCCCCAGCACCTCCGCCTCTCTGTCCCCCAGCACGTCCGCCTCCCTCTCCCCCAGCACCTCCACCTCCCTCCCCCCAGCACCCCCCGCCTCCCTCTCCCCCAGCACACCCCGCCTCCCTCTCCCCCAGCACCTCCACCTCTCTGTCCCGCAGCACCGCCCACCTCCCTCTCCCCCAGCACCTCCGCCTCCCTCTCCCCCAGCACCTCCGCCTCCCTCTCCCCCAGCACCTCCACCTCCCTCTCCCCCAGCACCCCCCACCTCCCTCTCCCCCAGCACCTCCACCTCCCTCTCCCCCAGCACCTCCAGCTCCCTCTCCCCCAGCACCTCCACCTCCCTCTCCCCCAGCAGCCCCCACCTCCCTCTGCCCCAGCACCTCCACCTCCCTTTCCCCGAGCACCTCCAGCTCCCTCTCCCCCAGCACCTCCACCTCCCTCTCCCCCAGCAGCGCGCACCTCCCTCTCCCCCAGCTCCTCCACCTCCCTCTCCCCCAGCACCCCCCACCTCTCTGTCCCCCAGCACCTCCACCTCCCTCTCCCCCAGCACCTCCACCTCCCACTCCCCCAGCACCCTCCGCCTCCCTCTCCACCAGCACCCCCTGCCTCCCTCTCCCCCAGCACCTCCACCTCCCTCTCCCCCAGCACCACCCACCTCCCTCTCCCACAGCACCTCCGCCTCCCTCTCCCCCAGCACCTCCAGCTCCCTCTCCCCCAACACCTCCACCTCCCTCTCCCCCAGCACCCCCCATCTCCCTCTCCCCCAGCACCCCCCGCCTCCCTCTCCCCCAGCACCCCCCACCTCTCTGTCCCCCAACACCTCCACCTCCCTCTCCCCCAGCGCCCCCCACCTCCATCTCCCCCAGCACCCCCCACCTACCTCTCCCCCAGCACCCCCCACCTCCCTCTCCCCCAGCACCGCCCACCTCTCTGTCCCCCAACACCTCCACCTCCCTCTCCCGCAGCGCCCCACACCTACCTCACCCCCAGCACCCCCCACCTACCTCTCCCCCAGCACCTCCACCTCCCACTCCCCAAGCACCCCCACCTCCCTCTCCCCCAGCACCGCCCACCTCCCTCTTCCCCAGCACCCCCCACCTCTCTGTCCCCAAGCACCTCCACCTCCCTCTCCCCCAGGACCCCCCACCTCTCTGACCCCCAGCACCTCCACCTCCCTCTCCCCCAGCACCTCCGCCTCTCTGTCCCCCAGCACCTCCGCCTCTCTGTCCCCCAGCACCTCCACCTCCCTCTCCCCCAGCACCCCCCACCTCCCTCTCCCCCAGCACCTCCGCCTCCCTCTCCCCCAGCACCTCCACCTCCCTCTCCCCCAGCACCCCCCACCTCTCTGTCCCCCAGCACCTCCACCTCCCTCTCCACCAGCACCACCCACCTCTCTGTCCCCCAGCACCTCCACCTCCCTCTCCACCAGCAACCCCACCTCTCTGTCCCGCAACACCTCCACCTCCCTCTCCCCCAGCACCCCCCACTTCTCTGTCCCCCAGCACCTCCACCTCCCTCTCCCCCAGTACCCCCCACCTCTCTGTCCGCCAGCACATCCACCTCCCTCTCCGCCAGCACCTCCGCCGCTCTGTCCCCCAACACCTCCACCTCCCTCTCCCCCAGCACCCCCCACCTCTCTGTCCCCCAGCACTTCCACCTCCCTCTCCACCAGCACCTCCACCTCCCTCTCCCCCAGCACCTCCACCTCCCTCTCCACCAGCACCTCCACCTCCCTCTCCCCCAGCTCCTCCACCTCCCTGTCCCCCAGCACCCCCGACCTCTCTGTCCCCCAGCACCTCCACCTCCCTCTCCCCCAGCACCTCCGCCTCTCTGTCCCCCAGCACGTCCGCCTCCCTCTCCCCCAGCACCTCCACCTCCCTCCCCCCAGCACCTCCACCTCCCTCTCCCCCAGCACCCCCCGCCTCCCTTTCCCCCAGCACACCCCGCCTCCCTCTCCCCCAGCACCTCCACCTCTCTGTCCCGCAGCACCGCCCACCTCCCTCTCCCCAGCACCTCCGCCTCCCTCTCCCCCAGCACCTCCACCTCCCTCTCCCCCAGCAACCCCCACCTCCCTCTCCCCCAGCACCTCCACCTCCCTCTCCCCCAGCACCTTCAGCTCCCTCTCCCCCAGCACCTCCACCTCCCTCTCCCCCAGCAGCCCCCACCTCCCTCTGCCCCAGCACCTCCACCTCCCTCTCCCCGAGCACCTCCAGCTCCCTCTCCCCCAGCACCTCCACCTCCCTCTCCCCCAGCAGCGCCCACCTCCCTCTCCCCCAGCTCCTCCACCTCCCTCTCCCCCAGCACCCCCCACCTCTCTGTCCCCCAGCACCTCCACCTCCCTCTCCCCCAGCACCTCCACCTCCCTCTCCCCCAGCACCCTCCGCCTCCCTCTCCACCAGCACCCCCCGCCTCCCTCTCCCCCAGCACCTCCACCTCCCTCTCCCCCAGCACCCCCCACCTCCCTCTCTCACAGCACCTCCGCCTCCCTCTCCCCCAGCACCTCCAGCTCCCTCTCCCCCAACACCTCCACCTCCCTCTCCCCCAGCACCCCCCATCTCCCTCTCCCCCAGCACCCCCCGCCTCCCTGTCCCCCAGCACCCCCCGCCTCCCTCTCCCCCAGCACCTCCAGCTCCCACTCCCACAGCACCTCCACCTCCCTCTCCCCAAGCACCCCCCACCTCCCTCTCCCCCAGCACCCCCCACCTCTCTGTCCCCCAGCACCTCCACCTCCCTCTCCCCCAGCACCCCCCACCTCTCTGTCCCCCAGCACCTCCACCAGCACCTCCACCTCCCTCCCCCGAGCACCCCCCACCTCTCTGTCCCCCAGCACCTCCACCTCCCTCTCCCCCAGCACCCCCCACCTCTCTGTCCCCCAGCACCTCCACCTCGCTCTCCACCAGCACCTCCACCTCCCTCTCCCCCAGCACCTCCACCTCCCTCTCCCCCAGTACCCCCCACCTCTCTGTCCCCCAGCACATCCACCTCCCTCTCCGCCAGCACCTCCGCCGCTCTGTCCCCCAACACCTCCACCTCCCTCTCCCCCAGCACCCCCGACCTCTCTGTCCCCCATCACCTCCACCGCCCTCTCCCCCAGCACCCCTCACCTCTCTGTCCCCCAACACCTCCACCTCCCTCTCCCCCAGCACACCCCACCTCTCTGTCCCCCAGCACCTCCACCTCCCTCTCCACCAGCACCTCCACCTCCCTCTCCCCCAGCACCTCCACCTCTCTCTCCACCAGCACCTCCACCTCCCTCTCCCCCAGCTCCTCCACCTCCCTGTCCCCCAGCACCGCCAACCTCTCTGTCCCCCAGCACTTCCACCTCCCTCTCCCCCAGCACCTCCGCCTCTCTGTCCCCCAGCACGTCCGCCTCCCTCTCCCCCAGCACCTCCACCTCCCTCCCCCCAGCACCCCCCGCCTCCCTCTCCCCCAGCACACCCCGCCTCCCTCTCCCCCAGCACCTGCACCTCTCTGTCCCGCAGCACCGCCCACCTCCCTCTCCCCCAGCACCTCCGCCTCCCTCTCCCCCAGCCCCTCCGCCTCCCTCTCCCCCAGCACCTCCACCTCCCTCTCCCCCAGCACCCCCACCTCCCTCTCCCCCAGCACCTCCACCTCCCTCTCCCCCAGCACCTCCAGCTCCCTCTCCCCCAGCACCTCCACCTCCCTCTCCCCCAGCAGCCCCCACCTCCCTCTGCCCCAGCACCTCCACCTCCCTTTCCCCGAGCACCTCCAGCTCCCTCTCCCCCAGCACCTCCACCTCCCTCTCCCCCAGCAGCACGCACCTCCCTCTCCCCCAGCTCCTCCACCTCCCTCTCCCCCAGCACCCCCCACCTCTCTGTCCCCCAGCACCTCCACCTCCCTCTCCCCCAGCACCTCCACCTCCCTCTCCCCCAGCACCCTCCGCCTCCCTCTCCACCAGCACCCCCTGCCTCCCTCTTCCCCAGCACCTCCACCTCCCTCTCCCCCAGCACCCCCCACCTCCCTCTCCCACAGCACCTCCGCCTCCCTCTCCCCCAGCACCTCCAGCTCCCTCTCCCCCAACACCTCCACCTCCCTCTCCCCCAGCACCCCACATCTCCCTCTCCCCCAGCACCCCCCGCCTCCCTCTCCCCCAGCACCCCCCACCTCTCTGTCCCCCAACACCTCCACCTCCCTCTCCCCTAGCGCCCCCCACCTCCATCTCCCCCAGCACCCCCCACCTACCTGTCCCCCAGCACCCCCCACCTCCCTCTCCCCCAGCACCGCCCACCTCTCTGTCCCCCAACACCTCCACCTCCCTCTCCCCCAGCGCCCCACACCTACCTCACCCCCAGCACCCCCCACCTACCTCTCCCCCAGCACCTCCACCTCCCACTCCCCAAGCACCCCCACCTCCCTCTCCCCCAGCACTGCCCACCTCCCTCTTCCCCAGCACCCCCCACCTCTCTGTCCCCAAGCACCTCCACCTCCCTCTCCCCCAGGACACCCCACCTCTCTGACCCCCAGGACCCCCCACCTCTCTGACCCCCAGCACCTCCACCTCCCTCTCCCCCAGCACCTCCGCCTCTCTGTCCCCCAGCACCTCCACCTCCCTCTCCCCCAGCACCCCCCACCTCCCTCTCCCCCAGCACCTCCGCCTCCCTCTCCCCCAGCACCTCCACCTCCCTGTCCCCCAGCACCCCCGACCTCTCTGTCCCCCAGCACCTCCACCTCCCTCTCCCCCAGCACCTCCGCCTCTCTGTCCCCCAGCACGTCCGCCTCCCTCTCCCCCAGCACCTCCACCTCCCTCCCCCCAGCACCTCCACCTCCCTCTCCCCCAGCACCCCCCGCCTCCCTTTCCCCCAGCACACCCCGCCTCCCTCCACCCCAGCACCTCCACCTCTCTGTCCCGCAGCACCGCCCACCTCCCTCTCCCCAGCACCTCCGCCTCCCTCTCCCCCAGCACCTCCACCTCCCTCTCCCCCAGCACCCCCCACCTCCCTCTCCCCCAGCACCTCCACCTCCCTCTCCCCCAGCACATCCAGCTCCCTCTCCCCCAGCACCTCCACCTCCCTCTCCCCCAGCAGCCCCCACCTCCCTCTGCCCCAGCACCTCCACCTCCCTCTCCCCGAGCACCTCCAGCTCCCTCTCCCCCAGCACCTCCACCTCCCTCTCCCCCAGCAGCGCCCACCTCCCTCTCCCCCAGCTCCTCCACCTCCCTCTCCCCCAGCAGCCCCCACCTCCCTCTGCCCCAGCACCTCCACCTCCCTCTCCCCGAGCACCTCCAGCTCTCTCTCCCCCAGCACCTCCACCTCCCTCTCCCCCAGCAGCGCCCACCTCCCTCTCCCCGAGCACCTCCAGCTCTCTCTCCCCCAGCACCTCCACCTCCCTCTCCCCCAGCAGCCCCCACCTCCCTCTGCCCCAGCACCTCCACCTCCCTCTCCCCGAGCACCTCCAGCTCTCTCTCCCCCAGCACCTCCACCTCCCTCTCCCCCAGCAGCGCCCACCTCCCTCTCCCCCAGCTCCTCCACCTCCCTCTCCCCCAGCACCCCCCGCCTCCCTGTCCCCCAGCACCCCCCGCCTCCCTCTCCCCCAGCACCTCCACCTCCCTCTCCCCCAGCACCTCCACCTCCCTCTCCCCCAGCACCCTCCGCCTCCCTCTCCACCAGCACCCCCTGCCTCCCTCTTCCCCAGCACCTCCACCTCCCTCTCCCCCAGCACCCCCCACCTCCCTCTCCCCCAGCACCTCCGCCTCCCTCTCCCCCAGCACCTCCACCTCCCTCTCCCCCAGCACCCCCCACCTCTCTGTCCCCCAGCACCTCCACCTCCCTCTCCACCAGCACCACCCACCTCTCTGTCCCCCAGCACCTCCACCTCCCTCTCCACCAGCAACCCCACCTCTCTGTCCCGCAACACCTCCACCTCCCTCTCCCCCAGCACCCCCCACTTCTCTGTCCCCCAGCACCTCCACCTCCCTCTCCCCCAGTACCCCCCACCTCTCTGTCCGCCAGCACATCCACCTCCCTCTCCGCCAGCACCTCCGCCGCTCTGTCCCCCAACACCTCCACCTCCCTCTCCCCCAGCACCCCCCACCTCTCTGTCCCCCAGCACTTCCACCTCCCTCTCCACCAGCACCTCCACCTCCCTCTCCCCCAGCACCTCCACCTCCCTCTCCACCAGCACCTCCACCTCCCTCTCCCCCAGCTCCTCCACCTCCCTGTCCCCCAGCACCCCCGACCTCTCTGTCCCCCAGCACCTCCACCTCCCTCTCCCCCAGCACCTCCGCCTCTCTGTCCCCCAGCACGTCCGCCTCCCTCTCCCCCAGCACCTCCACCTCCCTCCCCCCAGCACCTCCACCTCCCTCTCCCCCAGCACCCCCCGCCTCCCTTTCCCCCAGCACACCCCGCCTCCCTCTCCCCCAGCACCTCCACCTCTCTGTCCCGCAGCACCGCCCACCTCCCTCTCCCCAGCACCTCCGCCTCCCTCTCCCCCAGCACCTCCACCTCCCTCTCCCCCAGCAACCCCCACCTCCCTCTCCCCCAGCACCTCCACCTCCCTCTCCCCCAGCACCTTCAGCTCCCTCTCCCCCAGCACCTCCACCTCCCTCTCCCCCAGCAGCCCCCACCTCCCTCTGCCCCAGCACCTCCACCTCCCTCTCCCCGAGCACCTCCAGCTCCCTCTCCCCCAGCACCTCCACCTCCCTCTCCCCCAGCAGCGCCCACCTCCCTCTCCCCCAGCTCCTCCACCTCCCTCTCCCCCAGCACCCCCCACCTCTCTGTCCCCCAGCACCTCCACCTCCCTCTCCCCCAGCACCTCCACCTCCCTCTCCCCCAGCACCCTCCGCCTCCCTCTCCACCAGCACCCCCCGCCTCCCTCTCCCCCAGCACCTCCACCTCCCTCTCCCCCAGCACCCCCCACCTCCCTCTCTCACAGCACCTCCGCCTCCCTCTCCCCCAGCACCTCCAGCTCCCTCTCCCCCAACACCTCCACCTCCCTCTCCCCCAGCACCCCCCATCTCCCTCTCCCCCAGCACCCCCCGCCTCCCTGTCCCCCAGCACCCCCCGCCTCCCTCTCCCCCAGCACCTCCAGCTCCCACTCCCACAGCACCTCCACCTCCCTCTCCCCAAGCACCCCCCACCTCCCTCTCCCCCAGCACCCCCCACCTCTCTGTCCCCCAGCACCTCCACCTCCCTCTCCCCCAGCACCCCCCACCTCTCTGTCCCCCAGCACCTCCACCAGCACCTCCACCTCCCTCCCCCGAGCACCCCCCACCTCTCTGTCCCCCAGCACCTCCACCTCCCTCTCCCCCAGCACCCCCCACCTCTCTGTCCCCCAGCACCTCCACCTCGCTCTCCACCAGCACCTCCACCTCCCTCTCCCCCAGCACCTCCACCTCCCTCTCCCCCAGTACCCCCCACCTCTCTGTCCCCCAGCACATCCACCTCCCTCTCCGCCAGCACCTCCGCCGCTCTGTCCCCCAACACCTCCACCTCCCTCTCCCCCAGCACCCCCGACCTCTCTGTCCCCCATCACCTCCACCGCCCTCTCCCCCAGCACCCCTCACCTCTCTGTCCCCCAACACCTCCACCTCCCTCTCCCCCAGCACACCCCACCTCTCTGTCCCCCAGCACCTCCACCTCCCTCTCCACCAGCACCTCCACCTCCCTCTCCCCCAGCACCTCCACCTCTCTCTCCACCAGCACCTCCACCTCCCTCTCCCCCAGCTCCTCCACCTCCCTGTCCCCCAGCACCGCCAACCTCTCTGTCCCCCAGCACTTCCACCTCCCTCTCCCCCAGCACCTCCGCCTCTCTGTCCCCCAGCACGTCCGCCTCCCTCTCCCCCAGCACCTCCACCTCCCTCCCCCCAGCACCCCCCGCCTCCCTCTCCCCCAGCACACCCCGCCTCCCTCTCCCCCAGCACCTGCACCTCTCTGTCCCGCAGCACCGCCCACCTCCCTCTCCCCCAGCACCTCCGCCTCCCTCTCCCCCAGCCCCTCCGCCTCCCTCTCCCCCAGCACCTCCACCTCCCTCTCCCCCAGCACCCCCACCTCCCTCTCCCCCAGCACCTCCACCTCCCTCTCCCCCAGCACCTCCAGCTCCCTCTCCCCCAGCACCTCCACCTCCCTCTCCCCCAGCAGCCCCCACCTCCCTCTGCCCCAGCACCTCCACCTCCCTTTCCCCGAGCACCTCCAGCTCCCTCTCCCCCAGCACCTCCACCTCCCTCTCCCCCAGCAGCACGCACCTCCCTCTCCCCCAGCTCCTCCACCTCCCTCTCCCCCAGCACCCCCCACCTCTCTGTCCCCCAGCACCTCCACCTCCCTCTCCCCCAGCACCTCCACCTCCCTCTCCCCCAGCACCCTCCGCCTCCCTCTCCACCAGCACCCCCTGCCTCCCTCTTCCCCAGCACCTCCACCTCCCTCTCCCCCAGCACCCCCCACCTCCCTCTCCCACAGCACCTCCGCCTCCCTCTCCCCCAGCACCTCCAGCTCCCTCTCCCCCAACACCTCCACCTCCCTCTCCCCCAGCACCCCACATCTCCCTCTCCCCCAGCACCCCCCGCCTCCCTCTCCCCCAGCACCCCCCACCTCTCTGTCCCCCAACACCTCCACCTCCCTCTCCCCTAGCGCCCCCCACCTCCATCTCCCCCAGCACCCCCCACCTACCTGTCCCCCAGCACCCCCCACCTCCCTCTCCCCCAGCACCGCCCACCTCTCTGTCCCCCAACACCTCCACCTCCCTCTCCCCCAGCGCCCCACACCTACCTCACCCCCAGCACCCCCCACCTACCTCTCCCCCAGCACCTCCACCTCCCACTCCCCAAGCACCCCCACCTCCCTCTCCCCCAGCACTGCCCACCTCCCTCTTCCCCAGCACCCCCCACCTCTCTGTCCCCAAGCACCTCCACCTCCCTCTCCCCCAGGACACCCCACCTCTCTGACCCCCAGGACCCCCCACCTCTCTGACCCCCAGCACCTCCACCTCCCTCTCCCCCAGCACCTCCGCCTCTCTGTCCCCCAGCACCTCCACCTCCCTCTCCCCCAGCACCCCCCACCTCCCTCTCCCCCAGCACCTCCGCCTCCCTCTCCCCCAGCACCTCCACCTCCCTGTCCCCCAGCACCCCCGACCTCTCTGTCCCCCAGCACCTCCACCTCCCTCTCCCCCAGCACCTCCGCCTCTCTGTCCCCCAGCACGTCCGCCTCCCTCTCCCCCAGCACCTCCACCTCCCTCCCCCCAGCACCTCCACCTCCCTCTCCCCCAGCACCCCCCGCCTCCCTTTCCCCCAGCACACCCCGCCTCCCTCCACCCCAGCACCTCCACCTCTCTGTCCCGCAGCACCGCCCACCTCCCTCTCCCCAGCACCTCCGCCTCCCTCTCCCCCAGCACCTCCACCTCCCTCTCCCCCAGCACCCCCCACCTCCCTCTCCCCCAGCACCTCCACCTCCCTCTCCCCCAGCACATCCAGCTCCCTCTCCCCCAGCACCTCCACCTCCCTCTCCCCCAGCAGCCCCCACCTCCCTCTGCCCCAGCACCTCCACCTCCCTCTCCCCGAGCACCTCCAGCTCCCTCTCCCCCAGCACCTCCACCTCCCTCTCCCCCAGCAGCGCCCACCTCCCTCTCCCCCAGCTCCTCCACCTCCCTCTCCCCCAGCAGCCCCCACCTCCCTCTGCCCCAGCACCTCCACCTCCCTCTCCCCGAGCACCTCCAGCTCTCTCTCCCCCAGCACCTCCACCTCCCTCTCCCCCAGCAGCGCCCACCTCCCTCTCCCCCAGCTCCTCCACCTCCCTCTCCCCCAGCACCCCCCGCCTCCCTCTCCCCCAGCACCTCCACCTCCCTCTCCCCCAGCACCTCCACCTCCCTCTCCCCCAGCACCCCCCACCTCCCTCTCCCACAGCACCTCCGCCTCCCTCTCCCCCAGCACCTCCAGCTCCCTCTCCCCCAGCTCCTCCACCTCCCTCTCCCCCAGCACCCCCCATCTCCCTCTCCCCCAGCACCCCCCCGCCTCCCTGTCCCCCAGCACCCCCCGCCTCCCTCTCCCCCAGCACCTCCAGCTCCCACTCCCACAGCACCTCCACCTCCCTCTCCCCAAGCACCCCCCACCTCCCTCTCCCCCAGCACCCCCCACCTCTCTGTCCCCCAGCACCTCCACCTCCCTCTCCACCAGCACCCCCCACCTCTCTGTCCCCCAACACCTCCACCTCCCTCTCCCCCAGCACCCCCCACCTACCTCTCCCCCAGCACCCCCCACCTCTCTGTCCCCCAGCACCTCCACCTCCCTCTCCCCCAGCACCCCCCACCTCTCTGTTCCCCAGCACCTCCACCTCCCTCTCCCCCAGCACCTCCAGCTCCCTCTCCCACAGCACCTCCACCTCCCACTCCCCAAGCAACCCCCACCTCCCTCTTCCCCAGCACCCCCCCACCTCTCTGTCCCCAAGCACCTCCACCTCCCTCTCCCCCAGGACCCCCCACCTCTCTGACCCCCAGCACCTCCACCTCCCTCTCCCCCAGCACCTCCGCCTCTCTGTCCCCCAGCACCTCCACCTCCCTCTCCCCCAGCACCCCCCGCCTCCCTCTCCCCCAGCACCCCCTGCATCCCTCTCCCCCAGCACCTCCACCTCCCTCTCCCCCAGCACCCCCCACCTCCCTCTCCCCCAGCACCTCCGCCTCCCTCTCCCCCAGCACCTCCAGCTTCCTCTCCCCCAGCACACCCCTCCTCTCTGTCCCCCAGCACCTCCACCTCCCTCTCCACCAGCACCCCCCACCTCTCTGTCCCCCAACACCTCCACCTCCCTCTCCCCCAGCACCCTCCGCCTCCCTCTCCACCAGCACCCCCCGCCTCCCTCTCCCCCAGCACCTCCACCTCCCTCTCCCCCAGCACCCCCCACCTCCCTCTCCCCCAGCAGCCCCCACCTCCCTCTGCCCCAGCACCTCCACCTCCCTCTCCCCGAGCACCTCCAGCTCCCTCTCCCCCAGCACCTCCACCTCCCTCTCCCCCAGCAGCGCCCACCTCCCTCTCCCCCAGCTCCTCCACCTCCCTCTCCCCCAGCACCCCCCACCTCTCTGTCCCCCAGCACCTCCACCTCCCTCTCCCCCAGCACCTCCACCTCCCTCTCCCCCAGCATCCTCCGCCTCCCTCTCCACCAGCACCCCCCGCCTCCCTCTCCCCCAGCACCTCCACCTCCCTCTCCCCCAGCACCCCCCACCTCCCTCTCCCACAGCACCTCCGCCTCCCTCTCCCCCAGCACCTCCAGCTCCCTCTCCCCCAACACCTCCACCTCCCTCTCCCCCAACACCCCCCATCTCCCTCTCCCCCAGCACCCCCCGCCTCCATCTCCCCCAGCACCCCCCACCTACCTCTCCCCCAGCACCCCCCACCTACCTCTCCCCCAGCACCCCCCACCTCCCTCTCCCCCAGCATCCCCACCTCTCTGTCCCCCAACACCTCCACCTCCCTCTCCCCCAGCGCCCCCCACCTACCTCTCCCCCAGCACCCCCCACCTACCTCTCCCCCAGCACCTCCACCTCCCACTCCCCAAGCACCCCCCACCTCCCTCTCCCCCAGCACCCCCCACCTCAGTCTTCCCCAGCACCCCCCACCTCTCTGTCCCCAAGAACCTCCACCTCCCTCTCCCCCAGGACCCCCCACCTCTCTGACCCCCAGCACCTCCACCTCCCTCTCCCCAGCACCTCCGCCTCTCTGTCCCCCAGCACCTCCACCTCCCTCTCCCCCAGCAACCCCCACCTCCCTCTCCCCCAGCTCCTCCACCTCCCTCTCCCCCAGGACCCCCCACCTCTCTGTCCCCCAGCACCTCCACCTCCCTCTCCACCAGCACCCCCCACCTCTCTGTCCCCCAGCACCTTCACCTCCCTCTCCACCAGCACCCCCCACCTCTCTGTCCCCAGCACCTCCACCTCCCTCTCCCCCAGTACCCCCCACCTCTCTGTCCGCCAGCACATCCACCTCCCTCTCCGCCAGCACCCCCCAACTCTCTGTCCCCCAACACCTCCACCTCCCTCTCCCCCAGCACCCCCCACCTCTCTGTCCCCCAGCACCTCCACCTCCCTCTCCACCAGCACCCCCCACCTCTCTGTCCCCCATCACCTCCACCTCCCTCTCCACCAGCACCCCCCACCTCTCTGTCCCCCATCACCTCCACCTCCCTCTCCCCCAGCACCCCCCACCTCTCTGTCCCCCAACACCTCCACCTCCCTCTCCCCCAGCACCTCCACCTCCCTCTCCCCCAGCACCTCCACCTCTCTCTCCACCAGCACCTCCACCTCCCTCTCCCCCAGCTCCTCCACCTCCCTGTCCCCCAGCACCCCCGACCTCTCTGTCCCCCAGCACCTCCACCTCCCTCTCCCCCAGCACCTCCGCCTCTCTGTCCCCCAGCACGTCCGCCTCCCTCTCGCCCAGCACCTCCACCTCCCTCCCCCCAGCACCTCCACCTCCCTCTCCCCCAGCACCCCCCGCCTCCCTCTCCCCCAGCACCCCCCGCCTCCCTCTCCCCCAGCACCTCCACCTCTCTGTCCCGCAGCACCGCCCACCTCCCTCTCCCCCAGCACCTCCGCCTCCCTCTCCCCCAGCACCTCCACCTCCCTCTCCCCCAGCACCCCCCACCTCCCTCTCCCCCAGCTCCTCCACCTCCCTCTCCCCCAGCACCTCTAGCTCCCTCTCCCCCAGCACCTCCACCTCCCTCTCCCCCAGCAGCCCCCACCTCCGTCTGCCCCAGCACCTCCACCTCCCTCTCCCCGAGCACCTCCAGCTCCCTCTCCCCCAGCACCTCCACCTCCCTCTCCCCCAGCAGCGCCCACCTCCATCTCCCCCAGCTCCTCCACCTCCCTCTCCCCCAGCACCCCCCACCTCTCTGTCCCCCAGCACCTCCACCTCCCTCTCCCCCAGCACCTCCACCTCCCTCTCCCCCAGCACTCTTCGCCTCCCTCTCCACCAGCCCCCCCCGCCTCCCTCTCCCCCAGCACCTCCACCTCCCTCTCCCCCAGCACCCCCCACCTCCCTCTCCCACAGCACCTCCGCCTCCCTCTCCCCCAGCACCTCCAGCTCCCTCTCCCCCAACACCTCCACCTCCCTCTCCCCCAGCACCCCCCATCTCCCTCTCCCCCAGCAGCCCCCTCCCTCTCCCCCAGCACCCCCCGCCTCCCTCTCCCCCAGCACCTCCAGCTCCCTCTCCCACAGCACCTCCACCTCCCTCTCCCCAAGCACCCCCCACCTCCCTCTCCCCCAGCACCCCCCACCTCTCTGTCCCCCAGCACCTCCACCTCCCTCTCCACCAGCACCCCCCACCTCTCTGTCCCCCAACACCTCCACCTCCCTCTCCCCCAGCACCCCCCACCTACCTCTCCCCCAGCACCCCCCACCTCTCTGTCCCCCAGCCCCTCCACCTCCCTCTCCCCCAGCACCCCCCACCTCTCTGTCCCCCAGCACCTCCACCTCCCTCTCCCCCAGCACCTCCAGCTCCCTCTCCCACAGCACCTCCACCTCCCACTCCCCAAGCACCCCCCACCTCCCTCTCCCCCAGCACCCCCCACCTCCCTCTTCCCCAGCACCTCCCACCTCTCTGTCCCCAAGCACCTCCACCTCCCTCTCCCCCAGGACCCCCCACCTCTCTGACCCCCAGCACCTCCACCTCCCTCTCCCCCAGCACCTCCGCCTCTCTGTCCCCCAGCACCTCCACCTCCCTCTCCCCCAGCACCCCCCGCCTCCCTCTCCCCCAGCACCCCCTGCATCCCTCTCCCCCAGCACCCCCCACCTCTCTGTCCCCCAGCCCCTCCACCTCCCTCTCCCCCAGCACCCCCCACCTCTCTGTCCCCCAGCACCTCCACCTCCCTCTCCCCCAGCACCTCCAGCTCCCTCTCCCCCAGCACCTCCACCTCCCTCTCCCCCAGCAGCCCCCACCTCCCTCTCCCCCAGCACCCCCCACCTCCCTCTCCCCGAGCACCTCCGCCTCCCTCTCCCCCAGCACGTCCAGCTCCCTCTCCCCCAGCACACCCCTCCTCTCTGTCCCCCAGCACCTCCACCTCCCTCTCCACCAGCACCCCCCACCTCTCTGTCCCCCAACACCTCCACCTCCCTCTCCCCCAGCACCCCCCACCTCCCTCTCCCCCAGCACCTCCGCCTCCCTCTCCCCCAGCAGCTCCCACCTCCCTCTCCCCCAGCACCCCCCGCCTCCCTCTCCCCCAGCACCTCCAGCTCCCTCTCCCCCAGCACCTCCACCTCCCTCTCCCCCAGCACCCCCCACCTCCCTCTCCCCCAGCACCCTCCACCTCCCTCTCCCCCAGCACCCCCCACCTCTTTTTCCCCCAGCACATCCACCTCCCTCTCCCCCAGCACCCCACACCTCTCTGTCCCCCAGCACCCCTGCCTCCCTCTCCCCCAGCACCCCCCAGCTCCCTCCCACCCAGCACCCCCCACCTCTCTGTCCCCCAGCACCTCCACCTCCCTCTCCACCAGCACCCCCCACCTCTCTGTCCCCCAACACCTCCACCTCCCTCTCCCCCAGCACGCCCCACCTCTCTTTCCCCCAACACCTCCTCCTCCCTCTCCCCCAGCCCCCCCACCTCTCTGTCCCCCAGCACCTCCACCTCCCTCTCCACCAGCACCTCCACCTCCCTCTTCCCCAGCACCGCCCACCTCCCTGTCCCCCAACACCTCCACCTCCCTCTCCCCCAGCACCCCCCACCTCTTTGTCCCCCAGCACCTCCACCTCCCTCTCCCCCAGCACCCCCCGCCCCCCTCTCACCCAGCACCCCCCACCTCTTTGTCCCCCAGCACCTCCACCTCCCTCTCCCCCAGCACCCCCCACCTCCCTCTCCCCCAGCCCCCCCCGCCTCCCTCTCCCCTCTTTCTGAAACATCTCTGCCATTTTCTTATTTTCCCGTTTTTATTTCTGTTGCCCCTGTTCCTTAGGGACCCACATTTATTTGTAGAAATCCTCATCAATTTCCTATCATTTACTCTCTGTCTTTGAAGCTTCTTTCTAAACTACTCTTTGCTCATTCATTACCAATTTTTGGTCCTGCTTCACTAGATTTAAAAATACTCTCCGCTATCTGCTTCACTCTCCTTTCTGGTCACGTTCGAAGCCTCTTCCATTCATCAAACAAGTCCTTCGATTTTCCTTTTTAGCCATAGAAGGCCCCTTTGAATTGTTATTTTCAATGAATCCCGACAGCATGGAAGCAGGCCATTCGGCCCATTGAGTGTACACCAACTCCCCCGCCAAGGGCATCCCACCCAGACCCATCCCATACCCTCTCCCTGTGACCCTGCATTTCCCATGGCTAATCCGTCCAGTTTGCACATCTCTGGACACTACGGGCAATCTCCCATGGCCAATCCACCTGACCGGCGCATCTTTGGACTGTGGGAGGAAACCGGAGCACCCGGAGGAAACCCACGCAGACACAGGGAGAACATGCAAACTCCGCACAGACAGTCCCTTGTGAATGGAATCGAACCCATGGCGCTGGAGAAACTCAACAGGTCCACAGCATCTGTGGGGAGAAAGCAAAGTGAACATCTCAGTTCCAGTAACCTTTCTTCAGGATGTAGCCAGGGCAAAATGAAAAAAGACTGGACTGGCATTGAAAGCTGGAAGAGAGCAAACGATGATCTTTCAGGAGGTAATGTTTCAACCAGGGGCTATATGTTCAATAGTGAAAGCCAGGGCTCTTTGGAATGATGAGGGCAGTTGAGAAAATGAATGTGAGATGAAACAGAAGCTGCTTGATGCACTTCAGGTGAGCTTTTCTGGGTTAGGTATAATGAGTTGAGAAGAGAAGCAGGGAGAAAACCTGACTGACAAAGGGAGAATATTTGAAGAGATGTGTGCTCCCTTCGGGTGCTCTGGTTTCCTCCCTCAGTCCAAAGATATGCAGATTAGATAGACTGACCATGGGAAATTGCCCATAGTGTTCAGGCATGTGTAGGTTAGGTGGGTTAGCCATGGGAAATGCAGGGTTACAGGGACAGGGTCAGGGAGTGGGTCTGGGTGGGATGCTCTTCATAGGGTTGGTATATACTTAATGGGCTAAATAACCTTCTTCCATACTGTGGGGATTCTATGATTCTAGAGTGGCAATGAATGTCAAAAAGACCTTAAAAATCTTCCACCAGGATAGAAATTGCAATCAGGTGGCAAGGGGTGAACTGGGTTCAGTTTAAAATGAACGGTCTGACATGCACTTTGAGGGAAGAGCATGTAATGAGTGAAAACCAAAAGAACTGCGGATGCTGTAAATCAGGAACAAAAACAGAAGTTGCTGGAAAAGCTCAGCAGGTCTGGCAGCATCTGTGAAAGCAAAAGACAGAGTTAAAGTTTCAACCCTTCCTCAGAACTCTGAGCTTTTCCAGCAAATTTGCTTTTGTTTTTTGAGAATGTAATGAGTACTTTGCGGTAATGGTTACTCAAGGAGAGAAGGCATTCAAAGTCCTGGCAGGAAGCTTTATTGGTCAGTGCACTGAGTATAGGAATTGGGAGAGCATGTTTCAGCTGTACAAAGCACTGCTTAGGACACTTATTGCAGGAGTAATGCATGCATTTCCAGCCTCCCTGCTGTAGGAAAGATGTTGTTCAACTTGAAAGGGTGCAGAAAATACTTACAAGAATATTGAGGGATTGGAGGGTTTGAGCTGCAGGGAGAGGCTGAATAGGCTGGGGCTATTTTCCCTGGAGTGCCGGAGGCTGACCTTACAGAGGTTTATAAAATCATGAGGGACATGGATATGGTGAAGAGTAAAGGTGTTTTTTTCTCAGGTTAGGGGAGTCCAAAACTAGAGGGCATGGGTGAAAGCAGGAAGATTTGAAAGGGACCTAAGGGGCAACTTTTTTCACACAGAGGGTGGTGCGTGTCTGGAATGAGCTGCCAGAGGAAGTGGTGGAGGCTGGTAAAATGACAACATTTAAAAGGCATCTGGATGGGGACATGAATAGGGAGGGTTTAGAGGGATATGGGTCAAATGCAGGCAAATGGGACTGGATTAGTTTAGAATATCTTGTTGGCAAGGATGAATTGGACTGAAGGATCTGTTTCCTTGCTGTATAACTGTACGACTCTGTATACAGAGACTATAGAACTAATGAAAGGGTTGAAAATGATAGAGTAGGAACATGTGGCAAGATTAGAGCTGACATGTTGTCTGGTCTGGATGCTTTACATCCCAGTTTGCTAAAGGAAGTGGGGATAGTGATAACCGGAGGGCTCACCGTAGTCTTCGAATATTCAATAGAAATAAGGAGCTACCAAAGGATTGACAAATGTGACATCAGGTAGGAGTTAAAGGACAGTATTAATAACTACAGGCCAGTTAGTTTAACATCAGTGGTGGCTAAAGTTTTAGAGACAATAATCAGGGTTTGGAGAGGTTTGAGGTCCTTAAAAGGAGTCTCAGTTGAAGGCAGCTGGTGCTTGACTAATCGAATTGAATTTCCATCGAAAGGAATGCATTGGACGTTGTCTCCTTGTATTTTAATTAAGCGTTTGATGAATCACCACATAAAAGGCTTGTTAACAAAATTAAGGCTCATGGAAGAGGACAGTCAGTTCCAGCTTGGATGTAAAAAAGTGTCTTAAGGCAAGGAGACACAACATCGTGGGAAATGGCTGTTTTTCAGACTGGGACAGTGGGCCCTCTGGGATCGGTGCTGGGACCACTACATTTTTGCTGCTTATAAACGACTTGGAATCTGAGTAAACAGGCACAACTTGCCACTGATGCCTAGTTTGGAAACATGGTAAAACGGTAAGAATGATCCGAATCCGGTATGACAGGTCGGCACAACATCGAGGGCCGAAGGGCCTGTACTGTGCTGTAATGTTCAATGTTCTATGTTCTAAATCAACAGGATATTGCTAGGCTAGCAGTTTGGGCAGACAAGTGTGTGATACAGAGGGATGGGAGAGACAACACAGACTCAATGACACTTTTCTAAAGGGTTTGCAGGAACAGTTGGAGCTGAGATTGGAAGCGCATTGATCTTTGAAGGGGTCAGACCACAGTGAGTAAGTGCTTAGTAAGGCATGCGCACTCTTGGGCTTTAAAAACTGAGGCATTGCCTAATTGAAGCAAAATTCTTAGAGAGAACTTGACAGGGTAGATAGGGAAAGGTCCTTTCTGGGAGAGTCTAGGACCAGAGGACATGATCCCAGAGGAGAGTGAATCTGGGAAATTCTTTACCGCAAGAGGGTTGTGGGGTCTGGATCATTGAGTATATTCAAGGCTGAAGGAGACAGCTTTTTAATGAGGAAGGGAATCAGAGATTATGGGGAAAAGGGCAGGAGCGTAGAGTTGAGGATTATCAGATCATCCATGATCTCATTGAATGGCACAGCAGACTCAATGGGCTGAATAGCCTACTTCTGCTCCTATATCATATGATCAAAGGCAGGGAAGAGATACAGAACCTTTATAAATCTCAGGTTAGGCCCCATCTAGAATATTACACCTACACACACAGTTTAGCAAGGATGTGAGGATCTTTGAGAGACTGCAGAGCAGATTTGTCAGCGATCCTGTTCCAGCTGAAAGTGAGATGTCGTTCGAACACAGACGGCGATGGTGCCCTGCTGCACTCGCCGTCTACTGTCGGTGTCACTCTCTTCCATCCCTTGGCTCTGTACCTCACCCTCCTCCTACACCTTCACTCTCTACCTCTCTGCTTTTGGCATTACTTTCTCCCATCTCTCCATGACATTCTGTTCACCCACAGTCAAGGCTATCAACTGTCTCTCCATTTGTCTGTAACTCAATGGTCAGTTTAATGGCCAGTTTTGTAATGCAGAAGGCGATGCCTCCAACCATTAGACATTAATGATATCAGTAACAGACATGTCCTCTCTTTGCATTGCTAAAGCGGAAGAAGAATCTGCAGAATTTCATTATATTTCAGTTCATACGCGGTGATAGCTTTCATCAGGAAGAAACGTTCTCCAACGTCACTTTGCTTTCGGCCCTTGCTCTTTTGCTAGTAATTGTAACCGTTGTAGTCGGTGCAGTGGTGAGAAATTACCAGGTTTTTAATTTTAATATGTTTCGAAGACGAGGTATGAGCTGAAAAATGACTGCTCGCAATCGGACCCTGTTTGCGATCGGGACAAAGAAGGGACTGGGTTTCTTTAAAATGTAGTGAGTTGCTGTGATCTGGGGCACAAGGGGGAGAAAGTGCAGGCAGGTCCAACTGGCAAGTATGTCCACAAAGGGCCAAAGGGTTTTCTGTTCTGCTCCTAAGATCCTATAATTTGGGGATGGTGGTTGTCTTTAATTTGAAAACAGTTGTGTTAGGCCTGGAACAGGTGCTACTTCTTATAGGGATACCTATGTACAATGAACCAACAGGAGTCCCACGGTGGGATTCGAACATGTATTTGGTGTTATTTAATTAACAACATGGGCCTCACTCCCCAGCCTGCCGACTGCTGAGCCCCATTATCCCTGCTGGATCCCAAGCCTCTGGTCAGTGATGATGGAGAGTGAGTTATGGCCTGAGGTGGGGTCAGACAGCAGCAAGGGCAGGGGGCAGCTCCCAGCGATGCCACCCTCACCCCTCCTCAAACCCCGTCCTCCCACCTGCCCCACCTCCCCAAGCCACTACCCTTTCCAACACTTTGCCCCTTGATTAAGTGCCTTTGCCGAGTACTTATGCAACTCCGTTAGCTCATGTAGCAATGATGTCCATTCAAGCACCATGTACTGGTAAAAATAATTACCCCTCAACCCCCTTGTAATCCCTGTATCTTTACATCCCTTATTTACCTCTCTACTGTGGGCAATGGATCATTCTTTTCTACTTTATTGAGGGCACCGATAATTTTATGCACTTCAACTAACTCTTCTGGCAATTAGACATCGTTCTCAACAATGTTGTTCTCTCCTACTTCTGCCCCAAGCTGCAGACACACTTTGGGCTCTGATCTTGAATAATGCACAAGGACAGGTGTTAAAATACTAGCTTCAACTCTGCTGAAGGGGACTAGTGGGACTGAATACCAACCTGGGTTCAAGCGTTAGCATGCTGTGAATGTCCGGGTTGAAAAATTGTCCCTTAGTCAGCCCTGTGTTGCAGGTAAAGGAAGGTCTTCTCTCACTGAGCGCTGTAAATAAATTTTACAAAGGAATCATGTGAAAGGAACTTCAATCGGCCTACAAAACCAGGAACAACAAGTATCAGAAATTGCTGGAAAAGCTGAGCAGGTCTGGCAAAAACTGTGAAGAGAAATCTGAGATAACACGGTGTAGAGCTGGATGAGCACAGCAGGCCAAAGAGCATCAGAGGAGCAGGAAAGCTGACGTTTCCAGTCGGGACTCTTCTTCAGAAATCCTCTGATGCTGCTTGTGTTCATCCAGCTCCACACCGTGTTATCTCAGATTCACCAGCATCAGCAGTTCCTACTATCTCAGCAACAAGACAAATCAGAGTGTGCTCTGCAATTTTCCAGCAATTTCAGCTCTTTCAGTTTTTAGTATGAAATATCATCTGCTTGACTACTAATATCAAGTCATACCAGTAATCTTCATTGCAATATCCTTAACATTCAACATTTGCACTTTGCGATCAATTCAGAGACTGATCTCTAAACTTGTATTTTTGACTTTTATCTTTTTAGACTCACTTCTTGCTTCTAATTTCTGTGTATGAGTGCTACTACTTCTCGTGTTTAGTCATTAATAAGCTCACACTTTTGATTCATTCAAGAAGTCCTGGTGAAAATGACTCATTTTAAAACATAACATTACTTGTCTCTGGGGGAAATGTATCCACAAGGGAAAGGAACCTTTTTTAAATGAACCTTGTTGCAATCAACTAAGAGGGTGTGTGAATACAAGAATAGGAATCAGTTCATTCCCCCTACTTGGAAATTTAACCATTTGACTTATGGTCTCAGTCTGGGCATAACACTGTTGCACAAACATGAATTGCTTTTCAACTTGATGTAGCTAAGTTATAGAGTGCTGGGGTCACACACCATAGAATCAGACCTTTGGTCCAACCTGTCCACACCGACTAAGTTTCCCAAACTAAGCTAGTCCCACTTGCTGGTTTTTGGCCCATATCACTCTAAACCTTTCCTATTCATGTACCCATCCAAACGCTGTAACTATACCTACATGCAACACTTCTAGCAGTTCATCTCACACACGAACCAGCCCCTTGGGCCCTTTGTAAACCTTTCTCCTCTCACCTTCAATTTTTTTTTTACATTTTAAACTCCCCTACCTGGGGAAAAGACCTTTGCTATTTGCTTTATCTCTGCCCCTCATGATTTTATAAACCTTTATGTGATCACCCATCGGCCTCGTACATTCCAGTGAGAAAGTTTCCAGCCTAGTCAGCTTCTCTTTATAACTCAAACTCTGCAGTCCCACCAACATCCTTGTAAATCATTGGGTGACCAGGATTGAAAACAGTGCTCCGAAAGTAGCCTGACAGGATTTTGAATTTTACGTCTTCAGTGAAGAGGTACAAATACTTTTTGAAGATTTTACTGGCATCCTCCAGCCTTGACAAACCCAATGTTTGCTGCTCCCGCAAAATGCAGTGTTTAGAATTGGTTGCAAAACTCCAAGTGGGGCCTAAATTAGGTTTTATAAAGCTTAGATTAACTTGTTTTGGATTTTTTTTCCCCTTCTGTTTAAAATCTGAGGTCCCATCTGGTGTGTTAACCTCTCTGGCTACCTTCATAGATTTGTGCGGAAAATATCTCTCTCATTTCGCACCCAATTGAGAATTATCGTTCCAAAACGTAGCTCCCTATGTGTCCACCCATTCCATCGCCAGCCCATGTTCTCCCGAAGTCTTTCTCAAAGTTGATGCACGTCCAGTGTTGATGTTGCATCTTGAACACCCAACCCCATGTCACTGATAAATTTCTAAAGCAGTGCGCCAATAACTAACAGTTAGTACGAACTGCCGATGCTGGAGTCAGAGATAGCACAGTGTGGAGTTGGAGGAACACAGCAGGCCAGGTAGCATCAGAGGGGCAGGAGAGCTGATGTTTTTGGTCAGGACTCTTCTTCAGTAATGAAGCTTAGGGAAACATCGCTGTAAACCTGTATAATATCAGGAAACACAGAAGCCATTTCTGTGTGTGTGTGCGAGAGAGAGTGTCGGCGTGTGTACGCAGTAATGACCCGATCAGCACTGTGCTGCAGTCCTGCATGTCTGCTCCAAAAAGGTCCTTGTGCTAAAGACATTGGAGACAAATCAAAAGACTGGTGAATGTGACCGAGTAGTCCCACATCCCGAGACTGCTCCCGGAGATACTTTACAGCTCCGGTGTCTCTGCAACGCTGCAGGATACATTGAAGCTTGCAATGCCTCTGCATCCTCGCTAACGGTGAGACCAGTGCTATGAACCAGCTCTACACTCACTGCACATTGACATGAGATTTGCACCATGACCCACCTCATAGCCTTAAATGTTGAGAGGCAGCCTTGAGAAACGCCGGCATGGGGCACACCTTTCCCTCCCGGAAACGCAGGACAGAGTCCACCATCGCTCCCGTGCGCAGAGACATCTGACGCTGCTTTGGTTCTCCCTCTAACCTGCGTGATCACCCCATGAGTCGTTCACTGTGGAGAATGTTTTCGGAAATACCGCTATCACAGCCAGCGGGTCAGTGCGAGCGAACGTGGATAATGATTGAACACCCATACCACAATGAAAGTTTCAGCCCGAAAGGTTGACTTCGTTGCTCCTCTGATCCTGTCTGACCTGCTGCACTTGCCCACCTCCACGGTTATTGACCCTTACCAGAGAAATGCCTTTGGAAGACTTCTCTCTCCTCTCCCTGCCATGAGATGTGACTGCAGCTGGAGGGGGCCTGCTCTGGTGACTGTACAGGCAATGGAGCTTGTCATCCGCAGAGCCATTGCCCGGACTGAGGGTACAGCACAGGCTCGGGTGCACATTTCCCAGCATGAACCTGCTGGAAACCACGGGCTCACTGGCAGAAGGAGGGAGGCGTGGATTGCCCTCTAGAATGCCCTTAGAAGAAGCTGTGAAAGTCCCTGTTTGTGCCTGCTCCTCTCTTGGTGCCCACTGGCACCGCCCTGTCTCATTGGCACCCAGAGTGAGTGTGAGCTCCCTCGTTGCCCTCCTACTTTGCTGTCAACACTGAGAGCACACACGGCTAGAGCAATAGCGATGGTGAGTGAGAATTGACGGTGCTGCCCCTGCACTGGGCCTGGTGCTGGAACCTGCTGGAGAGAGAGCAGATTTGTTCCTGACGGTGAATAATACCTCAAGCAGAGTGATGTGTTGATGTTGGTGCTGAATGGAGAAGGGCACAAAACAATGCTGCTGGCCCACTGGTCTCTCCCCATCACCGTAGGAGTGCCCCTGGTTTACTCCCATCAGTTTGGTGGCCAGGGTCATGTACTGAGACGCAGAGAAGGATTAAGTGTGGATGGGTGCAGAGGGAGCCTGACAGCAGGTGGTGAGGCATCCCCAAACAGTGAGTAGGAAGCACAATATCCAGGAAGGGCTAGCACAGACATGTCAGTGAGCCTTTGAGACGTGTGTTTGTGTGTGTGTCTGTGTGTGTGTGTGTGTGTGTGTGTGTGTGTGTCTGTGTGTGTGTGTGTTTGTGTGTGTGTGTGTGTGTGTCTGTGTGTGTGTGTTTGTGTGTGTGTTTGTGTGTGTGTGTGTTTGTGTGTGTGTGTTTGTGTGTTTGTGTGTGTGTGTCTGTGTGTGTGTGTGTGTCTGTGTGTGTGTTTGTGTGTGTGTGTGTGTGTGTGTGCGCGTGTGTGTGTGTCTGTGTGTGTGTGTTTGTATGTGTGTGTGTGTGATTGTGTGTGTTTGTGCGTGTGTGTGTGTGATTGTGTGTGTTTGTATGTGTGTGTGTGTTTGTATGTGTGTGTGTCTGTCTGTATGTGTGTAAGTGCGTGCGTCTGTGTGTGTGTGTGTTCTGTGTGTGTCTATATGTATGAATGAGCATGTATGTGTGTGTGTATCTGTATCTGGATTTGTGTGTGTGTGTATCTGTGTTTGTATGTGTGTGTGTGCATGTGTGTGTGTCTGTGTCTCTGTGAGTATGTGTATGTGTGTATGAACCTATATGCGAGAAAGCATTAATGTTTGTAAAACTGTGCATGACGTGTAAACGTGTATGTGAGAGTGTTAATGTGTACATGTGTGCGCTTGAGCATGTAGCTTAATGTTTGTGTGTGTGCCTATGTGTGTGAGCATGTATGAGAGAATCTGTTACCATGTCTATGAGACAGAGGGAGTCTGAGTGCAAATCAGACTTGTCTCTGTTTGTATGCCTGTGTCTGTATATGAGTGTTTAAGACGGAGAGAGGGTTATTGAAGTACCAACTGTCACTACCCTCCTTCTGCAGGTGACTTTTATTCATGAAACATTGGAAGTTAAAGCCATCATTTTTGCATATCAGGTGCAGCATATTCAAGGAAATGTAACTGGAAAAGATATTTCCAATCTGAAATGAGAATCAATCTGATATAATACAAATGTATTCAAAGGTCCAAAAAATACAGTGTAGGTAGTGGAGAGAGAACATTAAATAAACACTTAAAAACAGATCACCATAAATTACCAGGATAGACTTTGATGTTGTTAGTATGACATGTTAAGGCAAAAATTTACAGCATATTTGGAACTGAGGTGACTTCAATGTGATAGAGAAATGTTTCCATGCAGCAGTTGGGGGATGGGTTTGGAGGGGTGAGGGTGTAGCTGCAGAGATATGCTGTTAGCAATGGAAGATCTCCAGAAGGTTTTTGGAAGGAAATCAGGAGTGGCATAAAGTTGGAAATTATTCCGCTTCTGCTGGAATTTTCTCGATCATTTGTGCAAAATACATCAACATGAAATCAATGCGATTTCAGGGGAGCCCTGAGTGCAACTGACAGCTTTGAGGCTCACATTCCCAGGAAAGCTTTCAACAGCTGGCGAATGAAGTGATGTGTTTTATGGTGTCAATCCCCTTCCAACAGAAAGACATCATTTAGAAGTTGAGTTTAAACACCGTGGTCACTGCTGAGAGCTAGTTTGCTGATTATTGAATTAAGTGACAGGAAGAACAATCTTGGCAGTGTGTCTGTGAAAATCAAACTGAAAATAGTGAGTTCAGTTCGAGACCAAGAAAAGACTCTGTCTTTTTATCTTCCTGTATTTTTAATTGTGGGCTGCAATGGGAAAATGAATTGTTTTAAAACTCAAGGACTGTTGCTTTTGTTTTGAGTGTCCTGGCACTCACTATGAGCATTGTTTCCATGGATGCTTGGAAGAAAAGGTGCAGTTGGATTGGGAGGCAAAGTTGTGTACACATGGAGGTTTAGAAAGTAACAAATGGCTGATTTATTTGTGGCCTAGTGACCAGTTAGCAATGAAAAACACCCTCTGCATAACAACTGTGTGTGTGTTTGAAGTGAAAAAAACATAAGGCAAGACCACCAGATCTCCAGCAGTACAGGAGCTGTCTCAGATCGCTGCAGATAAAGCCACATTAAAAGCTCCATTCATCTTTCCTTCAACAGTTGCTGTAAACTGGGACTTTTAATTAATCAGACAGGGGCCTTTTATATGTGCGAAGCAGTCACCTGGTGCCTCCTGCAAGCCGGCGAGTGCCTCCAGGGAAGGAAGACTGTGAAGTAGCATTCAGATCAGTACTAGTGATAATGGGAACTGCAGATGCTGGAGAATCCACGACAACAAAGTGTGAAGCTGGATGAACACAGCAGGCCAAGCAGCATCTCAGGAGCACAAAAGCTGACGTTTCGGGCCTAGACCCTTCAGCAGAGAGGGGGATGGGGAGAGGGTTCTGGAATAAATAGGGAAAGAGGGGGAGGCGGACCGAAGATGGAGAGAAAAGAAGATAGGTAGAGAGGAGAGTATAGGTGGGGAGGTAGGGAGGGGATAGGTCAGTCCAGGGAAGAAGGACAGGTCAAGGAGGCAGGAAGAGGTGGTAGGTAGGAAATGGAGGTGCGGCTTGAGGTGGGAGGAAGGGATGGGTGAGAGGAAAAACAGGTTAGGGAAGCGGAGACAGGCTGGGCTGGTTTTGGGATGCAGTGGGGGCAGGGGAGATTTTGAAGCTTGTGAAGTCCACATTGATACCATTGGGCTGCAGGGTTCCCAAGCGGAATATGACTTGCTGTTCCTGCAACCTTCGGATGGCATCATTGTGACACTGCAGGAGGCCCATGATGGACATGTCGTCTGAGGAATGGGAGGGGGAGTTGAAATGGTTCGCGACTGGGAAGTGCAGTTGTTTATTGCGAACCGAGCAGAGGTGTTCTGCAAAGCGGTCCCCAAGCCTCTGCTTGGTTTCCCCAATGTAGAGGAAGCCACACCGGGTAGAATGGATACAATATACCACATTGGCAGATGTGCATGTGAACATCTGCTTGACATGGAAGGTCATCTTGGGGCCTGGGATGGGGGTGAGGGAGGTGGTGTGGGGGCAAGTGTAGCACTTCCTGCGGTTGCAGGGGGAGGTGTCGGGTGTGGTGGGCGTGGAGGGGAGTGTGGAGCAGAGTCGGGAGTCGCAGAGAGAGTGGTCTCTCCGGAAGGCATACAAGGGTGGGGATGGAAAAATGTCTTGGATGGTGGGGTCGGATTGTAGATGGCGGAAGTGTCGGAGGATGATGCGTTGTGTCCGGAGGTTGGTGGGGTGGTATGTGAGAACGAGGGGGATCCTCTAGGGGCAGTTGTGGCGGGGGCGGGGTGTGAGGGATGTGTTGCGGAAAATGCGGGAGACGCAGTCAAGGGCGTCCTCGACCACTGAGGGGGGAAAGTTGCGGTCCTTGAAGAACGTGGACATCTGGGATGTGCAGGAGTAGAATGCCTCATCCTGGGAGCAGATGCGGTGGAGGTGGAGGAATTGGGAATAGGGGATGGAATTTTTGCAGGAGGGTGGGTGGGAGGAGGTGTATTCTAGGTAGCTGTGGGCTTGAAATGGACATCAGTTACAAGCTGGTTGCCTGAGATGGAGACTGAGAGGTCCAGGAAGGTGAGGGATGTGCTGGAGATGGCCCACGTGAACTTGAGGTTGGGGTGGAAGGTGTTGGTGAAGTGGATGAACTGTTCGAGCTCCTCTGGGGAGCAAGAGGCGGCACCGATACAGTCATCAATGTAACGGAGGAAGAGGTGGGGTTTGGGGCCTGTGTAGGTGCGGAAGAGGGACTAACTTGAGGTTGGGGTGGAAGGTGTTGGTGAAGTGGATGATCCCCTATTCCCAATTCCTCCGCCTCCGCTGCATGTGCTCCCAGGATGAGGCATTCCACTCCCGCACATCCCAGATGTCCACATTCTTCAACTTTCACCCCGCAGTGGTCGAGAACACCCTTGACCGCGTCTCCCGCATTTCCCGCAACACATCCCTCACACCCCGCCCCCTGCCACATCTGCCCCCAGAGGATCCCCCTCGTTCTCACACACCACCCCACCAACCTCCGGATACAATGCATCATCCTCAGACACTTCCGCCATCTACAATCCGACCCCACCACCCAAGCTATTTTTCCATCCCCACCCCTGTCTGCTTTCCGGAGAGACCACTCTCTCTGTGAGTCCCTTGTTCGCTCCACACTGCCCTCCAACCCCACCACAACCGGCACCTTTCCCTGCAACCGCAGGCAATGCTACACTTGCCCCCACACCTCCTCCCACACCCCCATCCCAGGCCCCAAGATGACCTTCCATGTCAAGCAGATGTTCACCTGCACATCTGCCAAGGTGGTATATTGTATCCATTGTACCCAGTGTGGCTTCCTCTACATTGGGGAAACCAAGCGGAGGCTTGGGGACCGCTTTGCAGAACACCTCCGCTCGGTTCGCAACAAACAACTGCACCTCCCAGTCACAAACCATTTTAACTCCCCTCCCATTCTTTAGATGACATGTCCATCATGGGCCTCCTGCAGTGCCACAATGATGCCACCCGAAGGTTGCAGGAACAGCAACTCATATTCCGCTTGGGAACCCTGCAGCCCAATGGTATCAGTGGATTTCACCAGCTTCAAAATCTCCCTTTCCCCCACTGCATCCCAAAACCAGCCCAGTTCGTCCACTCCCCCCACTGCATCCCAAAACCAGCCTAGCTCGACCCCTACCCCCACTGCATCACACAACCAGCCCAGCCTGTCTCTGCCTCCCTAACCTGTTCTTCTCTCACCCATCCCTTCCTCCCACCTCAAGCCGCAACTCCATTTCCTACCTACCACCTCATCCCACCTCCTTGACCTGTCCATCTTCCCTGGACTGACCTATCCCCTCCCTACCTCCCCACCTATACTCTCCTCTCTACCTATCTTCTTTTCTCTCCATCTTCGGTCCGCCTCCCCCTCTTTCCCTATTTATCCCAGAACCCTCTCCCCATCCCCCTCTCTGATGAAGGGTCTAGGCCCGAAACGTCAGCTTTTGTGCTCCTGAGATGCTGCTTGGCCTGCTGTGTTCATCCAGCTTCACGCTTTATTATCTTATTTCAGATCAGTACTGCTTTCCAAGTCATTCTGTCTGCTCATAGCACCCATTGTTTTGCTGCTGTCTATGTATTGTGTGCAAGGAGTTCATAAGGGGTTAGATTTTTAACCAGTAGAATTAAACTCTAGATCTATACATGATTTTAGTTATATGATTTGGTTTGACTGAAGCTCTATATTGCCACGTGTACTCAAGCACAGAAGTCCGGGAGTACGGTGAAACGTTTACAATGTTACTGCGCACAGCACCACCTTCGGTAAGAAGGCACCTCAGTGCAAAACTTAGAGAAACAAGGTTAAAACTAAAACATTGCCATTGTTCTTAGTTTAAGTAGGAAATAAAGAAATACTGTTAAAAGGTAACATTGCAGACCTTTCGAGTTCAGTGGAAAACAAAAGGAATAAAGGTAAAAATTCCACAGTCTTTCTTAAGTGTGGGGGCTCAGTCTCCATCTCATTGGCCCACTCTCTAGGGAACCTTGGATTTCCTGCTCTTGATGCCGCAGACACCAACAGCAACACATCGGTCTCACCACGTTGGGCTCAGGCCCACAGCTGCTTCCCGCACCGACCTCCAACTGATATCCTTCCGAACCCAGGGCTGCTGCCACCCTCCCTGCAATGCCGTCTCCGTTGCCACCCTCCCTGCACTGCCGTCTTCACTGCCACCCTCCCTGCAATACCGTCTCCTCTGCCACCCTCCCTGCAATGCCGTCTCTGCTGCCACCCTCCCTGCATTGCCGTCTCCACTGCCACCCTCCCTACAATGCCGTCTCCTCTGCCACCCTCCCTGCACTGCCGTCTCCGCTGCCACCCTCCCTGCACTACCGTCTCCACTGCCACCCTCCCTGCAATGCCATCTCCTCAGCCACCCTCCCTGCACTGCCGTCTCTGCTGCCACCCTCCCTGCAATACCGTCTCCTCTGCCACCCTCCCTGCAATGCCGTCTCCTCCGCCACCCTCCCTGCACTGCCGTCTCCGCTGCCACCCTCCCTGCACTGCCGTCTCCACTGCCACCCTCCCTGCAATGCCGTCTCCTCTGCCACCCTCCCCGCACTACCATCTCCTCTGCCACCCTCCCTGCAATGCCGTCTCCTCTGCCACCCTCCCTACAATGTCAAAGGGGAAAAATAAATCTCTGAGATCAAACATGCAATTAATATGATTACAGACTGTAAGAGCTTTTTCAAATATAAAAATGAAGTGAGCAGCCAAAGAGAACATAGGACCCTTAGACAATGAAGCTGGGGAAATAATAATGAGGAATTAAGAAATAGCAGAGGAGATCTTCACAGGAGAGAGCATTAATAATGATGAAAAAAATTAAATAATCAAGGAACTAAAGTGGGGTAGAAATAAAGCCAAATTATTTTCATTAGAGAAAAAGAACTGGAAAAACTAATGGGTCTAAAGGTTGATAAGTCCTTTGGACCTGAGGAGGTGCATCTTAGAATATTAAAGGAAGTAAATAGACAGATAATGGATAGTTCAGTATAACTTCTGGTAGTAAAATCTGTAGTTTCTGAAAAGTCCCAGGGATTGGATATCTACCAGTGTAACACTCCTATTGAAAAAGAAAGACAAAAAAAAAGTCTCAGAGATAATGGGAACTGCAGATGCTAGAGAATCCAAGATAATAAAGTGTGAAGCTGGATGTAGACAGCAGGCCAAGCAGCATCTCAGGAGCACAAAAGCTGACGTTTTGGGCCTAGACCCTTCATCAGAGAGGGGGATGGGGTGAGGGTTCTGGAATAAATAGGGAGAGAGGGGGAGGCGGACCAAAGATGGAGAGAAAAGAAGATAGGTGGAGAGGAGAGTATAGGTGGGGAGGTAGGGAGGGGATAGGTCAGTCCAGGGAAGACGGACAGGTCAAGGAGGTGGGATGAGGTTAGTAGGTAGGAAATGGAGGTGTGGCTTGAGGTAGGAGGAAGGGATAGGTGAGAGGAAGAACAGGTTAGGGAGGCAGAGACAGGCTGAGCTGATTTTGGGATGCAGTGGGTAGAGGGGAAGAGCTGGGCTGGTTGTGTGATGTGAGTTGCTGTTCCTGCAACCTTCGGGTGGTATCAGGGTGGCATAACCCTGCAGCCCAATGGTATCAATGTGGACTTCACCAGCTTCAAAATCTCCCCTTCCCCCACTGCATCCCAAAACCAGCCTCATTCGTCCCCTCCCCCCACTGCATCCCAAAACCAGCCCAGCCTGTCTCTGCCTCCCTAACCTGTTCTTCCTCTCACCCATCCCTTCCTCCCACCCCAAACCACACCTCCATTTCCTACCTATTAACCTAATCCCACCTCCTTGACCTGTCCGTCTTCCCTGGACTGACCTATCCCCTCCCTACCTCCCCACCTACACTCTCTCCACCTATCTTCTTTACTCTCCATCTTCGGTTCGCCTCCCCCCTCTCCCTATTTATTCCAGAACCCTCACCCCATCCCCCTCTCTGATGAAGGGTCTAGGCCCAAAACGTCAGCTTTTGTGCTCCTGAGATGCTGCTTGGCCTGCTGTGTTCATCCAGCTTCACACTTTATGAACAAAAAAAAAGCCAGTAGTTTAACGTGTGATCAGGAAAATCTTACTGTCTACAATAAAGCATGCAATAACAGAACATAATATAAACAAACAGAGTCAGCATAGCTTCATTAAAGGGAAATTATGCCTGATAAATTGATTGCAGTTCTTTGAGAAGGTAATGATTAGGGTAGATTAAGGGAAAACAATAGATGTAATATATTTGGACATCTACAAAGCATCTGGTAAGATGCTGCATGTAAAACTGCTTAATAAGATAATAGCGCATGGTGTTGGAGATAGTTTATTAGCATGGGCAGAGGATTGGCTAAACAATAGAATTGGTGTAAAGGAAGCATTTTCAGGATGGCAACCTGTAACTAGTGGAATGCCACAGGGATCAATGCCGGGGCCACAATTATTTACAAGACATTTTATTGACTTGGATGAGGAAAGTGAGTGTACTTTTATTAAGTTTATGGAGGATACGAAGATAGTTTGGAAGCCAAATGGTGACGATGGTACAAGGATTACACAGACGGATATAGAAAGGCTACATGAGTGGGCAAGAACCTGGCAGATTGAATTAAACATTGAGAAAAGTCAGGTTATACACTTTGGCAGGAAGAAAAGAAGAGCTGAATATTATTTAAATGGGGGAAGCCTGGAGAATGATGCAACACAGAGGGATTTGGGGGTCGCGAAAATCCAGCACCCAAACAACAGATAGAACATTGGCCTTTATTTTAAAAGGACTGGAGTATAAAAATAGAGAGGTTTTGCTAAGATTATGCAAGACGCTGGTCAGACCACACTGAGAATCCTGTGGACAGTTTTGAGCACATATCTATGGCACTGGAGGCAGACCAAAGGAGGTTCACTAGTTTGATCCCTGGGTAAGAATTTTCCTATGAGAGGAGGTTTAGTAGGTTGGGTTTGTACAGATTGGAGTCTTGAAGAATGAAGGGAAACCTTATTGAAACATATTAATTTCTTAGCTGATGATGAGAATGGTTTCAGAAATGGGGAATTTTAGTTAGAAAGACAGAGTGGAGAAATTGTGACTGTTCTCCTTGGAGAGGAGAAGACCAGGGAACAGGCATAAGCCATCCAGCCCCGAGAGCCAGCTCCACCATTCAGCGAGATCATGGCTGATCTATAGCCTAATTCCTTATATCTGCCTTTGACCCTTATCCCTTTGCATAACCAAAATGTATCTATCTCAGATTTAATATTAACAACTGACCAAGCATCTGCTGCCAGCTGTGGAAGAGAGTTCCAAACATTTACCACTCTCTGTGTGCTCCCCAACAGTAGATCTGATAGAAGTTTACGAAATCGCAAAGCGTCTGGACAGAGTGGAGAGAGAGGAACTGTTCCCAATCGGAAATGGATCAGGAACAAGGGGGGAGAATTTGAAAGTAGTTCATAAAATTTTAAGAAATAATAGAAGGGAAGTGCATGTCACGCAGTGAGTGCTTTGATCGAGAATGCATTGCCTGAGAGTATCGTCCTGGGAGGTGTAACCAAGGTATTGACAACAGAGTTAAGATGATTTATTTGAAAAGGAATCCTGTGTCAGATTATAGGGAAAAGGCAGGAAACGGTAGAAGATAGGATGCTCAGTTGGAGAGCTGGCGCAGACAAACGGCCTCCTACTGTGCGGTAACAAATGTGTGATTCTGTGCATATTTCCAAAACTCATCTGATGTAAACTGTTAACCATCGTCAGATGCCAGCAAATCTATAAACCACAAGCCAACTTCGCAAGATGGACTCAATCAATTTTGACATTTGTGATACTGGATACTGATCAAAACAAGATACCCTATCCCTCCCATTTCAAAAAAAAAGCGAGGACGTGTACTCATTTTCATGGTTATGCTGTGATTAAACATAGACAAGGAACCCTGATTATCCCTCATTTGGAGATACACCACAACTTTTCACCAATTTTTCAATATCTCTGTCTACTTTCGGGTCAATAACAACTTCATGCCATTGCTTTTGAGTGGGCCCCTCCCTGTGATGGCTCTGAAAGTCCCACTCTAAACCTTGCTGGGATGGTAATTCTTGAGCCCCGCAAGAGACAGCCTTGACCTGCACTCTGTTCATTTCTACCTGGGAAATAATCCTTCCATTTTTCATCATCATACAGTTTAAACATGGCACAGCTGAGCAGCTCATCTTCTTTTGAAGGCACTGGCATGTCTTTAATGCGTGTAAAGTACTTTACAAATAACCAGGTGTGTTGAAGGACTTCCACTGCACTGTTGAGCTTTCATGGTCTGTCTTGATTGATGTTTTGGCTGCCCCATAGCGTAAAAGTGCTAGTGACTTTTACATGGCGAATCATCAGGCACAGCCAAAATTTAAGATAACAAAGTGTGGAGCTGGATGAACACAGCAGGCCAAGCAGCATCTTAGGAGCACAAAAGCTGACGTTTCGGGCCTGGACCCTTCATCAGAGAGAGGGATGGGGTGAGGATTCTGGAATAAATAGAAAGAGAGGGGGAGGTGGGCCGAAGATGGATAGAGGAGACGATAGGTGGAGGGGAGAGTATAGGTGGGGAGGTAGGGAGGGGATAGGTCAGTCCGGGGAGGATGGACAGGTCAAGGGGCAGGATGAGGTTAGTAGGTAGGAAATGGAGGTGCGGCTTGAGGTGGGAGGAGATGATAGGTGAGAGGAAGAACAGATTAGGGAGGCGGGGACGAGCTGGGCTGGTTTTGGGATGCAGTGGGGGAGGGGAGATTTTGAGGCTGGTGAAGACGACATGTCCATCCTGGGCGTCCTGCAGTGCCATAATGATGCCACCCGAAGGTTGCAGGAACAGCAACTCATATTCTGCTTGGGAACCCTGCAGCCCAATGGTATCAATATGGATTTCACCAGCTTCACCTCATCCCGCCCCCTTGACCTGTCCCTCCTCCCTGGACTGACCTATCCCCTCCCTACCTCCCCACCCATACTCTCCCCTCCACCTATCTTCTCCTCTATCCATCTTCAGTCCACTTCCCCCTCTCTTTCTATTTATTTCAAAATCCTTTCCCCATCCCCCTTTTCTAATGAAGGGTCTAGGCCCAAAACGCCAACTTCTGCGCTCCTAAGATGCTGCTCGGCCTGCTGTGTTCATCCAGCCCCACATTTTGTTACCTCGGATTCTCCAGCATCTGCAGTTCCCATTATCTCTGACCACAGCCAAAATTTATATTTATACAGGGCCTTTAACATAGTAAAATGCCCCAAGGCTTTTCACAGGGGTGTTACCAAGCAACATTCAACACTGTGCCTCATTGGGTAACATTACGGATGGGTTTTTGAGGCTTATTTAAGAAGGAAAGGGAGGCAAATTCTCTTATGACCGAGAGAGGGGGTTTCAAGACTTTGACAGCTGAGAGCATGGCTGTTATTGCTGGAGCGACTAAAGCCGGGAATGTTGAAGATTTCAGAAGGAGGTTGCAGATACCTTAGTGTGTAATGGGGTTGATGGAGATTGCAGAGATCGGGCATGAGAGACAATGAAGAGATTGGGAAAAGAAGTCATTGCTTAATAGCGACTCAAAGTATTATATGGTGTAATATATGAGTGGATTAATGACAAAGTCATTAAATTTTGCAATATAATTCAGCTGATACCATGTCCTCCAGAATTAATTTGTCATATAATGATAAAGAAATGCCTTTTTGTTCACTTTATTTAATATGTTGTTGATGAATGATTCCCACACTGAATTCCTTTGCAGGAGTAAATTACTATACCCACCTGCAGTGGTAATGTATGTTCACAAAGATGCCTGGCATGAAGGATCAATGGGATCAAAACATAATGAGTGAAAATGAAGACGAGAGAGCTGAGAAGGTTCAATAAGAATTTCTTCCTAGCGACAGCTCTGCATCTTCATCACAGATAAATTGGATATTTTGTCAGTGTTGTGCTCAAAGAAAACAATGAGTTCAGTTGAGGGAGGCACTTTCGCTATTTTTTCCTCTCCATTCATGGGATGAGGATGTCGCTGGTCAAGCAGCATCTATTGTCCATCCCTAATTGCCCAGAGGACAGTGTAGAACCATTCACATTGCTTTGGGTCTGGAGTCACATGTAGGCCTGATCAGCTAAGGTTCCTTAAAGGACCCAAGTGAACCAAACAGGTTTTTCCTGACAATGGATTCATGGTCAACGTTTGATTCTTAATTCCAAATATTGTTTTTTTAATTGAATTCAAATTCTACCGTCTGCTGTGGCAGGATTCGAACCCGGGTCCCCAGAATGTTATCTGGATCTCTGGAATAACAATCCGGTGATAATACCACTAGGCCATTGCCTGCCTCTCAGGGGCATTTGAAATTCACATTTTAAATGACCAGATGGGTGTCTAGCAGTCACATTCTTGCATTCTTTGTGTTCACTGGGAAGTTTAGAAAGCATCCCACATATTGTCAGAGCGTCAAGATACCTGGAGCATATTTATAACCTTTTACATTTCAAAAGCTTCCAATCTTTCTGGCCCAGTTGGCTTCCGGTGTCCATTCCCAATCCCTGTGACATTCCTGTTCCTTCTTCCGTTCTCTGGCGAAAGAGGCAGTCATTAAATGAATACAGTTAGGAAACAGTTTCGGACCTGTCAGTTGCGCTCAGTGTACAGCACTAAAGACCTGAGACAACAATTATGGTAGATATCACACATGCAACACCATGAGGAACACATCTCTTGCTCACGACCTCACTGTTGCTTGTGGAAGCTTCTTCATGTTTGTTGGCTTACGATTTTTCCACATTGCATTAACAACCTCACTTCAAACAGTATTTTATCGGCTTTAATTAAACATTATCCAAGTGCGCTGTTGAAATTTACTAAGGATCCAAAATAGCACCTTCCAAACTCACAACAGCTAGAAGGACAAGGGCAGCAGATACCTGGGAACACCAGCCCTTGCAAGTTCCCCTCCAAGCTGCTTACCATCTTGACTTGGAAATATATTGCTGTTCTTTCAATGTCAAATTCCCAGGATTCCTCGTGAGTCAACCTACAGCAAGGGGACAGCAGTGGTTCGAGCACACAGCTCGTTGCCACCTTCTCAAGGAACAGGCTGTAAATATTGACTTGGCCAGTGGTCCTGGAGGGTGTGGGAGAGTGTTAGGGAGGAGGGTCCTGGACAGTTTGGGAGCTGGGTGAGGTGGCATGGAGGGTCCCAGGGGTATGGAGGTGCATGGAGAGCAGTGGGTGAGGGTATAGGGGGGTGGTGTTGGGGAAGATGTTGGAGGGGATGCAATGGGATTTGACCAGGGGCTGGGTTTGGTGATCTGGAAGGGGAATGGGGTTGGGATCTGACAGTGCTGTGGTGGAACTTTTCTTGGGGAGCCTGCTCATTGAGGCCCTCTGAGGGAAGTTCTTGAGCTCATTGTTTTGGGCCTCAGTTGGATAGGCTTGGGCTATCCTGAAAATTTGATGTTGTGAGCTCTGGCCAAGTGAAAAATGGTGGCTGTGAGATTCCAAATGTTTGAAACTGTGTTTCCCCTCTAAACCTTCACATTTCTTTAAATAGTGGTGGACTATCTACTGGTCGTTGAAGCCTGAATTCAATCCTGAAAAAGCCCAGTGCGAGAAAAAAACCTCTGTGGATTAAGTAGCAATCCTGCCAGTTACTGTCTCTCAGGTCTCCACCTTCCTCCCCTCACAACTGTCACAGCTCGTTCACCACCAAGCCCATTCCCTCCCTCTCTCAGATCCAGCAAACTGGGAAAGATGGTAGGAACAAGTCCAGGGAGCACTGGGCTAAAGGTGCACATTCTGCTTCTGAGGAACCATCCTCGGAATGATGGTCCTAAGCAGAGAGTGCTGGAACTGAAGGGAAACACATCCAAATTTTGCGAGCAATGGCCCATTCCATTACCAGGCTGCTTGCGGATACATACCCCGTATTATACCGTTTTGAACTGAGACTGTCAATTGTCTCAGAACATGACAGAGCAAAGTTGGTATTAACTGACTTCTAGTGAATTGAGGCATCAACGCTGCTAATCATCAACAATAACTGACTGCCCTTGAATCTTGGATAGTTACATTGCTGTAGCCAACACACCGTTTAATTATACATCCCCTTGGCATCAGGATACAGCCATGTGCTCAGGCATATCATCCATTAAAATATTCTTATCTGAGCAGTTGAATTGCACCAATACAACTGAAGCTATCCATCTTATAGTGAAGTTGTCACTGAGCTGTTGGTTAATATTTTCATTGATGCCTTGCTTGCCCCTATTCACACATGATCTTTTGAGTGTCTGCCTTAAACCAGTAGCAGCACACCATCCGAGAAGCCTGAAGGTTGTGGTTTCATCAACCAACTTGGAGCTGGGCTCATTTTTCCACGTGGTACTGAGACAGTGCTGCGTCACTGGCAGTTCCTTCTTTCGGCTGGAGTGTTAAGCCACTCTCTCAGTTTGACGTAAAAGATGCCCATGAGAAGACCTCAGAGCGATGGAGTTATCCCCAATGTTAGGGTCACCAATTAACGTTCAACAAACATGATGAGGAAGGTGGTTTAACCACTTGCTTTATGCAGTTCAGCTACATGTTAATTCAACTGTGGCTACACCTCAAGTGATTGTAAAGCACTTTGGGGCATTATGAGGGTATGAGAAAAAGCATTATTTAAATGCAACTCTCTTCAGTCTTCAGTTTTTCTTTCAGTTTCCTCGGAGCTGTCTTTGGATGTCATCGTTAAAGAAAAACCGCCACTCCTTCTCCAAATGGATGTTTTACAGTTGCACCTGTTGGCTGCCTTCGGAGTTTGCTTATGAAAATGCTATTTGTTGTTCACCTCGCCCTTAGTCCATGCTCATGAGATATTGTGAAAGTGGTGGCAACAGAGCACTTTGAGCATCACAGGTGAGAAGGCCCTGTCCATGTGACTTTGTGAAAGAGAAATTGTGCCTGAGCTTCCTGAGGTTGTAACTAGCATAAAGATAGAGCAATCAGTGGATAGAGTACACTCCTGAAAAGTGGCACGTCACACAATAACTTATTATAAAATTTAGGGCTCTTGAGAATGGGCGTAATATTTTAGCATGGATTAAGGACTGGCCAATAGACAAAGAGAGAGCGGGTAATGGCTCATATATGACAATGTGGTGGTTCAGTCTTTGGCCTCCAGCTGGTTACAACTGATTTTAATAAAACTGACTCTGAAGCTGTGAGATAGTATGGTGGGGTGTCTGACCAGAGCAGAGATCAAAATATCTACTGAAGCCTTTATTACAGAGAAAAATGTAGGGTTCTTGCATCAAGTCCACACTGACCCTCCAGAGAGCATTCCACCCCACCCCTGTAACTCCTTATTTCCCATGGCTAATCCACTATCCTGCATATCCCTGGACACTACGGGACAATTTAGCATGGCCAATCCACCTAACCTCTACATTTTTGGACTGTGGGAGGAAACCAGAGCACCCAGAGGAAACCCATGCAGACACGGAGAGAATGTGCCAACTCCACACAGACAGTTGCCCGAGGGCGGAATCGAATCTGAGTCCCTGGCGCTGTGAGGCAGCAGAGCTAACCATTGAGCTACCATACCATCACCCCCTTGGACTTTCCACTTAGATGCAACAACGAAGAAGGTACAACAAAGCCTCTTCTTCCTCAGGTGACTCAGGAAATTGGGCATGTCCATAAGATCCCTCAACAATTTCTACAGATGCACCATTGAAAGCAAACTGTCTGGGTGCAAACGGCCCGGTCTGGCAACTGCTCTGCCCAGGGCCGTAAGAAACTACAGAAGGTGGTAAATACAGCCCTGACCATCACGGAAGCCAACCTTCCATCCATGGGCTCCATTTATACATCTCGCTGCCACAGAAAGGCTGCCAACATCATCAAAGACCCATTGCACCTCGGTGATGATCTCCTGCAACCTCTTCCATCAGGCAGAAGATACAGAAGCCTGAACACAGGTACCAGCAGGTTCAGGAACAGCTTCTTCCCGGCTGTTATTAGACTGATGAATGGGCTCTTTAACTTCAAATAATGCTAACCTTGCTAATGTTGATCTTGCCTGGCACACATCCTGTACAATGTAACCTGTATGCCTCTGTCTGAGTTGTGCTGATCTGTTCATCCTTGCTTACTGTGCTCTTGGCTGTAAACAAAGCTTTTCACTGTACTTCGGTACACATGACAATCAATCAATAAGTCTCTGTGAGGCAGCAGTGCCACAAGACAACCTCCCACATGCACACAACATACAATGGTCTGAAATGATGTTATTAATCAGTGCATTATGGAATGTTATGGTGGTTTTCTTAGCAGTGCTCATGACAATACTCAGCCATTTGAGAGATGAGGTGGGTGAAATAGCATTTGGGTGAAGAATTATGAGCCAGCGGATTAAACTTGGAATATTTCTGTCTGTATGTTATCCTTCAAGATTGTTTTATACTGATAGCAGTTCGCCAGTGATGGTGGTCAGGTGCAGGGATTAAAACTTTGTTTCATCATTCTTGCGTGAAATCTCCAGAACTAGCCATTTACACAACTTGCCTTTTGAAAATGTGAAACTGAGATTTAAGTAGTTAGCAGTAACAAAGGAAGGATGCACTTCCCTGCTGACAAAAAAAAATGGAGTGTCTACAAAATTATGGCCCAGACCTTCTCATCTTTGAATTATTGGGAGACCAGACATACAACCGCAGATACATTTCAAGGCTCCATGGAAGTTCTGAAGCTCTGCCACCTTAGGAATTGCCAGGAAGTTTGAACTTCAGATGGGCAATTTCCCTGGTCTCCAGAACCTCCACAAAAATGTCCAACTAAGAGTTAGTATGGGAGATTTTAGACAATCCTGATGTACTTAGCTACATGTAAAGAAAATAAATTTGATTGCAACTTCTGCATAGCCATACTTACTAAACGATCCCTGATTATTAACTCAGTAATCCCTCCCCACGACTGGTTGGCCATCCAACTCTCCACCCACACTCAAAAAACCCCTCCCGCTCCAAATTTGACCTAATTGCATCACCATGTGCCCATCTGCCACTCTGCCCATTTTCCTCACGCACCCTTTCCTGTACACTCTCTTACCCATCCACCCACTCAGCTGCTCACCCATTCACTCAGTCACCCATTGGCCCACTCACTCACTCAGTTCCCAACCACTGATTCAGTAATGTGTTGAGAAGCTATGTAAATGTCCCAACAGTTTTTAGTGCATTAGTGCACACTTAGCAGAATAGGCTGGCCCTACCCCACAAGACACTCTTCCCCTGATGCCCCAGTGCTTATGAGGATGTCGCTCAATGGAAAGCCACGCTACATTGCTGGATGAATCAGGATTGGAAGACTTCTCCCTTTGGTCTATTGCAAATCCCTAACTTCCTCTCCTAATGTTTTTGTTCCTTCAATCACATGGGTCTAAGCTCTGGAATTTTTCCATATTCACTCAAGAGACGTAGGTGTTAATGGCTAGACTACCATTTATTACTTGTTGCTAGCTGTCCTTGAGAAGGTGGTGGTGAGCTATCTTCTTGAACTGCTACAGTCCACTTGCAGTAGGTTGACCCACAATGCCCTTAGGGAAGGAATTGCAGGATTTTGGCCCAGCAACACTGAAGGAGCAGCGATATATTTCCAAGTCAGGATGGTGAGTGGCTTGGAGGGGAACTTGGAGGTTGTCATGCATCTGCTGGCCTTGTCCTTCCAGATGGAAGTGGTCATGGGTCTGGAATTAAGTTCATAAATGTTTTTACTTGCCTCTCCTCCTTTAAACTTGTTGCTTAGAACCTATCTCTTTGGTAAGAGTTTCAGTTATGCGTCTTAAGTCCCAGGTTTAAGTATTTGTTTCATCATGCATCAATGAAGTGCCTGAACATTAAGAAGGCGCTATCAATGCTGTCTGCCATTGCCAGATATCTGTGCAATGCAATTCTCTGTAATTATTTTAAATAGCATCGGAAAGAGAGGAGGTCATTAGGATCGCTTCTGCCATTTATTGAGATCATGGCTGAACTGCAACCTAATTTCCCTATTTTTACCTATATCCTTTATTACTTTTCGAAAACAAGATTTATAAATCTCAGATTTAAATTTTATAATTGCTAATGGCACGGTGGCTCAGTGGTTAGCACTGCAGCCTCACAGCGCCAGGGACCCAGGTTCAATTCCAGCCTCGGGCAACTGCCTGTGTGGAGTTTGCACATTCTCCCCGTGTCTGCGTGGGTTTCCTCCGGGTGCTCCGGTTTCATCCCACAGTCCAAAGATGTGCTGACTAGGTGGATCGGCCATGCTAAATTGCCTGCAGTGTTCAGGGGTGTGTGGGCTATAGGATGATGGATCTGGCTGGGATGCTCCAAGGGGCGGTGTGGACTTGTTGGGCTGAAGGGCCTTTTCCCACACTGTAGGGAATCTAATCTAACTATCTTTTTTTGTACGAGAAGCCCACAGCTCAACTACTCTGTTTCCCACTTTGATTTCTAAAGTGCCCGGAGTCTCATTTTTAGACGATGCTCCCAAGCCCTGGACAGCTTGTCAAGGGAAGACAATTCTTTCCATCTACTCAATCTGATCTCTATAAAATCTTGATAACTGTGAGTGCCAGAAAAAGGAAATTTTATTATCTATTAAAATCAAGAAAAAAAGACATCAAACACGCATGCAGTTACAATAATGTTGTTTATAAAGAAGTGTGAGAGCCGCACAGACAGCGTCAAGTAAAGCCATGCAGTTTCAGATCCCTTAGAGTCTTCGAGTCTTAGATTTTAAACCTGAGGCCATAGTTGATTCGTAATTCACTCATATCCACGGTAGGTGTTTTCACTTCTCAGCCAAGGGCTGTTCTTCCAAGTTGGTTTTTCACTGTGGTCTATGTTTTAAGATGACAGAAACAGGCAGGCAGAGATTTTTCATCCTCCAAAAGTTCTCCCTAGATAAATATTTCCAAGATCTTTCCATTAGTTATGTTGGGGACGAATTTCCATGAAGCTTCTCCCAACTTCCGTCAGTAGCCTTGGTGAAATTCCCAGGGAAATGGAGTAACTGCTTGCATTTTAATCTGGTTGCATTTCAGGAGTTCATTCAATCTCCTACTAAGGTTACATTATTGGGGAAAAAAACAACTATGAAAAGTGCAGGTTGTAATATTCATCCATAAGGAAGACTGAAATTTCTGGATGACAGAAGACAAATGTCTATCTAGTTCACTTGTCCTATCACACTGTTATCACATAAAGTCACAGAGAGGTACAATACAGAAACATACCCTTCAATCCAACTGGTCCACGCCAAACAGATATCCCAAATGAAACTAGTCCCCCATTTGCCAGCATTTGGCCCATATCCCTCTGAACCCTTCCTATTCATATACCTACCCAGATGCCTCTTAAATGTTGTAATTGTACCAGCCTCCACCACCTCCTCTAGAAGCACATTCCATACTCATTACATACGCAACACCTTCTGCATGAAAATGTTGTCCCTCAGGTTCCCTTTAAATCTTTCCCCTCTCACCTTAAACCTACGTCGTCTAGTTTTGGATTTCCCCACCCTGGGGAAAAGACCTTGCCTATTTACCCTATCCATGCCTGTCATGATTTTATAAATGTTTATAAGGTTACCCCTCAGCCTGTGATGCTCCAGAGAAAGCAAAATAAAATGTTAAGAGTTTTGATATCTAATCTCAGTGATCTATTGCTAGAGCCAGGCATGATGGGAGGAAGATGTCTTTAAGAGACTTTACCTTTAAGGACACCAGATGCAGGGTCTATTTTAGGTTGCAAACACACATACCGGTCTGTGTGACTGAGTGTCACCAGTACTCACTGAACTCAGCTGTTCTGCAGTAATATTGTTTCATAAATTGTAATATATTGCTTCAAGTAATCGAAATCTAAGCCTACAGTCTGTCAATCTCAGAGCAGTGATTGATACTTACTGAAACTGAGACACTGAGACGGCAGGATGACCGGGTTGAAGCGGCCAGCAGTGTGAAGGGTCCATGGGTTTCTGTTTATTTACTTATTCTTTTGTGAGATCTGGGCATCACCGGCTGGGCCAGCATTTATTGCCCATCCCTAGGTGCCCTTGAAAATGTCTTCAGTGAAACAGCAAAAGGACTTTCTGCTGATGAATCTATGAAAAACTCCAAAGAGGAACAGTTTAAACTCCAAAAACAGAGCTGTAGAGCAGTGAATGTAACTTTTAACAAAAGCCTCCTTTAAAAAACAGCAGCAAAAATCCCCAGGAAAAAGAGACCTACCACTTCAAGCCCCAGCCCCACCTCCTATTTATCAGCCTCAACCCGCCTCCTTGACCTGTGCGTCCTCCCTGGACTGACCTATCCCCTCCCTAAGTACCCACCTACACTCACCTTTACTGGATCTATCCCCGCCTCTTTGACCTGTCTGTCTCGTCTCCACCTATTTGCTCCTTTATCCACCTTCCATCCGCCTCCCCCCGCTCTCTATTTATTTCAGAGCCCCCTTCCCCTCACCCATTTCTGAAGATGGGACCCGACTCGAAACGTCAGCTTTTCTGCTCCTCAGATGCTGCTTGGCCTGCTGTGTTCATCCAGCCCTACATCTTGTTGTCTCGTCCACAATGAAGACTGGTGAATTGGAGCTGCAAGAAGATTGTTATGAACATAAACCAGCCAGAAGAGGAAATATTTTGAGGCCTCAATAAAGTTTACTAAAAGTTGGGAATTTGTTTAAAGAAATTGAAAATGCCTGTGACTTCCATTTTGAAAAGAGAAAAGGGCACAAATTCATCATTTCATTTTAAGTTAAGGAGAAATTTAGAAAGAGATTGGTCTGCTATTTTGAGAAGACTGAACAGATTTAAGGACCTTGACAAAGGTTCATAGAAGATTCAACAGCTTTGTTGCAACACTAATGCTACATTGAAAACATTTGCGCTTTCAATTTAAAAACAAAAGGATCTTCTTCGAACAGAAAGAAATTTTTAAAAGACAGCAGAAAAAATCTGTCTGGTGCCTGATCAAAAACCTGATTTGGTGCCAGCAAGTGAAGGTTTAAGGCATTTTGTCAGAATGTCTAAAAAATGTCGTTGTTTAAATTGGGACACAGCAGACTTCCTAACAGAATGTAAAATGTTCAAACAGCATTCAGAGCTATGGTTTCTACATTTGGATATGTCTATTGGAGGAAAGTAAGTTAGAATGCACCAGACGCAGGAATGTTGCAATGAGAAAGAACCATCCATTGGCGCAAATAGATTGGGGAGTGAATGGAGCACCTTCAAGCCACAGTAAAGAGCATCTGATATCAAGCCAGAGCGCAAGACATGAAGTGAATGATGAACCAGAACCTGATGATGTACAATGTGAGACAAAGAATTGTGAATGCATGGCTCATTCTATCAATTTCATAAAAAAAACATTATTGCCAGTACACTATCTGAAGTGTTGTAAAAAATTCAAATTATCTGTCTTCAAAACTGGTGACTATCCATTATTCAGTAAGATCGGACAGGGACAAGCACCAAGATGCTTGTCCTGGAAATTTGAAAAAAAATCTACGTACCCACACATGGGAAGCTCTGATGAAATCTATGAATATAAAATTCTCACATGTAACAGTTTGATATTTATATGTGGAGAATTAACAATGCAGGAGTACAGGTACAATCAAACCATCTGAAATGACATAGATATTCCACATCATATACACTGCTGAACCAGCAGTATCTGATATATCAGTGCATTCTCACCTCACACCAGGCACAATCCATGTAATTAATCAAACAGCTATGAAGGTGATTGCTTTGAGGTATTATTGCTGGACATTAATCCTGAGACACAGGTAATGTTCTGGGCCCTGGGTTTGAATCAGATAGTGGCATTGGAATTCAATAAATATCTGGAATTAAGAGTCTAATGATGGCCGTGAATCCATTGTCGATTGTTGGGAAAATCCCATCTGGTTCACTAACGTCTTTAGGGAAGGAAACTGCCATTCTCACCTGGTCTGGCCTGAATGTGACTCCAGGCCCACAGCAATGTGGTCGACACTTAACTGCCCTCTGGGCAATTAGGGCTGGGCAACAAATGCTGGCCTAACTGGTAATGCCTTCATCCTGAAAATAAATAATAAAAAAAATTCAGAGACTCTACAGAAACTACAGCAGACTATTTAAAAAATACACATTTTCTCAGAATGGAATACATAAGGAAAACCAAATGTCTCCCTTACTTCTGAATTAGCAAATCAAAAACCTCAGCTCTCTGCTTTGGAGAGAAAAATGCAAATTTAAGAGGAAAAGGCAAAACTCAGGATAAATACAAACTTGAGATTACAATCTCAGAAATCATTATGATTTTAAAGGATATCTCTGCACGGCTCACAGAGCTGAATAGTGAGAAAATAAACAGGATGAATTAATAGCTATATATCACCAAGCCAATGGTAAGGCCTAGAACAACACACACATAAGAGAGCAGGCTCAGCAGGAGCAGCCACTGAAACATTAGCCTGAGTCCAGAGCAATGCTAGAGGGTATAGTAGGTTTGCAAAAAACAGATGGAAATGTATATTATACTTGGAAAGGAGCTGAAAACTGTCAGAGGACAACCATTTCAGAAGCAAATGATGCAACTGAGAGAGAAGTCAAGTGGAACAAAGAGGAAATCAAACAGGTCCAAAAACTTGCCAAAAAGAAATAAACACCTGTACAACAAGAACAACAGATAACATCACAATGATTCTTGAAATTAAAGGCACCTCCTGTCAAAATCACCTTCATGACATTTAGATTTTTTTTGGCAAATTACATGCACATTATACAGACTCAGAGGCTGACTTGTTATTGTAAATAGTTAAACTTCCTTTTGGAAAGGAGGGGAATGTTGTATGTGTATCTTTGCCTTTATGAAACCTTAGCTTTAAAGACCCCAGATACTATATATAAGGCTGCAAGCTCACCTATATGTTAGTCTGACTGAGAATGCAACTAGCACATGCTGTTTTGCTGCAATCTCTGTTTTTATAACTTGAAAAGTGTTTTAATAGTTTAACAACATTGTGTCATCTAATTAATCAAATTCGATCTTTAGACAAAGATTAACATGACAATGAGGAGCTTTGGGAATTTTAGGTCCTCAGGAAGTGAGGCCAGTTTTCACATTTTAAAGAATTAAAACAACCTTCACTATATTATTTGTAGTCTTGGTCTCGATTCTCCTATGTATGGCTTACTACAGTTGCACCTAAGACAACCCCTTCACATTGCTTGGGGTTTTTGTTTGCTCTTACAGCACTTGGGATCACAGTGCGATGGAGTGCTGGACGAGGCTGGGTACAAACCAAAAGGTCTGTATGGGCCTGAGAGGCAGTGGCACAGTTCCCACCCCTAATGGGCCTGTCAGACACATTCTCTCACCCCACCCCCTGCATCTCTTACCAACTCATGTGGCATCTCAGACCCCTTAGGCTCCCACACCCCCTCAGTCCATTAGATCCCACCTCATCAATATAGCGATGCCATCTCAAATTCCTATGGACCCCATGTATCCAGTATTACGATCCTTACAAGCAATGCATAGCTATGGGAATTTTTTTTAATAGCAGTTGACAAAGAATTAGACCTGTAGCAGTCTAAGAAAACCATCACTCAAACACATTGTTTTTGATGCCAGTAAATGATCTGTTTTCCATAGGAGAACGTGGTAATGCTTTAAGTGGCTTTAATGTTGCAAACAAGTGGCTATGTACTCTACTGCTACTGTTAGAACAGTTGTCAATTCTAAATCTGGGACAGAGGCATTGAGTACTGCACCATGTAAACAGGCAGTTTGGCCCAACTCGTCCATGCCGACCAGATAGCCTATATAAATCTAATCACGTTTGGCAGCATTTGACCAATATCCCAATAAATCTGTCCTATTCATATCCCCATCCAGATGCCTTTTAAATGTTGTAATTGCACCAGCCTCTACCACTTCCTCTGGCAGCTTGTTTCAGACACGCACCACCCTCTGTGTGAAAATGTTGCCTCTGAGATGCCTTTGAAATCTTTTCCTTTTCACTTTAAACCTATGCCTTCTAGTATTGGATTCCCCCACTCTGGGGAAAAGTCCTTGGCTGTTTATCCTATCCATGCCCCTTGTGATTTTATAAACCTCTATAGATGTACCCTTCAGCCTCCGATACTCCAGGGAAAAAAAGCTCCAGTCTATTCAGCCTCTCCCTGTAGCTCAAACTCTCCAACCCTGGCAACATCCTTGTAAATCTTTTCTGCACCCTTTCAAGTTTAAGGGAGGGAGGCCAGGACAATAGACTTTGTTTGTTAAGCAAAAGTGTTAGGGGATATGCATTAGTCCACAGATGAGCCATGATCTCATTGAATGGTGGAGCAGGCTTGATAAGGGTGAATGGCCTCATGCTGTTCCCATGTTCCTATGTCCCTACTCTGAAGCCATCAGAGATAGAGTATGTTATTTCTACAACTTTAATTCGATGAGCTGTTCCCTGGGCAGTGGTGTCAAAAGACCAGCAGATTTTAGAATTCGGCTGTGGTCATTATGAATGCTTTGCTATCAAAATGTTAGCTTCCAATACCAAAGCCTGAAATGAAAAGAACAGATGGCAGCTTTTCCATTTCAAAGCAGATGGTCTGTCAATCAGTAGGGGGCAATAGAAGCTTGCTTTTTGATTTACCTTTCAAAACCAGGAGAATGCTATTTTTCCGCAATCAAAGCTTTCTGTACTCTTACATTCCAGTGCCAAGCATGACCAGGAAGGTTTACCAGCATATTTTTGCAAGCATTATGGCGATGGAACACAAATGTTAGTGCATGTTGAAACTTGCACTTGGTGAGCAATGTAATCAGAACAGGAAAGGGGCCTATGATGAATCATTGCTGTAAAAATATATAAATATTGCAATAGAGCATCTAATAGTGGCATTTGAAATCATGAAAACATTTTATACTTTGCTTTGAGAATATTGCTGATTCCTCAATAGACTTGCAATGCCTAAGAAATTTCAAGAGTTTTTTTTGGTGGGGGAGGGGCTTATGAAACCTGTACCAGTGCCTGAAAATACTGGGGGTGGTGGGGGTGGGGGGTGGTGTGGTGAGTGTGAATACAAATTTCCAGTGGTCTTCACAGTAAGGAGCCCAAACGTAACAGATGATTTGCATTTTGCGCCCTAAGCCTTCCTGACTTGGGGAAAACACACTGTGGTCAGGATGTCCAAGGAAAATAGTTCTGAATATGTGGAGACCCAAATCACACTTCCAAGGTTCATCCTATCCTGCAAAAGCACAGGTTACATCCCCAACACTTGGTGAACAGCACCTTTGTACTCAATTCTCACTGTTTAATTCTGTCTGTAGCTCAGCAGGCTCACCCTCTGTACTTTTCTTCACCCTGCACCCCTCTGAGATACTTGTGCTCCTTTCATTCTGGTTTCCTGAGCATTCCTGATTTACATCCAGTTTTAGTTAGTGGCTGTGTTTTCAGCTGCCAGAGCCCCAAGCTCTATAATTCCTCCCCTTAAGCTTTCTCCGTCTCTTTTCTTCTTTCAGGATATCCCTAAAACCTATCTTTTTTGCCCAGACATTTCCTCACCTGCTCCGATATCTCCCTCCATGTCTCCATGTCAAATTTTATTTCATAATATTCCATAAAATGATCTATAGTACAATGTTTTATGACATCCAAGGTGCTACATAAATATAAGTTGTTGCTCTGGATTGAAGTTCCCTTCAGTTGAAATTCTGGGATTGACCTTCTTGACGACCTACGACCACTCTAATATGAAGAATATCGACCTCTCAACTCTTCCAGGAAAACGTGGCGTTCCTGTTGTCCTTTGCACCTTTACCACATGCTCCATCCTGGAAACCTTGTTCTTCTGCAGTATCAACTTCATCAGCATCTGGATTATGACAACTTTCTTCTATGTGGCTTCCCTTTAAGGAGGACAGCTGCTCTATGTGGTCTCTGAACAAGGCTACTCTGGGCACAGTGACACTTGGCAGTGTAACAAAAGCAGCAGCGTCCCACAACCTGTTGGGTGCATACCACCCACCCTGATCAGGACACACATGTCACAATCCCCTGCCCTAAATCCCTCGCGGCTGAAAATCAAGGCAAGTAAATTTCGGCTGGAATCAGCATTCTAACAGATTGAAATCACAGGCTCAAGTGAATTCAAAAGATTTGGACACCTGAAGGTCTGAGTTCAAGTCCAAACAGTACAGAGGAGCATTAACATGTCCAAACAGATTGATTTTAAAAAGAATATCAGAGATTTAAGTCTAATCTGGCTCTTCCATCCAAATGAAACCTGTTAATCACTACTTTTCACTCTAATATTCTGAGCACTATAGTCCTTATCTTCATTCAATAATATAGGCCAATAAAACCAACTGAAACAGTTTAAAATGTGATCTGTGACCAGGCAATTATCTTGTAACATTCTGTGAATTATCTATTGAGGTGATAAAGTCTCTCAGGTTCATTTTTCTATATAATGTTCAGCCATAAAGTAACATTGCTCTCAGGTCATTTTCCTAATCTTCAGATCATTAATTGGCAGAACCAACCTCAGATTTGTAAGGTATTTGCAATGACTGGGAGGCTTTTAATTCTGAAGGTTAATTTCCTTTCACACTGTTCTGATTATAAACAAAAACGACAGAAATGAAAGCACTATCCTATATGTGAGACTATACAATGGAAATGAATTACAAAATGAGCAGAATTATATTAATGTGTGCAAGTCAATTCAGTCGCAGGTTGAATCTTTTTGAAATGTGAGAATTGGGAGACTGACCAAATTGTTTAACGCTCTTGCTTTTCTGGAAAGATTAAATCACCCAATATTGAAGTTGTTTTGTTTTGTGTTGGATCCCTGGCACCTTTGACACATCCACACAATTCACACACAGGCTTCATTGTTGCTGCATATTCTAACTAAGCATCCCAAAATCTTGATGCAGGCACCAAATAATGTGGCAACCCTTTTCTGATGTATTGATTTCACTGGTGCCTGAATTACAGAGAACACCAGGTCAATATCGCAGAAGTGACAGTTATTGTTTAGCAGCCCTGCCTTTTGAGCCAGAACGCAAGAGTTCATGTTCTACTCTAGGGCTGTTGGCCAAAGAAAGTGCATTCATAACGCTGCTAACTTGTCTCAACTTGCACACCTTTCCAAGGGCAGGAGATAAGAACTGCCTGATAAGAGATCCCTGGTCAGCCCTGTTGTGGAAAGATAATGGAGACTCTACCAACAATTATGGATGGCTACAGCAGGAACGCATGCACATAGACTCCTCTGGGACTTGTTGCTTCAGTCAACTGGACAGCAGGTGTGGATCATGTCACAAACGTACATTCACACATTAAAATTCAAGCCCCTTGTGTCTACTCTTTACGTAAGATCTTGGGAAATCTGATTTATCCTTATTCCCACCATTAGCCTCAGTAATCTTCCAACCCCAGCTTTATCAAGAATCATTCTACCCCTGCCTTAAAACTATTCAAAGATTCTGCTTCCACATGCCTTTGGAGGAAGAGAGATCCAAAAACGCATGGCCATCTTTGAGAAAAAGAGTCTTCTTTTTCCCATCTTCGTTGTGCAACTGCTCATTTTTAAACACTGTCCCCCTCGTTCGAATTCTTCAACAAGCTGAAACATTGTCTCCATGTCTATTCTGTCAAGATCTCTCCAAATTTTATATGTTTCAATTAAGCCGCTTCTTACTGGGCTAAGCTGCAGTAGATAAAAGTTGAGCTGGTCCAACTGTTCCTTATAAGACAATGCACCCATTCCAGGTCACGTAAGCATTCTCTAAATTGCTTTCAACACACTTATATCCTTTCTTAACTAAGGTAAGCAACACAGTAAACAGTGCTCTTAATGTGGTCTCACCAAATCTCTGTAAATTGAAACATAATCACTTTACATTTATGTTCATTCCAATTCGAATCCAATAAGTTGAAACCTGCCTCCTTGCAATAACTGTGGTAGAAGTTAGGCCCTGCAGACCAGACATACCTTTAAGTAGAAGATAACAGCAAGATAATATAAGATAAAGAACATCTGGAGATCTAAAACAAAAACAGAAATTGTTGGCAAAACTCAAGATGGTCTGGCAGCATCGGTGGGAGTCAGCGTTTCGAGTCTGGTGACACTTCATCAGAACTGATTACGGCAAAATTGAACTTTACTGTCACATGTACTCAACAAGTATCGTGAAAAGTTTACACCTCCTGACTTACATCTTCGGTACAAAGTTACCTGGGTACAGATTCCTCAGTTACAAGATCTGAAGAAAATAGAGAAATAAAAGTCCAGAATGGTGGTCTTCCAAGCCATACCACACTGGTACCTAGCCTCCAGTCCACACCAGCCCCTGGCTCTAGAACAAGCCAGTCTTCATCTTGAAGATCATGAGGGTGATGGACCTGCATTAGTTTCTATTAGGACCTCAATCAAGATTGATTCACTTTCAAATTCCAGATTATAATTCATCATAAGAGTTTAAGGTTTACAATTAGAGTGCCCATTGTGTAGCGAGTGATGAGGCAGAGGAGAGGTGCAAGTTTTAATTTAGTGGCAGTTTCCTGCCTATAAATGCATTGCCTGGTTTCTTTAAATTGGATTTGAAATGATGGTGATATTCATACCTCAAGAATGAATTACAAAAACAGCTCTTCACTTAGAAACTTGACTCTCTGCCCTATATCATAAGAACATAAGAACTAAGATCAGGAGTGGACCATCTGGCCCCTTGAGCCTGCCCCACCATTTAATAAGATCATGGCTGATCTTTTTGAGACTCAGCTCCACTTACCCGCCCACTCACCATGACCCTTAATTCCTTTACTGTTCAAAAATGTATCTAGCCTTGCCTTAAACACATTCAGTGAGGTAGCTACAACTGCTTCACTGGGCAGGGAATTCCACAGATTCACAACTCTTTAGGTGAAGAAGTTCCTCCTGACTTCAGTCCTACATCTGCTTCCCTTTATTTTGAGGCAATGCCCTCTAGTCCTAGTTTCACCTGCTAGCAGAAACAACCTCCCTGCCTCCACTTTATCTATTCCCTTCATAATCTTATATGTTTCTACAAGATCTCCACACATCCTTCTGAATTCCGATGACTATAATCCAGCCTACTCAGTCTGTCCTCATAATCCAACCCAGTCAACTCTGGAATCAACCGAGTGAATCCCCTCTGCACCCCCTCCAGTGTTAGTAAATCCCTTCTCAAATAAGGAGGCCAAAACTGCACACAGTACTCCTGGTGTGGCCTCACCATGACCCAATACAGCTGCAGCAAAGCCTCCCTGTTTTTAAACTCTGTCCCTTTAGCAATGGCAGACAAAATTCCATTGCCTTTTTAATTACCTGCTGCACCTGCAATCCTACTTTTAGCGATTCAAGCACAAGGACACCCAAGTCCCTCTGAACAGTAGTGTGCTGCAATTTTTTAACCATTTAAAACACAGTCTATTTTCCTGTTATTCTTACCAAAATGGATGACCTTACACTTATCAACATTGTACTCCATCTGTCAGACCTTTGCCCACTCACTTAGACTATTTAAATCCCTCTGCAGACTTTCAGTATCTTCTGCACACTTTGCTCTACCACTCACCTTAGTGTCATCTGCAAACTTTGACACACCACTATTAGTCCCTGGCTCCAAATCGTCAATGTAAATTGTTCACAGTTGCGGTCCTAACACTGATCTCTGAGGCACACCACTGGATGCTAGATAACAAAGCGTGGAGCTGGATGAACACAGCAGGCCAAGCAGCATCTCAGGAGCACAAAAGCTGACGTTTCGGGCCTAGACCCTTCATCAAGGGTCTAGGCCCGAAATGCCAGCTTTTGTGCTCCTGAGATGCTACTTGGCCTGCTGTGTTCATCCAGCTCCACACATTGTTAACTTGGATTCTCCAGCATCTGCAGTTCCCATTACCACTGGATGCTAACCTGCTTTTGATCTGTAAGTGTTTAATGGTATTTTTCCTTTGACTTACGATCTGTCCACTTTTTTATACAGAGCTGCTCAGCATTGTGTGTGTGTGTGTGTGTGTGTGTGTGTGTGTGTGTGTGTGTGCGCGCTGCGTGTGTCTGTGAACGTGTGTGTGTTTGTGTGTCTGTGTGTGTGTGCGTGTCTCTGTGTGTTTATGTGTGTGTGTGTCTGTGAATGTATGTGTGTGGCTCCGTGTGTCTCTGTGCATGTGTGTGTCTGTTTGTGTGTGTGCTGTGCTTGTGTGTCTGTCTGTGTACAAACAAAGAACATTGAACATTACAGGGCAGTACAGGCCCTTCAGCCCTCAATATAGCATTGACCTGAGAAACCAATCTAATCTACACTATTCTGCTATCATCCATATGTTTATACAATGACCATTTAAATGCCCTTAAAGTTGGCTGTTGTAGGCAGGGCATTCCACGCCCTTACTACTCTCTGAGTAAAGAACCTACCTCTGACATCTGTCCTATATCTATCACCCCTCAATTTAAAGCTATATCTCCTTGTACTAGCCATCACCATCCGGGGAAAAAGGCTCTCACTGTCCACCCTGTCTAATCCTCTGATCATCTTGTTTATCTTTATTAAGTCACCTCTTAACCTTCTTCTCTCCAGTGAAAACAGCCTCAAGTCCCTCCGTCTTTCCTCATAAGACTTCCCTCCATACTAGGCAACATCTTGGTAAATCTCCTCTGCACACTTTCCAATGCTTCCACATCCTTCCCATTTTACGGTGACCGGAACTGTACGCAATATTCCAAGTGCTGCCACACCAGAGTTTTGTACAGCTGCAACATGATCTCATGGCTCTGAAACTCCATCCCTCTACCAATGAAACCGAACACACCGTACACCATCTTGACAACCCTATCAACCTGGGTGGCAACTTTCAGGGATCTATGCACATCGACACAGAGATCTCTCTGCTCATCTACACTATCAAGAATCTTACCATTAGCCCAGTACTCTGTATTCCTGTTACTCCCTCCAAAGGGAATCACCTCACACTTTCCTGCATTAAACTCCATTTGCCATCTCTCAGCCCATCTCTGCAGCTTATCTATGTCCCTCTGTAACCTGCAACATCCTTCCACACTATCCACAACTCCACCAACTTTAGGGTCATCCGCAAGTTTACGAACCCATTCTTCTACACCCTCATCCAGGTTATTTATAAAAATGACAAACAGCAGTGGGCCCAAAACAGATCCTTGTGGTACACCACTAGTAACACAACTCCAGGATGAACATTTCCCATCAACCACCACCCTCTGTCTTCTTACAGCTAGATATTTTCTGCTCCAAACCGCTAAATCACCCTCAATCCCATGCCATCATATTTTCTGCAATAGCCTACTATAGGGAACCTTATCAAACACTTTAGTGAAATCCATATACACCACATCAACCGCTTTACTCACATCCACCTGTTTGGTCACCTTCTCAAAGAACTCAATAAGGTTTGTGAGGCACGACCTACCCTTCACAAAACTGTGTTGACTATCCCTAATCAAATTATTCCTTTCTAGATGATTATAAATCCTATCGCTTATCTGTATGTCTGTGCATCTGTGTATGTGTGTGTCTGTGAATGCGTGTGTCTGCCTGTGTGGCTCTGTGTGTGTGTGCATCAGTGTGTTTGTGTATGTGGGTATGTGTGTTTGTGGGTGTGTGTGTGTGTGTGTGTCAGTGAATGTGTGTGCATGCCTGTGTGTTTGTGTGGCGCTGTGTGTCTGTGCATGCATCTGTGTGTGTATGTGCATCTGTGCATGTGTGAGCGTGTGTGTATGTGTGTGTGAGTGTGTGTGTTTGTGTGCGTGTGTCTGTGTGTGTGTCTGTGTGTGTATGTGTGTGTGTGTCTGTGTCTGTGTGTGTGTGTGTGTCAGTGAATGTGTGTGCATGTGAGTGTGTGTGTGTGTGCCTGTGTGTGTGTGTGTCAGTGAATGTGTGTGCATGCCTGTGTGTTTGTGTGGCTCTGTGTGTCTGTGCATGCATCTGTGTGTGTATGTGCATCTGTGCATGTGTGAGTGTGTGTGTCTGTGTGTGTGTGCGTGTGTGTCTGTGTGTATGTGTGTGTGTGTGCGTGTGTGTCTGTGTGTGTGTGTGTGTGTGTCTGTGTGTGTGTGTGTGTGTGTGTGGGTGTGTGTGTGTGTGTCAGTGAATGTGTGTGCATGCCTGTGTGTTTGTGTGGCTCTGTGTGTTTGTGCATGTATCTGTGTGTGTCTGTGCATGTGTGAGTGTGTGTGTGTGTGTGTGTGTGTGCGTGTGTGTGTGAGTGAATAGGTGTGTATGCCTGTGTGTTTGTGTGGCTCTGTGTGTCTGTGCATGTATCTGTGTGTGTCTGTGCATGTGTGAGTGTGTGTGCGTATGTGTGTATGTGTCTGTGTGTGTGTGTGTGTCAGTGAATATGTGTGTATGCCTGTGTGTTTGTGTTGCTCTATGTGTCTCTGTGTGTGTCTATGCATGTGTTTGTGTGTGTGCGCCTCTGCATTTGTGAGTATGTGCGTGTGTGTGTGTGCGTGTGTGTATGTGCGTGTGTGTGTTTGTGTGTGTGTGTGTGTGTGTGTTTGTCAGTGAATATGTGTGTATGCCTGTGTGTTTGTGTGACTCTGTGTGTCTGTGCATGCCTGTGTGTGTGTGTGTGTCTGTATCTGTGTGTGTGTGTGTGTGTGTGTGTCAGTGAATATGTGCGTATGCCTGTGTGTTTGTGTGGCTCTGTGTGTCTGTGTGTGTGTCTATGCATGTGTTTGTGTGTGTGCATCTCTGCATTTATGTGTGCGTGTGTGTGTGTGTGTGTGTGTGTGCGTGTGCGTGTGTGCATCTGTGTATGTGTGAGTGTCTGTGTGTGTGTCTGTGTGCATTTGTGTGTGTCTCTGTGTGTGCATGAGTGTGTGTGTGTGTGAATCTGACTGTATCTGTGCACATGTGTCTGTGAATGTGTGTGCGTGGCTCTGTGTGTCTGTGTGTGCGTGGTGTGTGTGTGTGTGTGTGTGTGTGTGTGTGTGTCTGTGTGTGTGTGTTTGTGTAGCTCTATGTGTCTCTGTGTGTGTGCGTCACTGCATTTCTTTCATACAGAACCTGAATTGGCAGAAAAGCAACTGATCAGAGTGGAATGCAAGCTGTGAGATCGCATATTTTAAAATTCAATTTCTTTTTGGCAGTGCATATAATTACACTTTCTGCTGCCTTGACAGAGACAAACATCAAAACAGAATTAAGAATACTAAAGCTGCTTTAGCGCAGACACTTCAAGAAACAGCATTGTATATGTAATTTTGGACTCTCCAAATATTCAAACCACTCTGTTTATAGCACAAGGTATGAACAACAAGATCAGGACTGTACAAAAATATCACAGCCTAGAGTGAATGGGAAATAGAAGCAAAAGTGGGATAGAAAAGAGATGGGATTGAGGTGAGAATGAGATTGAAGTAAGGATAGCTATGTAGCAAAAGTGCCAGTGAAGTAAGAGCGGGACCGAGAGAAGAGCGAAGTTAGAGACAGTTGTATAATCAGGAGCTCGGTGGGATTCAGGACAGTTGTGGGTTTCGGGTAGGAGTGAAATACTGATGCAAGATGTGACTTAGCAGCAGAGATTGAACTGCTGTGAAATGGGGCTGGAATGCACCAAGGGAATGAGTAGGGTCCTGAAGAGTAAAAAAATAGTTCCTAACATGTTGAAACTTCACTTTTCAGCAGAGAATGCAGATGGACATTGAGTCTTCCCATTCTGCTGAGGTATTTTTGTGGTCCCACTAACAGCATAAATATCTCAACTGCATGTGATAGATGTTAATGTGACACTAAAATGAGGAACAGGTTACAGAATATAAAGGAAGAGAATGTGTCTTGCTTTTTCTGCAGTGTAGCTCAATCTAGCAAGTCATTGCCTTTCACAGAGTAACCATCATGATGAACATTCTGACATTCTAAATTCATAAATTATACCTTCAGATGAATCGCCCTCTCTGAACGTTCAGAGATGCTGTCATATTTTGTGTAAGAGAGATTGAAGAGGAGGAGGACATGATGGAATAAGGCAGTTGATACAACATGTCCATCAAGATGGGAGACAGTTGTATAGCTGACAGTACAAAAATGGCTAATACAATGATACATTTCTTGAATGACCCTCAATTTTGCAACTAAACAAAACGGTGAGCTCAACTCCAATTTACCTGCATCCTGAAGGGATACCACAGTCAAAAGGCTCATAATGTGTCTTCATGGCACTCATTCTAGATTTAGATAGAAGGAAATTGGTTATGTCATCAATTGCATTTTGTCGAGCCATAGATCTAATTCTGCTTGCTGTACAGAGGGCAGAAAATAAGATCTCTGACTCCAGCATTGGCAGTTCTTACTATCTCTCAGAAAATAAGATCTTGTATATCTGTAGTTTCCCTCACATCTCAAAATGCTTCACAGTCAGTTAAATATAACTTGAAATGTAGGCCAGATTTTTCCCCACCTCTCTGCCACTATCAAACAGACACCGTTGACCCCAATCTGGAAATCTCTCAGCCAAATATGGCACCTACCATTTTCGGAGGAAGTGTGAGTTACAAATTACCCAAACTGCAGCTGCTAACAGGCATACCAGGCCCTCATTAGTCAGGAGTGGCTAACATGGAATTTGCAGATCAGACCTGGTCAGAGCAGATCTACATCCTGAGGAGTTGTTTGGCTAGATAATAAGGGTTAATCCTGGCATGTAGCCCTGGGATAACTTTGCAAGAGATCAGATGCCCTTTGGGATAGTTAAAGTTAGACATGAATGTGTGCAAAATAAAATAATTGAAAGAAGCAAAAGCAACTGTAAGCCGATACTCCTTAGATATTTACAAATAAAGCTACCTATGAGTTAAACAAAAATTATTGCTACCTTTTCATTCTCTTTGTTCATATAAACTTGAGGGCTATCATTATCAGATTAAACTGAATCATTGCTTTCATAACCCTCAACTATTACAATGAGTTGCCTCTCAGTTCACAGATTTAATTGACAAATGCAAATAGCTATAGTGGCTGAAATGGGAAAATGAGTTTTGAAACTTGTTTTTATGAGGGACTAAGCACTTGATTTTTTTTTAAATTAAGAGTTAGGTAGTTGAATGAAAGTAAATTTCATGAATGGGTTTTTTTTTATGAAGGAGAGATATGTTTGATAAATGTAAATACTGCAATAGACACTTGGAAACGTATTTTATTTTAGTTTTGGAGTGAGATCTGCTCAGCATGGATAGCAGATACATCGGCATGGAGGGAACAAAGGCACAATGGTGATGGGTGGGAATCATGGGCTGGCATTGGTCAATACTGGGTTGCCATAGGCACTACAAGGGGCAATGGGGATTAGATCGAGGCATACGTTGGTATGGAGAATTGGTGGAGGGGGTGAGGTAGAAAGGAGGGCACGTGTGGCTAGAGAAGTGGGTAGATGGGCACGAGGTGGCATGGAGGATATAAAGGATCATGACTTGATTTAAGGTTTAGATTAGTATGGACTGGCATGGATGGGGCATGTGTGGGGACAATGATAGGGTAAGGACTGGATCTTATCTTATAGAACATTTTTTAAAAATCTTGATCAACTGCTGGCAGGGTGGGACGGGGTCTCTACCCAGCAGGCTTCACGCTCAGTCCTGGGCCTCACCCAGTGACGCTCTACGAGCACTCGTGGAACGAATATCTGATGTTCTGGGCCACTTTATCGGATCAGGTTTATGGAGTGAGGAGTTGGTCTGACTCTGTCACACCGAGCTGGGATTAAATAGTCAGAGTATTGTCAATATTGTTTTAATGTGGGAAACACAGCAGTGGGTTTGGGAACAGCAAGATCCCACAAACAACAATGTGCTAATGATCAGATTTTAGATGGTGGTTACAGGCATGGGTTTGGCATGGGGGTCAGGGGTGGGGTGAGGATCCCCTACTGTTTTAAAAATCCCCCTAGGAGAGAGAGTAGGGCCTCAATTTAATTTTCCCACCAAACGGGAGCACCTCTTCTTCTTTGCGGTGCCTCATTGAGGTGTCAGTCTAGCTGAGGTTCTCAAGTCACTGTGTGGAGAACCCACAAGCTGCTGGATCTCCCTGTAAAAGTGTTTCAGCTCAGTCAGAGGCGCCATGACCTTGTGTAGCATTAGGCATGTTAGCTGGCTTTGTCAATCACTGCAGGTTCCTCATTAATAGAGAAGGTATATTACGCTGGGGGGGGGGGGTGGTGCAGGGGAGGCATAGAACATAGAACATAGAACAATACAGCGCACTACAGGCCCTTCAGCCCTCGATGTTGCACCGACCTGTGAAACCAAACTGAAGCCCATCTAACCAACATTATTCCATTATCATCCATATGTTTATCCAATGACCATCTAACTGCCCTTAAAGTTGGCTAGTCTACTACTGTTGCAAGCAGGGCATTCCACCCCCTTACTACTCTCTGAGTAAAGAACCTACCTCTGACATCTGTCCTATATCTATCACCCCTCAATTTAAAGCAATGTCTCCTCATGCTAGCCATCAACATCTGAGAGAAAGGCTCTCACTGCCCACCCTATCTAATCCTCTGATCATCTTGTATGTCTCTATTAGGTCACCTCTTAACCTTCTTCTCTCTAAAGAAAACAGCCTCAAGTCCCTCAGCCTTTCCTCATAAGACCTTCCCTCCATACCAGGCAACATCCCAGTAAATCTCCTCTGTACACTTTCCAATGCTTCCGCATCCTTCTTATAATGCAGTGACCAGAACTGTATGCAATACTCCAAGTGCAGCCGCACCAGAGTTTTGTACAGCTGCAACATGACCTCATGGCTCCAAAACTCAATCCCTCCACCAAGAAAACCTAACACACCGTACGCCTTCCTAACAATCCTCCCAACCTGGGTGGCAACTTTCAGGGATCTATGTACATGGACACCGAGATCTCTGCTCATCCACACTTCCAACTTCTTTAGTAAACCATCTTGACAAGGATTTCAACTTCAGGGAGGCAGTAATGGTTCTGCACACTGACTATAAACGCAGCCAAGTGACCTCTGCAGATTATTCTGATGAAATTGTGGTGCTGACCTTAAATACCGGTACAGAGGTGTCTGCCTGATTTTACGACCAATTCTATGGAGGTCTCCACCACTACAATGTGTCTCGATTCAGAAAAGTACTTTTTGTAATGTTTTCAATCAGCAGATCCCTCTTCTGTCATTGGATTAGGTACTACACCATAAGCTTAGGTTTGAGACATTCTGCTCAATGTGAAGGTGATGTCAAGAACTGTCTTTAGGCTTCATAGTAACACTGTTTATTAAATATTTAGGGCTAAATATTGCGGTACATGCTTATTATGGCCATACTAGGCTCTGATTTCATGCTTACATTATAGAACGGCCAATCTATCTACATCATGTCTTTATCTCCATGTTGTAGTCTACTCTGGTGCAGATTTCCGTAGTGTTCCATCTTCACCCACATTGTGTTATTTATACTCGGACATGTGCAGTTCTATGATATCATCGCCCGATTGCTCCAGGGTCAACTGGGGGATGACTTTTATTTTTCACGATATGAATATATTAACGATACTCTTTCGGCACTCTTTTTTCACCCAGACAAGTTTCCAGATCATTGATCTTCAGGGCAACGAGCTGTAAGCTAGACCATTGTGCGACATGTTCCGTTTGAAACAACTTGACACCAATAATGTAGCATTCCGTCTTATACTTACATTACCACATAAGAAGCACATCAATTAATGTGGTAAAACATAAATTCCAGGGAATACGATATTAGATAACTTCTGAGAAAGTTACAAGACATAAACAGTGAAGTATAAATAATTTGGAAATTCATTCTTGGCTGAAATTTCCTCTATGTCTGCACTTTGCTCAATGATAACAATTCCATCCATCACAGCAGTCCCCTGTGTTGTCAATGAGGAGACAATCAAACTGGGTTCAAGACAGGAAGCCTGAGTTCGCTTAGCACCAAGAGTTAAAATCCTCCCCAAGCTGTGTTATTTACCCTGACGGGGTCCTCTATCACGGATTGACATCTTGCCTTCTCTAACTAATTCAGTGACTTGGCTTGAAGATTTGGAGAGGGTATGTTGTCAGTGCCTGTAACTGTGATCCTGACCAGACAGCTTGTTCACATTTCCCTGTGACGAACTTTGGTTCCAGGCCAATACTGCAGGATTAAAACCTGAAACCAAGGCTGATGAGTGAAAGTGTTGAAGTGTTTTCAACCTGAAATATTAACTTTGTCTGTGTCTCCACTGGCGTTGTCTGACCCCTGCCTATTTTGACTGACGCTAACACATTGAACCTCATGGCTGCTGTTGCAGCTGTTATGCTCTGGGGGCCACTGTTGGAAAGGGTGGTGCAAGCAGATTCAATAACAACATCTCAGTGGGATTTAGACGAACATCTGAAAAGTCCAGACTCTGCAGGGTATGAGGGAAAAAGTGAAGGGAGTGCAACTAATTGAATAGCTCTTTCAAAGAGCTGATAGCAGCAAATTGGGCCAAATGGCCTCCTTCTGCTTTGTCATAATCCTCCTTCTGCACCCATGAAGAATGGCATTTATTTTCATTGAATCCCTACAGTGCGGAAACAGGCCCTTCAGCCCAACAAGTCCACACCGATCCTCAGAGCATTCTACCCAGACCCACCCCCTATAACCCTCCAGTCTACACATCCCTGAACACTACAGGCAATTTAGCATGGCCAATCCACCTAATATTTTGCTCAGCTGGGGCTAGGAATTCCACAAGAGATTTTCAGGGAATTTGCAAAATTCATTGATTATTTGCAATGAATGAAAACACTCACAGTGATTGCTTTTTGAAATTCGTTTATGGGTCATGAGCATCACTAACCAGGCCTGCATTTATTGCCTGTTTCGAGATGGAAATCATTCAAATCAATGGAATCCCATTCATGAGTTCAGGTCCAGGCTGATCAGAATCATCTCCCGACACAGGCAGGTCTGTTGCACAGGCGATGGAATCTAAGTGAACCAAACAAAAGTTACATCTCCTGCCCTCAGCCATCGCACACCATCACTCACCCCTCCATTTCCACATAACATAGTGTTGCTGACAGCAGTGTCAGCCATTGCCTGAGGGTCTCAGTCCAGATCCCATGGCTCATTGGGCAGATTCTGACAGTGCCAGGCCTCAGAAACCCACAGGAGTGTGAAAATAACCCGGGCGAACCTGCATCCATTTCCCCACATTACACCGTATTGGAAATCAGCAATGGCTCAGGGAGGGATTGCGGGGGAGGAGCAGTGAGGTGTTGAGGAGGAACAGTGAGGGAGTTGGGGGGAGCAGTGAGGGTGTTGGGAGGAGCCGTGAGGGTGTTGGGAGGAGCAGTGAGGAGTTGGGGAGGAGTAGTGAGGATGTTGGGGGGGAGCAGTGAGGGTGTTGGGGGGAAACAGGGAGGGTGTTGGGGGGAAACAATGAGGATGTTGGGGGGAAGCAGTGAGGGTGTTGGGGAGGAGCAGTGAGGGTGTTGGGGAGGAGCAGTGAGGTGTTGAGGAGGAGCCGTGAGGAGTTGGGGAGGTGTAGTGAGGATGTTGGGGGGGAGCAGTGAGGTGTTGGGGAGGAGCAGTGAGGGTGTTGGGGGAGGAGCAGTGAGGGTGTTGGGGGTAGAGTGAGGATGTTGGGGGGGAGCAGTGAGGTGTTGGGGAGGAGCAGTGAGGGTGTTGGGGGAGGAGCAGTGAGGGTGTTGTGGGTAGCAGTGAGGGTGTTGGGGGAGGAGCAGTGAGGGAGTTGGGGGGAACAGTGAGGGTGTTAGGGGGAGCAGCGAGGGGTTGGGGAGGAACAGTGAGCTGTTGGGGAGGAGTAGTGAGGGGTAGGGGGAAGCAGCGAGCGGTTGGGGAGGTGCAGTGAGAGTGTTGGGGGGAGCAGTGAGGGGGTCGGGGGGAACAGTGAGGGTTTTGGGGGGAACAATGAGGGTGTTGGGGGTAGAGTGAGGATGTTGGGGGAGGAGCAGTGAGGGAGTTGGGGGGAACAATGAGGGTGTTGGGGGTAGAGTGAGGATGTTGGGGGGAGCAGTGAGGGGGTCGGGGGGAACAGTGAGGGTTTTGGGGGGAACAATGAGGGTGTTGGGGTAGCATTGAGCGGTTGAGGGGGTGCAGTGAGGGTGTTGGGGTGGGAACAGTGAGGGGTTTGAATGGGGAGCAGTCAGGGTGTTGGTGCAGGAATTGTCACTAATTTCAAATTGGTCCTTTAAAATGAAGTGAAGAATTAGCAGAAACCTGGTGCACAGTAATTAAACAGTTGAACGATTGACCGCAAGGTGACAGCAAGGGAGACTAGTTTAGTTTGGGATCATGGTCTGCACAGCCTAATTTAACGAAAGTGTCTGTTTCCATACTGTATGATTTTATCAATCTATAAGACATTTCAAGGGAAGAGTAAAGGTCAAGTTAGTGCCGCTGGGGTAGTGTGGGGCAGATACGCGAATTGGCCCTGCATGCAATAAATCCCCATTGTCCGTCTTTGTAAAGGACCACTGATCACTGGGTGGATTTCCACTCTGCTCCAATATTTGTACCCAATGGCAAAGCTCAGTGTTTCTTGCTAGATCCACTAAACAAAGCCTCTTCCGAAATATAGATTGGATCTGCATTGGAAGAGTGCTCCTTCACATCACTGGATTGTCAAGAGCAGCCACATTCCTCGCTTTTACAGAACTCCCTCTTGTACTCAGTAAGTTGATTCATTCACTAAGACTGTCTCTGATCATTCAGAAAATGGAAAATCTCAGTACAATTTTCTCTACTCTGTACTAATTATGCCTTTAGGGAATTACCATTGACGTTTATTTTATTCTCCACTATGTGACAGCGTGTATTGACACTGCTTTGAATATATGTGTCCTCATTCTCATACACATTCATCAGGAGCTACATATGGTGTGCAGAATCTTAAGTAAGTGGTCTAGGAGCAAGGAATTGATGTAATAAATGTTGTCCCAGCTAGTGATGCCCACATTCCATCAGGGAATGAAATATTTTTTAACAGTACATCAAATTTGTGATGAGTAGAGTATTAAAAGCATATTATAGTTTTGGGAAGAAGTTGTGCTTATCTGGTATCTATCACCACTGGCAAATGTCCCAAAGTCATTTGTAACTAGTGTTGAGGTATTGTTACTATTATAATATTGATGAAAGCATTATGGAATTATGCTTTATGGTAAGATCACACCTTTTGCTCATGTTAAAATCACACATGCAGCAATGTGGTAAGTGACCGGTAAGTTGTGTTTAGGAAGAGTTGACAGACAAACCAATGTCTTCCAACCCAGTCAGAGAAGGAAGGGAAGCAATGGCCTAATGGTATCATTGCAGGACTGTTGGCCCAGAGTACCAGGTAATGTTCTGGGGACCTGGGTTCAAGTCCCACCATAGCACACAGCAGAATTTGAATTCAATACAGAATTTGGAATGAAGGATCTAGTGATGACTGTGAATCCATGGTCGATTGTCAGGAAAAACCCATCTGGTTCACTAATGCCTTTACGGAAGGAAGCCGCCATCCTTACCTGGTCTGGCCTACATGTGACTCCAGACCCACAGCATTGTGGCTGACTCTGGGCAATGAGGGATGTGAAATAAATTCTGGCCAAGCCAGTGACACTCTCATCCCACAAGTGAATCTGTTAGTATATGTTTTTAAGTTTTTGTATCTTATGCCTGATGAAGAGGTTGGAAGAGATTATAACCAGGATGGGAGGGGTCTTTGATTATGTTGGCTGCCTTTTGAAGGCAGCAAGAAGAATAGGTGGAGTCATTGGATGGGAGGTTGGCTTGTGTGATGTTTACTGCTAAACTGAGCTGTCACCTGAAATGAATAAACAATTTTATAGAGTTTGAGCAGGAGAATAAATGTCAGTAAAACTTTGTTGGCAGCAAAGCTCACTTCATAGAATCCCCACAGTGTGGAAAGCAGGCAATTCGGCCCATCGAGTTTTCACCGACCCTCTGAACAGCATCTCACCCAGACTACCCCACACCCTATCCCTGTATTTCTCACCCCCAACACTATGGGCAATTCTTAGCACAGCCAATCCACCTAACTGTGCATCTTTGGACTTGACATGGCTGTTTTTCTAATGATGAGGTGTTTGTTTCAAATGGTTGCAGTCAGCAAGTTGCCATCTGCAATACAATGGCAATATGTACTGAAGCTATCGACACCAGGAATAACCCCTGTGCATGCCTGCCCTGTATTTGATGCTTTATCTTCATTCAGTGAGTATGGTCAGGCTGTGTGCTCACTGCTTCGGGCAGGAACAGACGCAGCTCAGGATGAGCTATCATTTCATCCCCTCGTTCACCTCAGCGAATGCAGATGTGGTAATTATTAAAGATCTGAATAACAAGAGACTAGCTGAGTCCCTACCTATTAATAATGCATCATCTATCCCTTATTAACTGAAGAGACTCCTAGACTTTCCTCACAAATGGAGATGTTCGCTTGGTGCTGTAACTTCCATTTCTCAGTCAGCTAGTTATAGGTTGAAGTAACCTGTCATCTTTAGCACATCACCAAGGCTGTTAGTTCCCTGCTGTGCTGTAGGAGTGTGCACAGCTCAGAGGGGCCTTTCAAACAAGACAGAAAACCGAGGCACTGTTTGAAGATTGAAGGGAATTCTCCTAGTGTTCAAGCCAATATTTCTGACCATCAGGTAACAAAATGAGCAGCTTATCTCATCATGGTGTGCACAGCTGTGGCCATTGATTTTCCCTAAGCTATGAAGGGGGTGCTGGAGGGGGCTCTGGATTTTCAAAAGCCCACCAGGGAAAGGTCACGTTGCAAACATTTGGATTCACCCCGTGCACCCCGGTTGAAATGCTGCTTGTAGTGAGCTCCACTATAAACACTGGCTTGTTCTGGTGTTTGGACATTTTCAGCTGGGGCGGATTGAAGCGCTTGCGAGTGCAGCTGTCATGGAGATAGCACGAGCCATATGTACGAATGAATGCATTGTTGTGAGATTTGAACTCGGTTGCTACCTGAGTCGGCCTTGCTTGTGCTTTCAGGCTTGGGTTCGTGAACCGTGAGCGTTTGGATTCTGGAGAGGACTGTGAAGATGCCAACATCACTTCGGCACCAGCGGTGGCCCAGGTAAACCAAAGACCGACAGCTGGCAGAGCAGAGCAGCCTACACTGGCCCCGTCACAAACACTGGACTTATACACTTAATGGTAGGGTCCTGGGGAGTGTTTGCTGAAGAAACAGACCTCGGGGTGCAGGTTCATAGTTCCTAAAGTGCAGAGTCACAGGTAGGCAAGATAGTGAAGAAGATGTCAAAAATAGATGCTGTTGGAAAAGCTCAGCAGGTCTGGCAGCATCTGTGGACAGAAATCGAATGTTTTGTGTTGAGTACTCTTCCTCAGAACTGGAGAAGGCATTTGGTACACTTGCCTTTGTTGGTCAGTAATATTGAGTACAGGAGTTGGGAAGTCATGTTGCAGTTGTACAGGACATTGGTTAGGCCACTTTTGGAATATTGTGTTCAATTCCAGTCTCCCTACTTTAAGAAAGATGATATAGAGGTTTATAAAATCATGAGACACATGGATAGGGTGAACAGACTAGGTCTTTTACCCAGGGCAGGGGAGTCCAAAACCAGAGGGCATAGGTTTAAGGGGGAAGGGAAAAGGTTTAGACAGAACTTAAAGGGCAACTTTTTCACATAGAGGGTGATGTGTGTATGGAATGAACTGCCGGAGGAGGTGGTGGAGGCTGGTACAGTTACAACATTTTGAAGGCATCTGGATGGGTACATGTATAGGAAGGGGTTAGAGGAAAATGGGCCAAATGATGGCAAATGGGCCTACATTGGTTTGGAGTGTCTGGTTGGCATGGACAAGTTGGGCTGAAGGGTCTGTGCATCTCTATGACGCTATGACAAGAAGGTACTGAGGTGAACTTGACAGGGCCTAGCTCTCTGAAAACCTAACCACTCCATTTCTCAAGGCAATGGCTAGCCCCATCAATGGTTGCCTTTGACCTTTTCAACCTGCACTCTGTAACACAGCCCTGCCTCCAGGCCCCTCCTAGCGCCTCTTCATGGTGCTGAATCAGCCTATGAATCAATAAGGAACTGAACCTTTAAAAATCGGGTGGATCATGAACCTACCACTGATCAGTACTCAGAAACGATCCTACTAAATGTTGGCATACATCAAGTAAACATGAAGAACAGCTCTGAGGAAGAGTCACTGTACCCTAAACATTAACTCTGTTTCTCGCTTCACAGACACTGTCAGACCTGCTGAACTTTTCCAGCAATTTCTATTTTTGTTTCTGATTTACAGCATCTGCAGTTCTTTTGGTTCTGAGGCGAATAGAATGTTGTCCTTTATTGTTGAGAGGATGGAATATAAAAGATCTTGCTTCAACTGTGCGGGGCATTGTTGAGCTGACACATCAGTCAATGTATACAAGTTTGGTTTACTTACACAAGGAAGGATATTGTTAAAAGTTGAGAGAAGGTTCGCTAGGCTGATTCCTGGGGCGCGAAGGGGCTGTCTTAAGAGGAACGGTTGAACAGGTTGGGCCTATACTCATCACAGTTTAAAAGAATAATATACACAGAGATTCTGAGGGGGCCTCGGTGACAGGGTGGATGCTGGGAGAATGTTTCTCCTCATGGGGGAATAGAACACAGGGGCACAGTTTAAGAACAAGGGGTCTCCCATTTTGCAGAGAGATGAGGAGGGCTTTTTTGCTCATTAGTTTTTTGATTTCTACCGAAACAGTAGTAAAGGCTTGGTCATTGAATATACTCAAAGCTGGGCTAGATTTTGGATTGACTAGAGAATTGTGGGTTATATTGTAAGGCTGGGAGATGGTATGAGTGCAAGCAGGAAAGTGGAGGTTAGGCCACAATCAGATTTGTCATAATCTCATTGAAAGGCAGAACAGGTTGGATGGACTAACTGGACCATCTATATCTTACAATGTTCATAATCTGACCTTGATGAAGAGGTTGCTTTCTCTAGTGGCCCTGCAAATGCTTCATTCCTTTAAGCTGTAATGTGGAAGGCAGACTCTGGGAGATAGTAGGAATTTCTGATGCTGGAGTCTGAGATAACAAGGTGTGGAGTTGGATAAACACAGCAGGCCAGGCAGTGGGACTCTGGGAAATGTTCGCTGGTGTTCTTTGTTCTTTGGCAATGGGCTGCAGATTACATTGACCATCGAAAACTGTGAGAATGTTTTAAGGTGATTTAAAAAGTTAGTTTATCTCAATATCCCTTGCATTTATTTTATTTTAGCGGTTGAACAAATGGGAAAGGAACTTAATTGACCTAAGCAACTCTGTATCAAAAACAGTTTGTGGTACAGACAGTAAGAGTCATGAGAGGCAGCCTCAGCAAGACATTGACTACATATGACACAAGCACAGGCTAAGGTTGTATGACAGTGCACAATCCCTTTTAACTTCAGATCAATCTCAAAAGGCCAGGGGGCTTGGAGAGAGTGAGCAGGCAGGAGATGTCTGTTATTGCCTGAGGTCAGAGTGTGTTCTCTGTGGTGGTCAGAGCCTGGGAAACACACTGTGTTATTTAAATGTCATTTAGTATAAGACCAAACCAATTACTGCTCCTAATCATGAAAATACATGAGTTATACATTGAGTTATTATTGCTGGACTAACAATCCTTTTGTTGCCATGGTGAATATGCAGAAACTCCTTTTTCATTATTATCCATTCATGGGATGGGGGCGACTCTGCCTAGGCTGCATTTATTGTCCATCCCTAATTGCCCAGAGGGCAGTGAAGAGTCAACCACATTGCTGTGGGTCTGGAGTCACATGTAGGCCAGACCAGGTAAGGAAGGCAGTTTCCTTCACTAAAGGACATCAGTGAGCCAGATGGGTTTTTACCGACATTTGACAATGGCTGTCATTAGATGTTAATTCCAGATTTTTTAATTGCACTCAAATTCCACCATCTGCAGACTATATGCAATGCTGGTAATACAATGGTGAATTTCAAGTCGGTCAAAATTCTGGAACTACTTTCTTGACAGCACTGGGGTTATCCCTACACTCAAGGGCTGCAGTGGTTCGAGAAGACAGCTCACTGCAATCTCGTCCGAGGCAGTCTGAAATAGGCAATAAATATTGCCTTGCCAGCAATACCCAGATCCCACAAAAGCTTTGTTTTTAAACTGGCAATTTAGTGCTGATGTTACCCTTTTGGTTATGGTTATGATCAAGCACATGGCAAAAGTCATCCAATGCTTCCATCGTCAATAAATTGGGCTTCTCCTATCATAGACCAGGCTTTGCTTACCCATCAACAGCTGAGTTACAAAAGCTTTACCAATGTATTTAAATCCCCCATTCTCTGTTATCAGCCATGCAAATCCTCACAAAAAATCTGCAAAAAAAGTGCTATGCACTTGTATGATTTTCCTCAGTCCGTAGTAAAGGTGTTATACATTTTTAAATATTAAAATAAAGTAAATGGCTAACTGCTTCCATTACAATGATGGATCGTAGACAATTACAGGACCAAGATGATTTCCTACAGTGAGTTCTGATGTCTAGTGTAAAATGACTACATTCATAGTCATCATTACATTCTTAATTCAAGATGCTGATTGAATTCAAATTGCACCATCTGCCATGGTAGGACCCAAACTCAGGTCCACAAGAACATTATCTGGGTCTTTGGATTAACAATCCAGGAATAATACCATTAGGCCATCACCTCCATCTAATGGCCAGCATGAGGTTGTATCCCGTTGTCTTTATGTATGACCTGCTTCAGAGGATTGTATGTGAATAATGTCACTTGACCTCTAATTGCACACTGGGTAAAATTGTAATCTGGAACGTATTGAATACAATTTTAAATGAATGTCATTTGTTTACGGTACTGGCCCTAAATTTTTATTTTTCTTTTTTTGTTAAATTGTGAACTGAAATGAGAAAAGAATTATTTTTAAAAAGTAAGGATTGCTGTACGGTTTGAAAGCAAGTAATTGTATACTCACGAGGAATGCTGTTAATATAGCTGGAGGTTACATCGGTATTTGCAGATAAACTGGAACCGAGGAGCCGTGTACAGATACTGCTTTGGCTGTTGACAAAAAATCTACAGCCTGTTACAGTTATTAATGACAAATGTCTTCTGCTTGCCAATAACTGATTGGCTCTCAGGAAAATGAGAACTGTAAAACAAAATGCAGACAGGCTGTCAGGTAGCTTAGAGAAACACAGGGATCTTGGGGTAATTATTCACCTGAAGTCAGCAGAGCATTTGAATAGGATATTCAGGGAGGCATTAGGGACACTTGCTTTCATCGGTTATACATATAGCATAAAAGCAAGGAGTTGATGTTGGAGTTGTACAGAGCGTTGGTCAGACCACTGCTGGAGTATTGTGTGCAGTTTAAGTCACCTCACTACGGGAAGGATGTGATCGCACTGGAGGGGTTACAGAGAAGATTCACTAGGATATTTCCTGGGACGGAGAAATTGAGCTTTAGGGAGAGACTAGATAGGCTTGGATTGTTTTCTTTGGAGCAGAGAAAACTGAAGGGGTTTTGAGTTGTATAAGATTATAAGGAGTACGGACAGGGTGGATAGAGAGCAGCTGTTCCCCTTGGTTGAAAGGTCAATAAAAAGAGGGCATAGTTTTAGAATAAGGGGCTGGAAGTTCAGAGTGGGTTTGGGGAAAAAAAACTTTTTTTACTCAGTGAGTGGTCGGAATATGGAATGCATTGCCTAGGAAGGTCATGGTTGTCAGAAAACTTACAACATTTAAAAAATATTTGGATGAGCAATTCAAATATCAGAATATCCAAGAGTATGGGACAAGCGCAGGAAATTGGTATTCACGTAATTTTAGTGAGTGTTATGTCGATGGACCGAACAGCCTTTTCTGCACTGACAGAATCAAGGTATCCACCAGCTTGGAGCTCACTCTCAGTTCTAAAGTTACTAGAGTTCTCTGCAGTATGCCACCTTTATATAAGTGAAGCCACCACCTGCAAACCAGTGGAAGCATCTGGAGAAGGATGACTGAGAAGCAGTGTTTTGACCAGCAGAAGAACCATCTGAATCATTGAAGAAATCCATGTCAATGGGAACCACTGAACTATTTGTTAGTTTTCCCTCTATCCATAATCCATGTTTTTCTCTGTAGAATGACAGAATAGAATCACAGAATCGCACAGTGCAGCCCATCAATTCTGCCCTGCCAAAACTAAACTACAACTTACATTAGTCCCACTTTCCCACTTAGGCCCATAGCCTTGAATGTTTTGACCTTTTAAGTGCTCATGCAAATATTTTTTAAAGTTTGTGAGGAACTTCCCATGCAGCGCATTCCAGATCCCCCAGAGGGTGAAAAAGCTTTTCTTCAAATGTGTTTGTGTGTCTGTGTAAGGGGGATATTCAGAAGAGAGTTGGAGCCTTAATTAGTAAAATTATATGTCTACAGTCTCTGCCTGGTCACCTGTAGATGGAGGCTAATTGCTTGTAATAAGTAGTCATTTTTGTTGTTAGGAAACATGGCCCATGCTTTCTGTCAGCCTAGGTCTGAAAATCAGGTCAACTTGATGTCTGTGTGAACTTGTTAAAAATTTGGCTTCTGAGATGACCCCAGGAATTGTGGAGGCTTGATTTCTAGCGTGTTATCCCAGTGAGTATGACAGCACTTTTGTGGCTACATCCCAATACAATCCCTAGATGTATCTATAATCAATTCTGACTTGGAGCCTAAAAGAATCTCAGCAATTAAAATCTACAAAGGTAGTTGGAAATCTCAGAAACAGTCTAAATTTTTAAACTAAATTAGACTCTGTTGCAAGGATTTTGTGAAAAAAAGTCAATGTGTCATGACCTAGGGATGTCCAAAAGCGTGCAACAAGCAATTAATTTTACTTTTAAAATGTCGTCACTGCTATAATATTACAATTATCCCAAGCAATTTGGGCACAGCAAGCTCCCACAAGACAAGGATGCACAAGGCAAAATAATCTGTTTTTGCTTCTTGATCAAGTTTGAGGGCGGAATATTGGCCACGACCCTTGGGAGAGTTCAGTGATAATGGGAACTGCAGATGCTGGAGAATCCAAGATAATAAAATGTGAGGCTGGATGAACACAGCAGGCCCAGCAGCATCTCAGGAGCACAAAAGCTGACGTTTCGGGCCTAGACCCGAAACGTCAGCTTTTGTGCTCCTGAGATGCTGCTGGGCCTGCTGTGTTCATCCAGCCTCACATTTTATTACCTTGGGAGAGTTCTCTGGCTCCTATTTGAAAAACATTCTGGGAAAAGCAGCGCTTTCAGAAATGCAGCACTCCCTCAATGATATGTCAACCTAGTTTACATTCTCATATCTCTGGACTGGCACTTGAGCCCATGGCCATCTGAGTCACACAGTATTGCCACAGAGCCCAGGCTAATAACCGAGTCTTGCAAAGAAATTATCTGAAAGATCTTCACTTCAGATTGCACAATTCTTCTTGACCACAATGAGGTCTTCCTGCTCAAATACAGATGATGAATTGATCTCGCTAGAATGAGCTGAGAAGTGAAGGAAGTCATTTTCCCAGTTTCATTCAGAACATGTCTTTGCCTGAAACAAATACCTTTGAACACACGATGAAAAATAACTTTAAATTCCTACACAGTGATGTGACCTACTCAGACAAGCCTGTTTCTGCATCAGTAGTTCGCAGTGTCTGTTTGTCAACAATGTATTTTCTGAAAGATATGAATCTGAAATATTGATAGCGAAACAGTCTCAAGCTCCTGCTGAAATAACCACTGTTTATGACTGAGTTTACCTTACAGCAACAATTCTTTTATGTCAGTCCTGTCTTATTTGTCACCTGCAGGTTCATGGTTCTTGTAACTCAAGAGTTTCTTGAATATCTAATTCTGATTTTATTCTTTGTTTGTAATATTTTCTACTGCACTCTCAGTACAATAACTACCTGAATCGCAGAACCCCTTGTCAATGGGAACTACTGAACTATTTTGCCAGTTTTGTGTCTAACCATGATGCATCTCTTGCCCTGTAGAATGATAGAACAGAATCACGAAATCATATAGTATGGGAGAGACCATTCAACCCATCAAATCTGTCCCACCAAAAATAGACTAAGACCTACACTCGTCCCACTTTTCCCCACTAGGCCCATAGACTTGAATGTTATGACATTTCAGGTGCTCATCCCAGAACTTTTGTGGGGTTGCCTGCCTCAACTACCCTCCCAGGCAGTGAAATCCAGAACCCCACCATCCTCTGGATGAAAAAGTTTTTCCTCACTTGTGTGCATAGCCTAGCTATAGTTACTGAGGTATGCTTCAATATGCAGGAAAGTCCTTTCGGTAACTGAGTTTTGAGCAACCCTTTGACCTCTGTAGCTAGAACTCGTTATGTTTTTGGCCGACTTAAACACTTGTCGGTGTGACAATCATTAGTTCCCTATATTTACTTTGGTTCAGTTGTTGTTCCCTTCAATGCAATCACAAAGTAATCCAGTTGTATGAGAAAATACAGGGTTGCAGTTCCAAAACTCTACCAAATTTACTTTGCCACTGGAAATGCAAGTTTTATTGGTGAGAAGCTGGAGGGCCAGCAAAACTAGCAGATATATTTTCAAGGTGAGGGAGAGAGATTTTAAAAAAGACATGAGGGACATATCTTTTACGCAGAGGGTGGTTGGCATGTGGAATGAACCTCCTGAGGAAGTGGTGGGTGTGGGCACAGTTACAACATTTAAAGACACTTGGATAAGTACATGAATAGGAAAGGTTTGGAGGGATATGGGCCAGGAGCAGGCAGATTGGATTAGTTTAGTTTGGGATTATGTTCAGCGTGGACTGATTTGTGCAAAAGGTCTGTTTCTGTGCTGTATGACTCTATGACTCTGCAATTTTAAAATATTTCTTTCACAATTCGACTGCTTAGCTACTGAAAATCCAGGAAATTCTGAAAGGTCTTTCAGATGAAGTGAAGCAACCATGGTATGATTGAAATTATACTCACTTTGAAAGCTAGAGTGGATCTAAGACTGTTATTTTAAACTTAAGTAAAAGGAACTATGTGGGCATAAAATCTGAACTAGCTGAAGTGAACTCGAGCAAACAGACTATGGGATAGATCAACAGAAACACAGCAGTAGACATTTAAGAAGACTCAGAATATGCATGTTCCTGCTTTAAAGTAAAATTCTAAAGGGAGGATTCACCACCTCTGGTTACTGAAATAAGTTGGGGGAAGCATTTATTCGATGACTAAGCAGTAACTGTGCAAAGCTGAGCTGAAAATCAAATTATTGCTCAGAATATAAGGAATAACAGAGATTGACTGAAAGATTAATCAGGAGGAAGAAATGAGAGTGTTAGAGGAAGCTAGCCAGAAATGTAAAAATTCATAGTAAGAAACTCAACACGTGTTTCGAAAGTAGGTAAAGTGGGAGTTGGTGCTCTAGAACAATGGTGCCCAACCATTTCAGTATCAACAAAAAAAAAGCTGGACAGAATTTAGAATGTCAGAGAAACTAGAACCTACTGGTTGGCTTGATATTTCTGAAAGTAGGGAAGATGGATGAAAAGATGGGAACATTATTTAATTATTCTGAATTTCTGAAGAAGGGTCCCGACCCGAAACGTCAAGCCTATCTGCTCCTCTGATGCTGCTGTGTTCATCCAGTTTCACACCATGTTACCTCAGATTCTCCAGCATCGGCAGTTCCGACTATTTCTGTAACATTATTTAATTAGATGTTAACAGTCACAGTGTTTGAATATTTTAGCCACTTGAGGAGTTCATTTGTGTTTCCTATAAATATTTAAGCGCTAGGTCCTCTTATGCTTCATCATGCCTATAAATGTCCTTGAGATTTGAAACTTGAGGCAAGGTCTTTTGAGATAATTTCCAAGACAAATATAGGTCTGTGGCTAAAACAGACGAGTCATGTAGGCTTGCTTTTTATTTCTGAGAATGTTACTAAAGGCCTATCTTGACAGTGAAGACAATTGGCTGACATCAGGCAACTGAGTGTTTGAAATGAAACATCTTCCTGTAGTGTTTTTTTCTTGGCTCCATTGAAAGTCATTTATTCAAGTGGCCACTGAAGCAAATTAAAATTCCTGCAGAATCATTGAAGTATGGCAGTCAACTACAAACATTAAACCTATGCATGAACGGTTGTTTGACCTGCATCAAGAGACAGAAAACAGACTCATTGTCCAATTGACTGACAGTCAATGAAATCTTGCAGCCTCTACAAGAAGAATCAGAATTAGCTTTATTGTCACATGTACTCACATTAGTAGCCGTGCAAAGTTTACAATTTGTCACTTACAGTAACGTCACAGGTACCTAGGTACAGATTCTTAGTTCAAATTCTTCAGGAAAAATATTAAAAAAAAATGTTCAACAATAAATCAGAAAAAATAGAGAAATAAGAGCTCAGAGTAACAGTCCTTCCAACCCAGACCATGCTGGGAATCGAGGCCGAGAAGCACGAGTTCAAGTTCACGCTGTGGCAGAGGGGGTCCATGCTGGCTTTCACCCTGGACATCGACACTAGCTCCTGAAGACAGGAGGTAATAAGAAAAAGAAAAACAAATGCAGAAAGAGAAAGAAGAAAAAGAAAAGAAATGGACGGAGCGGACAAGGTCCAGCTCAGGGGTCCTACTCCACTGGCATCTTGGAGATAGTTTGGAGACATTTAATCCACCCTCTGCAATCCCTTTACTCCTGTGAGTTGCTGAAGCTCTGGAAAAATTCAGCAGAGCTCTTCCTCTGATGAGGAACACTTGCGTTTGATTCCCTCAGGAGACTGAGTGGGTCAAGTCGAGTTTATGAAAATACGAACTGCAGAGACATCTGCAGGGAAGGAATCCAAAGCAGATCTCTCTTTTCCATTCTGTGTTGTCACATGGTCCTATCCTCTTAGTCTCTTCCCATTTTTGTACAGTGCAATATCACACTCAAGAGATGACATTGTTCCTGAAAGTTTGACTCAGTTAATCTTTCGACGGTGAAGCAGTGCAATGCAATATTTCACACATGTTGTCAAGGTGATACAATGGCATTATTCCCCACACACAGTTTGTGAATCAAACAGCACAGAAGGAAATGACTCAGCTTCTCATACTGACACACACAGGTAGAGAAATTGGAGCTGCATTGGTATAGCCCCTCACCTCCACGCCACTTCACTTCACCTTCCTGTTAATGTTCATGTCACATCTACTATGACACCTACCTGTGTAAATGCATTGCTCCAATCATGCATTCTGACCTCTGGTACATTTCATTCATAAAGACAGAGAACAAGCATTCTTATATCCCCCAATTCCAGCCTTCCTCAGCTTGATGAATATCCTGGCTCTCGCTTTCCACTCCATCCATCACCTTTCTCTTCACATTGCCTCATTTTCCCCTGTAGAATACATTTAATTGCATTGCCTTTATTGAATGCCTTCTGAAAATTCCAATATATTACATCTATTGCATTCAGTTTATCTGTTGCAAAATCTAACTCCAAACTGCCTTTAACCTGCCAATTCTGGCTGTTCTCTGTTAGTCCATGTTATTTCAAATGCTGACTCTTTTGATCTCCAATCATGGATTCCAAACATTTGTTCACACTTAGGTTAGATCAACTGCTCAACAGTTTTTCGCATTATCTCAACCCTGGCGTCTGGAGCATTAACTATTCTTTACGTCAGCAGCACAATTTTTAGAAATTTAGAACAATAGTGGCCAGAGTACCTGCTGACTCTTCTCTGACTTCTTTCTTCAGCAAGTTCCCTGATTTGGGGCACCTTATGTTCTGCTTTTCCAGAAACAAGTTATCTATGCTGACTGACAATCCATATACTGGCCCTACAGCTGAACTCCCAACCCTTGTATGGGTGGCACGGTGGCTTAGTGGTTAGCACTGCTACCTCACAGCACCAGGGACCTGGGTTTGATTCCACCCTCGGGCAACTGCCTGTGTGGAGTTTGCATATTCTCCCCATGACTGTGTGGGTTTCCTCCCACAGGCCAAAGATGTGTGAGTTAGGTGGATTGGCCGTGCTAAATTGCTCATAGTGTCCAGGGATGTGTAGGGTTAACCATGGGAAATGCAGTGTCACAAGGATAGGGTGGGATGTACTTTGGTGGGTTGGTGTAGACTTGGTGGGCCGAATGGCCAACTTCCACTCTGCAGGAATTCAATGGGATACAAAACATCTGATCTAATAAAATAAACCACCGCTTGGTTTCAGATACACAATCGTTTTGAAAAATCCAAACAGTATAAATCCGATTCGGAAATGCTGCCAAACCTGCTTAGTTTCTCCATCAATTTCTGTTTTTGTTCCTTTCAGATCCCAGCATCCACAGATATTCTGTTTCATTATCTACATATCTCTATAACTACGATTTGGATTGAGTTGGGTCTCATCTGACTTGGCGCTTGAAGTCCTTTATTTCTTTTAGTCAATGTGGTACAAGTTTAGGAATTTGTTCAACAGGGCTGACAAGGGGAGTGCTGTGTGTGCACATTTAGCTGGTCAATCCTAGGATGACAAGATCAAACGTTCAGGTGATGTGCAGATATACTGTGACTCCCCCATTTTAAAGTTTTGCATTCTGCCCTTATGTTCAATGCAATTTTACAGTATTGTTTATGGAAAAATATCAAAATTTTAGGTAAAACAGGCAGAGAAGCTGAACAGGGGTGTTACAGCAACACAACTTTGACTTTACATCTCAATATATTCAGCATTTTTCATCCACATGTGGTTGTAAGGATTTATGATGTCAAAGGTGGGCAGACAAGTGTGATAATTTAGCGACTCTTAGTACTGCAGGCAAGGTGTAAACTTTCTGAGAGCTGGCCCAAACCTCATTGGGGAAATTGATATCATCTTTAAAAGGTAGGTTTTGTAAATCAGACATCTGCACTGTTAGCAGCTTTTGAGTACATTTCAGATTAGGTGGTATCAGGGAAATCATGATGGGCAGAACCTGCCTCATTGCCCGCCAGATGCATAAAAGATTCTTTGAGCTGCTCTTGATATTGAGATAAGCCTCACTGTTCTTTTCATGAGATTCTGCCTCATTTAGCAAATGCGTTCAGGCCGCTAGTGGGTCTTCTTTCAGCAAGGCAAAGAGTGGCTACCTATCCCTACATTCACATGGCTTAAAGCAAACAGGCTACACCTCCTCAAGATCCTGAGAACAAGGAGGAACACAGTGAGGCCAAGCCGCCCAGTACACCAAGGGGAACATCACCATGGAGACATACAGTAAGAGGGAGAAAACCATGGAGACATACAGTTGGGGAACATCATTATGGAGATGTACAGTTAGGGGAATATAACCATGGAGATGGACAGTTAGGGGAGATCACCACGGAGACATCCAATTAGGGGAAAATCACCATGGAGACATGCACTGATGGGGACAATACTGCACGGTGGATGCCACAAACAGATGATATTAACAGACATGAAATTCATTCTTGTGTGTTCTTCATCTGAAGAGGCCAATGATCCTGAAGGGTCCAATGAATGGCCAATTGCTCATACACTGCTTTTCCTCACGGAAGCTACAAAGGCCACAGGTACGCTATGGGACTGGGAGTTGCTTTTGATTGCATCAAGGAGATGATGACCAGCCCACACTTGTCTGCAAGCAGCCACTGAGTAGAAACATATTCCTGAGTTTTCCCCAAGTTTCCAATGTCTTTTACTGTACAGATCAGGTCATTGTGATGTGTCAACAAATTAAATAAAGACATTTTTCACACTTTTAAGTGTTACACTGTATTTTCGTTTGGCAATAAAAGGAATCTACAGAAAATTGATTTGGATAGGAACCTCCTGGGCGATTTCAAAGCTCCATTTAACTTGCATTTGTGGCAAAATCTAGGGATTCAACTCATTGCGGTTTCACACTTTGTTGTGGATAAATAATACTTAATTTTTACTTTCTCTGGTTTTGTTGAATATTCTATTTGTGGTGAACAATTCTTGTGTTTTACATGTTCTATATTTTAGAAGCAGAGAATTGTAACCCACAGTCAACATTCCATGTGTTAACCCTCAATCCAGCCAATTCAGCCTTTGGGATGGAGGGACATTTGTCCATCTATTTCTTACTTGTGGTTTGTTCTGGCTCGAATTTCTTAGGGCAGATGCTTTGGCGAGGTTTACAGTCACACCCGTTTACCCATTGAAAGACAATTTCTAAATCAGAACTCTACAATGTACAATACAATAGTATTAACAATGTGTGATCTTTAGAAGTCCACAGCTTGAAGCCCAGCCTTCTTTTGAATTAGCTCAGTTGGCTGAATGGCAGGTTTGTGATGAAGAGTGACGCCAACAACAAAATGGATATTATTGGGAAACCACCACCATCATATCTCTCTAATATGAGAAAGCAGTCCTCTGGGACTATAGCACCCATACCTTTACCTATTATTAATTCCTTTACAGAACCTTCTTGATTTTCATTCCTTCATAGATCCTGTCCGCTTCTGATTTCATAAAGAGAGTCAAGAGAAAAACATCAATCCTAATTTTAGGCCTCAGATGGCTGGTAGTTTCAATTTGCACTATTCTTAGTCTTGTGGCTATCACACGCTGTGTGAACTGTGTGTTATTTTAATAAAGTGAATTATGTTGTATGACGCACTTGTTAAAAGCAGACTTGGAGTAATTTATACTCCCAGATAGTACCATCCAATTATATGTAAATTCAAGTTAAAATTCGTCCCCCTCACCACAAATGTTTCTTTGAGTATGAGGTCTTTACTTGGTTTGGGCAGATAACTGTTCAACTAGAGATGTTTATTATCATTCATTATATCCAATATGCTGTTGTAAGTAGCGGTGCTGCTGAAGCTAATACTAAATTAACCTCAAGGAAATGTACTGCCTGGTGTCTTCAGCATCACCTTATCATTTGTGGTTCTTACTCATAATGTCGATTCGATCGTTACTGAAAACTTCTCTGTCAGTCACTGATTTGAAGTTTTTCAGGAGTTTGTTACTAGTGTTGCATGTTACAAAAGTCTTGTTCATCAATAATTAGTCTAATAGATCTGTGTCTGTCAACTGTCCAAACACATGATTCCTCAAGAGATCTTGTGCTAAAAAAAATCTATGATTTGATATTCCATTTATTCATCAAATCAATTAAGTTCTTGAACATTGAGGTAAAATGCCATAGGTTTATTGAATACATAGATTTAAAGTAACTTATTAGAGAGCTAGATTTACGACTAGTGGTGAGTTTATGCTGAGAATCACCAAACCTCAGGTAAGGAGACAGGTTGAACACAAGAGTCCTCCATGGCATCTGTAGTGATTGAAATGAGATCCCTGATTGGAATAGTAAACCTGGGCCAATCAGGGAGACCTGCCTGACAGATATAAACAGAAGCCTCAGAGAGTGTCCTCACTCCCAGGGACTGGCTCTGAACTGTCCAGCCAACTGAGCTGACTGACCCCGTCTGCTGCATGCACTGTACCATTTAAACATACATTTAAACCAGTGTACTTACAGTGCAATGAATGATTGTTTCTGTGGAGATTCAAACACATTATGGCTCTGAACCCATTGTTCTGGGCATTTACAACTAAAAGTAGTCATTACAATCTCTCACTCCCTCCATGTGATCATTCATCGTTTCTACATTATGTGATCACATAGAAGTTAAAATACAACTCCATACAATGGAGGGTTTAATTGGCTTTGTCAATAGTTTTCATCAATAAACTAAATTTCTTGCTTCATGAGCTCTTTTTCTGCTGGGCTAATGATATCGATTTAACACCCTTACTCTGTCATCTTACCAATAGCTTTGGTCTTATTCTGTATAAATTGCTATTCTAGCAAGGCAAATCTTTAATTAAAAGTCTATCTTTGTTTCTGCATCACTCAGTTCAAATAAAATGGATGAAGTGTGCTCAGATGTTTCCCTGTCTTGCCACATTTGTCATCAAAAGCCACAGCCCCTGACTCAGGAAGCAATGTTATAACCTTTAATTAGTTGGACTGAGCTAACTAAATTGACCATTGACGTCAATCAGGGTTCAATTGTTCAGTGGTCACTTCTTTAAGTGGATGCATCCTTCCGTGTTTAACATGTCAAGGTTAAAAGGATAATATAATTGCAATATGAAGATAAATGAAGACTGGGAAGATGTTGGCAGACTTGACAGCAATCTGATTAACCCTTTCCTGACACTTGCATGCTCTTGTGATCAAGGCTGATTGTCTTCCACATTAAGTCTTGTTTATTATTGTGGGACTGCACCCCGATGCTCAGTTGCATCAAATACCTGGGGTGGGGAACAAAGGTTGTGTTAAATATCCAGCCCATTTTATAAGGCAGTCTGTGATCTGTGCTACTGGTTGTTGATTAGGGGAATATAGAACATATAACATAGAACAATAGAGCACAGAACAGGCCCTTCGGCCCTCGATGTTGCGCCGACCTGTGAACTAATCTAAGCCCATCCCCCTACACTATCCCATTATTATCCATATGCTTATCCAAGGACTGTTTAAATGCCCCTAATGTGGCTGAGTTAACTACATTTGCAGGCAGGGCATTCCACGCCCTTACCACTCTCTGAGTAAAGAACCTGCCTCTGACATCTGTCTTAAATCTATCACCCCAAAAATCTGTAGCTATGCCCCCTTGCACAAGCTGAAGTCATCATCCTCGGAAAAAGACTTTCACTGTCCACCCAATCTAATCCTCTGATCATCTTATACATCTCTATTAAATGCCCTCTTAGCCTTCTTCTCTCCAATGAGAACAGACCCAAGTTCCTCAGCCTTTCTTCATAAGGCCTTTGCTCCAGACCAGGTAACATCCTGGTAAATCACCTCTGCATCTTTTCCATTGCTTCCACATCCTTCCTGTAATGGGGTGACCAGAACTGCACACAATATTCCAAGTGAGGCCGCACTAGCGTTTTGTATAGTTGCAGCATGACATCATGGCTCCGGAACTCAATCCCTCTACCAATAAAACCTTACACACCATAAGCCTTCTTAACAGCACTACCAACCTGGGTGGCAACTTTCAGGGATCTATGTACATGGACATCAAGATCCCTCTGCACATCCACACTACCAAGAATCTTTCCATTTGACCCAGTATTCTGCCTACCTATTATTCTTCCCAAAGTGAATCACCTCACATTTATCCGTATTAAACTCCATTTGCCACCTTCCAGCCCAATTCTGCAGTTTATCCAAGTCTCCCTGAAACCTGCAACATTCTTCCACACTGTCCACCACTCCACTGACTTTAGTGTCATCTGCAAACTTACTAACCCATCCACCTATGCCTGCATCCAAGTCATTTATAAAAATGACAAACGGCAGTGGTCCCAAAACAGATCCTTGAGGCACACCACTAGTACCCAGACTCCAGGCTGAATATTTTCCATCAACCACCACTCGTTGCCTTCTTCTGGAAAGCCAGTTTCTAATCCAAACTGCTAAATCTCCCTCAATCCCATGCCTCCGTATTTTCTCCAATAGTCTACCATGTGGAACCTTATCAAAGTCTTTACTGAAGTCCATGTACACCACGTCAACTGTCCTACCCTCATCCGAAGGTGCTTGGTCACCTTCTCAAAAAACTCAATGAGGTTTGTGAGACACGACCTGCCCTTGACAAATCCATGGTGACTATCTCCAATCAAATTGTTGCTTGCGAGATGATTATAAATCCTATCTCTTATAATCCTTTCCAAAACATTATGTACAACAATGTAAGTCTCACAGGTCTATAATTACCTGAGTCAACTCTACTGCCCTTCTTGAACAAGGGCACAACATTTGCAATCCTCCAGTCCTCTGGTACTAAACCTGTAAACAATGAAGACTCAAAGATCAAGGCCAAAAGCTCTGCCACCTCCGCCCTAACTTCCCAGAGAATCCTCCAAAACATCTCATCCAGCCCAGGGTATTTATCTACCTTTACACCTTCTAAAATTGATAACACTTTCTCCTTTCTAACCTCAATCCTTTCCATTCTAGTAGCTGGTAACTCAGTTTTCTCCTCTACGATATTCTTCTTTTCCTGAGTGAAAACAGATGACAAATATTCGTTTAGCACCTCTCTGATCTCCACAGGGTCCACACACAACTTCCCACTTCTGTCTTTGATTGGCCCTATTTCTATCCTAGTCATCCTCTTATTCCTCACATACCTATAGGAAGCTTTAGGGTTCTCCTTTATTCTACCTGCTAATGTCTGCTCAAGTCCCCTCCTTGCTCTTCTTAACTCTCTCTTTAAATCCTTCCTAGCTAATTTGTAACTCTTCATCGCCTCATCTGAACCATCTCGTCTCATTGTCACATAAGCCTCCCTCTTCCGCTTAACAAGAGATACAATTTCTTTAGTAAACCACGGTTCCCTTACCTTGACACTTCCTCCCTGCCTGACAGGGACATGCCTATCAAGGACACGCAATATCTGTTCCATAAACCAGGTCCACATTTCGATGGAGCCCATCCCCTGCATTTTGCTACCCCATTCTATGCCTCCTAAGTCTTGCCTAATCGCATTATAATTGCCCTTCTCCCATCAATAACTCTCGCCCTGTGGCATGTTCCCATCCCCTTCCATCACTAAACTAAACGTAACGTAACGAAATATAGCATCCTTCCAACCCTTGTGCTTTTATAGAGGTACAAATGTGTGGGTTTGACAGGTTATTATTGAAGCAGCTCTGGCTTTGACTACAGTATATATCAGTGCAGGGGGAAGGTTACATATTCCCAAGGCTTTCTGATGACATATAGCCATACAGAAATGAGACAGCTGTACAGTGTTTTAATTCCTTCAGATGGCCTGACACCATCTTGTCATGTGACTGACATCTTGCAAGATGCTCTTTATGCATTCTGCATGTTCTTCAGTGACTGATCCCAGGCTGGGGGCTGGGGATAAGGCCCAGTTTCACCAGTCATTAGTGTTAGGGTCAGTGTCAGAGTTAGTGTTAAGGTTAGGATTAGGGTTAGAGTCAGAGTCAGGGTTGGGGTCAGGGTCACGGTCAAGGTGAGAGTTAGGGTTGGGGTCAGGGTCAGGGTTAGAGTTAGGGTTAGGTTTAGAGTTAGGGTCAGGATTAGAGTTAGGGTCAGGGTTAGAGTTAGGGTCGGGGTTAGAGTTAGGTCAGGGTTAGAGTTAGGTCAGGGTTAGAGTTAGGGTCAGGGTTAGAGTTAGGGTTATGTTTAGAGTTAGGGTCAGGATTAGAGTTAGGGTCAGGGTTAGAGTTAGGGTCGGGGTTAGAGTTAGGTCAGGGTTAGAGTTAGGGTCAGGGTTAGAGTTAGGATTAGGGTTAGGGTTAGAGTTAGGGTCAGGGTTAGGGTCAGGATTAGAGCTAGGGTCAGGGTTTGAGTTAGGGTCAGAGTTAGGATTAGGGTTAGGGTTAGGATTAGAGTTAGGGTCAGCTTTAGGGTCAGGATTAGAGTTAGGGTTAGGGTTAGAGTTAGGGTCAGGGTCAGAGTTAGAGTTAGGGTTGGGGTTGAGATCAGGGTCAGAATCAGCATCAGGGGTAAATGCGAATCACTGACTGTGACCCATGATGGAGACTTCATTGATGAGAAGCCAGGAGTGCTTTATTTATAGGGAGACACAGCATGTGTCATTTAAATACACAGTGAAGGTCTATCAGAGGCAGGGTTACAGATTTGTAATCTAAAAAAGGGGACAGAAAGACATTTTGTTACTCTGACCTGTGAAAGGAAAGATCACTTCTTGCTTTACCTCAGTCAGTAAGCTTTTGGTGAAAGCCACGATTTTTCAAAAGGGGAACTTCAACCCTCAGTGATGGCTCCTTCATCTCTGAGTTCAGTTGTGGGTTTTCACAACTGCTCAACCCCAGGATAATAGGACAATCCGTTTCACAGACACTGAGCATTGAGTAGGTATCCTTTTTGTTTGTGTCCTGACTGTTTCTGGCTCTGGTCTCTCCATGCTGTTGAGTTGCTGCTCCCAAATACTGTCTGTGTAACGTTGGTCAGTTTCAAAGCATCTTCCCTCAGGTAGTCACTTTCTTTCAGACGCTCAGAACAGATCACCAGGTCTGACCAGAGCAGGATGAGGTTACAATATGCTCCACAAAGTGCCTGACACTGGCCAGAGGTCACGGAGGTCCAAAACAGAGGTAATTAACTGGGGAAAGTGGATCATAAATGGGCCACTCTGTCAAATTGTGCTGAGAATGCGAAGGACTGGGAAGCAGCTATTCAAGATGCCAAGGGATGGTTTGCAGCCAAGATGAGTCACCAGGCTGGTATTAATGCATCAATATATGCTAGAGGTGTATGGTTTGAAGATGGAATGGAGGCAGGTTTAATGTTGATGAAATAAGCTATAGCCTAGCAGGGAGCACCCTTTATTATTTGCTCATGGGATGCTAGCTAAGCCAGTATTTATTTCCATTCTCTAGCTGCCCATTCAGAACGTGGGGCTGAGCTCTTCTTGAACTTCTGCCATCCATGTGCTATAGGTAGACCCACAATGCCCTCAGGGACGGAGTTCCAGGATTTTCATCCAGTAACACTGAAGGGACAGCGATATATTTCCAAGTCAGGATGATGAGTGGCTTTGAGGATAACATGTGGGTGGTGGTGTTCCCACATGTCTGATGTCCTTGTCCTTCTAGATGGAAATGGCCTTGGGTTTAGCAGGCATTGTCTGAGGATCTTTGGTGAATTTCTGCAGTGCATCGGTGGTGGAGCGAGTGGATACTTGTGGATTTAGTGCCAGTCAAGCGGGCTGCTTTGTCCTGGATGGTGTCAAGCTTCTTGAGTGTTGTTGGGACTGCACCCATCCAGGCAAATGGGAAGTATTCCATCACACTTCTGACTTGTGCCTTGTAGACAATGGACAGGCTTTAGGGAGTCAGGAGGAGAGTTACTCATTGCACTATTCCTAGCCTCCAACATGCTGTTGTAGCCACTGAATTTATATATCGAACCCAGTTAAGTTTCTGGTCTATGGTAACCCCAGAATGTTGATTGTGGTGTATTCAGTGATGGTAACAACATTGAGTGTCAAGAAGAGATGGTAAGATTCCCTCTCCTTAGTGATCACCATTGGCTGGCATTTGTGTGGTGTGAATGTTACTTGCCACTTGTCAGTCCAAGCCTGGATATTGTCCAGGTCTTCCCTCACATGGACAAAGACTACATCATGAAGCAACATCAAGCTCTAGTGTTGCACTGAATTGTGTAAGGAGAGCATTTCAGGAACAGGGAAAGAGCCCTGAGGTGGGTTGTTTTGGTGGCAGTGTAGTCAGTGTGGTTGATAGCGTAGAATTACAAAGGCATATCGATAGACTAAGTGAATGGTCAAAACTGTGGTAGATGGAGTTCAATGTAAACAAGTTTGAACCTATCCATTTGAAATGAGAAATGACAGATCAGGGTAGTTTCTCGATGATATAAAGTTGAATACAGTGGATGTCCAAAGAGACTTGGGGATTCAGATGCATAGATCTTTAAAACGTCACATACCAGTGCAGAAAATAATCAAGAAAGCTATTGGAATGCTGGCTTTTATATCTAAATAACTGGAGCACAAAGATACAGAAATAATCCTGCAGTCATAAAAAGCCCTGGTCTGACCCCACTTGGAGCACTGTGAGCAGATCTGAGCACCACACCTTAGGAAGGATGGTTTAGATTACAATGTTGGTTTACAGGAATGATACCCGAGCTTCAGAGATTATTTTACCAAGAGAGATTCTACACATTAAACCTGTTCTCTCAAGAGTTCAGATGGTTCACGGGTGATCTGATCAAAGTCTTCAGGATATTAACAGGAAAAGGCAAGGTAAATAAACTATTTCCACTGTTTGAGGATTCTAGAACAAGGGAGCATGGTCTGACGATTAGGGCCAAATCATTCAGGAGAGACGTTAGGAAGCATTTTGGCACACAAGGGTGGTAGTTGTTTGGAACTCTTTTCCACAAACAGCAGTGGATGCTGGATCAGTTGTTAAATTTTTAACTTGAAACAGACTCTTTTTGTTAAGGAATGATATTAAGGGATATGGGCAAAAGATCACAGGCCAGCCAAGATGTTATTGAACGAGGGGGCTGTCTCAAGAGGCTGAATAGCCTACTCCTGTTGCTATGAGGTAATCTGTTCACCTTTGGAATGTACAAAAATATAGAAGGTATTGAAGAACTAATGTACTTACTCACAGGAAAAAGTATCAGATGGAAAAGAAAGCTGTTCAGAGGCCATTTCTGGTTCAGCTGCATAACTGTTGATGATCAGAATCACCTATTATTCGATCTTCTCCCTCAAATTCTTAGAACTCAAGATGATGTTTCACAAGAGTCATGGGAAAAAAAAACTGAACACAATCAAACACTGAGTGACATTTCTAAAAGAAACTCTTCCCAAACCTCCACCTCCAGAAATTAGCGACATTAGACAGAGGACACCTTACAGTTCCCACTCATTTCCAGAGTTTAACCTAACAGAAATCCCACAGACGCAACAGCAACCAGACCAAAGAAGGAGATATCAGGGAGGGTGCAGACAGAAGCTTGGTCAAAAGCTTTCAGGAGGGAATGAGACAAGAGAGACATGTTGGGCTTCAAAGCAGGAATTCCTGGGGCTGAGGGGACTGAGGTCACAGGGACCAACGACAGGAAAACAGCAGAAAGAAGCTGCACATGACACAGAGTCAGAGCAAGGAGATAGCTCCCTCTAATGTCCCTACCCCTTGATCAGGAGTTTGAAAGGCAACAAACTCGTGTGTGTGTGTGTGTGTGTGTGTGTGTGTGTGTGTGTGTGTGTGTGTGTGTGTGTGTGTGTGTGTGTGTGTGTGTGTGTGTGTGTGTGTGTGCGCGCGATGTGGGTCTCTGTGTGCACGCCTGCGTGTGTGGGAATAATGTGTCCCTCTGTGAAGGATATATTTGTTAGGTTTCAATCTGTTGGAGCTTTCCCTGAACTTGAGGGATTTTATGTTCTTGAAGTCTTATATTAGCTAGCTTCCAGTCCATTAAAACCTTTCCTGGATTTCAGAGATTTTATTGAACTAACACCAACACATCTACTAACGCATTTATCATCTCATTATACAAGCCCAAGTGAATCCCTCAGGACCAAGAGACTGGTTCACTGTGAGAGGTTACACTGGGGCTCCAGCAATGTTTTACATGAACTTACTAGTTTTGCACAATGATAAATCCCACTTTTGTCAGATCCAGGCAATTGTATTTAAAAGTAAGCATGTAAATAGACAGTATTTCTATGCTCACTATATATGATTCCCATCAAGATTATCAAAGTAACAAATTCACTTTTGCATTTGCCCCTAATAACCAGTCAACCCTTGATAAATAGTCACTTGCTTTCTATGTGGTAATACTCTACCAAGGAGTCTCTACAGCTTCATCAGCCAGACCTACTCCAATCGGCTTGATTCTGCTTGGCCTGTTGTGTTCATCCAGTTCTACACCTTGTAATCTCAGATTCTCCAGCACCTGCAGTTCCTATTATCTCTACTCCAATCGACTGCTGTCTGAGGACAAAGGCCAACCATTACAATAATCTTCTAGTGTATTTTGCAACAAAGTTCATTCAAATTGTATTGCTCACAATGACCCAAGATTGTCAATAATATTTGTTGAAACAGAAAGTAATGTCATGATTCACTGATCTGTGTCAAATGCTTCTGAAGTAGATCTTTGATTCTTTGATTAAGAATGCAATTAACATCTACCTAGATAAAGATCAATAGTGGTTAGTAAATAAGATAATCACACATGACATTCTGTGCAAATACTCTGCCCAAGACCACAAGAAACTATGGAGAGTCATGAACACAGCCCAGTCCATCACACAAACCAACCCTCCATACATTGACTCTATCTGTACTTCCTGTTGCCTTGGGAATGCAACCAACATTATCAAAGACCCCTCCCACTCCAGTTATACTCTCTTCTACCCTCTTCCATTGGGCAGTAGATACAAAAGTTTGAACATATTCACAAATAGATTCACGAATGGCTTCATCCCATTGTTAGGCTTTTGAATGGATCTCTCAAGTGTTAATTCTGATCTACCCTCTCTCTCTGTACACCTTTTTTGCAGCTGTAATGTAAACACTGTATTCTGAACTCTATTCTATTACCCTGATGTACTTTGAATGGTACGAACTGCCTGCACGTAGCACGCAAAACAATTCTTTTCACTGTATGTGACAACAATAAATCAATCAAATAGAAATCTTCAGGTAACTGGAATCCATGTACCTAATTTGTGTTACATTTAGAAAACGCAATATTACACAGTGAGTAGCTGGGATTTCTTTTTCTTTAAATAAAAGAGCAAAGAAATAATCAGTTTTACAAGTTCGAAGGCCAAGGGGATCAGCAGTAAAAAAAAATCCAGAAGCTCCCATCGTCCAGACCACAGAAGAAAATAAGATTTCTTCATAAACTGTGAGAATCCCTGAATTGGCCAAATTGATACAGGCAGCCAGTGGATTTAGACCAATCCCATCAAAAGGACCATCATGACTCAGCCCTGCACTGAAGAGAGAGTGCATGCAGGTTAAAATAACAAAAAAAGGGCTATATTCAGGAGCAGTGCCCTAAGTCAAGTTTCCTGCCAAAGAATAGTAAAGAGCATGAGATATAGTGCTAAAAGCACAGAAAGAATGCAAATGCTAAATTTAAAATGAAAATACTACAGAATAGTAGAAAGACAGTTACCAAATCACATTCCATGAACTGGAAAGCCGTAGATCAACCATCCAAGTTCAAATATTTTAAACGAAGGATGCAGGTATGATTCATAGACCAAAGATATGGATCAACTGCATAGAAGAATCAACAACCAACTTCATCACTTAGAATGAACAGCTAAAAGTGCAGTGGGCTGAATAAGAGCAAAAAAGGGCACTAAATGAATATTTTTCAACAGTATTCACTCTAGAAAACGACAATGTTGTCCAGGAGAATACTGAGATACAGGCTACTAGATTAGGTGGGATTGAGGTTCACAAGGAAGAGGTATTAGAAATCCTACAGAGGGTGAAGATGGATTAGTCCCCTGGGCCGGATGGGATTTATCCTCGGATCCTCTGGGAAGCCAGGGAGGAGATTGCTGAGCCTTTGGCATTGATCTTAAACTCGTCATTGTCTACAGGAATAGTGCCACGAGACTGGAGGATAGCAAATGTGGTTCCCCTGTTCAAGAAGGGGAGTAGAGACAACCCTGGTAATTATAGACCAGCAAGCCTTACCTCAGTTGTTGGTAAAGTGTTGGAAAAGGTTATAAGGGATAGGATTTATAATCATCTAGAAAAGAATAAATTGATTAGGGATAGTCAGCATGGTTTTGTGAAGGGAAGGTCGTGTCTCACAAACCTTATTGAGTTCTTTGAGAAGGTGACCAAACAGGTAAATGAGAGTAAACCGGTTGATGTGGTGTATATGGATTTCAGCAAGGCATTTGATAAGGTTCCCCACAATAGGCTATTGTACAAAATGCGGAGGAATGGGATTGTGGAAGATACAGCAGTTTGGATCGGAAATTGGCTTGCTGAAGGAATAAAGAGGGTGGTAGTTGATGGGAAATGTTCATCCTGGAGACCAGTTACTAGTGGTGTACCGCAAGGGTCGGTGTTGGGTCCACTGCTGTTTGTCATTTTTATAAATGACCTGGATGAGGGCGTGGAAGGATGGGTTTGTAAATTTGCAGACGACACTAAGGTCGGTGGAGTTGTGGATAGTGACGAAGGATGCTGTAGGTTACAGAGAGACATAGATAAGCTGCAGAGCTGGGCTGAGAGGTGGCAAATGGAGTTTAATGCGGACAAGTGTGAGGTGATGCACTTTGGTAGGAGTAACCAGAAGGCAAAGTACTGGGCTAATGGTAAGATTCTTAGTAGTGTAGATGAGCAGAGGGATCTGTGTCCATGTACACAGATCCTTGAAAGTTGCCACCCAGGTTGACAGGGCTGTTAAGAAGGCATACAGTGTCTTAGCTTTTATTAATAGAGGGATCGAGTTCCGGAACCAAGAGGTTATGCTGCAGCTGTACAAAACTCTGGTGTGGCTGCGCTTGGAGTATTGCGTACAATTCTGGTCACCGCATTATAAGAAGGATGTGGAAGCTTTGGAAAGGGTGCAGAGGAGATTGCCTGGTATGGAGGAAAGGTCTTATGAGGAAAGGCTGAGGGACTTGAGGCTATTTTCGTTAGAGAGAAGAAGGTTGAGAGGTGACTTAATTGAGACATATAAAATTATCAGAGGGTTAGATGAGGTGGATAGGGAGAGCCTTTTCCCTAGGATGGTGACGGCGAGCACGAGGGGGTATAGCTTTAAATTGAGAGGTGAAAGATATAGGACAGATGTCAGAGGTAGTTTCTTTACTCAGAGAGTAGTGAGGGAATGGAACGCTTTGCCTGCAATGGTAGTAGATTCGCCAACTTTTAAGTACATTTAAGTCATCATTGGACAAGCATATGGACGTACATGGAATAGTGTAGGTTAGATGGGCTTCAGATTGGTATGACAGGTTGGCACAACATCGAGGGCCGAAGGGCCTGTACTGTGCTGTAATGTTCTATGTTCTAAAAATATTGCAGATGTGTATCAGCAGAAGTGTCTAAAAATACTCACATCAAGTCCAATTGGGTTTTACAACAATTGTATCTGGAGAGCGTCAATGCCGTAGGAAGCTTCAAAGGTCATGAAATATAATCCAATTCCATTTATTGAGCCGCCAGAAAATCCAGAATTCATGTACAAGAATAAATATAGTGTTGGCTGGATAATGTAAAACTTAATGGCTTCATTTGCCCTGTGTTTCACCACGCAAACTGGTGTTGTTCAATTACAGGCATTCTAAAGAAAGGTGTTATAAACAGGTGTGTCTAGATATGAGACATCGGAATCTCTCCCTAAAGAGATGCCCAGGATGGCATTACCTTCAGAATACCATCTGGAAGATATTGCTTCCAGACACTACCTACTGGTTTGTTGGTCAAGCAGGATCTGTTCTAGCAAAAATCAGCCTGGATACCGATGTATTGCTTTTGATATGGCAGTAATGGGCAAAGCCAGAAGAGCTTAATTAAAACCACTAGTGATAGCTCACAATGGAGGGCTTGTTTTCAACAGCAAGGAATACCAGGTGAACCCAGTCAGATCCATCTATTTGGGTCTAAACACTTAGGTTGTGGAATTCATATAGACCCAGGTGTAGATGAAGATGTAAGATAAATGAATTACCCACAAGACAAAAAGAAACTTAGTGACTCTTCAATTTCTCAGCACTACAGATTCCAAGCTTTTCTGTCAAAGCTCACAGAGAGAGCTCCTAAAGAAAGACAAATCAAACATATGGGGGGAAGGACATCAACCTACACTTGAGTCTGCCAAATAAGCTTCATCAGCAGAAAAGACAATCCTGGGAGTTAATGCTTCACAGAAAATGCTGCAAGTCTGCATCAGACATGATGATAAACCAATCGCATCTGAATCTAAAAGTCTGTCATGAGGGCAATCCAACTAATCTAGCATAAAGGTATTGTAGGATTCCAGTTCAGAAAGCAACTCACTATGAAACTAATCACAAACAATTGGAAATGTTTTTCTGCAAATCACTGAGAAGTGTACCACCTAGATTATCACAACTCTGGTAAATACAGGGATACAACTTCAATGCGTGCTACGAACTGATACCAAAACAGTCACCCCTGATACACTGCCAAATAAGTATGCAGACTTCTGCTGGATCCGCAAGACAGCATAAAGGCGGAAAATGTGCTCAAACTTAATCTAAGATGTTTTGGTTAGCATAAATACATCCAGTTTCAATCAGAAACAGCTACTGACCCACAACTGAAGGCATGATATAAGCTTATCTTTGAAGAATGACAGGACGCAATAAAAAATGCTGCCAAACACTCTCAGATGGTTTTGACTCTAGAGAGATTAGCTCAATATCTCAAGAGACATTATTCTGAAAGGAAAATAGTGTCTGTAACAACATATTGTCATGATTACACCAAAGACTATAGGACAACTAACACGTAATGACTAGGGGTTAAGGATGAAATTGAGAAGAAAATGAGAATATGAGAGTTACATGGAGAACATCTGTCAGCACAAGATTCTTCTCTTGAAAGAGTCTTCTTCTGGTTTTTCCCAATAGGTACTGTTGATGGTTTCAACTTGTTGTTCGACTGGCGTCACCAATACACTTACATGGCTTTTGGTTTGCTTAAACTTCAGATAGTATTTGAATTTCTCTGCAGATAATTTGTGGCCTGTTCTGTATTAGGAAAATTTCTTGACCTGTACATGACTGAAGTTGGCCGTTATGCATTTCTTCAACCTCCCTTATTTACACCTATGACATTCTACACTTTGAGGCAAGCGCATCTGTCTCCAACAGATAAAATTCCAATTCTCCTTTTAGACTTGCACATGACTGCTGACAACACTGCTTCACTGCAGATATCGCTATACCGTAACTCCATATGTACCAGTGTGAATGATTCTTAAGTGACCTCTGAAATGGCCATGCAGGCCATTTAGCTCAAGGGCAATTGTGAATGGGCCATTCACATCCCATGAAATAATGGGTATTTTAAAAACTGAATGGCAGAGCTCAAACCATTGCTAGTCACACTCACTTGATCCAGATTTTATGCAACCTACCTAGCAGTCGATATCGAGAGAATTGGAGGCTACTGCCTGTGGGACAGGTCATTGGGTTGTTTTCCTTCAGTTCAGGGGGGCCCATTCCTGCTCCACTTGGTTCAGTGACAGGCCTGGAAGCATTGGCTGACTTGGGCTCTGCCACATTCCTCTTCCTATACAACTTACCAACACTACCCATCTCTCATGTTGCAGGATACACTGAAGCCCTCAGGCTGCACCAGGATGCCACATTAATAATACACAGCCTGTTGGCTTTCCAGGAATGAGTTTGGAGCAAGCTTCCCATTATGTTCAACTGTATTACTGACAGTGCACAGGTGTGAGGTACAAGGAGAGGCTGGATAGACTGTGACATTTTTACACTGGAGTGTAGGAATTTGAGAAGGGACCTTACAGAAGTGTATAAAATCATGAGGAGTATAGATAAGGTGAATGGCAGGTGTCTCTTCCCTAAGATGGGTAATTTCAAGATTATGGGCATATGTTTAAGTTGAGAGGAGGAAGATTTAAAAAAGACATGAGGGGCAACATTTTTTTACACACAGTGATTCATGTGTGGAATGAATTTCTAGAGGAAGTGGTGAATGCAGGTAGAGTTACAATGTTTAAAATACATTTAGATAAGTACATGAATAGGATAGATTTGGAGATATATGGGACAAGCACAGGCAGGTGGGACTAGTTTAATTTGGAATTATGTTCGGTACAGACTGGATGGACTGAAGGGTCTGTTTCCGTGCTGTATAACTCTATGATTCTATAAAAACCACCTTCTCATTGGCAAGCAAGGAAATCTTCTGTAGAATATTCAAGGTGTTAAATTAATGATAGTTGCATTTAATATTAAACTATTTTGCTTGTAGACAACTTTTAAGATCATGTTCCTTTTTTTCACTCACAATCCCTTCTGGCTAGGGAAGCTAATTACTTTGCCAGCACAGATTTCAAATGATTCAACATTTTTCTGCTTACCCTATAACAGATCCTTTCCCAGTTTGCTGTAGCTAGTTTGGATTTTTCACAACTAACGCAGTAAAATGGGACTGAAAAAAATCACAACTCTTGCTTCTTCCACCCAACATTCAGTTTGGCAGTCATTTTAACACTATTTACATGCAGTGGCTGGACATGATGGCAGTCATTAAGACCAAGCATATTTTTCTGATAGTTTTTGAGACGTTTTGTGCAGTTCATGGCTCTGCACCCTCAATAACTGTTATCACTCATATCCAAATTTAGCTGCATTCAAAGTGTGAGCATTTAACTTTCTGACTGGGAAGTGTACAGAGATCATTGCAAGCTCTTAATAGCATTTTACTTCAAAGTGAAAGCATCCAATGCAACCACAAAGGTGTGGGTGAACGTGACAAAAAACATATACAGACACACATTCTTAAGCTGCTTGAAATTCATTGAACTGAGACCACAATATCCTTTTCTGCTCCTCTGATATATTGCATGGCTGCAAATTTACTGCAGAATGTAATGAAATTTGGACAGCATATTTTCATCAAATTGGCTCTATTTTACAGCAGTCACGAATTTCTGATGCTCCTGCCTTGGAATAGCCTCTGTTATCTGTTCTTGGAACTGTAAGATTCATGCTGTACATTAGTCCTACTAGGATACAAGTTTTCTACTTTGTCCAATTATTCCTCTATGTTTAATAGACATAAATGAATTATGGAAGCGATTTTGTACAACAGATTTTAAAGAATTATTTATCCTATGGAGAGATTTCCCACATCAGTTGGTCTCTCAAAATGCAAATCTTGTGAATTGCTCCAAGCCCCTCACCAGATCATTGACACCTCCCTGTGTATAATTGATATGGTTGGGTAGTGCCTCTGAGGGCCTGTCAAAGGGGGGCAACATCAGACAGATGCAAACAAGAGTGGTCTGTAAAGAAGGAAGTGAGACTCTTAAAGGAGAAAACCAGTTTCTTTATTAGTCCTTTGTTAAATTCTGCTTGGACATCCCACCAGATCTGAGTGGGACTCCTCTGGGTTTACCTGCAAGGTGCATCTGGACAAAGAACATATAAACCTGTTGGGCAAGAGTCGATGAGCTGGTGTATCCACCTCATCCCGTCGAGAAATGATGATTTATTCATCGTGTTACAGACACCAAGTGCCACCCTCCCCTACAAACTGTTCAATCGTCACATCTGAGGGAGGTACAAACAAGGTTAAAACGACAGGCTACTTAAGGAAAAAGAAAACTAGAAATGGCTTCTCAAATTTCCTTGGGTAATCAAAGTGAGCCCAGGCAATCACTTTGACCGTAATGTGATTATTGTTGTCACATGTACTGAAGTACAGTGAAAAGTTTTGTTTTGCATGCAGTACAGGCAGACACTAGAGTAAGGGAGGGTTGCAGAGGACTGGAAAATGGCTAATGTGATACCCCTATTTAAAAAGGGAATAAGGCGAAAGATGGAAAATTACAGCCTAACCTCAGTCATGGGTAAGATTTTGGAGTCCATTATAAAGGATGAGATTCCTGAATATTTGGAAGTGTACAGTAAAATAGGGAACAGTCAGCATGGTTTCATCAAAAGGAGGTCATGCCTGACAAATCTGCTGGAATTCATTGAGGCAGTAACAAACAGGGTAGGCCAAGGAGAGCCAATGGATGTTATCTACCTGGACTTCAAGAAGGCCCTCAGGAGACTGCTAAGTAAGATAAGGGCCCATGGTGTTAGAGGCAAGGTGCTAGCATGGATAGAAGATTGACTGCCTGGCAGAAAGCAGGGATAAAGGGGTCTTTCTCAGGATGGCACCACAAGCGATGTTCCATAAAGGTCAGTGTTGGGACCAGAACTTTTCACTTTGAATATTGATGATCTAGATGAAGGAACTGTGGGCATTCTGGCTAAGTTTGCAGATGATATAAAGATAGGTGGAGGGACAGGTAGTATTGAGGAAGTGGCAAGGCTGCAGAAGGATTTGGACAGGTTAGGAGAGTGGACAAAGAAGTGGCAGATGGGGTACAATGTGGGAAAGTGTGAGGTCATGCTCTTTGGTAAGAAGAATAATACCATGGACTATTTTCCAAATGGAGAGAAAATTCAGAAATCTGAAGTGCAAAGAGGCTTGGGAGTTCTAGTCCAGGAGTCTCTCAAGGTAAACTTGCAGGTTGAGTCAGTAGTCAGGAAGGCAAATGCAATGTTGCCATTTATTTTGAGAGAACTTGAATATAAAAGCAGGGATGTACTACTGAAGTTTTAAAAGGCTCTGGTCAGGCTGGTGCAGGATATTTGGAGTATTGTGCACAGTTTTGGGCGCAATATCTCAGGAAGGATGTACTGGCCCTGGAGCGGGTTCAGAGGAGTTTCACAAGAATGGTCCCAGAAATGGAAAGCATAACATATGAAGAAAGTTTGAGGACTCTGAGATTGTACTCACTGGAGTTTAGACAGATGAGGGGGGAATCTAACTGAAACTTTCAGAATACTGAATGGCCTGAACAGAATGGATGTTGGGAAGATGCTTCCATTGGTAGGAGAGTCTAGGACCCGAGAGCACAGCCTTAGAGTAAAGGGAAGACCTTTTAGAATGGAGGTAAGAAAAAACGTCTTAAGCCAGAGAGTGGTAAATCTATGGAATTCACTGCCACAGAAGGCCGTGGAGGCCAAGTCATAGAGTACATTTAAGACTGAGATAGATAGGTTCTTGATTATTCTGGGGATCAAGGGTTATGGAGAGAAAGCAGGAGAATGGGGTTGAGGAATTCGTCAGCCATGATTGAACGGTGGAGCAGACTCAGTGGACCAACTGGCCTAATTTCTGCTCCTATGTCTTATGGTCTTATGGATCATAACAAACTAGGGCTTACAGATCACAGTGTGCTTAGACAGAGCCAGGCACACCAGATAGCAGCTGTGCAAGAGGTGCACAAAGCAAGATCAACATTAGATTTGAAATTATAGCGGTTAAGAGAACATTATTACATAGAAATTAGATTTAAAAGTGTGGAACAGTTGTACGAAATATGAGAAAAAGATCTGCTGTAGACAGCTCGCAAAGAATTGCCTGATGTCGATGCCATCTTGAGTTAGTCATGATAAATGTGGGGTTACAGAGACAGGATAGGGGGCTGGGTCTGGGTGGGATGTTCTTTCGAGGGTCGGTGCAGATATGATGGGCCTAATGGCCTCTTTTCACACTGTAGGGATTGTATGATTCCACGATTCAGTGAGTCAGCACAAGGCTGTTCACAAAAGTCAACTTGCCTGACTTTCAGTGATAATGGGAACTGCAGATGCTGGAGAATCCAAGATAATAAAATGTGAGGCTGGATAAACACAGTAGGCCCAGCAGCATCTCAGGAGCACAAAAGCTGACGTTTCGGGCCTAGACCCTTCATCAGAGAGGGGGATGGGGTGAGGGTTCTGGAATAAACAGGGGGAGAGGGGGAGGCGGACCGAAGACGGAGAGAAAAGAAGATAGGTGGAGAGGAGAGTATGGGTGGGGAGGTAGGGAGGGGATAGGTCAGTCCAGGGAAGACAGAAAGATCAAGGAGGTGGGATGAGGTTAGTAGGTAGGAGATGGAGGTGCGGCTTGGGGTGGGAGGAAGGGATGGGTGAGAGGAAGAACAGGTTAGGGAGGCAGAGACAGGTTGGACGGGTTTTGGGATGCAGTGGGTGGACGGGAAGAGCTGGGCTGGTTGTCTTTAGATGACATGCCCATCATGGGCCTCCTGCAGTGCCACAATAATGCCCCCCGAAGATTGCAGGAACAGCAACTCATATTCCGCTTGGGAACCCTGCAGCCCAATGGTATCAATGTGGACTTCACCAGCTTCAAAATCTCCCCTTCCCCCAACGCATCCCTAAACCAGCCCAGTTCGTCCCCTCCCCCCACTGCACCACACAACCAGCCCAGCTCTTCCCCTCCACCCACTGCATCCCAAAACCAGTCCAACCTGTCTCTGCCTCCCTAACCTGTTCTTCCTCTCACCCATCCCTTCCTCCCACCCAAAGCTACACCTCCATTTCCTACCTACTAACCTCATCCCACCTCCTTGACCTGTCCGTCTTCCCTGGACTGACCTATCCCCTCCCTACCTCCCCACCTATACTCTCCTCTCCACCTATCTTCTTTTCTCTCCATCTTCGGTCCACCTCCCCCTCTCTCCCTATTTATTCCAGAACCCTCACCCCATCCCCCTCTCTGATGAAGGATCTAGGCCCGAAACATCAGCTTTTGTGCTCCTGAGATGCTGCTGGGCCTGCTGTGTTCATCTAGCCTCACATTTTATTGCCTGACATTCAACCTGCTCTGCCCTTCATTTGTAATTATTGTATCTCTGCTGCAAATAATTGGTGCACCAAAACACAAGTTAATTCCTGCATAAATCCAGATCAATTTGTAGGGCTCAGCTGTCTCAGTCTCTCTTGCTAAAATGACAGTCTAAGAATGAACATTACTTGTGTTCCCATTATGTGGGAGTTTAAGAGTATTCTGAATAAAGTGAAAGCAATGCTTATCAGCTTTACTGCATTGGTCAAAAGCCTACAGAGACTGAAGTCCTAAACCACTTCCTCTATTTCTCTCTCCAATACCACAAATCCAAAGGCCGAGACTAAAATTAATGATGGAGAGATCTGTTGGATAGTAAAGCATCCTGCAGGTACCTGCCAGGAAGAAAATGCAATTTTCAACGAGTCAGCAATCTTTCTGCATATAGAATTGGAGATGGTTTGCATTCTTCCTTGTGGTAATGTAACAGATAAAGCATCATTGCTTATTTTCAGAAAGATTCATGTCAGAGATACTTAGAGAGCCAATTGTATACCAACCTGAATGGTGCACTTGACATTTGGAGGAGTTAAGTATTACTCTCATTTCCTTGGCAAATTGCTACACAGCTCAGTAATCTGCAATCAGAACTTCTCATGGAAAGAAAAGCTTGTTCAGATTTTAATTTTAACCAAGGCCACAATCATTAGTTAATAAAGTGTGAAGCTGGATGAACACAGCAAGCCAAGCAGCATCACAGGAGCACAAAAGCTGACGTTTTGGGCCTAGACCCTTCATCAGAGAGGGGGATGGGGAGAGGGTTCTGGAATCAATAGGGAGAGAGGGGGAGGCGGACCGAAGATGGAGAGAAAAGAAGATAGGTGGAGAGGAGAGTATAGGTGGGGAGGTAGGGAGGGGATAGGTCAGTCCAGGGAAGACGGACAGGTCAAGGAGGTGGGATGAGGTTAGTAGGTAGGAAATGGAGGTGCGGCTTGGGGTGGGAGGAAGGGATGGATGAGAGGAAGAACAGGTTAGGGAGGCAGAGACAGGCTGGGCTGGTTTTGGGATGCAGTCGGGGGAGGGGAAGAGCTGGGCTGGTTGTGTGATGCAGTGGGGGGAAGGGATGAACTGGGCTGGTTTAGGGATGCGGTGGGGGAAGGGGAGATTTTGAAGCTGGTGAAGTCCACATTGATACCATTGGGCTGCAGGGTTCCCAAGCGGAATATGAGTTGCTGTTCCTGCAACCTTCGGATGGCATCATTGTGGCACTGCAGGAGGCCCATGATGGGCATGTCATCTAAAGAATGGGAGGGAGAGTTGAAATTGTTCGCGACTGGGAGGTGCAGTTGTTTATTGCAAACCGAGCGGAGGTGTTCTGCAAAGCGGTCCCCAAGCCTCCGCTTGGTTTCCCCAATGTAGAGAAAGCCACACCAGCTACAATGGATACAGTATACCACATTGGCAGATGTGCAGGTGAACCTCTGCTTAATATGGAAAGTCATCTTAGGGCCTGGGATAGGGGTGAGTGAGGAGGTGTGGGGGCAAGTGTAGCACTTCCTGCGGTTGCAGGGGAAGGTGCCGGGTGTGGTGGGGTTGGAGGGCAGTGTGGAGCGAACAAGGGAGTCATGGAAAAAGTGGTCTCTCCAGAAAGCAGACAAGGGTGGGGATGGAAAAATGTCTTGGGTGGTGGGGTCGGATTGTAGATAGCGGAAGTGTTGGAGGATGATGCGTTGTGTCCGGAGGTTGGCGGGGTGGTATGTGAGAATGAGGGGGATCCTCTTTGGGCGGTTGTGGCGGGGGTGGGGTGTGAGGGGTGTGTTGCAGGAAATGCGGGAGACGCGGTCAAGGGCGTTCTCGACCACTGCAGGGGGAAAGTTGTGGTCCTTGAAGAACTTGGACATCTGGGATGTGCGGGAGTGGAATGCCTCATCCTGGGAGCAGATGCGGTGGAGGCGGAGGAATTGGGAATAGGGGTGGAATTTTTGCAGGAGGGTGGGTGGGAGGAGGTGTATTCTAGGTAGCTGTGGGAGTCGGTGGGCTTGAAATGGACATCAGTTACAAGCTGGTTGCCTGAGATGGAGACTGAGAGGTCCAGGAAGGAGAGGGATGTGTTGGAGATGGCCCAGGTGAACGTGAGGTTGGGGTGGAAGGTGTTGGTGAAGTGGATGAACTGTTCGAGCTCCTCTGGGGACCAATAGGCGGCACCGATACAGTCATCAATGTAACGGAGGAAGAGGTGGGGTTTGGGGCCTGTGTAGGTACAGAAGAGGGACTGTTCCATGTAACCTACAAAGAGGCAGGCATAGCTTGGGCCCATGTGGGTGTTTCACCCCTGTTGATTTTGGCAGTTCAGAAGTTTTAATTGTGAAATAGCATTCAGATGATTTCAAATCAATATTGCACGGTTTTCTGAACTTTCCATACATTAAATTTCCCATGAAATGAGATGGTAGTTTCCCCACAAGTCCATAACAGGTTCTGATTAACATTTAAACATGAGCTGCAATAATTTGTAATGGGGTGACACATCACCTAACTTGGAAATGTCCATTGAAAGCATGTTGGGGAAAAGAGGGCATGGTTATAACTGAAAATTTAAGAAGCATATCTACTATGATAATTACAAAAGTGACAATGAGCAGAAGAAGGAAATCATTTGATCAAAGCATCTTTTGACTTTACAGTCAGGACTTTTTCATGAGCTGATATAACAATTGGACTGTGTATTCATTGTCTGATGGAGCCTGTCTGATGTGAGGGTACTATGTGATGCTTTGGTACTGTTTACTTTTGCACTTTTATAAATTGGTGACTTGATGACTTATTGAGGGAGAGAGCAGGGAACCTGATGGTATTGATGGGAGTTACCAGTCATTCCTTTCACTGGAATCAATGTAAATCCTGGCTGCTGAATGCTTTAGCAGTTCATAGTTACTGAGATCATATTGTATTTCAAGCAGCTTGTCAAATTGTCTAGTTTAAACACACATGAACACATTGTTAATCATCCTGTCACTGACATGGAATTAAACAAGCACTTCGGAATTGTCTATGATGATAGTGCCACATTGACTGCATTCCCCAAACATATTAGGCTCAAGGGAAATCAAATATATTAACCCGGGTGAAGAAATAATGGTTTCAGAGTTACATTTTACTTGTTTGGGTGACCCATGGAATGGACAGTTGTTTGTGAGATGGACGGTTCCATGCTGGCTACTAGGCAGTCAGTTTCCAATAGGAGCTTGACACCTCCAGTCTTGGTCAATTGTTGTCATGTTTGGTATTTACCCTATAAACTCTTCCTATTCTCTGGTTTATGTTCCCCTGGCTCCATTAGTGGGTGCCTCAATGTCAGGTTAATTGCTCATTTCGACCAACACTGCCCATCATCAATCCTGCCATTCCCTCAGCCAGCTCCACATCTCTTCCCAAGTTTTAGCTCAGTTTCTTGTTTAACCTGTGATTTCATCAGTTTCTTCTAGTTTGTCACCTTAGGCTTTAAGTCAGTCCCTGTTTTGAACTGAGACGCATCTCTCCACCCTTCCACACCATATGGTATCCTCCAACCATACCATCATCATTTTGCCTTGCTACAGGTCTCCTGGATCCCAATGAGAATTCCTCCATCAATGCATCTTTTGATAAGCTATCCTTCAAAAATCTTATTAACTTCACTTGCCCACTGTGCTTGTCTTTAAACATGAACAACAAGCTTGTAGATGCTTTGTGCTCGCTCTGACTCCCTACAACATGTTGAATCTGGTAAAGGACCTATGACAACTTTTGACTGTCTGTCATTGTCTCCTCTCTCTTCCCCATTCAGTACTCAAAATATTACGAATGCAAATTAATTCTTTGTGATCAGCCTATGTAAATTAACATTTCCCCATTTATTTGTAGCACACTTTTTCTGTCACAAGCCTAAATCCAATAGTTGTTTCCACATGTTACCTTCCTCCTCCTATTATTTATCTCTCCACTATTCCTATACCCCTCCTGACTTATCTCTCTTCTCATTTCTCTCTCTCAGTTCATTTGTCTTTTCAACATTCACTCCAATCCTTTCATACTGCTCAAATTTCCTATTCTCCCGGCATGGTCCCAGGCTTGCATGCAGCTTCCCTCACTGGCTCTCTCAGTATTCTCCAACGCGCCAAGGAAGCATTTCCTCCTCATGAGCAGCAACTGACTTTAATCATTCACACACAGCATGCGCACATTACTGGCTAGGCCAGCACTTAATGCCCAGAGAGCAGTCAAAAGTCAACTACATTGCTATGAATCTAGAGATACCTGTAGGCCAGACCAGGTAAGGGTGATAGATTTCCCTTGCTAAAGTGAACTAAATGGGTTTTCTTTACAATCATCAATGGTTTCATAGTCATGGATTCCACGGCAGGATTTGAACGCAGGTCACCAGAACATTAGCTGAGATCCAGGATTAATAGTCTAGCGATAATTCCTCTAGGCCACTGCCTCCGACAGACTGCACTTCTTTTGTGACTGAGATAGAAGGACCTCATTGTTTTTCCCTTGTTCCAATTCTCCATGGTCACAATGTCAATTTAGTTTGTTTTACCAAGTTCTGAATATGTTGCTTCGTATGATTTCTCTATATTAGAATTAAAAGACCCAGCAACTGGGTTTCCGGTAAAACAAAACACAGAATATTGTTTTTGCTTTATTAGAAAGTGAAACATGTTCAATGAAGATGCATAAATTGGTTAATGCACACAGTTTTTCAGTATACTATTCAGCTCATCTTATCAGCACTAGCGCTTTGAGTATTTTAACTTTGTACTGAATTCCTGTCTTTTTCCCGCTACCCTGTATATTGCTTCTTCTTAAATAATCACCCAATGTCCTCTTCAAAGTGTCAACTGAATCTGCCTCCACCACACTCTGAGTGCCTTCTAAACCCTAACTACTTGCTAAGTGAAGACGTTATTTCTCTCACTTGCTTCTTTTGCAAAACACTTTACAATTTAAAAATAACTCGTTTACAAGTGGGAACAGTTTTCTCCCTGTCCATGCTGTCCGGAACCCTCATGATTTTGTAAACTTCCATCAAGTCTCCTCTTAGCCAAGAAAAACAGCTCCAATCTCTCCTATCTTCTTTATTTTCCCTGTTGTCTCTCTGTAGCGCTTGTCTTTCAATTTCAAGATTTGTTCTCATCTCTAATTCTCCCTCCTATTCAAAGTTTCCTCATTTCAGTTTCTTATTCAGGCTGCTTCATGTGCAACTGAAATCTCACTGGTATAACTGACTCAATGATTGGATTGCTTGCCATATTTATAGGTGAAAGGATATTTCCTGCAAAGTGATCTCTCAGCCTGCATATGGTCTCTGCAATGTAGAGCAAACTGCAGGGTGAGCAGCAAATACATTAGACTAGGCTGAAACAAGTACAAGTCAATGCCTATTTCAGTTAGAAGACAGTGTTTGATTTCTAGTTAAAGTCAGCAATTCATTAAGCAAAGGGAACAAAGAGAAGTGTATGCCGTTAGATCATGGATCAGCAGCGATCTCATTTAATGATAGGCCATTTAGTTCCTGGATGCTGTTGTATCGTAGAATCCCTACAGTGTGGAGGCAGACCATTCAGCCCATCAAGTCTAAACCAACCTTCCAAACAGCATCCCACCCAGACCAACCTAACCTAATCCTGTAACCCTGCATTTACCATGACTAATTCACAGAAGCTGCACATCTTTGGACTTTGGCAGGAAACCGGACTGAACCCACACAGACACGGGGATAATGTGCAAATTCCACACAGACAGTCGCCCAAGAGTGGGATCGAACCCAGGTCCCTGGTACCATGGCATCAGTGCTAATCACTAAACTACCGTACCACGCCATCAGTGAGCCCATCCATTATCTTCCTTCCCCATAAACGGCATGATGATGCCCCTTCGATTACATGGCCCTTCTTAAATAAATGCTTCAGTCAATTTTTCTTTTGTGATATTGGATCAGTTTTGTGAAAGGGTCCTTGAGATACCTCCTCAGTAGACGCAGCCTCTTAAGGATTTCACTTATCTCTATCCAGTCTTCCTTTATTCACTGTAAGCAACATTCCAATTGTGCAAGTCATGGAACATCTATCTCGTAAAGGACAGAAAATTAGAAAGTATCATGATCACCTTTAAACCACATTCTCGCTACTATGGGAAACAGCCCATTCTATGGATGTGGACATTAATCACCATTAATTTAACTCAACTCTTTTCACAAAAAAAGGTCAGCATCTTCGGAATAGAAAGCCTCATATTTATCTAGCACCTTTTATTACCACGGGATATCCTAAAGCACTCTACAGCAGATGAAGTTCTTCGAAAGATAATCAGTATCGAAATGTAGGAAATCTGGCAGCCAATTTGTACAAAGAAAGCTCCCACAAACAACAAGATGATGCTGTGTGCCTTGTCATGTTGATTGAGGGATAACTATTGACCAGGACACTAGGGCTAACACCCCCACCCCTGTGCTCTTCTTTGGAATGGCGCCAGAAGATCTGGTGAACTCCCTTGAAAAATCAAAGAAGTCTCAGTTTAAGGGCTATCTCAGACAGTGCTGCATTCCTTCAGTGGTGGGGCAGTACCTTGTCACGTTCTGTGTAATTTGGAGGGATTCCTGCAAGTCATGCAATGCCCAGGCCCCTGCTGCCCTTGTGCTTTTAAACGGTGTGACTTTGGTTCATGCTGGTGGAGAAACCTTGACCTTCTTATATTTGTTTCCCCTTTCAAGACTTTATAGCTTCACACCCTTCCTTTTTCGTCTCGCAGAAATACACAATGCCACTGTGACGGCAGGAAAACTACCTGCCAAAACCCAATGAACTACTTCCAACACAAAAATGATGACTTAACAGGAAAGTAAAAAAAAAATCACAGAATCTGCTGGGATGGGGTGGTGGGTGGGAGAGAGAGGTCTGATGCTGGAGCTTGGACATCTTTTGCATCTTCCAAGATTATTCATGGAAGTGAGTCACTATGTCAAGTGTGCTTTGTTAACTCTGTGTTAGTTGCCAGTGGAACCTCTCATCCATTACAAAGCCAAATGACTGAAATGGGACGCTATCATGGTGAACAGTGTATTTTTCCAAGATGGATCGCACCTTCTACTGCAATAACCTGGAGTGATCGCCTTATTGGAGTTTTTATTGGAGTTTCATTTTTCTGCACCTCATTTTTGAGGCTCCTAAATCCATTTAGACATCCAGATTCAGATTACTGTTTGTTCAGGAGTTTCATCAGTCTGTAGAGTAGGGCCAGGAAAGGGGTTTCCTAATGGAGATTGTCTCTCATTATACTATCAATATTAGAGAAGAAAAGATTGCGCCAGTCTGGTTTAGCGGCTCTAGAGTCAAATGAAACGTTTCATTGGAAGCCCAGCCATTAGAGTGTCTGGATCTAGGTCATCCTCCTGAATATTATCCTGAGGTTAGACATGCATTTACCTAGTGCTTCTCATACCTGCAACATATCTCAAAAAACTTTGTCAGCCAATGAAGTGCTTTCAAAGCCTAGTCGCTGTTGGAATATATGAACAGAGCTCAGATCAGCCCAGTCACCCTAAACATTTTGTTCGGTAAGTCTCCTCTATAAACAGGCAGCAGGGATTTAATGCAGCATGTAGGGGTCATCTGTACTGGTAACATCCACTAGATCCATCTGCTTACTGTCTCTTTGTACATCAGATACAAAATTAGAGTCCTATTTGCCAGGCAGTTCAGTCGGTTATATTTGTTGCAGGATTTAAACAAATGGCTGAGTGGGCCACTTTGTCATTAAATGGATTACCAGGTTTCCAAGAGTACTTTGAGCTCATGTGTGTAATGATACATGCCTTTACTGTCAACCTGTATAAACCGAAAGGATTTTCAATCCTTTAACATTCGATTAATATGCAATTATGGACAAAGGTTTGTACTCACTTGCAGTCAGGAGGCTGGGACCTGTCCTTATACATTCCACCCTTTACTGTCCAATGTCCCTGCATCCTTTCAGATTCGAGTACAAAATGCTAGTTGACTGGCTTGATATAGACAAAGGATACCAGATGGCAACATAGCGAGCAGCAGGATTGAGATGGGTCATGAAGGAAGCTAAAGACTGCTGCTGGGAGGCTTCCATCGACAATGGGAATGAAACTTGAACGTGCGATTATTACATTGAAGAATAGATCCAAATGTTTTAAAGGGTGCGAGGGCCCTTTTCAGCTGCACTTCTATTGCAGCATCAGGAATTGCAATGACCTGCTGTGTTCTCCCCAAGACTGAGATGAAACATCCTGAGACACAGAGACTGGCATGTGAGGAGGACACATCAGGTTCTGCTGAGTGGGGAGAGCTGTCAGCCAAACTCATTACTGAGACTTTCAATAACATCTTGCTACATTTTAGGAACACGCATCTGATAGCCAGGACACTCCATGTAATCATAGCACTTCAGGTCATACCCTTTTATCAATTTTTCTGTTTCAGCTCAACTTCACATTCTTAATAATACATAATCTAAATAATATCTTTGCCTACAAACAAATCATTTAAGAGTTTTAGGAACTGAGTAATTCTCAGAATATTGGACTCCACTTGGGATCCATTCACTGTTCCTCAATCTTCTTAAACCATTTTCTCTAACTGTCATCTGAGGGCTTAGGATCAGAAGTGGAGCTCCTAGATGTTACTGTGAATGTTCTGGTATGTAGGTGGCTGGTCCAAAGATGTGCAGGTTAGATGGATTGGCCATGCTAAATTGCCTATCATGTCCAGGGATGTGCACGCTAGGTGGATTAGCCATGGGAAGTGCAGGGTTCTCGGGATAGGGTAAAAAGTCTGAGTGGGATGCTCTTTGGAGAGGCAGTGTGGACTTGATGGGTCAAATGGCCTATTTCTCTGCTGTAGAGTTACAATGATTCTTCTCATAGCAGCATATAAATAACATCACCTGCCCCTAAAAACAAGGAAATCTGTATTGACCTCAATGCTTAATACTTGTTCTACCATCAGCCCTGTCCTCTATCCTGTTAGGAGACTCTTAAACTATGTAGTGAATCAATAATCACTTCAGAAGTGTCCTGTAGGTCTTCAATTTTGCAAAGGATACAACAGAGAACCTGAATGGAACTACACCTCATTGGCTGTAAAGTGTCACTCGACATTATGATATTGCAATGCTGTACAGTTACATGTCTTACTTCTTTTTCTCTTCTCGGAAGATATTCTATTTTTTTTTCACTGAAGCCTGCACCTTTAGATGTGGAGGCTGCACAGTGTTGTCTTGTTAACTATCCTCCAGTTACTAAAGCATTGGAAAAGACTGGGCAGGGAAATCTCTGGTGCCAAATCCCAAGGGAGTTCAGCAGCATCTGCCTGCCACGTGGAAAAAGACTCATTTATTCCCACTCTCTGCTTCCAGTCTGTCAACTAATCCTCAATGCATGCTAGTACATAACCCCCAATCCCACGTGCTTTACATTTGAGCACTGGCCTCTTACGTGGTACTTTATCAAAAGCCTTTTTGAAATCTATTATATCTTTCTTTATGGAATACATCCTCAAACTGCTTCAGTGGACTTATAAGCTTGATTTGCCTTTCATAAACGCATTTTGATTTTGTCTAATCCTGTTATGCTTTCCAAGTGTTCTGTTATCCTATCTTTTATTATAGACTAGCATTTCCCCATTGCTGATGTTAAGCTAAGCGGTCTGTAATTCTCTGTTTTGTTTTCCTCTTCTTCCTTTTTTAAAACATTTGCCACCCTCCAAGCTGTAGGAACTGCTCCAGAGATGGAAGCTTGGAAGATGACCATCAGTGCATACAACATTTCCAGGATCATTTCCTTCAGTGTTCTGGGACGATGATAACCAGGCCCTGGGGGTTTGTCAGCCTTTCATGCCCATTGATTTCTCTCACATCATTCTTCTTTTACGAATACTGATTTTTCTCAATTTCACCCTCTCACAGAACCCTTGGTTACCTAATCTAATACAATCTAACATTTCTTTTGTAAGCCACATTTTAAGTCATCTTTCTTGTTATATTTTTGTGGCAGATTAGAATGACTCATTATTGTAAGTCATACAAACATTCCTTAAATATTATGAATTGGCTACCTATTTTAATGAGGTTCCCAAATCTATTGCTGCCAGCTTGTGCCTCATAACCTCCAAATTCTCTTTAATTAGGACTCTTTTACTGACAATGCTATCCCACCTCCATTCCCTATTTGTCTATCCTTTATAAATGTTGAATACCTCTGGAGGTTCAGTTGTCATTGGTATGGACCAAACCAAACCTCCTCAAAATATATTAAGAATGTAGTCTAGATCCTAATCATTTTCTTATTTTAAAGGTAAATGAAAGGTGCTGTGTTCCAGATGCAATTCGATCGGTCAAACTATTGTATATAAAGCAAAACACACTTTATTCATCCACTATAGTTAAAATACAACAAAAGAAAGGAGAAATTGGAATAACAACTCAATTGGAAAATGTAACAGACTAATAGATACAGTAACTATTACTAATTACTGTTCCAACATAGTAAATTCCCATAAACACACTCTTGACAAAAGGTAAATTCAGGAAACAGATTGTCTCATAGGCAACTCCTGTATCTGGCAGAGAGCCCCCAACTTTTGGCTTTAGCCAAAAAAGGGAAAAAAAACCTTTCACTTCAAGACCCCAGCAGCAACTGCTGAAAGCTAAACCTAAAATCTCTGGTTCTGTGAGTGGGAGCTTAACCACACCCAGTCAGGATGCTTCTATTGCTCTAACTCTTAAAAATACACACAAGGCTTCATTAGTTACTTATTTTCTTGTAGACTGCTCCACACTTGTCCCCCAGTTTCTCCCTGAAAGAAACCAGGACAAAATACTCATCTTAAAGTCATAGTATTGTAATACCATCCTTGGTTACCCTATAACCATGTCTCCATTATTGCAACTATATCATAACTATGCATATCTGTTTGCACTTTTAATTCATCTACCTCAGTGTGAATCCTCTGCTCATTAACAGATGCATAAACTGCTAAAGCTAGTTGTCTGCAATATAGATTTGACTGTTGCACTCAATTCTACTTCCTGTACATTGAGAGATGCTAGTCCACATCCCGCCTAACCTGCCCCAAACCCACAATCAGGATTGTAAGACAAGAGCTGATATTGCTTGTGCCCATTTCTCCAGAGTGCAAAATTTATCCTCAGCAATCCAAAGAAAACATGTGCTGCACCTTAGCAGTGTATCACACTCTCTGCGTAATGTGTCACTGCCTGAGACTTTGTAGCTTGCATTCAAAAGTTCAAACATAGAGTTAATCTTCAATTGTCTGAAACAGATTTACTAACACATTCATGATGAGCGCAACATGCTTACCCTTAGCATATTTGTGCAATGCTCCAAACCTTTCTGTGCCTTCAGCAAACATCAAGGTCATTTCCTTGAGATATCTGGTATGTGTTTAGGTGCCTCCATTTTGTTAGGAATGATCAAAATGATGAGCATCTGGTTAGATGCTTTTAAGATAGATTCAGATCTGTGGATCATTAATACACAAAAAGTATTCATGGATAAAAACAAAAACTAACTTTAGTCTAATTAGGGCATGAATATGAAGTGACGGACCTAGATTTATAGCCATGGTAGTGTTTGTTCTCTCTAAAAGTAACTGCCAAATCCTAAATTAGTTGGCAATGTCTTTCCAGCTGATATAAAGTACTTCTATTTTCGTCAGGTATTCCATAAAGCTCTGCCAGTAAGGCTTCAATAAATTAACAGTTATTAGCACAAGGTTACTGGTATCCAAACAATGGACACCAGTAATGGCCTTTGAAGGACAAATGAGATCTGCAGAGCATCTTCATTGTTCTGGTGTGCATCACTCAATTTAGAGAAGGGGTCAGTGAGTGTTGTCAGAAGTGTGTGGAGAATAGACAGCGTTATACTGATTTGCAACCAGAGATTACATGGTGCATTGAGAGTCTGGACTTCAGCAGTTTCTCCATCAAGAGTGGCTGATTAGCCTTTCAGTAGCAAGGATGATCAATTATTTATCTGGCTGTGAGTTATCTCTCCAATGCATGGTGCCAGCACCCTAGGCTGTCTGACGAGTATCATTGTGAGCTCCAGTGCAGTGGCAACATTGTGTGCACACATTCCTGCTACCCTGAGTGATGACAGCTGTGGGAAGACCACTGCCACTTCCCACCAGCAATCCCTCTTCAGACCTAGCCACTTACCGGGAGGCCAGATTGCTATGGGAGACTGCAAGGCTCCTTTGGAGCAGGTGGTACCCGCACCGAGGAATGGCAGCAAGCTGAGCCTTCACAACTTGGCTCTGCAACGCATGAATAATGAGTGACTCCTGCACTACAAGCTGAGGTGCTGACTATCAAACAACTGGACGGATGGGCAGGTTTGGTAAAGGTGGCCAAAAAGATGGGGATGGGCTCTCAGCTCTGCACAAAGGCTCATGCTGTTCCACATGGAGAGCAGAGGCTTGCTGGCTTGCCCATCAGTGCACCAAGTATTTCATTGAACTTTACCCATTGACTTCCATAGCCCACCCCCCAAAGTACTCACCAGAATCCCCTGCAGGGGGCAGTATATCTGTCCAGAGAACTACCACCTGTGGTTCCCTACTCCTGTTCTGGCAGAGGACCATTTCAAGCCCAGGTGAGTCATCAAGTGTGTATCCCACCCCAAAGTGGTTCTCAGGTATCTGAACTGCTGAGGGTGGGTGACTGTGTTGTGTAAAGTAATGGCGCATTAAGATCCACACAATCTGCTTAGGTCAGATTGACGTGAATGGGGATAAGGCAGAACACCTTAGAGCATTGTGCAGTACTGAGCCCTATCCATAGGTCTCCTCTTTATAATCTTAATAACTGTCTAACAAACTTCTACCTGATTACTAACATGCACTCAACTACTCTGCATGAAGACAGAAGCCTCTTGTTAAGACTCATTCATGGTTATCTCTCTCCCACTGTAAAGAAATAAGTTCTTATACCCAGCCAAGGGAAGAGGATTGGTAACAGCATATTTTCATCCACAAATACTATATTCATCATCACTGCCAACCTGCTTGCCTACCTCCTGCCTTTTTACCACTGTTTGGCCCAGGTGGCAGCTCCTGAGTATCTGAATAGCAAAGGGTCCAAAGGTCAGGAATTACACAATTAAAAATAGGGCCTTAGGCAATATTGTAGAACAGAGAAACCCAGGGGTTCAGGTATATAATTCTTTGAAGTTTGCATCACACATAGATAGGGTGGTTAATAAGGCACTTAGCATGCTTTCATTGCTCACAAGGCAGGACATCATGTGGAGATAGTACAGGACGCTGGTAAGGCCTCTTCTGGAACACTGTGCGCAGTTCTGTTTGCCCTGTTATAGGAAGGATATTGTTAAGCTGGGGAGGGATGAGAAAAGATTTATCAGGATGTTGGCAGGAATGGAGGGTATGAGTTCTAAGGAGAGGCTGGATAGCTGGGGCTTTTTTCACGGGAGCATAGCAGGTTGAGGGGTGACCTTGCTGAGGTTTATAAAATCCTGAGGGATATAGATAAGGTGAATGGTCGGTGCTTTTTTCCTATGGTGGGGCATTTCAAGACTAGGGGGACATATTTTTAAGGTGAGAGGAGAAACAGTTTAAGAAGACATAAGGAGCAACTATTTTACACAGAGAGTGGTTTGTGTGTGCAATGAACTTCCAGAGGAAGTGGTGGATGCGAATGCTGTGCAATGTTTAAAGTACATTTGAATTAGTACGTGAATAAGGAATATTTGGAGGGATATGGGCCAGGAGCAGGCAGGTGGGACTAGTTTAGTTTGGGATTAAGGTCGGCATGGGCTGGTTGGACCGAAGGATCTTGTTTCCATGCTGTATGTTTCCAAGACTCTGTGATAAAGTGACATTAAACGCAGTTAGTGCTGGCTGCAAACTACAACTACGGTAATGAAAAGACAGTACAATGTTGGAGTACGTCAGAACAAAGTAATTATACATCTTGATCTCTCCACCACTTTCCAGAGGCTTTCACTCTTGGCCATTGAACTCAGAGTCCATCAATGAGGTGGATTGAAGATTGGCTCAAGAACATGAAGACATACAGAGGGACAATTGGAAATAGCTCTGGCAAGGGAGCAGCCATTACTAGTTAGGGACATGGTTTTAAATTAATCAAACATTTGACAAAGGTCATAATAAAAGGAGCCAAATCATGAATTAGGAAAATTGTTAGCAATCAACTAACTCAACAAATGGGCCAATGAATGACAGATAAATGATAATGTGAATAATACAAATGGAATAATAAATATGGAAAAGCACATGATGAAAGTTTTCTATTGTAAGAGGACTGGTGAACACGACCAGCCAGAAACAACTGGGACATAATCAAGGTTTGACAGGGAAACAGTACATATGTTTCCAGAGATTGGTAAGGTTAAAATTTTAAGGTTAAAAATTAAAAAGAACATTTATAGAAAAGTCAAAGACTTAAGGTTAATGGAGTAAGTCTTGTTACTTATTTCTACTGGAGTCAACGTTAGTCACTGGTTTATGTACTGAAGGTCTATTGTTCCTCCAGTCATAGGTTCCCACTCCTTCTCCTCCCCATCAACACCTCCACTCACCTCCAATAGGCCCCCATCACCCACACTCACAACCTGATCCCCCCTGGGATAGATGTACCTAATCCCCACTTCACTGTAGGTGCTGTGATGTACTTGCTTGCTCAGGGTCAGCAAGAAGTCATTGGAAGGAACATGAGTAGGCCATTCAGCCCATCGAGCATGTTCCACCATTCAGTGAGGTCATGCCTGATCTGTGGCCTAACTCCACGTACCTGCCTTTAGCCCATATCTCTTAGTATCTTTTCTTAAGAAAATGTTATTGTTCTCGGATTTAAAATGAACAACTATTCCAGCATCTACTGCCATTTGTGTAAAGAGTTCCAAACCTCAACCATCCTTTGTGTGTAGAACTGCTTCCTAACTTCCCTCCTGAATGGTCTGGCCCTAATCCTCAGACCAAGCCCCCAGTTCTCAAATCCCCTACCAAAGGATATAATTTATCTTTATCTACCTTGTCTTTTCCTGCTATTCCTTTTTAGATTAAATTAGATACCCTACAGTGTGGAAACAGGCCTTTCGGCCCAACGAGTCCACACCACCCCTTGCAGCATCCCACCCAGACCCATCCCCCTATAACCCACACACCCCTGAACACTACGGGCAATTTAGCATGGCCAATCCACCTAGTCAGCACACCTTTGGACTGTGGGAGGAAACCGGAGCACCCGGAGGAAACCCACACAGACACAGGGGGAATATGCAAACTCCACACAGACAGTTACCCAAAGCTGGAATCGAACCGGAGTCCCTGGTGCTGTGAGGCTGCAGTGCTAACCACTGAGCCACCGTGCTGCCCAAAGATTTTGAAGACTTTGATCAGATCATCCTTTAACCTCCTAAATTCTCAAGAAAACAGGCCTAATTTGTACAATCTCTCCTCATAATATAACCCCTGAAGTCCAGTTTTCATATCCAGACATTGTACTTGAATGTATCTTTCCCAAGGTTTGGTGCCCAGATCTGCTCACAGTACTACAAGTAGGATCTAACCAGAAATTTCTATAATTGCAGCATGACTTTTGCATCCTTGTACTCCAGTCATTTAGATATAAAGGCCAGCATTGCGTTAGCTTCCTTGGTTATTTTCCGCACCTATTCATGGCATTTTAAAGATCAATGGGCCAAACGCCTAAGTCTCTCTGGACATCCACTGTAATTAACTCCATACCATCTAGAAAGTACCCAGAACTATCCTGTTTTGGTCCAAGTAAATAGCCTCACACTTGCTTAAATTAACTCCAACTGCTGCAGAGTCGTCCATTCAAATAATCTTTCAATGCCCTTTTGTAATTTTATGTTTTCATTTACACTGTCTTCTCGTTGTGAGTATATCCTAGTGAGTGACCAGGCTGTCTGAGATGGAGCAGGGGACGGATAAGAACGCTGTCTGTATGTTGCTGTGTTTCAGTGGCCGGATGGGTGAATTTGTAAGTGAGCAAGTTACAGAGAACACAGTAAAAGAAAATTGGTGTTGTCAGACTGTTGCAAGAGCTTTCGAGTTCCACCCTGCCATATTCCCTCGATACTCTCGGTCCCATGTACTTGAGGGGTTTGTTATTGCAGGTCCCTTGACCAGAACAGAATTGCTTCTTTCAAGCATGCTGGTTTGTCCTGCCAACAGGAACATAGTATTAAAATGTTCAAATGTCAACTGAGTACAATTTCTAGATGTGAATACATCAACACCATTTATGCAACTTTATGCAACAAATCAGAAAGATTTGTTGTGTGAAACCCCCTTACAGTATCAGTTCGTTGAGATTTGTGAGATTATCAGACTGCATTACAACCGCCCCCCACTTAAGCATTAAACTGGCTGTAAAAACAGCTGGTGTCTATAGGCATGGGGTGGAAGGGCACAAGCTAATTTAACTGACCTAACTTGGTTGAGATACTCCTTGGAAGTCTGATCTTCATCGTAATCCTTCAGCATGGAAATATCTATGTTAGAGACTAATTTACTTAAACTAAGTAGCTCCTGAGTCTACAGACATACGAGGAATCACAGCACTCCATTCTCTCCTGCAGGCATGAGGCATCTGGTTTCTTTGGACAGGTTTTCAGGTTCCAAGTTTCACAGCCATGTCAGAGAGCAGAGAGCACCTTTGCACTGCCGAATCTGGGACAGCACAGGCTTGATGGGTTGAATTGCCCATTGTTACATTCTGCAGTCATCCGCTGGGAAGACGGATGCACTAACATCAGCGACTTTGAACCAGGCCAACATCCCCGGCATTGAGGCACTGACCATGCTTGAACAGTTGCAATGGGTTGGGCATGATATCCACATGACTGATACAAGACTCCCCTGGCAAGTGTTCTACTCTCAGCTTCAAAATGGCAGGGGGGCCCCAGCTGGACAGAGAAAACGCTTCAGTGATACCCTTAAGGCCTCACTGGCAAAGTGCAGGCTTCGCATAGACACCTGGGAGTCACTGGCCCAAGACTGTCCAAGGTGGAGGAGGAGCATCCGGAAAGGCAGAAAACACCTCGAGACTTGTCTTCAGGAAAAAGCAGAAGCCAGGCGAAACAGACTGCCACACCCACGCTCCACCCACCTCTTCCATTGACCACCTTCTTCCCCAAGTGTAACAGTAGCCACATCAGTCTGTACAGCCCCCTATAGGTTCACCCTGAGAGTGAAAGAGAATTATCCTCTTCTGTGAGTAATCATCGACACAGGTGGCATGGTAGCTCAGTGGTTAGCACTGCTGCCTCTTAGCACTAGGGACCCGGGTTCGATTCCATCCTCGGGCTACTGTCTGTGTGGGGTTTGCACGTGCTCCCTGGGTCTGCATGGGTTCCCACAGGTACTCCAGTTTCCTCCCACATTGCAAAGATGTGCAGGTTAGGTGAAATGGCCATGCTAAACTGCCCATTGTGTTCAGCGCTGTATAGATTAGATGTGTGAGCAAAGTGGGAATTAAAGGGAAAGGTTAGGGGGCTAGGTCTGGGTGGGATGCTCTTCAGTGGGTTGGTGTGGGCTTGTTGGGCCAGTAGGACCTGTTTCCACACTGTGAGAATTCTATGAGTCACGTTGAGCCACATTAATTCTGAGCCAATGCACTTTGTTGAAACTTGGATCAGGCTTAATAAATTGGAATTCTTTTGACGGCATAATAAAACTGGTGAGTGACTGTATATTGGCTGCTACTAGACATCTTGGCTTTGAAAGCATTTGATTTGAGCTCCCTGATGGGATATGTGACTCAAATAAAAACTCCATGGAACTGGTTTATAAATTGGATGGTAGATTGACAAGCTAATACATAAAGAGTCCTGATCAATTGCTGTTGTTTTAACTGGACAGCTGCGAGGACCAGCATTCCCCAGGGAATAAGACTCAGCACCTGTCAGTCATAACAAATCAAAAATAATCCCAGGCAAAAGTGCTGTTAAGTTTGCAGCTACAAAGCTCTGCGCAGAAAATTTAAAGAAAAGTCAAAGACCATGACTTAGAACAGAATGAACAACAGATGCTGAGAAAGGTGAGACTAAAATCACATTAATGTATGTAAAATTCAGATAACATCAGTAATGCCAATCAATTTAGGAGAAAATCTTTCATTGTGAAAACAGAGGATCGACGGATCTGAAACTTCTAAAACAAAAATCCCTGGCAACATACTTCAGACAAACAGCATTTGTGACAGAACAGATAGTCAGATTGTTAATGATTGAAAATTGGATTCATCCACAAGCCAACACAGAGAGGCTGGAGCTATCTCACCTTCACAGCAGGCTCCAACTCCAGCAGCACTATATTGGGAGATGGATGAAGAATTAAGATGTAGAAAAGGATCCAACATGTAAGGAGAATTCCATCCGGAGGTTTCATATACCAGTGCCGGTTTGGGAAGCCCAGCAGGCTTTGCCACAGCAGGCCTGCGATCTGTTCACTGGGCTCTCTCCACAATTAAAAGTGCCAAGTTGCAGGGGGTGGGGGCATCTCCTACCGCTGCTGGCTCACACAGGGCCAAAAACATAGCAACAGGAGGCAGCAGGTAACTTTAAGCCCCTGACAGCTAAACAATTAAATGAAAGAAAAAAGAAATGAAGAGGATGAGGGTCAGGGTGTGATTGCTCCAGGGAAACCACTGAGGCACCTTCTCTGCCCCTGCCCATTGGACATCAGCCTCCAATGGACTTTTGGGCATTTCCAGAGAGGCTACCTTCATTAAACTGATGGCCTCTCCATGTGACAGGCTGCTTTGTAATGGGCCTTATAATTACACCAATCGATGGCCTCCCAGACCATCACTCAGAAGCCAGTAAAGCACAGACTTCAAGACAGCTCTGGCATTCCCTTGCAGCGTGGGTGATTTGTATCCTAACTCCATCCAGCTGCCTTCACTCTGAAATGATTAATACAAACAGCAACCCTTCTGTCTGGGGTTTGAAATTCTCTACTGATTCTCCAACCTCAGCAGCTTGATGGGGAACCTGGACTCCAGACTTTCACTACTTCGTTGTGTGAAGAAATGCATCCAAGCATCATCCTGGGACACTTAATTCTGATTCAACATCGTTTTCCCTCATTACGGTCTCCAACAGACCAAATCGTTTCTCTCTGCTTCATCAATTCCTTTAATCATCTTAACCACCTCAGTTAGATCACCCATTAATATTTCAAATGGGAAGAAACACAAGCCTAATCCACTCAACCGACTGTCACAATTTAAACCTGATGGGAGTTATTTATAGACTCCCTGGCAGCACTGAGGTCACCATAAGCTGTTTACATATGGAGGTCAGCAAAGCATATATCAAAAGCAGCTCTAAGGAGAGATTTTAATGTTCACATCGATTTTGAGGCACAAGATAGCTTTAAGCATAGAGGCAGTGAGTTTCTGAAGTCATCCAGGAAAATTCAAGGTGGGAATTCATTGCAAAGGGGGCAAAGAGGTACTTCAAGTAAAGCCTGCTGCAAGAAGTAAAGTGTGGTGACTGGGGAGTTTGGTGAAGGGTGGGGTGAAGTTTTTTTTTAACCTTCTACTCTTTCTTAGTAAATTCATTGGTTGGTGAGGCACCTCTTCGTGTCTGTCTTTTAAATTGTTGTAAATTAGAAAAGATAAACAGATTATTTTCTAAAGAAGTAGTTATACTTGGATTAAACTGAGAAATATCAGGAATAAGGTCAAGGATGTTATGATAAAGTGATGCAAAGCATAATAAGGTTAATACAAGGGATGCAAAGTTAAGGCATGGCAGTACAGCTCGGTCAAATGGAATGCATGGTCTATAATATATGGGAAGTCTCAGACCCTACCAGTGTCACAGATAACGACATGTACAGGAACTGCTGCCAGCTGTAGAAACGTGAGCTGATGTTTCAGAGCTGGAGTGGTGGCTAGAGTCAGTGAGGCCATAACATACATGAATAACACATGCACAGAGGTGGTCACACCACAACCCAAAGGCAGGGAGGCAAAAAAGGACTGGGTGGCCACCAGGCAATTGAAGAGAACCAGGCAACTAGTGCAGGAGTCCCCAGGCATCCTGCTCACAGATCAGGTTTGGAAGATAATATGGCAGTGCACAGCATGCCAGAGACAGGCTGAGGAACTGGGCAGCTAGGTGGCAGATGAAATTTAATTCAGAGAAGTGAAAAGTGATGTATGTTGGTAGGAAGATTTTGCAAAGGCAGTTGGAGTTCTAGCTGGTGTTCAGCTCTCACTGTAACGGTGCTATGCATTGGTGCCTGGGTCTCTGACTGCAGTCGTGAACCAGTTCTTGAGAAGTTACCCACTCCCTCTCTCCAAGAGCTCAGCTTGACTCCTGCTGCTCTGGTGGTAGACTGAGGACTGATACAAGGTGAAAAATTGTCACAAGTGCTGCAGGCAATTGAGCACACACCTGCAGTCGCACACCAACCAGACGTTTAAGAAGAAAATTCCCCCCTTGCTATACAATATGGCTGGCTCACGGTGGCTCAGTGGTTAGCAGTGCAGCCTCACAGCACCAGGGACCCGGGTTCGATTCCCGCCTCGTGCGACTGTCTGTATGGAGTTTGCACATTCTCCCTGCGTCTGTGTGGGTTTCTTCCGGGTGCTCCGGTTTCCTCCCACAGTCCAAAGATGTGCAGGTTAGGTGGATCGGCCATGCTAAATTGCCTGCAGTGTTCAGGGGTGTGTGGGTTATAGGGGGATGTGTCTGGGTGGGGTGCTTCAAGGGATGGTGTAGACTTGTTGGGCTGAATGGCCTGTTTCCACACTGTAGGGAATCTAATCGAATCTAATTTCTGGCCAGAATATGAGGCAGACTGTGTACAGTCAATCATATAGAAAACACTAGCAATACAGGAACATCTGAGAGTAAATAATTCTGTTTTGTTTAGCTTTGAGAGCAAATACAGACATGCACGTTGAATCTCCAGATTAGATAGTAAAATAAAAGTGGGTAAATAATAAATTTGGCAGAATCTATAGAGTCGAAGATGAGAGACAGCAGTAACATTACCTGAAGACACGGCAGATGAGAAATGTTCAACTATCAGCCTTCACTTACTTCAAAAATATGTTTTCAAGTTCCTGGGTCAAAGATTCAGTAATAAAGAGCCAATAAGTTTCTCAGCTATTAATCGAATCTAAACAGCACTTGTTAACAAAGAGAGAAGTCCAAGCGAAATAAATTTCAGAATGATGACTAAGAAAGCCACTTCAAAAACAATACATTATTTCACGACAAGTGATGTCTTTGTAATAGGGAAAATTAATTCAGGAAAGCATTTATGATTGTGTTCAGAGAAAACTCATTGCGGTAGGGGTAAGGTCAAAATTTTGTTAGAACATTGCTTTAAAAATGAACACCGGACTGTGACAGTGACTGATAACAGGAACTCTCCTCCATTATGCCACATGATCACCTTTTCCTCCTGCCCTTTTCATCTCTCTATCCATGTTTATTTCTTGTCTGGTCCTCACCTCTTCGGCCTATTCTCTCTCTTCGTTTCCCATCTACTTCCAAACCTCTTCCTGTTGCCTCTCCCCATCCTCAAACCCTAGTTCACTTAAATATTACATTGGGTGCTGACTGTTCGCGCACATCACGAGGAACTGACTGGCATTTCTTGTATGGCAAAGCATATGGTTCGGTAGCAGGCCATTCAGCCTATCAAGTTCACACCGACCCTTTGGAAAGCGTCCCACCCAGACTCATCCCCTTACCCTATCCCTGTAGTGCTGCATTTCCTGTGGTTAATCCACCTATGCTGCACATCATGGGCGATTTAGCATGACCAATCCAACAAACCTGCACATCTCTGAACTGTTGGAAGAAACTCATACAGACTTGGGAAGAACATGCAAACTCCACACAGACAGTTGCCCAAGTTGGAGTCAAACCCAGGTCTCTGGAGCTATGAGGCAGCAAGACTAATCATTGGGCCACCATGTCACCCCTTGTCTCTGCCAGGATTGCTAACTAAGAGAACTACAAGGACGCCACACTGTTGCCATGGTAGGTCAGGAGGACCACTGATAGATGTTCCTAAGCAAGTATGTTGAGTGTGGGCAGTTTGCAGGTTTAGATTTGGGGGTTCATATGAATGTGGTTCCAGTTGCTGTGCAGAGAAGCACTAAAAGGATGAACAAATGATGTGACGTTTGAAAATCTGCTCAGTAATGGCTGTGAGAGATATTGGGAACTCAAATAATGAATGTTTAATTTCCCAACCTGTTTAAATGTGTCTCCTTATAATCACAGCCATTATTACATTAGCAGGGTATGTCTAAATCATTCAACACAAAATGCATCTTTGCTGCTATTAAACCCTGCAATTCCTGACACAACCCATGACTGACTCTCAGAAAATACATTCACCTCTTCGATCAGCCAGTACCATATGTTTGTTGCTTCATGTGTCCTTTATTGTTCCATTCTATTCCAGCTGTAACCTGCAAAATAGCACCACAATGCCTCATATTAGACACATCCCAACCTTTTTGACTGTAACCCTTCGTAGCTGAGTTCCTGTCCGACTCCTTTCTAAAATTATAGATGCCATCAGCTTTTCAGGTGGACATTACATCCCTTCCAAGCATTCTCCAATTGGAAAAAGATACCTTCTTTCCTGGCTTTCGATCTTTTGACAGAGCCCAGCTATTCCAATAATCAGATAGTCACTGGACCAGTGCAGACTGGAATTGCATATCAGCGCTCTGCAGGATCCCAGATTCAGCTAACTCCTTAGGAATTGAGGATTCTGAGAGGCAATTCCCTTGATTCTAAAACCCCCTTGTTATGTTTGGCAATTCGGAGAATTCTGCTTCAGTTAAGCTAATAGTTACTCAGGATTGTGGATCAAGTCTGGCAACATCTGCGGAGAAAGTAAAGAGTTAATGTCTAAAGTTTGACATCTGGGATCTGAAATTCTGAATATCAGAGTTATTTTAGACTCAAAACATTCATGCCATTTCTTTCATCATGGATGCTGCCAGACCTGTTGACTTTCCCCTGCACTTTGAGTTTGCCTCAGATTTCCAGCGTCTGCAATAGTTTGCTTTTATGAAAAGGGAAGATACAGCTTTAAACCAGGGAGACAGTGTAAAGGTATGTTTTAAGTTTTAGAAAACATGCTTACTGGAGCATACTGAAAGTAAGACACACAACCTTGACTTTTTCTTGGTCAGGGAGAGAGAGGTCAGACAGAACAGAGTTGGCGGCTTTCTGAACTAAGAGGTAACTGCTAGAAAACAACGTTCTTATTGGTTCCATGGCCGCTAACCATAGAAGCAACAGAAGCTTCTAGCAGCTAAAATCTTTTCTCTCCCACCAGTATGGAGAAGAAACATTTTTCACTCACTATTCCCCTGTAAACTGCTAGCTCTCCAAATCCCTAGTTGAAAATAAAAGAAGGAGAATCAGCTTCAGCGGTAAGTAATGAATGGGGTGACACTGTGTCTCAGTGGTTAGCACTGCTGCCTCTCAGCACCAGGGACCCAGGTTCAATTCCAACTTTGGGCAACTGTCTATGTAGAGTTTACGCATTCTCCCTGAGTCTATGTGGATTTATTCAGAGTGCTCTGGTTTCCTCCCACTGTGCAAAGATGTGTAGGTTAGGTAGATTGGCTATGCTAAATTACCCATTGTATCCAAGGACATGCAAGCTAATGATGGGAAATGCAGGGATAAGGTAGTGGGTGGGATGCTCTTCGGGGGGGGACTGTAGACTTGATGGGTTGAATGGCCTACATCTAAACTGTAGGGACTCTATGAAAGACTGAGAATTAGCATATCGAAGGAGTCAATAAAAAACTGAAGGGAAAATATCTCACCAGTGTTTCTGATCTAGAACTGTGCTTCTCTAACATTCTTTTCCTTTTGTCTTGTCTATTTGTATGTGTATGGGAATTTTTAGACAGGCATACAGTTTATGTTATTGAGTTAGTCATTCATGTGGCTTTGTCACTGTTGGTTAGAAAAGCAGTTTGTTCAGAATAAATTTCTTCTTAGGGAAAACTTTGTTATTCATATTCTCTTAAACTGAATTAAGCAATTAGGTAGCATTTGACAATCAGCGATTTAATCAGATGTTCACATTTGCGACAAATCCAGGAGAGGGGATTTAATTTCCACTACACTACCCCAGTGAGTTTTGGCACCTGACAAAACCCTTCCCCAACTGTCTTGGGACCTGACTTCCCTCTCACTGGACCCAACACACCCCCACTGCCAATTCCCCTCTCTCTGCTGTATTCAAGCTCCGTTCTCCCTGCCAGACTTGACAACCCCATTCCCACTGCTGGACATTGCATCATCCCTGACACTGTTACTGGATCCTTACCCACAATAAACACTCCTTCACCTACCTGGCACCCTACAGACCTGGTATTGTATCCACTAGGCACCTTAACCGCACAGTCACCTGCGTGCTCCTTCACAACAGCTGTCTAAGTGGCTAACCAGTCTGCTGGACACTTAAACCTCACCGAAGACAGCATTTACTGCTGTGGAAATGGGGTCATGGCTTGACTTTTTCTGACTAACCCGCACTGTGAGGGAACTGTTCAATTTCAGGTGCGCTCCATTTATTTGAAGGAGCTGGGATCAGGATTTCCAGCGGGAAGTGCAGAGCTCAGTCCTAACACCAAAATGTAGGAGCAGAGTGGCAATCTGCCTTAGTATATCCATGGTAATGACTTTAAATCCATGATGCCCGATTATTAACCACTCACCAAAGGAAATAGGTTTATTCCATCACTGGATTGTTAATCCAGAGACCCAGGAGATAATACTTTGAGGACCTATGGTTTGAATCTCAACATGGCGTTCAGTAGAATTTGAATTTAACAACAATCTAGAATTTGGAATTTCATAATTGCAACAAAGCCAATGTCAATTGTCAGGAAAATCTCATCCTTTGGGGAAGGAAACTTCTATCCTTATCAGGCCTGGCCTACATGCGACTCTCGACCCACAGCAATGTGGTTGACTCTTAACTGCCCTCTGGGCAATTAAGGATAATCTCTCATCATCTTGAATCATAGAAAATCTCTTTCAAGTCACCTCTTAACCTTTATTATTCCAAAGAGGGTAGAAGGAATTTTCCTACCTGTTCTATTGGGTTTTTTTTAAATTAGTTCAGGGATATGTTTGCCACTGGCTACTGGTGCCCTGGAGAATAGTGATGAGCTGTCTTCTTGAGCCACTGCAGTCTATTAAGGAGGGAATTCAAAAATCTCTCATCCCCAGCAAACTCCTCCGTACCGTGCAGAGATGGTCTTCGGGTTGGTCTTTTGGCAGGATAGCAATCACGATCACAAATTAACAGAAGCAACAAAGGGTCTTATTTTCCTCTTTTGTACAACATAGGTGAAAATGGAAATGTGAACAGTAGCAACCACTGGTAATGCCAGTGGATTAGTAAGGCAGAGGCATGAAGTCCTTCAATGATTTATCTACTTATGAAATGTGCCGTGTCACATTTAGAGTTTGCGGCACAGGCTTTGGCTTTGTGTTGTAACGTAAAACAGATGGTAAAGTGTCAGGAGCTTGTGTTATATCTCCCCTGTGTTTTAAATCTGTTGACTCAAGAGTTGAAATAACAAGATGTGAAACAGAGCAGCAACTCACAGTTGCCTGTTACCACTCAAACTAACAATTCCTCTCATTTGAGGATTCTTCTAACTCCATAGACAGTTCATATTTCTTTCACCGAAAGGACCAGCTCAACTTGATAAGACCTTCTGAAAAAAGGAAGACTCTAATTTATATAGCGCTTCATCACATTGTAAAGTGGTATCTCTCTCTTCACCTTCCTTCTGCTTGCTGTGAGTTGTACCAGCTGTCCTCACTGCCTCCCAGACACTTATGTTAGTTCATTCCATAAGGTTGCTACCAGTTCCGTCTGGTTTGATGGATCTAGTTACCACTGCCACCTACAGTAATGTGAGGTCTACTCTCTTGTGAGTGTATAGCATAACAGGATTTGTTGAACGTAATAGAACAGCTGTGTAGAGTTTTAGTTAGGCCATATTTGGAATATTGTGTACAGTTCGGATCACTACACTAAATCGAGGTCGGCCTCCATTTTGTGCCTAAGCCCTGGAGTGGAACTCACACCTGGAATTTTGTCAAGCTGTGGAAACTGTGCAAATCATTGAGCCATGTTCACACATTGTTATTCAGGTGTCCTGTGTTCTGAAAGTGCCCTGAAAATCCCAGAGTGGCAGCCCCTCAGGTTGTAAATGATGTCTACTCAGGGTTGGGAGATTCTGCCATGAGGGATGATGTGGCCGACCAGGCCAATTCCCGAACTGCTGGTTTTTGGGCAAGTCATAGGGTCATACAGCACAGAAGCAGGCCCTTCAACCTAACTTGTCCATGCTGACCAGGTTTCCTAAACTGAATTAGTCCATTTGCCTGTTTTGGGGCCACATCCCTCTAAACTATTTCTATCGATTACCTGTATTTTTGAAATGTTGTAATTGTACTCACCTGCACTACGCCTATGGCTTAGCAGGAGTTATGGTTTAGGGTGATAAAGTGAATCTAGATATAAACAGCCTGCGGAAAACATCTATGTGGATATGGTCAGTAGCCTTGCCAATTTTCTGCTTGTCAATTTTTTAAATGACTTAATTAAGACAGAATGTTGATCTAATATATTATTTTAATTTTTAGTCAATCTTGAACTCAAACATTGTAGCAGAGTAAAATCTTGAAGCCCATATCAGAGCAGTTAGGCTGTTTGGCAGCCTCAGCTCCGGATCATACCTAAATACCATAGACCATAAGATGTAGGAGCAGAAGTAGGCCATTCAGCCCACTGAGTCTGCTCCACCATTCAATGAGACCATGGTTGACATAATCATCTTTGACTCCAACTTTGTGCTTTATCCCCATAACCCTTCACTCCCTGACTGATTACAAATCTGTCTACCCTGCTGATTGAGGGTATTTTGCTATACCAGAATATATAACAACCACACTCCAAGGAATCACAGGATGCTGCAGCAGAGGGAGATCATACGGCCCATATGCACCAGCACTTTGGTAAAACTTTTCAATTAATCCCACTCCGTTCACTCTTGGTCCATATCCCTGGTTTATTTTTTAACCCTTTCCATGTATCATCCAATTCTGTTTGGAAAACTATGATTGCATATGCCTCCCCCACTTTATCAGTTTCAGATCAGCACAGCTCACTGTGTTGCATGTATCTTTCTTATGTTGATTTTGGCTCGTGCATAAAACATAGGGTCAGTGCATTATCAGACGGCATGATTTCAGCACGCACAGTGTATTCCAATAACACATGAACTCTGCTTGGTTATATTCACTTCTGCACAATCATTACAGATTGATAAATTGATGATTGTTGTACACATGGAGCCAAAGATGGATTGTTGCTAAAAAAAAGTAGGCCAGGATCACATTATGAAGTTAACTTTGAGAAGGCAATGGAAACAGGTAGCCATTACTATGTATAGTCAAGAGGACTCTGGGTAGAGTGCTGCAAGAAGTTTATCGTCTCTTACAGGAGGCAATGGCCGAGTGGTATTAGTGCTAGATTATGAATCCAGAGACTGAGGTAATGTTCTAAGGGCCTGGGTTCAAATGCTGCCACGGCAGACGGTGGAAATCGAATTCAATAATCTGGAATTAAGAGTCTAATGATGACCACAAATCCATTGTTGATTGCTGGGAAAAAAACCCCATCTGGTTCACTAATATCTGTTAAGGAAGGAAACTGCCTGCCTTACCTAGCCTGGTCTACATGTGAATCCAGACCCACAGCAATGTGTTTAACTCTTAACTACCCTCTGGGCAATTAGGAATGAGTACTAAATGCTGTGATTTTTTTAAAAAGCCCACATGTGTGGTCAAGGTCAGTGAAATCATTCTCAAATGCCCTTCCCTTCCAAATGCTCCAATAGCCTCACACACACTGCTCAATTCACCCAACTAAGAACAATCTCTGGCAATCATGACCCTTACCTTACGCGTGTACACTTCACCATATCCTGACACACACAACAATGTTGTAAGCCTCACACTCACATCTCACAGATAGTGACCTTGAAGGCCAAATCACTGAAATGAATTGCAACACACTCATAGATACTTGCTTCCCTTCCTCTCACCTGCAGGTCAAGGTGGAACATAGCCTGAGGCAACAAAAGCTGGAAGTGATGGATATTAGTGGTTATTGCTGCATGTGCTCATTCTGATACAGGAGATAAGCTCACTATTACTGGAGCAGTAATGACCAAGGCTGACACCAGTGGAGGGGCTGAAACCATTGAAGATGGTAGAATTCTCATACTTAATCCTCCTCCTCACATTCAGCTTCCCTCTCCATCCACAATCTCTTCAATTTAGTATATGGACCAAGCTCCTACCGAAAATTATGCTGTCTGCCCAGCCTCAGGGATAAACTCAAAACAAGTCAGTCAACTGTGGCGAACAAAAGAAGCTAAGTAACGTGCAAGATTAAAAGAAACGGCTGATACAGTTGCCGGAAATAGAAGTAAACCAAAGGATTGTGAGGATTTTAGAACTCAGCAAAGGAATACCAAGAAAGTGATAACAAGAGGCTAGAATACAAATGTAACCTTGCAAAAAGCATTTTAAAATGTATGTAAATGTTCTTTAGATACATAAAAAGGAAACATTTGGCTAAGACAAATGTGATTATAGGTGAGAGTCAAGAGAATTTACAATGGGGAATGGACAAATGGACAAAGAAGTTAAATGATTGTGTTTTCACTGAGGAAGACACAAAAGAATCTCCCAGAATTAGACATTGAAGGAATTAGGGGCACAGACAATTGAAGGCAATTACTATTAATAAGAAGGTAGAGTTGGAGAAATTAATGGGACCACAGCTTGATATCTCTTCAGGACCAACATGCTAGAATGCTGAATGAGATTATTATGGACTGAATAAATATACTATAACTGTGGGTGAGGTGCCTGATGACTGGAGGATGGCTAATGTTATACATTTGTTTAAGAAAGATTGTAAAGAGAAACTGGGAAACTATCGACCTGTGAGTCTGTTTTCGGTTGTGTTGAAATTGTTGGAGGTGATTATAAAAGATAGGATTTATGGACATTTAGAGAGGCAAAAATTGATTAGGGATAGTCAGCATGGTTTTGTGTGAGGAAAATCATGTCACACAAACTGAATTGAGTTTTTTGAGGAAATTACCAAAAAGATTGATAATGGCACTAGTAGACATTGTTTATTTGGATTTCAGTAAAGCCTTCAACAAGATTCTGCATGGTAGATTAATTACTAAAATTAGGTCTCATGGGACTCAGGGTGAGTTGCCAGTCAGACACATAATTGGCTTAAAGGCAAGAGACAGAGATTAATGGCGGAGGGTTGTTTTTCAGACTAGAGACCTGTCACCAGCAATATTCCACAGGGATTGGTTCTGGGTCTTCTTTTGTGTGTCATTTATATAAATGATTTGGATGAGAATATAGAAGGCATGGTTAGTAAATTCGTGGATGACACCAAAATCGGTGGCATAGTAGACAGTGAAGGTTTTCTGAGATTACAAAGGGATCTTGATCAAATGGGGCAACGGGCTGAAAAATGGCAGATGGAGTTCAATCTGGACAAATGTGAGGTATTGCATTTCGGTACAACAAACAAGGGACAGGGCTTATACACTTAATGGTAAAGCCTTGGGTAGTATTGTAGAACAGAGGGACCTAGGGGTGCACATACACAATTATTTGAAGATTGCATCAAATATAGAGTGGGTGATTAAAAAGGTGTTTGGCACGCTCGCCTTCATTGTTCAGTCCTTTGAGTATAGGAGTTAGGAAATCATGCTGACGTTGTACAGGACATTGGTGAGGCCTCTTCTGGAGTACAGCGTCCACCTCTGATCACCCAGTTACAGGAAGGATTAAAATAAAGCTGGAGAGAGTTCAGAAGAGATTTACCAGGAAGGAAGGATTAAGTTATAAAGAAAGGGTGGATAGGCTGGGACTTCTTTCACTGGAGCATAGGAGGTTGAAAGGCGACCTGATAGAAATTGTTAAAATAATGAGGGGTATAGATAGAGTTAATAGTATTTTTCTTTTCCCTAGGCTGGAGGATTTCAAGACTAGCTGGCACATTTTTAAGGTGAGACAAGAGAGATTTAAAAAAGAAAAGAGGAGCAATATTTTTTACACAGTGAGTGGTTCGCATGTGGAATGAACTTCCTGAGGAAGTGGTGGATGTAAATACAATTGCAATATTTAAAAGACATTTGGATAAATAAATGAATAAGAAAGGCTTTGAGGGAAATGGGCCAGGAGAAGGCAGGTGTGACTAGTTTAGTTTGGGATTATGTTCGGTATAGACTGGTTAGACTGAAGTGTCTGTTTCTGTGTTGTATGACACCATGACTCTATGGTGATCATCGTCAAACATCACACTGATTTTTGGATAGTGCCAGCAGATTGAAAAGTAGCAAATGCCACCCCATTATTTACGAAGGGACGGAGATAGAAATCTAGGAACTACAGATGTGTTAGTCTGAAATCAATGTGGGGGAAAATGCCAGATACTGTTATAAGTGATGTGATAAATAAATACTTGGATAATAATAATCCAATTAGACATAGTATGGATTTGTGAACAAAATATATTTGATGAAACTGTTAGTCTTTCAAGGCAGTTACTAGCAAAATTTATAAAAGGGAGATTGATATATTGGACATAATTTACTTGAATTTTCAGAAGGCATTTAATGAAGTCCTCCACAGGTTATTGAGGTAACAAACCGGTAACAAGCAGAAAACATAGTAGGAATAAACAGGTAATTCTCACACTGACAGCCTGTGACTGCTGGGACATCACAAAGATGGCCCAGAACGGGTATAATGGGTACACAATTTTACCAATGATTTGGATATGGGGACTGAATGCAATTATTTCAAGTTAATGGAGAACAAAATGTTAGGTGGGTATATATGTTGAGAAGAAGATGCAAACAGGCTCTTGAGGATTTGACAGTGAATGAACAAGAGCATGGCCGATGGAATGTAATGGGGAAAATATGTGAAATTGTCCACATTGACAGATGTATTTCTTAAACAGTAAGAAGTTAGAATGGGTAGATGTCCAAAGGGACCTGGGTGTCCTCATCAATAAGTCATTGAAAGCTAATATGCAGGTACAGCAAGCTATTAGGGACACTGGTGGTAGGTTAACCTTTATCACAAGAGGATTTGAGCAACAAAGTCTAGTTTTAATTGTATATAATCTTGGTTAGATAGCAACTTGAGAACAGTGTGAATTTTTGGTCCTTATCTTAGGAAGGATATCATAGGGCTGAGTTCACCAGATTTGTCCTTGGATTAGCAGGGCTTTCCTATGATGAGAGATTGGTAAAACAGGCCTGTATTCTCCAAAATTTCAAAGAGCGGTGACCTGTCTTACAAAATACCTACAGGCATAGTCAGGATAAATGTAGGTAAGATGTTTCTCCTACTGAAGAGTCATAGAGATTTTACTGTACAGAAAGAGGCCTTTCAACAAATCACCTCCATGCCAGTCATCCAACATCTATTTGTTCTAATCCCATATCCTTGTTTGCTATAGCATTCCAATGTTCTTCTTGAATAGTTCTTAAATGTCTCAAGGGTTCACGCCTCCACCAACCTTTTAGGCAGTGAATTCCCAATACCCACAAACCTCTGAGTAAAAAAGAAATCCCTCCAATGCTCTCCAAACCTCCTGCTCCCAACCTTCAAACAATGCCCTCTAGTTATTGGCCCCTCTACTAAACGGAAACCTTTCTCCATTTCTACCCTGGCTGTGCCCCTCAGAACTTTATATACCTCAAACAGTTCTTCCCACACCCCATGTAAGCTTTCTATGCTGTAAAGAAAACAATCCCAGTTTGTCTAGTCTATCTTCATAGCTGATCCACTTCAGCCCAGGCCACATCCTGGTGAATCTCCTCTGCTTCCTCTCAAGTGCAATCGTATCCTTCCTGCACTGTGGTGACCGGAACTGTACACAAGCCTCCAGTTGTGGGCTAACTAATGTTAAATACAGCTCCAGCATAATCTCCTTGTTGTATTCAGTGCTTTGACTAATAAAGGCAAGTGCCCGATATCAGTGTGGAGCTGGAGGAACACAGCAGGTCAGGCAGCATCAGAGGAGTAGGAGAGTCGGCGTTTTAGGAAGGGTCCCCACCCGAAACATCAACTTTCCTGCTCCGCTGAAGCTGCTTGACCTGCTGTATTCCTCCAGCTCCACCATGTAGTACAGACTCCACCATCTGTAATTCTTGCTATATGCTGTCTTCATCACCTTACCTACCTGACCTGTTGCCTTCAAGGAGCTATGGGCATGCACACTAAGGTGCTTCTGATCCTCTATACTTCCTTGATACCTACCATTCACTGTCTGCTCCTTTGCCTTGTTAATCCTCCCACAGTGCACCACCCCTCACTTCTCAGGATTACATTCCACGTGCCACTGTTCAGCTCATGTGGCCAAGCCGTTTAAGGCTTTCCTCCTTGCTATTTCCCAAACCAATTTTCATATCATCTGTCAACTTACTGATCATGTCTCCTACATTTATGTCTAGATCATTAATATACACAACAAACAAGGGACCCCACCATCGAACCCTGCAGTATACCACTAAGGACAGTTTCCAGTCACAAAATGCCATTCGACCATCACCCTATGTTTCCTGCCACTAAGCCAATTTTGGGTCTAAACTGCCCTGGATTCTGTGGATCTTAAATTCGTGAGCAGTCTGCTAATGCAAAACCACGTCAAAAGGTTTTACGAAAGTCCATGTAGACAATATCAATTACACTATCCTCATCAACTCACCAAGTTACCCTCTTAAAAAAACCAAATTTTATTAGTAATTATCTACCCTGACAAAACTATGCTGAGTATCCTTAATTAACCCTTGCTTTTTCAAATGGAGACTTAATTCAGTCCCTCAGAATTTTATTCACTTATTTCCCTCCCACTGATGTTAGGCTCACTGGCCTGTAGTTTCCTGGTATAGCCCTTCTTGAATAACGGCACCACATTAGCTCTCCTCTAGTCTAGTATCATTCCTGTAGCCAGAGAGGATTTGAAAATTAATGTTGGCCACTGCAACCCTGTCCCATAACTCCCACACCAGCCTTGCATGCATCTCGTCTGAGTCTGGGAATATATCAACTTTCAATCCTGATAAACCGCTAATTTGTTCAAGTAAATTGAAGTCTCCCTTCCCTCCTAATTTTCAGACCTTTATTGTCATTCTCCATTGTGAATAGAGATGCAAAGTATACATTTAAAACATCAGCTCTGACTTCTGTCTCCGCACACAGAGCACCACTTTGATTTCTCACGGGCACTCCTCGTTCCGTGGTTATTCTCTTTTTACACTTATAACACATCTTTTGATTTTCTTCAACGTTACCCACCAATGTTCCTACATATTCCCTCTTCCCTCTCCTAATTTATTTTTTTAAGCCACCCTCTACACTCTATTCTCCTCTGGGGTTTCCAATGTTTTAAGCCTTTGGTATCTATCAAAAGCAATATCCTGACCAATCTTCTACATCTATTCACATCCAGGGTTTTCTGCACTTGTTACTCCCACCCTCTACCTTCACAGGAATGAGTTGGCCTTGCACTGTCACCATTCCCCCTTTCAAATGTCTCCCACTGCTTTGATGCGGATTTTCTTGCAAGTAGCTGCTCCAGTCCACGTATGGCCAGATCCTGTCTTATCTTAGTAAAATCAACCTTCACACAGTTTAGAACCTTTATTTCTAGTCGCAGAAGATTCTGGATAATCCAAGATGGAGGATGGAAGAAAATTGTGGTTGAAAGAGTTGCTCCTTATTTAAGGTTTTGTTGTAGTGTTGGAAGTGACTTCTTTAATTTCTTGGAGCAGCAATTACTGTTTTAGAAGCTGTTGCATTGTTCCCCTTTTGTCCTTATGCATAACTCCCTCAAATCTACTGAATTATATTCACTAACACTGAAATACTTCCCCACTGACACATCTACCACTTGCTCAACTTTATTCCTTAAGACTAGGTCCAACACTGCCTCTCCTCTTTCAATGTGCTGGTGTGGAAAACTCTCCTGGACACACTCCAGAGGAATCTAAAACCAGAAGTCTGGAACTCAGTTTCAAACTTAGAGGGAAGCCACTTAGCACCAAGATAAGGCTTTTTTTTGTCCCTGAGAGGGGTATGAATCTTTGGAATTGTCTCCCACAGAGGACTGTGGAAGCTGAGTTATTAAACATGTATGAAGTAGAGATTGACAGATTTCTGATGAAAAATCACATAAAGGGATATGAAAATATTCAAGGGGACAAAGGGATTGAAGTAGACAATGAGCCAGGATCTCACTGAATGGCAGAGCAGGCTCAACGGGCTGAATGGCCTACTCCTGCTCCATCTCCCTATATCACCTGACAGAAGAAGGTGAACTTGGAGTGGGAGGGAGAGGATCTATTTGTCATGATCCATGAAGGAACAGATGGAAAGTAGCATTAGGAATGAAGCTCAGCTGGCGGCTTTTGCAGAGTTTGGGGCCAAGTTAAAAAGCAGAATCACAAATGTAACAATCCCTGGACTGTTTCCTGTTCTGCATACCAATTGGCAGATTAGACTGGTAAATGCATGACTGAAGGAGTGAGAGACAGGAATTGCACTTCATGGGCCACTGACATTGTACTGGAAGTAAAGGGGTCTCTTCAATCAGGATTGACTCCACTTGATAAAAACCAAAAGAACTGTAGTGCTGTAAATCAGAAACAAAAACAGAAGTTGCTGGGAAACCTCAGCAGATCTGGCAGCATCTGCAAACAAAAGTCAGAGGTAATGTTTCAGGTCCAGTGACCTTTCCTTAGAACTGTTCAGCTGAACTTTTCCAGCAACTTCTGTTTTTGACTCCACTTAAATCGATACAGACAGTGTGTGTGTCTCTGTGTCTATGTGTATGGATATGTATGTTGTGCGTGTGTCTACATCTCTGCATATCCGTGCCTGTGTGTGTGTTTGTGTGTGTGTGTGTGCATGCGTATGTCTGTGTGTGCATCTGAGTGTGTGAGAGTCTGTGTGTTTGTGACTGCGTGTATCTGTGTGTGAGAGTCTGTATGTGTCTGTGTGTGTGTGTGTGTCTATGTCTATGTGTATCTGTGTCAGTCTACGTGTGTGTGTGTGGGCCTGTATATGTGTGTCTGTATCTGTGTGTGTTTTGTGTGTGTGTACCTGTATGGGTGTGAGTCTGTGTGTGTGTGTGTGTGTCTGTGTGTGTGTGTGTCTGTGTCGAAGTTAACGAGCATTAGTAACTGAGGTGACAGTGAGGAAAATTAGAAAAAAATCCAAGCTAAAGGCATTTTGTCTGAATGTGCAAAGGGGTTGAATTAATCTGCAAAAAAAATAATCTACATTTGGAGTAGCAGGAATTAATCAAGAACAGTCAGCATGGCTTTGTTAAGGTGAGGTGATGTCTGACCAAGTTGATTGAATTTTTCTAAGAGGTGACCAGGTGTATAAATGAGGAAAATGCTTTGATAAAGTCTACTTGGACTTCAGCAAGACTTTAGCTAACGTCCTGCATGGGAGACTGTCAGCTAAAGGAAGAGAGCGCAGCATCGAAAGAAATTTGGCAAACTGAATCCACAATTGGCTGGGAGCAGGAAGCAGAAGCTGATGGTTGAGGGGTGTTTTTCTGACTGGAAGTATGTGTCCAGTGGGGTTACACAGGGGTCAGCGTTGGGGCTCTTGCTGTTTGTGGTTTATATAAAGGATTTAGACTTGAATTTGGGAGGGTTGAGCAGTAAGTTGACAAATGGAAGAAAAATTATTGGGGTGATAAATAATGAACAGGATAGCCTTTGGATTAACTCGTTCCCTCTCCTTCAGGCATCATGGTGTGCATGAAATGTTCTAGCCAATGCCCATACCAGCTTGGACAATGCAGAGAAATGTGGAAAACACCAGGTTCTCATGTGGCCAAAGTGATTGTGAGATTCCTGACTGTAATGATGAAGCATGGCTACATTAGAGAGTTTGAGACTGTTGATGACCACAGAGGTGGAAAAATAGCTGTCAATCTCACTGGCAGACTGAATAAGTGTGGTGTCATTAGCCTCGCATTCAATGTTCCAGCCAAACAGCATGAAAGGTAGCAAAATGGCCTCCGTCCTTCCCATCAGTTTGAACACCTCATTCTAACAACCTCAGCTGGGATCACAGACCATGAAGAGGCCAAACAAAAACATACACGAGGAGAGATGTTAAAAATTTTTTTGTCCTAAAACACGCAACCTGCTGATAAAATACACTGAAACCAAAATAAAAGAGGATACAGATGTGCGGATCAGATGGGCTGATGAGTGGCAAATGGAATTCAGTCTGGATAAATGTGAGGTGATGCACTTGGGCAGGACAAAGAAGGCAGGGAATATATGATGAATGAAAGGACCCTGGGATGCAGAGAGGATCAGAGGGACCCTGGTGTGCATGTACAACGGTCCCTGAAGCTATCAAGACAGGTGGATAAACTGGTTAAGAAGTAATATGGGATATTTGCCTTTATTAGTTGAGGCATAGAGTTTTAGAGCAAGGAGGTGATGCTGGAACTGTATAAAATGTTAGTTAGGCCACAGCTAGAGTATTGTGTGCAGTTCTGGAATTCACATCAAAGGAAAGAATGCGATAGCCCTGGAGAGGGTGCAGAGGAGATTTACCCCAGAATGTGACTTGGCTGGGAGCAGTAGAGATTTACCAGGATGTTGCCTGGGCTGGAACAGAGGAGATTTACCAGGATGTTGCCTGGCCGGGAGCAGTGGAGATTCACCAGGATGTTGCCTGGGCTGGAGCAGAAGAGATTAACCGGGATGTTGCCTGGGCTGGAGAGTTTCAGTTATGAAGAGAGTTGGGCAGACTGGGACTATTTTCCTTATAGCAAAGGCAGCTGAGGGTTCATGATTGAGATCTGTAAAATTATGAGGGATACAGATAGGGTAGACAGGAAGAAACATTTCGCCTTGATGGAAGGATCAATGACAAGAGGGCATAGATTCAAAGTAAGCTGCTGTAAGTTCAGAGGAGATGTGAGGAAACAAATTTTTACCCAGAGGGTGGTGGGAATCCGTAGATCATTGCCTGTAAGGGTGGTAGAGGCAGAAACCTTCCTAACATTTAAGCAGTATTTAGATGTGCACTTATGGTGTCAAGGGAAGCTGAACGGTCTTGATATGAAAGGGTGGGATAAATACACTTGAAAAGCATAACCTTTGCAAAGGGTTGAAGATTGGGAAGATTTTAGAATTCAGCAAAGGAAATCCAGGAAATTGATGAAGAAGAAGTGATATCTGAGTAGACTAGCAAGAACGATAAGACAGATTGTAAATGATTCTGCAGGTATTTAATTAGAAAGAGATCAGTGAAAGTAAATGTGAGCCCATTAGAGGTAGAGACAGGTGCAGTTAGATATGGGGAATAAGGAAATGGTAGACACATCAAATAATTGTTTTGTAATCTGTCTTCATTGTAAAAGACACAAAACACAAATCAAGTATGTTGGAGAATCAGCTGCACATTGAGTGATAGCAACCCATTGCAGATGTGGTACAGCTCTGAATTTGTACATGGCACCTGCAAAGCAACCTGCTTGCATTCAGTGAGAGCCTGTAGTGGAATGAAATCTTTGCTTATTCTCCCTGTCACGCTGCAAGGTCAGAGATTGGGAACTGCAGTGTCAATGACTGGGAGCAGGAGGTCGCAGAACTCTTGAAAGGTGAACTAATTTCTTCACCCCACATATGCCATATTAGTCCCTGTAGAGTTCAGCAACTTTAAATAATACTACAAATCTCCTGTTAACTCTGCAACAGCCAGTTACTGAGAGCTGTTACTAATCCCTTGCTGGAAGAATCTCCTTCAAACTGCTGAAACACATATAGATATAGCATGAACTGCAGGTGCTGGAGTCGGCGTCAATACAGTGTGGAGCTGGAGGAACACAGCAGGTCAGGCAGCATCACAGGAGCAGGAAAGCCAACATTGCAGGTCAGGACCCTTCATCAGAACCTGCTGTGTTCCTCCAGCTCCACACTGTATTCACTCTGAACACACATATATTTGTGTAAGGTACAGAGATAACAAAGAACAAAGAAAATTACAGCACAGGAACAGGCCCTTCAGCCCTCCAAGCCTGCGCCAATCCAGATCCTCTATCTAAACCTGTCACCTATATTCCAAGGATCTGTATCTCTCTGCTCCCTGCCAATTCATGTATCTGTCTAGATACATCTTAAATGATGCTATCATGCCCAATTCTACCACCTCCGCTGGCAACATGTTCCAGGCACCCACCACACTCTGTACAAAGAACTTTCCACGCATATCTCCCTTAAACTTTTCCCATCTCACCTTGAAATCGTGACCCCTAGTAATTGAGTCCCCCACTCTGGGAAAAAGCTTTTTGCTATCCACCCTGTCTATACCCCTCATGATTTTGTAGACCTCAATCATGTCCCCCTCAACCTCTGTCTTTCTAATGTAAACAATCCTAATCTACTCAACCTCTCTTCATAGCTAGCAACCTCCATACCAGGCAACATCCTGGTGAACCTCCTCTGCACCCTCTCCAAAGCATCCACATCCTTTTGGTAATGTGATGACCAGAACTGTATGCAATATTCCAAATGTGGTTAAATCAAAGTCCTATATAACTGTAACATGACCTGCTGACTCTTGTACTCAATACCCCATCCGATGAATGAAAGCATGCCGTATGCCTTCTTGACCACTCTATCGGCCTGCGTTGCCACCTTCAGGGTACAATGGACCTGAACACCCAGATCTCTCTGTGTATCAATCTTCCCCAGGGCTTTTCCATTTACCGTATAATTCACTCTTGAATTGGATCTTCTAAAATGTATCACCTTGCATTTGCCTGAATTGAACTCCATCTGCCATTTCTCCGCCCAACTCTCTAATCTAGCTATATTCTGCGACAGTCCCCTTCACCATCTGCTACTCCACCAATCTTAGTGTCATCTGCAAACTTGCTAATCAGACCATCTGTACCTTCCTCCAGATCATTTATGTATATCACAAACAACAGGGGTCCCAACACGGGTCCCTGTGGAACACCACTGGCCACAGTTCTCCATTTTGAGAAACTCCCTTCCACAACAACTCTCTGTCTCCTGTTGCCCAGCCAGTTCTCTATCCACCTAGCTAGTGCATCGTGGACCCCATGCGACTTTACTTTCTCCATCAGCCCACCATGGGGAACTTTATCAAATGCCTTACTGAAGTCCATGTGTATGGCATCCACAGCCTTTCCCTCATCTATCAACTTTGTCACTTCCTCAAAGAATTCTATCAAGATAGTAAGACATGACATTCCCTCCACAAAACCATAGTGCCCATCACTAATAAGCCCATTTTCTTCCAAAAGTAAATAGACTCTATCCCTCAGTATCTTCTCCAGCTGCTTCCCCACCACTGACGTCAGGATCACCGGTCTATAATTACCTGGATTATCCTTGCTACCCTGCTTAAACAAGGGGCCAACATTAGCAATTCTCCAGTCCTTCAGGACCTCACTCGTGCTCAAGGATGCTGCAAAGATATCTGTTAAGGCCCCAGCTATTTCCTCTCTTGCTTCCCTCAGTAACCTGGGATAGATTCCATCTGGACTTGTCCCCGTAATGCCTTTTAGAATACCCAACACTTCCCCCCTCTTTATGCCGACTTGACCTAGAGTAATCAAACATCTATCCCTAACCTCAACATCCATCATGTCCCTCTCCTCAGTGAATACCGATGCAAAGTACTCATTAAGCACTCATTTTCTCTGATGTCTCGCATAACTTCCCTCCTTTGTTCTTGAGTGGGCCAACCCTTTTTCTAGTTGCCTTTTGCTCCTTATGTATGAATAAAAGGCTTTGAGATTTTCCTTAACCTTGTTTGCTAAAGATATTTCATGGCCTCTTTTAGCCCTTTTAATTCCTTGTTTCAGATCGGTCCTACTTTCCCAGTATTCTTCCAAAGCTTCGTGTTTTCAGTCACCTAGACCTTATGTATACTTCCTTTTTCCTCTTTGCTACTGTCATAATTTCACCTATCATCCATGGTTCCCTAATCTTGCCCTTTATATCCCCTCATTTTCACAGGGACATGTCTGTCCTGTACTCTAATCAACATCTCTTTAAAAGCCTCCCACATATCAATTGTGGATTTACCCTCAAACAGCTGCTCCCAATCCACATTCCCCAGCTCCTGCCGAATTTTGCTATAGTTGGCCTTCCCCCAATTCAGCACTCTTCCTTTCGGACCACTCTCATCGTTGTCTAGCAGTATTCTAAAACTTACGGAATTGTGATCACTATTCCCAAAGTAATCCCCTACTGAAACTTCAACCACCTGGCTGGCCTCGATTCAGGTTGAAAATAGTACCACTAAGATCAAATCTGTGTCACATTTTAACAGGAACCACCTATTCTGTATACTTTTAGTGCATGTTCCCAGTGCCCACGATGACAACTTATCTGAATTGACATCCAGGTCTGCTTACACAAGAGGCATGTGCATGTGGTGCAGAGGTCACTTTGGAACTGAAACAACATTCAGAACTACAGGCACTGCACAATCAAATATTGCAGCCGGAATATATTAATAACATGATGCCTTTACCAGTTGATCAGATAACCCCTCCAATTGACTTCGGTCTGATGCCTACAGCATGGAAACAAATCCTTCGGTCCAACTCATCCATGATGACATCGCAACCTAACCTAGTCCCATCTGCTAGCACTTGGCCCATACCCCTGCAAACCCTTCCTATTCATTGACCCATCCAGATGCCTATTAAATGTCAGTGCATCTGTCTCCACCAGCTCATTCCATTAATGCACCACCCTCTGTGTGACAAAGTAATCCCTCAGGTCCTTTTTAAATCTTTCCCCTCTTACCTAAAACCCTCAAGGCTTGGACTCTCCTACCCTAGGACAAAGACTTTGGATAGTCACCCTATCCATGCCCCTCTCAATTTTATAAATTTCTATAAGGTCACCTCTCAGTCTCCAATGCTGCAGGGAAAAAAGCCCTAGTTTATTCAGCCTCTCCCTTTTACTCAAATCCTCCAGTCCTGGCAACATCGTTGTAAATCTTTTCTGCGTCCTTTCAGCATCCTTTCTATTGAAGGGCATCCAGAATTGAACACAGTACTCTAAAAGTGGCCTCACCAATGTCTCTTACATTCAAAGTTCTGACTGATGAAGCCAAACATGCCAAATGCCCTCTTCACCTCCCTGTCTACCTGTGACTCTACTTTCAATGAGCTGTGCATCTGCAACCCCTAGGTCTCTGTTTAGCAACACTCCCCAGGGGCCTACCATTAAATATATAAATACTGCCTTGGTTTGCCTGACTGAAATTATTCTCTCCTCTCCTCTTATGGTGGTAATTATTTAGTCTGGTATGGTGATCCACCATGTGCCCTACAACTGTATACCTGTCTTAACACTAAACATAAAAGTCAAGAGGATTGGTCTGATCTATTCAATTCTAGGTTACAGATCCTTTTGGTTTGCTATCATTCATGTGCACAATGTCATTCCATGACTCTGCTGTATTCCCTGCTTGCTTCATCTTAGCCAATGACTCCTTGGATCAGAAGAGGATTTTATGTGTACAGTTTCAAAATTTGTAACTTATGAGTTATTGTTGCTGTTTCAGCAAATGAAAGCCTGACACGTTGTAAAATATCTCTGTTTATTGGAGTTTTTAACCTATTTAAAACAGATGGGTTTGTGTCCATGTTAAAAAAAGCAAAGGAATACTAGGCAAGCGTCAAGCCACCAGTAATGGCATTAGCTATTTCTTCGTGTTGCTGAAATGTACTGACATTGTTACCTTATCTTTTTGTTTTCCTATGATTTATTTACACCTCTTGCCAGGACTTAATTGATAATGTGTGTGACATGTCGACACACTTTCATTTCTGTGATATTTAGAGTCCACTCCGTCCCACAGCAAAATAAAACACTGCACCTCTGTTTTACATAACACACAGAAACATAGTTTGAGAAAACAGATGAAAACATTACAATCCACTTCATGAATGTCTGGACTTTTATAATCATTAGGTGGCTTGCTAATTCAAAAACTGATTCATACTCCCCCCTACCTATTTTTGTCAAGTGCCCAGGAGAGACACTTTTAATTATTCTCCACCAAATAAAATATATTGTCAAGTTCTGAATTGCCAATAAACCCACCAGAATCTGGAATATTTATTTATTTTTCAATGATTGCTTTGGTTTCCAGCTGAGAAGTCACAGAGGATGGCTGCCATATCTGTTGTTTAGCTCACAGAGTAATTCTGCGTGAAAGCGATTGTCCTCATCTCAACCTTAAATGGCCAGTTTATTATCCTAGCTTTTAACGATTCATGAACTAAGTCACCTAGGTCCCTTTGCAGAGTAATTTCTGTTTTACTACAGAGGACTGGCAAATGCATGTGGTACCAGCAGATTACATAAGAACATTAGAAATAGGAGTAGAGTAGGCCATCTGACCAGTCGAACCTAACTCTGCCATTCAATATGATCATGGTTGACCTTTTTGTGGACTCAGCCCCACATACCACCTGCTCACTATAATCCCTAATGTCTTTACTGTTCAAAACTCTACCTACCTTTGCCTTAAAAACATTAAACAAGGTAGCCTCAACTGCTTCACTGGGCAGGGAATTCTACAGATTCACAACCCTTTGGGTGAAGAAGTTCCTCCTCAACTCAGTCCTAAATCTGCTTCCCCTTATTTTGAGACTATGCCCCCAGTTCTAGATTGAACCCTCACTCCATGTGAAGGATGTAGTAAATGTATCCCCTATCTGAATTGCTGCCCAGATCCTCATGAATCCAGATTTCTACAAAAAAAAACCCATAAAATTATGCTTTTGCTTTGTACAGAAGTGGAAATCTCAAGCAATGTATTACTCTGGTAAGACTCTCCTATCAATCACTATGATTTAGCATTGTGAGAGATTTTATAATTAATATTAATTTGGCTTTTATTGCAAATGGTGATATCCCTATTCACCAGTTTACCATGATACACTAATAGGGAGTTTTTTTTCTAGCTGGAGAGAGTCACTCAGCATGGAAACCCTTGTATACTCTAAAACAGTGTAAAACACGATCATGGACATGTAGAAAATGGCCATCAAATGGTGAAAGAAAGGAAAATTACAGCTTGTACTTCAATAGCTCCTTTTATGTTCTTAGGTTGTTCTAAATATAGTACAGCCAATTAAGTATGATAAAAACATTATAAGTATGGTAATGTAAGAAATCCAGCTGCTAATTTCACCCAGCTAGATCCCTCATATTGTATTAAGGTATGATCTAATTTAAATCTACAATTTAAATAAAATAAACGGAATATAGGAACAGGAACAGGCCATTCAGCCCATAAAACCTATTTCATCTTTCAATTAGTTTACAGCGATCATCTACATTAATGCCACTTTACCATGTTATCCCATAAACTTTGACGTCATTACTATCCAGAAAGTTATGGATTTCCATCTTGAACAGCCATCTGTGAGAGAGAATTCTAAAGGTTCACCACCTCCTGCGTGAAAGCGATTGTCCTCATCTCAACCTTAAATGGCCAGTTTATTATCCTAGCTTTTAACGGTTCATGAACTAAGTCACCTAGGTCCCTTTGGACATCAATACCTCTCAACCCCTCACCATTCATGAAATACTCTGTTGTTCTGTTTTCTTCTTACTATATTCTATATGCTAAGTTCTTGCTTGTCCAGGCCCCCTCAAAGCCTCCTTGTGTCATCTTACATTGAGTTTAGTGTCATCAACAAATTTAGAAATATTACATTTTATAGATGTTGAACACCTGAGGCCCTAGCACTGATTCTTGTGCTATCTCACTTGTAACAACCTGCCATTCCCTGTGAATGAACATTTATTCCTACTCTCTGCATTCTGTCTGTTAAGCAATACTCAATCCACAGTAGTATCTACTCCCACTTCATGTGCTCTAACTTTATTTACAAACTTCCTGTGTAGGACCTTATCAAAATCCTTCTGAAAATCAAATACACCACACCCGCTGGTTCTCCTTCATCTCTGCTGCAGGTAACATCCTCAAGAAATCTCCAACAAGTTTGTCAAACATGATTTCCATTTCATAAATCTATGTACTCCATCCAATCATACCAGCTTTCGCTACGTGTTTAGTTATTGTATCCTATATGATAGATTTGAATGCTTACCCTAACGAGGGCTGTCATGAGTCAATCAAAAAGATGGCATTGACACTAGGAGAATCCAAAACTAAAGGGCATAGGTTTAAGGTGAGAGGGAAAAGGTTTAAAAGGGGCCTAAGGGACAATAATTTCATGCAGAGGTTGGTGTGTGTATGGTACGAGCTGACAGAGAAAATGGTGGAGGCGGGCAAAATTACAACATTTAAAAGATGTTTGGATGGGTACATGAATAGGAAGGGTTTAGAGGGAAATGGGCCTAATTAATTTAGTATATCTGGTCAGCATGGACAAGTTGGACCAAAGGGTCTGTTTCCGTGCTGTACAGCTCTATGAATCTATGACGCTATCATGTGTGGAAAAAGGAGGAGATAAGGCCTTAAGACATAGGAGTGGAAGTAAGGCCATTCGGCCCATCAACTCCACTCTGCCATTTAAATCATGGCTGATGGGCATTTCAACTCCACTTCCCTGCACTCTCCGATAGAAAACATATTTTGTAGAACAAAGATCCCGATCACAAGGATGGAAATGAGATGTTTCTCACAGTTCCTTTAACGTTTCTTAATAATGGTGACAAGATGTGGTCTGCATCTTTGGTTCAATAGCTGATCATGGCTTCAATCTTTCTTTGCAATAGAATTATTTATTTAGAGTCTCTGGATCCGTTTTGACTTTTCAGTCACAGAGAAATGGAAAGATGCCTCTTGTTTGCAGGTTTCTGGGTGTCTCAAAGGGCACTGCGCACCAAAACTGTGCCTAGACTAATCCAAAGACTTTTATCAGACTGTTTCTCTTTAATTCAAAGACTCCCAGTGCCTCTCTGTCTCATATAATACCCGCATCACTCTCTAAAAAGTAACATAGTCTTGCGCAGCTTAAATGTACACCACATAATCCATTAAAAACTCTCCTGATACTTTCTTGTTTAGCTATAAAGCATTACTCAACTTCCAATTTCCAGGTTATGGTCCAAAAGGAAACAAAAATAATGTGGTCCCTTACAGTATGCATAGTTTGCATTTTAACTGTCTTTCATTAATTTAGTTCAGAGTTGCTTCAAATGCTAAGGGTGCAGTTCTTTCTACCTCCATTAAAAAGGGCGCAGATCAAACAAAGGGGGGAATTGGAATATATCTCAATGTAATATTTATCTTTCCATAGCACACTCTCTATTGCTGTCAATCTGGCGAATTCTAATGCAGCAGAGACTGGGTACCATGTGCAGATACATTGCACCACATAAGTATTGCTTAAACATATTTGAGAAGGAGCTACACAATCAAAATAAAACTGTATGCAGTGCAGTTAATAAACTTTTTGATTTTTTTGCCCATGAAAATCAAGAATTAATTTTGGCACACTGAAAAACACAGATAAAATGAACTTTAATGGTCATTCCACCAATGAGCAGTCATTAAATCACTCCCAACTGTAGGAGGACTGATCTTTCTAAATTACATAATGGCCATATTTTAAACAAAGCCTTAATGCTTTAATTCTGCAATGCTAAAAGCCAAATACAGATCAAGCCGCACTTATTCCTTTAGTACAAAAAGTCGGGAGGAACCATGTACATGTAACTGAGTTGAGGGTGCTTATGCAACTTGATAGATTAGTGTCAGGAGTAACAGTTTTTATGTTACCACCTGAGAGTCAACTTCAGGAGATAAAGGGAGGTAGAAGCAATATGGAAATGCCCTTCCAGCACTCCTTGTGGGCCAAGACAAGGTGGTGTGTTTCTCCCATGCCTGCAAGTAAATCAATTACCCACTTTTTACATTTTCATTTTCCTATGATCAAAGCCATACAATCAATTCAAGACCTTCCCTGTCCAATGATCTCTTGTAGCCTGCCCCAAAACCATTAAGCAATAAGGCCACAGGCCAATATATTCTCAACAACTGCAACCAACCCCCACTCCCACCAACCCTAATCAATCTATGCCATGATCAATCCAGGGCACCTCCTTGATGGCCTATGCTGATTGTGGATCTCTCTTTTCCACCTCTCAGCTCCTTGAGTGTAGCGTGCTTTACACAGGCTTTATACCATCCTTCCAATCTACCTGCTCACCAGGAAATACAGTCAAACATTTTAAGCTAGGAGCTGGTGACCCACACATTGGATTATCCCACTATACACCTCCCAGTTTCATTCATTCCCTAACCATTTCCCTGCAAATGTTGGGCCCCATTAGCTGTACCCAGGAGTGTGGACAACTTACAATTAGGATTTACAGTCAAAAACTGAAATAGATTTGGTAAAATGGCCTGCAGAGAGTGATATATATCACTGAAACCAGAAATGAGAAAAATATCATAAAAATATTATGTGCATTTTAAATTCAATAAAAAATTACTTCATATCAATATAATTCTGCCTACCAATGCAAAGCAAAAAGGCAGCAGATGGATTATAACTGCCTTCTGCAAATTCCCCTCTAATGGTCTCACCATCTTGAATTGAAACTATATTGTCATTAGGTCAAATCCTGGAACTCCTCCCTGAGCAGCATTATGTGTGTGCTGACCCAACATTGAATGCAGTGGTTCAAAAAGCTCACAAAATAGCTCACAATCGTCTTCTCAAGGACATTGAGGATGGCAGCAGCCAGCTACACCTATATCCAGTGAGTTAATTTTTTTTAAAAATGGAGTGTATAGAAAAAGCGAAAACTAACCCAGTGGATCCGTCTCCCACTGCAACTACCAGTCTGTCTCCTCTCCACCTATTTTCTCCTCTATCCATCTTCTATCCGCCTCCCCCTCTCTCCCTATTTATTTCAGGGCCCCCTTCCCCTCCCCCATTTCTGAAGAAGGACCTAGGCCCAAAACGTCAGCCCTCCTGCTCTCCTGATGCTGCTTGGCCTGCTGTGTTCATCCAGCTCTTCACATTGTTATCCCACTTTCAGTACAATGTCTGTCCCATTATGATTGGATATATAAGCCTGGATTTTCATCCTCCAGGCAAGGAGCGGGAGTTTGGAAATCAGACTCGGGTAAGACCCAGGAATCCATTCGTCTGTTCAAACACCTGAACCGCTGTGTGTCAACAACTCTGGCTGTCTAAGTTTTGCTGTCTATTTCATGATGTCAGGGGTTTCAGGCGCATGCAGTTTCAACACTGGTATTTTAAAAGGTCTGGGGGATTGATATTTTTATTGCCCTTCATGAAAAGAAGCTGTTAGTCTTGTTAAGAAAGTGATAAGTTATAACTAAAGGACCTGTGTACACGCATACTGCTCTCAAAGCATCATTGCTTTTGTATGGTATATGCTGCTTGAATGGGCATGGAGGTTCCATATTTTGGCAGTAGGAATCTGGAAGCATTCCTTGGAATGGGGCGGTTGCATCATGAGGACTTGAGTTTTCAAAAGGTTCCTTCATGCATATACTAGGTCATGTTGCTTCTGTGGTGCCATGAACCACTGCTATTTAAAAACCTGCCCTGACTCCATGAATATTGCAGAGCCGTAGGACACGCCCATCTCAATGGAGCTGACCAGGTCGAGAATGCTGGATGTGGAATTGCAATCCTTGTGCTGAAACCTGAAACCCTGCAAACAGGATAAGAATGCGGGAATTGAGGACCCTTCTGCTTTTTAAAAAAGGTCTCCCGGGTCATGCCAAATATCCAGTCAATAGTCATACAGCAATAGAAGTGATTAAAACACAAAAATGTTATTGGAATAATGTGTGGTATTGTGCGGCAAACTGTGGTCTATTCACAGCTTAAAAATGTTCTGGGTGTCTTGACTAGCCACTCATAGAATCATAGAATCCTTACAATGTGAAAGCAGGCCATTTGGCCCATTGAGTCCACACTGGTCCTCTGAAAAGCATCCCATCCGACACACCATCTTTGCACATGCCATAGCTAATACACCTAACCTGCGCATTACGAACACTAATGGTGATTTAGCATGGCCAATCCACCCAACCTGCACATCTCTAGACTGTAGGAGGAAACTGGAACACGCAGAGGCAATCCATGCAGATGCGGACAGAATGTGCAAATTCCACACAGATAGTCACCCAAGGTTAAAATTGAACCTTGGTCCCTGGTGCTGTGGGGCAGCCGTGCTAACCACTGAGCCACCATGCAGTCCACTCATTGAGGGGTCCTACACTCACTCAACAAATGGATAGCCAGTTCAACATAGAGAGCATCAAGGAGGAGGCCATCCAGTTTTCCACCAGGATGCCAAGAAGTTTAACTCAAAAGAGAACTTATTCCCTTCAATTGCATCCAATCCTTTGCTCCTTTTTCAGCTATCCCTATATCACGGGGAGCTAGCACAATCTGAACACCTTTATATCATCCAACTCCTATTCCTTTGGATTTGGAGGATGATTTTACAGGTCTAGAGTGAGACTTGAACCAACCAAACCTGATTTCTTCTGGCATTGAGACAAGTAAGCTAGCCACAGGGAAACTACAGCTCCCTTCCATAGTTCCTATCCCAAATGATATCATGTTGTTCAAGATGATCATGTCAGAAGGTTAGCCATTGAAGCCATAATCTGGGTGATGCCTGTTATTATATTAGTATCATAATAAAGAGATTGGCAAATATTCTCTTAGAACAGCAACTGAAATGTTGCTGGGGAGTCAGAAAATCCACACTCACTTTTGATCTGAAAACAACAGCTTCAGGAAGTGCTGTAGAAGATCCAGTGATGAACATATAGTCTCACTGCTTTTTTTTGCAACTTGGCATCCTTTTGGCAATATTTCCTGAGAGGTAGTCTGGTCACTTCTTGTGCCTTACCATTGTCTAACAGGATGTTAATAGCCTCAGAATTGAGGTCAACTCTGCATGTAAAGAAAATATTAAGGGTAATTCTCCACCAATTCTATTGGACTACAAGTGCACTACAGTGATCACTGCGCATTGCTGAAATTCATTCACTGGGCCAGCATTTATTACCCATCGGTAGTTGCCCTGGAGAAGGTGAGTGGCTTTCTTGAACTGTTGCAGGTCTCTTGCCGCTAGACCCGCAATGCCGGTCCAAATGGAGTTCCAGGATTTTGAACAAGCTACAGTGATGGAACGGTGGCATATTTCCAAGTCAGGATGGTGAGTGGTTTGGAGGGAATGTGGCTTTAAGAGGTGTGTTTTGTATTAGAGATAATGGGAACTGCAGATGCTGGAGAATTCCAAGATAATAAAATGTGAGGCTGGATGAAAACAGCAGGCCAAGCAGCATCTCAGGAGCACAAAAGCTGACGTTTCGGGCCTGGACCCTTCCAGGAAGGGTCCAGGCCCGAAACGTCAGCTTTTGTGCTCCTGAGATGCTGCTTGGCCTGCTGTGTTCATCCAGCCTCACATTTTATTATCTGTGTTTTGTATTAGTTTCTTTTCGAGAGAGATTGACGGGACGGGCACCAAGTGGTCTACGAAAAGCGAAACAACTTTTCTGAATTTGCCTTTACACCATTGGTTTATTTAAAGGGTGTTACAATATTGGAACAGATAATGTTGAGAAGTGAAATAACCTATAATTCTGTTAAGCTTTACAACGGTTAAGTTATTCCAAGTTCCTCTTTCTTTTGTATCTATATTTTAACTATAGTGTTTGAATAAATTGTGTTTTGCTTAACATAAGGTAGTTTGACCAATTGAATTGCATCTGGAATACAGCTCCTTGCATTTACCTTTGAAATAAGAAAAGGTTAGGACCTAGGCTACCTCCTTATTATATTTTAAGGGGGACTGGTCTGGTCTATACAGGGAACTTACAGGATGTAAAGTTCCCATGCTTCCCTTATCCTTCAAGATGATCATTGCCTTGGGTTTGGATTTGTTGGAGATACTTTGGTGAATTTCTGTAGAACATCTTGTAGACTGTACACCCTGCTGCGACTGAGCATTGGTAGTGGAGGGAGTGAATGTTTGTGGATGTGGTACAATTCAAGCAGGCAGCTTTGTCCTGGATGGAGTCAGAAAAACAGAGTAACTTGCGTAGCTTCAGGAATACAGCACAAAACTTTAAAATAGAAGTTCTTCCAGTCTTTACAAATCAATTCACAAGAATAGGATCAGTTTGCTCAGTTGATTAGATGGCTAGTGTGTGATTCAGAATATTGCAGGTCTCTATTCCAATTCTTGCAGTTTTAGTCTTAAAAACAATCTCCTCACCCTGCTCCTGTGAGAGGAAGACAGTAACAAAGTGTCACTAACAAAAACTGTCCAGGAAACAGTTCAGAGTGAGCCCTAGACTTGCATTTGGACAGAGCACGCATGAAGAAATGAACTAACAAGCAAATGAGAAAAGCAATTATGGATATTATGGTCGATGGTTGAAAGATACAATTACCTTTGAAGGTGAGGTGTGTCATATTGAAGTCTGAAACACAAAGAAAATGCTGCAGATGCTGGAAAACTGGAATAAAAACAGAAAATACAAGAAACAGAATTAATGTTTCAGACCAATTCTATTGCATTTTGCTTCTTCTTTCATGGTTTTGATTTTACTCACTTTGTTTTTTTCCCCATTTTTGCTTGTAGACTCTAACAGCTTCTCTATTACCATTCACAGCTCCTCTAGGCATATCTTCTGTGCCCCCTTCTGTCCCGTTGTGACTCTTTTTCCCTCTTTCCCAGCAATCTTTTAATCTCTTCTCACCCACCCTATCATAGACCCTATCACTCCCTCACTCTTTCATCTATCTACACAAAACCTATTACATTTCAACTGTTTCCCAGTTTCAATGAAAGCAATTATGTTTCTCTCTCCACAGATGCTGCCTGACCTGCAGAGTACTTCCAACATTTTCTTGCTTTGTTTGCTATTTTTTTTGCTATATTTATAAGATCAAGCCAAATAACATTCATTTGATACATTGCACACTTTATATTTGGTGTGGAATTAAAAGTTATTGCAATGTTTAAAGCACTGCTGTTTTGGCATAAAACCTGGAATTGTTCCAGAAACATAGAGATTGTCTTGCTTTAACAAGGTAAATTCAATATTCCCTTCAGGGAGCCATGCTGAAAGGAGCAGTAACATTGAAGGATTGTTACTGCAATTATATTGTCCCATCTGTAAAGCATAGTCTCAGAGTTCCAGAGATAATAGGAACTGTAGATGCTTGTGCTATATTCACCTATGGCTAGGATCATGGCACAAACTTTTTTCACCTTCTTTTGATCGAGAAGAGAGATTTAGTTCTGTTTCTGTGTGTGAAGTTTTGTTTGGGGAAGATAAACAACTGTACTTCTGGGGAATAAAAAAAATGGTCAGGCTGTTTAGTGAGTTTTCCAATTCCCACCCTCATCTATAACTGGGCTCTCAGCGGAAGATTTGTTAGTTTGGCTTAAGTACAATTTTTGATGTTTCGGGCAGAAGATCTTAATCATTTCAACTAATGTTCAATTGCTGGTAAGTGTTGTAGCAGGATCTGTAGCCTCCCCAGCTAAGTAGTGAATATGTAGTTGAAAAAGCAATCTCTGATGACAAGCTCTTTAAAAATCAATTGCTCCTGAAATTTATTTATTTTTAGGGGCTTCTCCTCTAGTTGACCGTGTTGTGTTGTATTTCAGAAACAATAACCAATCAAGAAAAACAAGTCAAAAGCAGCTACTGACTTTCTTTTTACCCGGCACATCACGTTTGCATGCAGTTGTTGAGGATTCCATTAATTAACAGGAACATCCAAAAAGGGCTGGAAAACTGATAATTGGAACTACTGAGCTTAAGGTATGGCAGGGCAGCTCAGCCATGTGGAATGCCTATCCTATGGCAATGTAAGGTTTTTGTGATACCTAAATGAGCATAAGTGCAGGAAGCACTGCAGGTACTTGAGATCCAAACTCAAGTGGGGTCTGAAATCACTGTGCTACATCTGCAAAGTTGAGGACTTATTCCCTAGGGGAACAGACAGGTTGACTACGGGGTGGTGTTGCCTCTCTCAAAGATGCAAAGCCAAGTAGCCATAGGGTATTCTTCTGGGGGAGGATGCTTAGCCAGAAGCCATAGCATATATTGAAGCAAATGACATAGGTGGGGAAGGGGTGATGTGTTCCTGCAGTCAGAATTTGGGGAGCTAGTTTGAAAATTGGTAATCAGGGCCTCAAAAGCCTAGGTTACTCCCGATTCCTGAGGCAAGTGAGTACAGCAACAGGATGATAAGATAGATGAGCATGTGGCTAGAAAGACAGGTTAAGATTCTTAGAGATAATGGGAACTGCAGATGCTGGAGATTCCAAGATAATAAAATGTGAGGCTGGATGAACACAGCAGGCCAAGCAGCATCTCAGGAGCACAAAAGCTGACGTTTCGGGCCTAGACCCTTCATCAGAGAGGGGGATGGGGGGAGGGAACTGGAATAAATAGGGAGAGAGGGGGAGGCGGACCGAAGATGGAGAGTAAAGAAGATAGGTGGAGAGGGTGTAGGTGGGGAGGTAGGGAGGGGATAGGTCAGTCCAGGGAAGACGGACAGGTCAAGGAGGTGGGATGAGGTTAGTAGGTAGCGGGGGGTGCGGCTTGGGGTGGGAGGAAGGGATGGGTGAGGGGAAGAACAGGTTAGGGAGGCAGAGACAGGTTGGACTGGTTTTGGGATGCAGTGGGTGGGGGGGAAGAGCTGGGCTGGTTGTGTGGTGCAATGGGGGGAGGGGATGAACTGGGCTGGTTTAGGGATGCAGTAGGGGAAGGGGAGATTTTGAAACTGGTGAAGTCCACATTGATACCATATGGCTGCAGGGTTCCCAGGCGGAATATGAGTTGCTGTTCCTGCAACCTTCGGGTGGCATCATTGTGGCAGTGCAGGAGGCCCATGATGGACATGTCATCAAGAGAATGGGAGGGGGAGTGGAAATGGTTTGCGACTGGGAGGTGCAGTTGTTTGTTGCGAACTGCACCTCCCAGTCGCAAACCATTTCCACTCCCCCTCCCATTCTCTTGATGACATGTCCATCGTGGGCCTCCTGCACTGCCACAATGATGCCACCCGAAGGTTGCAGGAACAGCAACTCATATTCCGCCTGGGAACCCTGCAGCCATATGGTATCAATGTGGACTTCACCCGTTTCAAAATCTCCCCTTCCCCTACTGCATCCCTAAACCAGCCCAGTTCATCCCCTCCCCCCACTGCACCACACAACCAGCCCAGCTCTTCCCCCCCACCCACTGCATCCCAAAACCAGTCCAACCTGTCTCTGCCTCCCTAACCGGTTCTTCCCCTCACCCATCCCTTCCTCCCACCCCAAGCCGCACCCCCCGCTACCTACTAACCTCATCCCACCTCCTTGACCTGTCCGTCTTCCCTGGACTGACCTATCCCCTCCCTACCTCCCCACCTACACCCTCTCCACCTATCTTCTTTACTCTCCATCTTCGGTCCGCCTCCCCCTCTCTCCCTATTTATTCCAGTTCCCTCCCCCCATCCCCCTCTCTGATGAAGGGTCTAGGCCCGAAACGTCAGCTTTTGTGCTCCTGAGATGCTGCTTGGCCTGCTGTGTTCATCCAGCCTGACATTTTATTATCTTAAGATTCTTAGGACTCTTGCTTCCACTGCTGGAGTCCTGAGGAACAGCCATTCTGTCAAATCAGACCTTAAATCTAGTCTCTTTCTGCTCTGTTAATTGAATCCAAATTATCCCATGATAATATTCAACCAAGACCTGGAGAGATGCACCACTGCTAAACCCTCTATAATCGACTAACATCTAAAAACATATCAGCTGGATATTTTCCCCTCGACTTTGCTGTGTGCATATTGACTGCTCGGTTTCCTGCATTTAAATCAATGACATCCACAGGGACCAAAAAAAATTTGCATTTTTAATTTTTTCTCTTCCTGTTAACTAATGAGGAGGTACCACATTAAGTTTTTGTCACCCGGCCCCAACTCCAGTCTGAAGAATGATAATCTGGGTCCGCCGCTGTGCCTAGTTGTCTCGTGAAACAACATGACACACTGGAGCCCTGGCGCTGCTACACTTATTGTGAAACCTAACCATTGCACAAAAAAAAGCAGGCTTTTCTGACTGTTCCTTGGATAATATTAACCAATCAAAATATTCTGCCAATATTCTTTTCAAACCTAGTGATCCTGGAACACCTCTCACTGATTCAGACAATTATCTCCAACTGCAAACTATGTCTGGGAAGCTGCTCCAGTAATTATAGTTGTTAGGCATGTCTTCTAATGAACATGTAGTCGTTTGGATTTATCACCCCTATAATTCATTTTATTTTTAAATTTCTACATATTTACGCACCAGGATGATTCACTATTCATTAGATCCTACAGAGTCTTTATAATGCCAGAACTAGACATGTCAGCAGAGATCAGGCTGGGATGGCTGAGGTTTGGGGGAGCTTTGAGGAGGCAGTGGCTTAGTGGTAATGTCACCGGACTGGTAATGGAGAACCCTGAGTTAATGTTCTGCAGACAGCAGCTCGAGTCCCACCACTTCAGAGGGTGAAATTTGAATTCAATAAAAATCTAGCGTACAACTGCCATGTGGCATTATTAATGCCCTTCATGGAAGGAAATCTGCTGTCTTTAATTGGTCGGTCTACACGTGAGTCCAGACCCACAGCAATGTGGTTGACTTTTAACTGCCCTTTGAAATAACTTAGACAGCCATTCAGTTCAAGCGTAATTGGGGACAGGTGACAAATAATAGCCTTGTCAGTGACATCAACATCCTCTGCAAGAATAAAGAGGAAGATAACAACAAGAGACACTCAGTGGAATATAAAGGCACTTGGGTGCATCTAACTATCATGTGTATTTGTAATCAATCCATCCAGGCAGGTTATAACACACTTCTGGAGAAGGTGGGATTTGAACTGGAACCAACTAGCTCAGAGGTAGGGACACTACTAATGCACCTCAAAAGCCCATTCCCAGGTCAACATATCCTCCACTACATAATCAATTCTGGTCAAATTCTTACATTTAAATTGCTGTATTCTCTGATGATGGGACATTCGGTTAAACATATGTGCAATCAGTGAATCTCTATAGTTAGGTAATGAGTTGGATTGTAGGCAAGCACCACCCTCATGGGATTCACAATCAGCTTTTTCTATTTCTCTACTCAATCAACTTCAATCATTCACTTTGTGCAAAATGAATCCCTTCCCTTGTTCATCACTGATTACACCTTCAGAAGCTGAAAGCTATTTGGTTTTATCCTTCAATACCAAGAGCTCAGTAATTGGCTCATCCTCAATCTCCCCACTTTAATGCAACGCAGCCGACAGCTCATTTGTTGTGAAGAGCTGTGCAGGCTTTCACTATGTTCCTTCTACTGGTCACTGAAAGCTTAAGATAATTACAAGCTTGAAGAAGACCTTCCTGAAGGCTATTAATTCAACAATCATCCAGCTTAATCTCCAAGGGTTTTACTTGTTTGCCATTCACAGCAGCTGACCCGAACAGTCACCTGGCCATTAAAGGCACTGGTCTTTGCTTGGGTTAAGAAGGCAGTGCTCTGAGACCAGATAACTCTTCTTATCAGGTGTCCCAGATCATTTAGACAGCAAGCCCTCATCATGTACACGGAAGGTGGTTAAGGATGAATACTTGCCTTTATTAGTCTTGGGATTGAATATAAGAGCAACAAGGTTATTATGGAGCTATATATAATGTTAGCTAGACCACAGCTGGAGTACTGTATGCAGTTTTGGTCACTAGACTAGAGGAAGGATATGACTGCACTGGAGTGGGTGCAGAGGAGATTTACCAGGATGTTGCTTGGGCTGGAGTAATTCAGCTATGAAGAGACACTAGATAGACTGGGATTGTTTTCCTTAGAACAGAGAAGACTGACAGAGATTCTGATTGAGGTGTATAAGTTCCTGAGAGGCATAGACAAGGTACATATGGAGAAATGTTTCTGTTTAGAAGAGAGATCAATAAACAGTAACTGTGAATCAGATTTAATGACCGGCTTCAGACCAGGTGAAAAAGCAAGAAAGCCGGTTGGACTCATATTTTCTTCAGGCATTCTTCTACTCTGCTGCCGTACATTGAAAGTTTGGTAGCAATCACTTTTAGATGTTGAAATGGTGTTCTTTTCTCCCAAACGCTTACCTTAGTTAATAACTGCACACTGGGATAGACCTTAAATGTTCCCAAACCTAGGTGCAGATGTAGCCAGCATTTTTTTGGTTTATTAAAAATAAGTGAAGACTTGTATTAATAACACATCTTTCACAAGCTGAGAACATTGCAGAACACTTGACAGTAATTAATTAATTAATTTTGACATGTCGTCACTTGTGATCTCCTGGGGGAATCAGAAACAAATATAATTACATTTATCAAGTGACCCTAAATGAAGAAATTCTCAACAGTATTCCACATTTCGTAGCTTTTACTTTAATACAAATCAGAGCCAATGTAAATTAAACATAAATTAAAAAGCAAATGATTCACCAGGCAAGCGAAAACTCACTTTAAGTGATACAATAAATAGTTGTTTTTACACAACCACAAACATTTTCATCTGTCCTTGCAACTGTGACACAAATTAGCTACACATCTCAACAAAATGCTGTTCCATATTCACACAAGGTAGGTCAAGAGCCCTAAGCAACATCAGCTTTCGCCTCCAGTTTTTATGGGGATGATTACTGGCAACACATGCTTCTACAAATTCTATCTTCTCTCAAGTTATGGCAGTCTGTTTGGTGTAACTTGTCAGAATTCCTTTTCAACCAACAGGTACATTTAAGTCGTCATTGGATAAGCATATGAACGTACATGGAATAGTGTAGGTTAGATGGGCTTCAGATTGGTATGGCAGGCCGGCACAACATCGAGGACCGAAAGGCCTGTTCTGTGTTGTAATGTTCTATATTATCCTTGTTTGTGTTTTGACCGTGTTTGCAAATGATTACATGGTGTTCAATTCCATTTCACAGTTCCTCACATACTGAAGCAGTCCGTTTCCATTGGTAGCAAGGCCTGAACACAATCAAGTTACAGGTTAATTTAGTGACAAATAACATTCATGCTCCACAACTGCCAGGTAATAACCATCTCCAACAAGAGACAATCTAGCAATTGCCCCTTGATATGCCATGCCATTATCCCACTGTCAACAGCTCACATTAACCAGAAGTATGCGTGAACCAGCCACATAAATATTGTTGCTACAACAGTGGGTTAGAGGCGGAAAGTTCTGTGGAGAGTAACTCACCTCCTGACTCCCCAAAGCCTGGTCATTATCTCCAAGGTACAAGTCAGGAGAATGATGTAATATTATTGACTTGCTTGGATGAGTGTAGCTCCAGCAACACACATGAATCTTGATCGTATCCAGGACAAGGCACCCACTTGATCAACACCTTAGCCACCACTTCTAACATTCACTCCCTCTCCTACAGATGCTTAGTAGCAGCCAGTATGTAACATCTACATTATGCACTGCAAAAATTCCCCAAGGCAGGATTGTAATTCTGGAACTTCCTTCCTAACTGTGGGTTTTCTTAAGCCCCAAGGCTTGTAGTGATTCAAGAAAGCAGCTCACAACTACCATTTCCAGGGATAATAAAATGTGAGGCTGGATGAACACAGCAGGCCAAGCAGCATCTTTGTGCTCCTGAGATGCTGCTTGGCCTGCTGTGTTCATCCAGCCTCACATTTTATTATCTTGGAATCTCCAGCATCTGCAGTTCCCATTATCTCTGATACCATTTCCAGGGAAATTAGTTACGGGTAATAAGGGGTGGCATAGCCTGAATAGAAATGGAACAAATCAGGAAACAAAAGTGTTCTATTGCCCAGCACTGACTCCTGAATCACAATCTTCCAGTGACTGCCCTTGAGGAAAAGAAGCATTTGGCCACCCAATGGATTCTGAGGGAGGCTCACCCCTACTTTGGCGCCCACCCTAATTACCATTTTGTTATAACCCACCAACCAGAATTAGCATTAATGCCTGGTGAACATAGGTTGCCATGGATCCAGAATCACACAAAGACCAGGCCAGGTAAGGCCAGTAGATTTCCTTCCCTAAAGGACATCAGTGAACCAAATGGGTTTTTGCGACAATCAACAGTCACCACAGGGCAGCTTCTAACTGAATTAAAATTTCACCATCTGCCATGGTTGGATTCGAACACATGCCCACAGAACACTCATCTAGAATATTACACCATCACTATATGAAGGGGTGTGGCAGAGCATAGTTCACATTGGATGGCCGGAACAGATCACACATTGGGAAGGGTTAGCTTTAAATACTCCCATGACAAAAAAGCATCCTAAATGTTACAACTCTGAATTTGAGCACTCTTCAACAGCCACTGTATTGAACACTGGATTGGCTGTTTAGAATAAAGAAGTAATAGGTGAGACAGTGGGTCAGTGCTTGCGTTCTACTCATTGGTTCTTTGAAAGTGCAGTGGGCTCCTGCTACTTAATGAGACTACTAATGAAAACTACTTAATGAGATTAGCATTCAAAAAAGTTTACTTATTGCTAGTTTCTACTGAATAACATTTATGTTAAACAGATCAGGCTGCAGTATCACCCACAGATTAGGGTGGGAGTAGGCCATGCCGTCAGTCAAGTCTGCACTAACCCTCTGAAGAGCATCCCAACCAAACCCAACCCCTACCCTATCCCTGTCTCCCATACTGCCCACGGCCAATCCACCTAGCCTGCACACTATGGGCAATTTAGCTTGGCCAATCCACCTAACCAGTATATATTTGAACCATTGGAGGAAACTGGAGCACCCAGAGGAAACCCACACATACTCGGGTAGAATGTATAAACTCCACACGGTCCCCCAAGGCTGGATGCAAACACAGGTCCCTGGCGCTGTGAGGCAGCAGTACTGACCACTGCATCACCATGCTGGCCAGCTTACACCGGAGGAGTTTTCCTCTTATCCTTGTATCCTATGGATATTAATTTCCAATAATGTACACCATCCTTTAATCTTTATTGAAACTCATATTTGATTTGACTGATGCCTAATATCGAACTCTGTAACTGGAATGATTAAAACCAACCAAAACCATGTAAATCCCTAACTATTCACCAAGCTGTGGACTACCGGTGTTGGACTGGTGTCCACTTCACCTGACGAAGGAGCAGCGCCATGGACCAAGCCATGTGCCATCCTAACTTAGAAACATATTGCTGTTCCTTTACTGTCACTGGGTCAACATCCTGGAATTCTCTCCTTAAGGGCATTATGGGTCAACCCACAGCAGATGGATTGCAGCGATTAAAGAAGGCAGCTGACCACCACTTACTCAAGGAGGCAACTAGGGACGGGCAATAAAAATTGCTGGCCAAGCTTTGGGCATGCAGGAGGTGAATGGCTCACTGCAGAATTCATTCGCGGACCTGCTCTTGCAGTTGTAGTATTTATATGGCTACAAGGTCAGTTCTGAAGAGGCTGGGGTCTTGAAATGTTAACTCTGTTTTTCTCTCCACAGATGCTGCCAGACCTGCTGAGTTTCTCCAGCACTGTCTATTTATATTTATCATGGCCTGTTCCAGTTGAGTTTCTGGTTAATGGTGTCTCCTAGCATGTTCAATGATGTTAGGTTCTCTCTTTTTGGAGATGATCATTACCTGGCACCTGTGCAGTGCAAATTTTGCTTGCCACTTGTCATCTCAAGCCTGGATGTTGTCCAGATCTTCTTGCATTTGAACTTGGACTGCTTCAGTATCTGAGGAGTTGCGTATGGTGCCACACATTGTTCAATCATCAGCGAATATCCCCACTTTTGACTGTATGATGGATGGAAGATCATTGATGAAGTAGCTGAAGATAGTTGGGTGGACAACATTACCCTGAGGAACGCCTGCCGAGATATCATGGAACTGAGATGACTGACCTCCAACAACCATGACCATCTTCCGTTATACAAAATATGGCCATTAAAGAGTTTCTTCCTAATGCCCATTGATTCCAGTTTTGCTAGGGCTCTTTGATGCCACATTTGGTCGAATGCAGGCTTGATGTCAAGGCTGTCACACTCAACTCATCTCTGGCATTCAGCTCTTTTGTCTATGTTTGGAGCAAGGCTGTAATGAGGTCAGGAGCTGAGTGGCTCTGACAGGAAACTAACCAAGTGAGCAAGTTATTACCAATTAAGTGCCACTTGATAGCAGTGTCAATAACTCCTAACATCACTTTACTGACGATCAAGAGCAAGCTGAAGGGGCAGTAATTGTCCAGTTTTGATTTGTCCTGCTTTTTTGTGAAGTGGGGTGAATTAAATTGACTAGAGACTGGTATCTTTGATGCTGGGGACATTGGGAGAAGGCCAAGATGGATCATCTATTTGGCACTTTTGCTTAAAGATGGATATAATTTTTGTGCACTGATGGATGGGGCTCCACGTGATTGAGGATGGTAATATTTGTCAACCCTCCTCCTGTTAGATTAATTGTCCACCACCATTCACCAGGATATGGTGACAGCTACAGACCTTCGATTTGATGTGTTAGATCTGTTAGATCATTACTCCCCAACTACAGCCTGCTGCTTCCACTGCTTAGCAAACAAGAAGTCCTGTGTGGTAACTTGACTAGATTTGGCATTTCACTATTAAGTACGTCTGGTGCTGGTCTTGGTCTGTTGTCCTGTACTTTCCAATGAACTAGAGTTGATCCCCTGGCCTGGTTGTAACAATGGAGTGTGCAATATGATAAGGCAAATGCAAAATTTCCATAGGCCCAGAGGACTCTTATTACAGAGTGACAACTGATGGTGGTTTAACCTAAGGGTCACAACACCTCAGGTGAGAAGAGAGGTTGAGAAGGAGAGTCCTTCATGGTCACCTCAGCCAGGAATTGAACTCATGTTGTAGGCATCAGTCTGCACTGGAAATTAGCCATTCAGCCAACCAAGCTATTCACTCACACTACTGCATACAGCATCTTCTCTCACCCACTCAGACCCACCACAACATCCCACACTACGAACCTTCCTTGCCCTCTGCACTTCCTACTCACACACTTATTTGGGACACTGCACTGTCTTTCCTCCGCTTGCATCACAACTACCAGCTGTGCCAGCCACTACCATCTCACTGAAGCCCTCCCTTGTCTCATCGCAGCAGAAAATGGCCCACAATAGGTCAGACAGGACAAAGACATTTGTGTCCTCACCCTCTGCGAAGAGAGAATTCCTCTGCCTTAGCTGGAAAGGTCTGTGACCATTCTGATGCCGATCCTGAGGTCTCCATGTCCCAGCAACCGAGTAACCATGGTAACTATGGCTCTGTGCTGCTCTCCCATTACTCCCCACTGTGAATATATTCTTTAACAAGCTCAAGCTTCAATCCCTGTGGCACAACTCACTCCCCCTCTTATCAAGCACCAGTGACACCACTCCTCCACACACACAGTCTTTGCTCTTGAGCCCAAGCCATGTCCTCTTCCTCTGAGGAAGAAGACTCAGACTCCCCTCACTGACAGGGCCATCTCCTGCACCCACCACCTCGGTGTCCATATGATCCAGGTTTGAGTCAGGAGCATCTGCTGGTGAGCACATCACTTCCATGTCTCTGCCAGCGGCATGGCCATGATCTTCCACGGACAAGTTGGCAGCTACCACACAGACCCAAGTCTAGCCGCATGCTGAACTGGCTGGTAAAATGCACACGGCTCCATCACTTTAGCCATTGGTGCACACCATCAGCAACATTGTGAAGCAAGGGGTCTTGATCTCTTTGCTGGATCCCCTTCCTCACAAGGCACAGGAACCACAAACAGGATCTTCTCAGGGAAGTGGTAAGGCACCCAGCTCCTCTATGTCCTCTCTGTGGAGGTTCAAGCCAAAGACAGCAAATCGGCATTTGACCAGGACATACTTAATGTGACTGGGCTCTCTAAACATTCAGCCAAACCCCCAAAGCCAACTGGCTCCATTATAGAGCAGGCTTGCTCCAAACCTGCTGAAGACCCTACCACAGCACCTAGACATAGTGGGAGGGTGATCCTACTCTAACATTCTGAGCCAGATTTGTCATGAAGTAGTTGCATCCAGGATGGAGTTGGGCCCTCTGCCTAAAAAGGTAGACACAAAGTGACGACAGTGGTTGGTGATTGCCCGGGCTGGCATGTTAGGATGCCCTCCTTCATTTACTCAGCCAACAGCCCAATCTTATTGTGGATTGGTTATGCTTTCAAACCTTGTATTCTCAACCCACAACCTTCCTCATCCCTCACGTCCACACACTAAATGCTGCTTCAAAGGCCCTGAATATTTCCCATGCTCACTCAGATACCCTCATCCCTCCATACCCCTTCATATTTCCAATACCCCTCCATGCTCCATCTCTCCCTATGACCCCTCTATGCCACACCAGTGTCACTCCATGCCCTCAAAACCCCCTATCTCTCCTCTGTGCCCTCTATACCCACTCACCCTGTCTTGGATATGGAGATGAAAATAAAATGTTCTCACAATCTACCAGAACTGCCTTTCATATATACTTCACATTGAACAGGTCTCACACATTGGACCCATTTGAAAAAAAATCTCCTCAGATTGTCAAAACAAATAAAGATATATTTCACTAACAACACCAAATCGAGATAATCCTTTAGCGGCCTTTTCAAACTGTCAATCAAAATGTGAATACAGATCTCTGCTGAGACAAGTGGTCCTTGGAACTTCATTCAGTTTTCACAATGGTTTCAGATGTAATTTTTAAGATCTTAGGGAATGAACAGACTGGATTCTCTAACAATCGGAACACCATATTGATTTTATTTTGCCAAAGCTACACCAGATGGCCTGTCAGTCACAGCAGTCCAAGAACAGATGTCTGCTTTTGTTCTCTAAGTAAAAAAAAACTCAAGCTTTGTCTATTTAACAAAAAAGCTCTGGGATTTTAAATCACTTCAAGTTTTTACATGAGATTCACATGCAATTGTTTCTTCAGTCCTGTATGCATTGTAGCATCTTTCCTGTTGGGAAGGTTTTCTAACACACCTGAATTCATAATACAATGCTAATCAATGCAATGAAATGCTTAGTTTTGTTCAATGTTTAATCAATCACTGCAGTAAAACACATCTGACTCATAATACTATGTTGAAACAGAAAGAATAACTGATTTTTTTTGTCTGTATTTCAAAGCTCGGCAATGATAGCTGTTTTGTTTGATTCCCCTCTTGTGACTGTGGATTGTGGAATAAATAGGGAGAGAGGGGGAGGCGGACCGAAGATGGAGAGCAAAGAAGATAGGTGGAGAGGGTGTAGGTGGGGAGGTAGGGAGGGGATAGGTCAGTCCAGGACTGTGGATCCTGCAACCGCAGGAAATGCTACACTTGTCCCCACACCTCCTCCCTCACCCCCATCCCAGGCCCCAAGATGACATTCCACATTAAGCAGAGGTTCACCTGCACATCTGCCAATGTGGTATACTGCATCCACTGTACCCGGTGCGGCTTTCTCTACATTGGGGAAACCAAGCGGAGGCTTGGGGACCGCTTTGCAGAACACCTCCGCTCAGTTCGCAACAAACAACTGCACCTCCCAGTCGCAAACCATTTCCACTCCCCCTCCCATTCTCTTGATGACATGTCCATCATGGGCCTCCTGCACTGCCACAATGATGCCACCCGAAGGTTGCAGGAACAGCAACTCATATTCCGCCTGGGAACCCTGCAGCCATATGGTATCAATGTGGACTTCACCAGTTTCAAAATCTCCCCTTCCCCCACTGCATCCCTAAACCAGCCCAGTTCATCCCCTCCCCCCACTGCACCACACAACCAGCCCAGCTCTTCCCCCCCACCCACTGCATCCCAAAACCAGTCCAACCTGTCTCTGCCTCCCTAACCGGTTCTTCCTCTCACCCATCCCTTCCTCCCACCCCCAGCCGCACCCCCAGCTACCTACTAACCTCATCCCACCTCCTTGACCTGTCCGTCTTCCCTGGACTGACCTATCCCCTCCCTACCTCCCCACCTACACCCTCTCCACCTATCTTCTTTGCTCTCCATCTTCGGTCCGCCTCCCCCTCTCTCCCTATTTATTCCAGTTCCCTCCCCCCATCCCCCTCTCTGATGAAGGGTCTAGGCCCGAAACGTCAGCTTTTGTGCTCCTGAGATGCTGCTTGGCCTGCTGTGTTCATCCAGCCTCACATTTTATTATCCCCAAAGTCATGTTTCATTTCATAATGGCATAAATCTTGTGGATTTACAGATGGGGAGGTGCCTTAAACTGGCCATCAAACCACAGTGGAGCCAGCAAAGATAGGAGCACTGCATGTGTACTCACTGTCCTTATCCTGTACAGGTGAAAATTACTGGAAACGGGAATGGGGCCGGAATCTCAGAGTTGGATGCTCCCTGCCATTTTTAAAGGGCTCCCAAGCCAGCCTAATTTGTCAAAAATCCAAGCCCTCTGTTTCAGTTCTAACACCAGTGGATGCTGGGCTTTTGTGCTTGTGTCTTATAACTGACTGACTGAGCCATGAAGCTGACAATAGAGTCATAGATCTGTACAGCATGGAACCAGACCTTCGGTCCAGCTCATCCATGTCAACCAGTTATTCCAGCTTAATCCAGTCTCATTTGCTATCACTTGGCCCCTATCCCTCTGAATGCTTCCTATTTATATACCCATCCAGATGCCTTTTAAATGTTGCAATTTTACCAGCCTCCACTAATTCCCTCTGGCAGCTTGTTCCATAAACACACCACACTCTGTGTGAAAAAGTTGCCCCCTGGGTCCCTTTTAAATCTTTTCCCTCAAACCTATTCCCTCCGGCTTTGGACTCCGCTATCCTGGGGGGAAAAAAAACCTTGTCTTTTCACTCTATTCATGTACTTCATGATTTTATACACTTCTGTAAAGACACCCCTCAGCCTCCGACACTCCAGGGAAAATAGCCCCGGCCTATTCAGCCTCTCCCTATCGCATGAACCCTTCAACCCTGGCAACATCCTTGCAAATCTTTTCCACACCCTCTCAAGTTTTACAACATCTTTCCTACAGCTGGAAAAGTTTGTTCAAGCAAATAATCTTGGGGTAAATTTCCAGATGAAACCAGGAATTGAAGACAGATCAGGCTATGAAAGAACGGAGTTGAATTCAGGGTCAATTGCCTCATTAGAGAAGTCTATGTTGAGATCAGGATTTTACATTTCAAAAAAAAGCTCTAAATTGGGAATTATAGCAAAATTAAATGGAATAAATCTTAAGATTTGGATCCAGTTTGGATTGTTACCTTCTAGGGGGGTCCCACAGAGTTAATCAGGTGGGATGGGAAATTTTGATTGTGATACACTTGTACACCATTATTATTCATTCATATGAAATAATTTTTATCAAAGTCTTACCTTCAAAGTAAAGTCAGTGGTCCATGAAAATCCCAGTTCCGAAGTTTCAGAGATGGCTTTGTGTCATTGTGTCTGAGATCAGACGTTTCCCTCATTCAATCTAGCGGCACAAGGGAGGGAAGCAGAAGAATGGCAGCTGGCATCAGAGGCACAAGATTGGCCAAGGTGGGTTGCTGGTGAGGAGCAGTGACCTGAAAGATTGCAAGAGGGCAATGGGGAGGACAGGGGATAGGGTTGAGAGCTTGTGACAATGAAGTGGGAAGGATCTGAAGTCCTGGATGTGGTAGGGGAAGAGGTCATAGAGTCATAGATTCATACAACACAGAAATAAACACTTCAGTCCACCAGCCCAAGACGATCATAACCCCAAACTAAACTAATTCCACCTGCCTGCTTCTGGCCCATATCCCTCTAAACATTTCTTATTCAAGTACTTATCCAAATGTCTTTCAAACCTAGTAACTGTACCCACATCCACCACTTCCTCTGGAAGTTCATTCCACACACAAACCACTCACTGTATAAGAAAGTTGGCCCTTGTGTCTTTTTTAAATCTTTCCACTTTCACCTTAAAAATATGTCCCCCTTGTCTTGAAACGCCCCACCCTAGTAAAAAGACCCCTGCTATTCACCTTGTCTATATCCCTCATGATTTTATAAACCTCTATAAGGTCTCTAAACCTCGTATGCTCCAGGGAAAAAGTCCCAACCTATCCAGCCTCTCCCTGTAGCTCAAACCCTCCATTTCTGCCAACATCCTGGTAAATCTTTTCTGAACCTTCTCCAGCTTAATAATATCCTTCCTATAACTGGGCAGCCAGAACTGGACACAGTTCTCTAGAAGAGACCTTACCAATGCCGCATACAACCTCAACATGACCTCCCAGCAACTATCCACAAAGGTTTGAGCAATGAAGGCAAGCCTTCTTGGTAGTGATGGTGAGTCAAAGTGAGAAAATGAAAGGCCTAAAGTCACTTCAATTAGATCTCCCCTCATTCTTCTAAATTCTAGAGAATATGAATCTGATAGTAATATCAACAATGTTTGCTACAAGGAGCCCCATTACAAAAACCCTCCGTTTACAAAGCATTCAGCCGATTTCAATTCTCCCAACCTTTGGATTAGGAGAGAGAAGACTGCTAGTCCAATGACATTAGCACTGTACCACCACTTTACAACAGCTAATATCATCTCTGAGTGTTGGCTGGCAACTTCTTCATCTGGCTTCATCTACAGCACTTCAATAATCCCTGCTGAGAAAACTGTTGAACAACATTATTTACCATTGCATAGAAAAGAGGGCCAGCTCAGCGTTGAGGTACACTCATATTCCACAAATTGGCAAACACAACAGAGAACCCTAATATGAATATTCAATAAAGAAAGATTAAAAAATACAACATTGTTTCTTCCACAATAAAGAAAATGTCCCTACAGCATCTGCAACAATCAAGGCTTACCAACTATGGGGCGCTCACATACCTCTCTGATTAAGCTAGTCTCAACCAATAACAATGATGCACACATGAATGAAGTGAAAGCAATCTAAGATGGCACATTTAGAAGCAAAATTTAATTTTAATAAAAGCCCATGCCACTTGGTGCTCTCAAAACCTCAGTGTGGTTGATTTGGCAATTTGTGGGTGTGAGGCAGAGTCACTTGTCTGAACAGGAGAGGCTGCCTGAAAACATAGCATTGTCAGCTGATAGTGGGTTCCACCGACAAAACCACTGAATTGAAGATATTTTGGATGGCAAACTGCGGGCACTCTGAATTTTAATTATAATTGCCTAGGGAAAGGCAAAATGAGAGAAGGCAGAAGTGGCCCCTGACGCACCTTACAACAATGGGAAATGCACGCTGTTTACAAAATTCAGTCCAATGACTTTGAAATTCCGCTTTACAGTCCTGTGTTCTCATGTTGGAGATTTCAAGAAACTTCAGTGGAATTGGTTTGGCTAATGTCCTAAGAGTGAGTTTAGATTTTGCATACCAAGATGTACTTAAAAATGTTCCCTTTGCATAATTCCTATTACAAACATTCCCCATATTTATTAAGAAATCATCATGGTTTGTGTTTTTAATTCTGTCCCTGCCCATCTTTGCCTTTCGTCCTTTGAATATCATGCAAAATATATTGGTCTGAATCATGGACAGAAGTTGCATTAAAGTGGCCTCACTGAATTACTCACAAATTCTCCAATTCTGGTGAAATACTTTAACACATGAACACAAGCCTGAAATAGAGCGATCACTAAACAGTCAGGACATTGTGCCTTCAAACCAAACAGTGGTGTGCAATTCTTTAGCTCGGGGTAGATGTGATCATTTCCAACATTGTCTTCCAGAACATATTAATTATGGTATTGCCCAAAGTATTAATTATGAGGGAATTAAGCATGCAATGTTTCAATAAATTGTTTTTCACCTCTGGGAGCTACATTTGTGTGTAGCTCAGATGATGGGATGTCAGTTTTCTCTCTCCAAGAGCTGTGATGGGGCTTCAGGAACTGAGTTTGGAGAAGTAGTAGATTAGTTTCTACAGGGCACAACACAAATGCAAATATAGTCACCTTGAATCAGCAATGTCATTCAGGGAGGCTGTAAGAAGGATATGTGAGATGAGGACATATCCCACTGCTACAATAGGGATTAGTGTTGAGAGTTCAGAAGTAGAGAGTGATGAAGGCAGAATTTTTTTTAAATGTTAACATTTTTAATTCTATTTGTCAGTGCATACTTGTCAAAATGGAGGCAGTGATAAATTTGTATTAGCTGATGGTATAATGCATAGTTTAGCGAATGCATTATAAAAAGGACATTAAAACAAAAGACTTTGTACATCCAGGTTCACCAAGAAGAGACTTTGTTTTATAACCTTCAATGAGATCAGGGTGTCATTCTCTAGGCCAGCATTTATTGCCCATCCCTGAGAGGGTGGGCTGCTTTCTTGATCCTCTGCAGTCCATGGTATGTAGGTAAGAAATAATTCCACAGAGGCTGGTATCCCATCACCAAGTCACCCTTCATTTACCCATGGAGCGTCCTTGACACTGATCCAATTCCCTCACAGCTAACTCTCAGAGCGAGCAGAACCTGTGACACTCCTGTTTATATATGTCAGACAGGGGTCCCTGATTGGACAAGATTAACAGCCCCAAATAGGGAACTCATATGCTATAAGGTCCAGATGGCTGCTCTTGTTACAATCATTATAGGAAGGTGTCAGGAAGGAAATTCCAGAATTTTGACATTACAAAAACTGAAGGAACAGTGGTTTGGATCCAAGGAAACATGAAACATATTCTATATGAGTGACTTATATTCTGGTTTCCCAAAGCAACAAGGAACAGGCTAGCAGAGTGTGGAAATACACTCCGCATACCTAGTTAAATGCAACTCCAATAAGACACGGCATACCTAGTTAAATGCAACTCCAATAAGACACGGGAAGCCTAGCACTATCCATGTTTTATGCACCACATTTAATCAATTCCCATCTATTTCCATAAACATTCTATACCTCAATCACTAAAATTCAGTGGCTGCATCTACAAAATGCACAGCAGCAATTTATCAAGGCTCCTTCGACAGCTACTTACAAACTTGTGATCTCTACCATTAAGTTTAAAGAAAGCAGATACAGGGAACACCACGAACTGCAAGTTTCCTTTCAAGCCACATATCATCCTGACTTGGAAATGTGTCACTATTTCTGATTAAAATCATCCAACACCCCTCCTAACAGTAGAATATGTATAATTAACTACATTCTTCTCAAGGATTATTAGGATTGGGCAATAAACTCTGATCTTGCCAACAAAGCTCGCTGCTGTTAAAATCTACTTGATGGCTTGTATGTGTTAGACTTTTTCTTCCAGTTTCAAAAATTAGAGCTTTAACTGTTAAAAGTGGCAGTATCTAATTGAGAAACTGGTAAGCAAATCTGATGTAAATGCAACTCAAACAATCCTGGGTTGGATATACTTAAAACGTAACTCCTGTTTATCTGGCAAAGTCAGAGTGTAGAACAGCAAAACTTTAACAACGAAGGACCCATATCTGGTTTTGTAGGGCAGCCATTACTTCAATAAAATATTTAAATTAAGTGTGTGGCTTCCAGATCAAAAAAGCATGACCCAGTAGCAAACTATAGAGTTCATTAACAGGACCAGCAATTCTGGAGAAGAACAATTCATCAATTTGAAATATAATTTATTCATAGATGTTACAGAATCAAAGGGTTGTATTGAAGATAAACTAGTTCATTTTTATATCTATTTGAACCCATCCTGAAACATTCCATGTTGGCACAGAGATGGGATATGAGCAGAGATAACTATTTTGTTTAATTTGTCTGTGTGGTTACTTCCAGATGCAATCAGTTCACATTGGGTTTCATACAGAAAGGACAGCAGGAGGGTTTGTTGTTGCATGCTGCTTCTGGAAGAAAAATACAGTGATCCTCACAGAGGAATGTGACAGAAAGCAGTCACCAAAGTTAGCTTGGAAAACTGTAGGCAGATATTTGGGCCTCTGTTGGTGACCCAAAGAAGGAGTTGAATCATTCACAGTCAGGAGACTGTGTAAAGGAAGACATGGAGGACTGCTTAGCTAAAAATCTAGAAGAAAGTCCCCCATGTCATTTTATCTTAGAGGAACAGTTGGGATGCGCAGGTGAATTAAAGCAAATTCTAGAGGGCCGTGTCATACTTTTTGGGTATTATTAAGCTATACTGTTAAATTAATGGTCCTTGGTTTATTTATATTGTATATAGTTTTTTTGGTTAAAAATATGGAATCTTGTAGTCTTGTTCATAAATTAATTATGAAGTTTTTGAATTTATTCCTTAAAAATTAATAACCTATGGAAGGATCTTAACACCACATCTTTTGAATAAATAAAAGACAGTTTTCGGATGCCAAATTATGTATTAACGTTCTTAATTATTTCTTCTGAATAATTGATTTTAAAAAAGTGAAAGCAAGTGTAGGATGTTGAATCTTTGTAATTACGCCTTTCCATTGCCAAGCCGGCAATTTTTTTTGTCCTGAAGAAAGTAAACTGATATAGTCAATTAGATTTTTTCAAATTAGCACTTTCCCAAACATTTACAGAAATTAGATTTGAGCACAGTATCTCAAGAATGGTATAAATGACTTTTAATGAGCAAGTGTATAGTTACAGCAGAATTTCAAAATTGTTACAATGCCAAGGGAGTCCACTTAGTCCATCCTGCCTTCAGTATTTGCCTAAATGATTGATTTAAGTAGTTTATGTATTCATCGACCTTCTCCTTGTCCACCTGATTTTCTTTCCTTTTTGAATGGCGATTTTTGTCTGCTTTAATGGAGCCTGTCTCCACCACACTCTCAAGGTATGCATTCCAAATCTTAACTACTCACTGCATGAAAAAGTTTCCTTCTCATATCACATTGGTTTCATTTGTCAATTATCCAAAACCTGTCCTTTACATTCTCAACCCTTTTTATGACCATCTATTCTATCTATTCTCTCCAGACCACTTGTGATTTGCCCCTTTAAAGGAGGGGTTAATAATCAGGTAGCACAGCTTTAAAGGTGAGGAGCATGAGATCAAGGGAGTTGAAGGGATGCGCAGATTCGAGGAAATGCTTGTTTCACCCAGAATGGTGGGGTATCTGGAAATCATTGTCTGAAAGGGTGATAGAGGCAGGAAATCCTCAAGACATTTAAGAAATATTTAGATCAATGTTTGAAACATACAAGGCTACAGGCTAAGGGCTGGAAAATGTAATTGGTATAGATGGATGTTTGATGACTGGCAAAGACATAATGGGCTGATAGGCCACTTTCTGTGCTGTAAAAACACTATGACATTTTATGACTCTCTGCATCTCCAGCCCTCTGGTACCGTCCCTGTATCTAAGGGAAAACTGAAAAATTAATACTAGTGCCTCTGCACTTTCCACTTTCACTGACTTTGCTCAATATTCTTGGTCAATACCCAGTTTTTGTACTTTATCAACTCTAATCACAGGTAGCTTATTTAGTACCACCTCCTTCTCAATTTTAAATGCTTCTAATGTCTGAATGTCCTCCCCTGTCATTGTTGCCTAAGTAGCATCTCCTTCTTTGGTAAAGACTGTTGCAAAATGTTCACAAAACATCTCTGCTATGTCTTTGGCGTCTGTGTATAAATCCTCTTTGTGTTCCCTAATAGGTCTTACCCCTTCTTTAACCGCCATTGTACTATTTAGATCCCCATTGAAAACTTTGCATTGTCCTTTTATGTTAGTTGCCAGTATCATTGCTTAACCCCTCTTTGCTTCTTTATTGGCTTTCTCACCTCCCTTCTCAAAATTTGTTATTCAGCCTAGGTCTCAATTATGTTTTCAACATCACTTCTGTTTTAAGCACACTCCTTCTTCCTTATGTTAATGTTGGTCTCTTCTTGTCATCCAAAGAACTCCGGATTTGGTTGACATCCTCTTTGAGGGGCTATATTTTCAATGTGTGGGCACTATCTCTTGATTGAAATTAGTCTATTTTCCAGCTGCGGATTTTCCTGGATAAATGTTGCTTCAGAAAACTTTCTTGAATGAACTGTAAAAACTTGTATCCGTCTCTGCCTGTTGCACTATCATTAGCCTAGTCCATGTTTAGGTAATTAAAGTCCCCCATTATAATAGCTCTACATTTTTTTTACACCTCTCTGTAATTTCCAAGCTGATATTTTCCTCTACTTCCTTTCCAGAGGTTGGTGCCTGTGGCCTACACTGCACAATGTGATTGCGTCATTTGTGATTTTCTGAACTCTAACCAAACTGATTCTGTCTCTGGCCCCTCTGAACATCCTCTTTCTCCAGCATGGCAATGGTCGCCTTAATTAACACCACCACTTTCTCCATGCTATCTCCCATTTATACCTTTCCAACACCTTGTGTCAGGGAATATATAAGACTCAGTCCTGTCCTGCTTTGAGCAGATTATTAAGTGATTACATGCCTGAAATAGGCTCAAAGCAGCTACCTACTAGCTTTCAGATGAATCACAGTTGGGAGAGTCGGTGTTGGGGTACAGTTTGGCAGGTTATCATGATTTGGAAGGTGGGATCAAGTTCAGACCTCTAGTCTCATGACCTTGGTGGCTGGAGAAATCAGGGTTTCAACATTAGGTCAGATCTTTCTGAAAGGCAGGATGCTGATAATGAATCAGGGAGATTATTCAATCTCATAATAACCATGAAAAGGCCAAACAAAGCAGGAGTAAGAGACAGAGATAGTAGGAACTGCAGATGCTAGAGAATCTGAGATAACAAGGTGTAGAGCTGGATGAACACAGTAGGCCAAGCAGCATCAGAGGAGCAGAAAAGCTGACATTTTGGGACTAGACCCTTCTTCAGAAAGACACTCAGCTTGGATTCCCAATACTGTCCAAGTTCCATTCAGCAGACAGAGTTGGAAACTTTCTTTCTACTGTTCTCCACTATCTAACATCAGCACGTCATTCCAGGGAGTAATCACGGGAGGTGATGCTGACTTTGGGCAAGAACATATAACAGGAGATATCAGATCAAGTGGAATCTTGTCCATTTTCATTACTGGAACAGTCAGTTTGAATTACCCTTGTCAGTTAGCTTTACCCTTATACTGCATTGGTTTCAGTAATTGTGCCAGAGCCCAGATGGCCGTGACTTCAACAAGAAAGGGTGACCTCAACCAAACATCCAACACCAGACTGGGGTTGGAGGGGAGAAAAAAAATCAAATTATCCCATTTGGCGAACTCGTTTCATTTTGAAAGGACTATGATATTAATAAAATGCCTTCATCAGTGTTGCAGGTACAAGTTTAATGCAGTTTGCATTGTTTGTTCCTTCAAACGTTTCTGAGGTCAGAAGTTAATTAAAATTCTGAGAGAAATATCTGCAGCTACTTATGTATCATCGTGACAAAATTCAACTTGTGTCTTTGCCAAAGAGAAATATTTCCACAGCAAGTTGCGACCCTAAATTCATAATATTTTCCTGCTAAGCATTGGAAGGCTGGTACCCTCCACTTGAAGGGAACAAAGTGATTAACTTTTGACACAATGGAAACCTAATACTTTGGATGCCAGTAGGGTTAATTGAATTAGTAAAAAGAAAATTTGCATAAACTCTGCAACAAAGCCTTGGCATGGTGAGATGAACTGCATCAAAACACATTATTATGCTGTTTGTATGTGATTCAAGCCTGGTGAAAATGATAAAAGACATCTGCTTCCTTACACAAATATAAAACTGCCTGAAGTTCTTCAGCCCTTTCAAAGAGTATTTACAGGGAAAGCTGGTGACGCCACTCTCAGTCCACATTTGCTGCTCTGGCAGGATATCTTTTTTAAAGAAGAAATCTCAGGACGCAGTGTTGCCAGCAATGTTAGTGCTTATTACTCATGCCTTGTTGCCTGGGAAGGCTGTGATTGGGCCAGCTCAAATTTAGTGTCTTGCTCGGACACGACTGAGAGAATTTGAGATGTCAGCAGGAGTCTGAAATCTCATATGGGCTGGACGAGGGAAGGAAAGCACATATTCTTACCTAAAAAATATTAGCAAACTAGTTGCATGCTGTTTCTGATAGCAGCTTTTTGTTTCCAGTGTTTTTTTTTTACAAACATAATTAAAATTCTCAAATTGCTACAGTGAGATTTGAACTTGCCTTTTCTGAAATTGTTAGGCCAGGAATCTGGCTTGCCAACCCAGTCACAAAACTATTAAAGTTTCATTCCCCCATTTGAAGTTTTCTATCTATGAAGCAAACATGATATTTGCAACAAGACCGAGACAACATCCAGTCTTGGACTGATAGGTGGCAAGTCACATTGTTTTCCATATTGCCAAGAGATGTGAACACCACCAGTTAGGCCAGAATTTGTTACCAATTCCTAATAGCTCAAGAGAATGTGCTGGTGAACCATCCTGAATAACTACAGTCATTGTGGTGCAGGAACACCCACAGTACTATTACACAGGCAATTCTAGGAATTTGACCCAGTGACAGTGACAATGAAAGAACAGAGATATAGTTCCACATTAGCGTGAAAGAGGATGTTGCAGTTAATGGTGCTCCCATGTGTCGTCAGCCATTGCCCTTCCAAATGAGAGATGTCATGGATTTGGAAATTGATGTCAAGAGGGTAGACAGGTTGCTACAGTTTATCTATTTACTAATGTCGCTGTGACTGCTGGAGGAGAGAGTCAATATTGAAGTTGGTGGATGTGGTGCCAGTCAAGGGGTCTGCACAGAAACGCAGAAGATAGGAGCAGAAGGAGGCCATTCGGCCTTTTGTGCCCGCTCCACCATTCATCACGATCATGGCTGATCACCCAACTCAATAGCCTAATCCTGCTTTCTCCCCATAGCCTTTGATCCCAATTATCCAAAGTGCTTTATCTAGATGCCTCTTGAATACATTCAATGTTTTGGCATCAACTTTTTCCTGTGGTAATGAATTCCACAGGCTCATCACTCTTTGGGTGAAGAAATGTCTCCTCATCTCTGTCCTAAATGGTCTACCCCGAATCCTCATACTGTGGCCCCTGGTTCTGGACACACCCCCAACCAGAAATGTCCTCCCTGCATCTACCCTGTCCAGTTCGATTTTTATAAGTATCTATGAGACTCCCTCTCATTTGTCTGAACTCCAGCAAAAACAATCCTAACCTGGCCAAACTCTCCTCATACGTCAGTCCTGCCATCCCCAGAATCAGTCTGGTAAACCTTTGTTACACTCCCTTGAGCACAAGAGCATCCTTGCTCACAAAAGGAGACCAAAACTACATACAATACTCCAGGCGTGGCCTCACAAGGCCCTGTATAATTGCAACAACACACCCCTGTTCCTGTGCTCGAAACCTCTCGCAATGAGGGCCAACATACCATTTGCCTTCTTTACTGCCTGTTGCACCTGCATGCTTCAGGGAATGGTGCACAAGTAGGCTCAGATCCCACTGCACACTCCCCTGTCACAATTTACAGACATCCAGGTAGTAATCTACCTTCTTGTTTTTGCTTCTGATGTGGATAACCTCACGTTTATCCAGATTATACTGCATCTAGCATTGATTTGCTCATTCACCAGATCATTTTTTGTTCTTTATTCATTCACGGGTTGAGGGCGTCGCTGGCTAAGCAGCATTTATTGCCAATCCCTAATTGCCCAGAGGGCAGTTAAGAGTAAACAATATTGCTGTGGGTCTGGAGTCACATGTAGGCCAGACCAGGTAAGGATAGCAATTTCCTTCCCTAAAGGACATTAGTGAACCAGTTGGGGTTTTCCTGACAAAAGACAATGGATTCATGGTCATCATTAGAATCTTACTTTATTGAATTCAAATTCCACCATCTGCCACGGTGGGATACAAACCCAGGTCCCCAGAACATTAGCTGGGTCTCTAGATTAACAGTCCAGCGACAATACCACTAGGCCATTTCCTCCCCTATTCTATCTTGCTGTAGGATCTCTGCATCCTCATCACGGTTCACCTTCCCACCAAACTTGGTATCATCTGCAAACTTGGAGATATTACGTTTTGTTCCCTTATCCATATCATTAATATATGTTGTGAATAGTAGGGGTCTCAGCACCGATCCCTGTGGTACCCATCTAGTTATTGCCTGCCAATTTGAAAAGGACCTGTAACTTCCTACTCTTTGTTTCCTCTCTGCCAACCAATTTCCTATCCATGACAATACATTTAACCCAATACCATGTGCTTCAATCTTGCACAATAACTCTCACGCCAGACTTTGTCAAACGCTTTCTAAAAGTCCAAAATATTACATCAACTGGCTTCCCCTTGACAACTCTACTAGTTACATCTTCATAGAATTCTAACAGATTTGTCAAGCATGATTCCCCTTCATAAATCCATGCTGACTCTGTCTGATCCTGCCACTACATTCCAAATGCTCCATTATCAAGTCCTTGATAATGGGTTTGAGAATTTTCCCAACTACCGATGTTAGGCTTACTGGTCGATAATTTCCTGTTTTCTCTCTACCTCCATTTTTTAATATTGGAGTGACATTAGCCACTGTCCAAATTGCAGGGACTGTTACAGAGTCTATAGAATCCTGGAAGATGACCACTAATGCATCTATTATTTCTAGAGCCACTTCGTTAAGTACTCTGGGTTGTAGATTATTGAGCCCGAAGGATTTATTCACTTTCAATCCCATCAGCACCATTTCTCTACTATTATTGATCTCCCTCAATTTTTCCCTTTCACTAAATCTTGCATTCTCAAACATTTCTGATATCTGATTTGTGTCCTGTTTTGTGAAGACAGAACCAAAGTATGTATTCAGTTGCTCAGCCATTTCTTTGTCGCCTATTACACATTCCTCCGTTTCTGTCGGTAGGGGATCTACATATGTCTTCGTCAATCTCTTTCGCCTCACATACCTATAGAAACCCTTAGCATCAGTGTTTATGTTCCTTACAAACTTACTTTCATACTGTATTTTCCTTTTCCTAATCAATCCCTTGGCCCTTCTTTGCTGAATTCTAAACTGCTCCCAATCCTCAGTCATGTTATTTTTCATGGCCAATCTGTATGCTTCTTCCTTGGATCAGATACTATCTTTAATTTCCTTTGTAAGCCATGGATTGGCCCTCTGGCCCATTTTGCTTTCGCCACAGACGGGAATAAACCGTTGTTGCAGTTCCCCCATGCGTTCCTTGAATGTTTGCCATTGCCTATCCACTGTCATCGCTTTAAGTAACTCTCTCCAATTTATCAAGGCCAACTCACACCCCATTTCTTCATAGTTTCCTTCATTAAGATTCAGTACCCTCACCTCCAAATCAACTACCTTACTCGCTATCTTGCTAAAAACTTCTGTCATGTTACGGTTGCTCATCCTGGATGGTGTCAAGCTTCTTAAGAGTTGTTGGACCTGCAGTCATCCAGGCAAGTGGGGACTATTCCATCACACACCTGACTTGTGCCTTGTAGATGGTGGACAGGCTTTGGGGAGTCATTAGGTGATTTACTTGTTATAGAATTCACATCTTCTCACTTGCTCTTGTAGCCATCATTGAATAATTTAATTTCCTGTCAGTGGGAAATCCAGGATGCTGATGACAAGGGATTCAGTGATTTTGAAGCCATTGAATGTCAAGCAGAGATTATTAGATTTCCTGTGAGTAGAGATGGTCATTGCCTGACACATGTGTACGGCAAATATTACTTGCCACTTATTAGCCAAAGCCAGAATGTTGCCCGCAGCCTGCTGTAAATGCAGATAAACAGTTTCAGTATCAGAGGACCCATGAATCTGACTGAACATTGACAATTGCACAATGAGCACCCCAGATCTAACCGTTTGACGAAGGGAAGATCATTGATGAAGCAGCTGATGATGGTTAGGCCTAGGCCAATTCCCTGAGGAACTTTTACAGTGATGTCTTGGAGCTGAGATGACCAACCTCCAAAAATCTTAACCATCTTCCTATGTGACAGGTACGACTTCAACCACCGGAGAGTTTTCCCCCAGTGCTCACTGATTCCAGCTTTGCCAGGACTCCTTGATGCCATACAAAGTTGAATGTGTCCTTGATATCAAGAGCAGTTATTCTCACCTTACCTCTGGAATTCAACTCTTTTGTCCATATTTGAACCAAGGCTGTAATGAAGTCAGGAGTTCAGTAGCCCTGGCAGAACCCAAACTGGGTATCACTGAGCAAGTTATTGCTTGATAGCCCTGTTGTTGACACCTTCTATCACTTTACTGATGGTCGAGCAGAGACTGATGGGGTGGTAATTGGCTGGGGTAGATTTGTCCTGCTTTTTATGTACAAGAAATTCTTAGGCAATTTTCCACAATGTCAGGTAGATGCCAGTGTTGTAACTGTACTGGAACAGCTTGGCTAGGGGAGCGGCAAGTTCTGAAGGACAAGTCTTCAGTACTATTTCTGTAATGTTGTCAGGGCCATAGCCTCAAGTCATTTCTTGATATCACGTGGGGTGAATCGAATTAGCTGAAGACTGTTATCTATGATGCTGGGGACCTGTGGAGCAAGCTCAGACGGATCATCCACTTAGCAATTCTGATTGAAGATTGCTGTAAAAGCTTCAGCCTTATCTTTTGCACTGATGTGCCGTGCTCTTCCCATTGAGGATGAGCTATGTGTGGAGCCTCCACTTCCAGTGCGTTGTTTAATTGTCCATCACCTTTTATGATTGGATGTGGCAAGACTGCAGAGCTTAGATGTGATCCACTGGTTGTGCAATCACCTGGCTTTGTCTATTACTTGCTGCTTATGCTGTTGGGCTTGCAAGTAGTCCTGTTTGGTGGCTTCACCAGGTCGACACCTCATCTTCAGGTATGCCTGGTGCTGCTCCTAGAATGCCCTCCTGCACTCTCCACTGAAACAGCTTTGATCTCCCGGCTTGATGGTAATGGTTGAATGGGAGATATGCCAGGCTATGAGGCTGCAGGTTTTGGTTGAATGTTCCTGCTAATGGCTGACAGTGCTTCTTAGCTTTACTTTAGAGTCACTAGATCTGTTCAAAGTCTATCCCAATTAGCAGGGTAGTCATGCACACAACATGACAGGAGATATTTGGGTTGTTAAGTATACTGAAGGCTGAGATAGGCAGATTGTTAAATCAGGAAGGGAATCAAGAGTTCTTTGGAACTGGCATGAAAGTAAAGTTGAGGATTACCAGAGCATCCACGTTCACGTTAATTGATAGAGTGGAGCCAATGCACCAAACAGCTGCTTCTGCTCCTACATCTAATGGTGTTCTAGTATTCTCAATGTGAAGGTGGGACTTGTCTCCACAAGGACTGTGCAGTGGTCATTCTTACCTACATTGTCATGGACTGATGAATCTGCAGCAGTCAATTAGTGAGGATAAGGTCAAGTATGGTTTTCCCTCTTGTTAGTTGCCTCACCACCTGCTGCAGACCCAGTCTAGCAGCTATGTCTTTTCCAACCCAACCAGCTCAATCAGTGCTGCTGCCAAGCCATTCTTGGTGATGGACACTGAAATCCCCCACGCAGAGTACATTTGGTGCCCTTACTAACCTCAGTACTTCTTCCATGGCATTGTTCATCATTGAGGAGTACCAATTCATCAGCTGAGGGAGGGTGGTATGTGGCAATCAGCAAGAGGTTTTCTTGCCCCTGTTTAGCCTGATGTCATGAGACTTCATGTAGTGTGGAGTTTAGGTTAAAACTCTCAGGGAAAATCCCTCACCATTATTAAAATTTTGTTTTTTTTTAAATTGCATGTGAGTGTTACTAGGTAGGTCAGCAGTTATAGGTCAGCATTTCTAATTCTCCTGGAGAAAGGTGTGGTCAGTTGTGGCCTTTGAGGTGTAGGAAGGTTTACAGTGCTGTTATGGTGTGAGTTCCAGGATTCTGACCCAGCCACACTGAAAGGAGCGACAATTTATTTCCACATCAAATAGAAGGGGACTTGCAGGTGATGGTGTCTATGTTCCCTGTGTCTTCTAGATGATAGTGGTCAAGGGTTTGAAAAGTGCTGTCTAAGGATCCATGGTGAATTGTTGCAGTGCATTTTGTAGGTAGTACACACTGATGCCACCATGGCAGCCGTGAATGTTGAAGATGGTCATTGTGGGGTCAATCAATGAGCTGCACTATCTTGGACGGTATTGATTTTCTTGAATATTATTGGGGCTGCACTCAAACCAGGCAAATGGAGAACAATCCATCACACTCCTGACTTGTGCCTTGTCTGCAGTGGATAGGCATCATGGAGACAGGAGGTGGGTTACTCACCGCAGAAACCCTAGCCTCCGACCTGCCTTGCAGTCACCAAACTTATATGCCTGGTTCAGTTCACTTTCTAATCATTGGTAAACCAAAGATGTTGATAGTGGTAGATGACTGTCAAAGGGTGATGGCTAGATTCTCTCTTGTTAGAGATGATCATTATATGCCACTGTGTCCTCACCTCTACAGCTAATGATGGAGATGTTTAGGAATTCAACTGTAAGATGTGATTCAGTGAATATGATTTTCTTGATCTTTGAGGGGACAATCTTGAGTCATACTTCAGCCAGACTTGATAGAAGCAGCTGATATGCTTTGGAAAGGATGTTAGTTAACCAGAATGGGATTTTTTAAACAGTCCATTTCTTCATGGTCACTGTTATTATCAGGTGAGGTGGGGGTAAATGTCTGCCTTTTCTAGAAATCCTTGTGCAACCAAAACAAGCATTTTTTTTTAAAAAGGGTATGCTTGTCAAATCAGTGCATGTCTAACTGGGAATCTCTCTCCCATTGCAACTCTCTTGTAATCTCTTCGGCCTTGAAACTGCTCGACCATGTCCTGAAGCAAACCAGGTACCACAGCCACCAACCTCATTGTTCCCCAACCCCGCACGGCCCGTTTCTATCTCCTTCCCAAAATCCACAAACCTGCCTGCCCTGGTCGACCCATCGTCTCAGCCTGTTCCTGCCCCACCGAACTCATCTCCACCTATCTGGACTCCATTTTCTCCCCTTTGGTCCAGGAACTCCCCACCTATGTCCGTGACACCACCCACGCCCTCCACCTCCTCCAGGACTTCCAATTCCCTGGCCCCCAACACCTCATATTCACCATGGACGTCCAGTCCCTGTACACCTGCATTCCGCATGGAGATGGCCTCAAGGCCCTCCGCTTCTTCCTGTCCCGCAGGCCCGACCAGGCCCCCTCCACCGACACTCTCATACCTACTAACCTCATCCCACCTCCTTGACCTGTCCGTCTTCCCTGGACTGACCTATCCCCTCCCTACCTCCCCACCCACACCTTCTCCACCTATCTTCTTTACTCTCCATCTTCGGTCCGCCTCCCCCTCTCTCCCTATTTATTCCAGTTCCCTCCCCCCATCCCCCTCTCTGATGAAGGGTCTAGGCCCGAAACGTCAGCTTTTGTGCTCCTGAGATGCTGCTTGGCCTGCTGTGTTCATCCAGCCTCACATTTTATTATCTTGGAATCTCCAGCATCTGCAGTTCCCATTATCTCTGATACTATTTTAACCTCACTGCGAAGCCTCTTCCAGGGATGCCTAACCTGAAGAAGTTACCCTCCTCCCTCCGGACCAACCTCAGGGAATCTCTCTCCCATTGCAACTCTCTTGTAATCTCTTCGGCCTTGAAACTGCTCGACCATGTCCTGAAGCAAACCAGGTACCACAGCCACCAACCTCATTGTTCCCCAACCCCGCACGGCCCGTTTCTATCTCCTTCCCAAAATCCACAAACCTGCCTGCCCTGGTCGACCCATCGTCTCAGCCTGCTCCTGCCCCACCGAACTCATCTCCACCTATCTGGACTCCATTTTCTCCCCTTTGGTCCAGGAACTCCCCACCTATGTCCGTGACACCACCCACGCCCTCCACCTCCTCCAGGACTTCCAATTCCCTGGCCCCCAACACCTCATATTCACCATGGACGTCCAGTCCCTGTACACCTGCATTCCGCATGGAGATGGCCTCAAGGCCCTCCGCTTCTTCCTGTCCCGCAGGCCCGACCAGGCCCCCTCCACCGACACTCTCATACCTACTAACCTCATCCCACCTCCTTGACCTGTCCGTCTTCCCTGGACTGACCTATCCCCTCCCTACCTCCCCACCCACACCTTCTCCACCTATCTTCTTTACTCTCCATCTTCGGTCCGCCTCCCCCTCTCTCCCTATTTATTCCAGTTCCCTCCCCCCATCCCCCTCTCTGATGAAGGGTCTAGGCCCGAAACGTCAGCTTTTGTGCTCCTGAGATGCTGCTTGGCCTGCTGTGTTCATCCAGCCTCACATTTTATTATCATGTCTAACTGTTTATGTGTTGTGAGAGTTAAATGCATAGACAGATAGATCTGCTTGCACTTCTTTTTGTAAAAGAATGAGGACCCTCTGATGAAGGGTCTAGGCCCGAAACGTCAGCTTTTGTGCTCCTGAGATGCTGCTTGGCCTGCTGTGTTCGTCCAGCCTCACATTTTATTATCTAGGACATTTATTGTCTTAATTCCAGGCTACACACACACACACACACACTCACAGATTTGAATGTTTTTTAGGCTGAGCTTGAGGTCCATCAGGATTCAGCATTATGATAATGTACACACGGTGGCCAATTACCAAAACTCAGTGGTTACCAGCTCAATGCTCACTTTGTCTTGCCTTATGGAGTCATAAGTTGCTTGCCTCTTCTCAAAACTCGGCCTGTAGCAAGTAAATGCTCATTAGCAGACACAGCTCAAACCTATAGGCTAGATGGAGAGAGGGAACAGCTCACTCAGGCCTCCTAACCATTCAGCATCTTTTCCATTTCTGTTCTGTGGTTGGACTTTCCTTGAACACAAAACAACGTTTTTGTTTTTGCTTGTCACGTGGTCCTCTCTCTCCAGCTGGGCAGTTACCCAAATATGGTCATGACAAGTGGATTCCAGGTCTATAGTTTACATGGATGAATTCCACTGTCAATGACCAGGGTGATTATTATTGTTAAAAAATGTAATAATCTGAAAGGATTAATACTAAGGAGTGTGTTAAGCAGTGCCCATTATGAAGACGTCAAATGTATCTGAGGGGAGCGTAGTTTAGGATAATCCATGTGCTCAGACTGTCTGTAACATTGTCTATCACCTCAGTGTAAGTTGTACTCAGTCACTAACATGCAAGAAGCTACACTTTCTTCAAGGAAAATACCTTCAGTAAGTGGTATTCCTCTTGCCAAACTGGAACACGCAAGTTGGATAGGTGCCTAAAACAGTCTGGTGGCACCAAAATGACCCCATGGCAATTACATCTATTACTTAGTGTCCATTCTAGCGCTGTCCAGAAGTTCTACGAATGGATCGGGAGAGGTGGCTCATTTACATTCCTCTCAGGTGGTTATCTGTATTGCATTCCTGCTGATAGGTTGACTCCAATGTAATAGTTTTGAAATGTATAAAATACAGGAACACAAAGCCATCTTAGCAATGGCTGCTGAAAGACACTGGAATATGGTTTTAATCTTTTAAAACACACCCGGTGGTTTTCAGACAGTAAGTACATCAAGCTATTTGTGACTTGAAGCAGGATTTTAAAACAGTTGCTGTTACTGAAATTAGTTTTTCAATTTGAGATTTCTTAATTAACTGAAATCAAATTCCATTTGCTGCTATGGTAGGATTGAACTCTGGCTCTCAACATAACTCGTCCAGTGACATTACCATAACACCAACATGCCAAATGCACTGCCTTGTTGTTTCAATTTATATGCACCCTGTACACAACAGCATGTCCACACAAGTATAAAAAGCCCAATTTAATATAGCTGCTGGAAGCCAATTGTCTTTAAACAGCCATCTGGGGATAAGTCTTTTCTGCTGCTGTTTATTTTAGCCATTTAAAGAGGGAAAATATTATCTTCTCATCTGCACCAATGGCTAAAACTGTTAACCGTTCAACATCACTTCCAATTTCAGTCATTGAAAACTGCGGGAAGGAATCTCTGTTTTGGAAGAGAAGAATTCTTCCCTGAATCTAGCTGTTATTAATCTATAATTACGTTACTTCAAGAGTGTCTTGTATTGCGTGACTAGGGGAATAGTATGAGATTTATCACAGCAAGATGTAAAACAACAACTTATGAAAACTGTGCGCTAAGTTTCTCATTGTTGTGATAGCATTTTACCTATAATAAAAAGATGGAAATTGTAAATTAAAGTCCATTTTGAGAATTGGCTTAATTTTAAAAATAACATTCTTGCTGTTGCTTCCCTAACTGTGTTTGCACTGTTGGTTATCATTTCATTATAACTACTCACAGGATTTTTAATATTAGAGTTGGATTTGATATTATACATTAATGCAAAAGACCACACTTAATAGTCCAGGTCTTTAAAACCAAAACACCAGGTTGTTACCAAGGTAGCCACATTGATTGGTAGAACTGACTGGATAAGTCTACCATTTCAGATTACAGGCTAGAGTCAGTTAAGTTGGTGAAGAGTCATCATTGAATCTGAAACAAGGATTCACCAAAATCAATTGATAAAGAATAATAGTGATAAAGAAAATAATGAAATTACTAGACAAATAAAACTACAAACAGACCAGCAAAATATGTGAATGAGCAAATGTCCAGCAAATGGATTGTACCGTCGACAAATCTGAGGGCACCCACTTTGGACCTAAAGAACAGAACTGGACACTTTCCAAATGATGAAAAGCTAGAAATAGCAGAGGCCCAATGAGGCTTGAGAGGCCAGGTACACAACTTATTAAAAAGTGTTCCAAACCGATACAGGAATCAGTCCAGCAAAGAACAAAAGCCGTTAAGGCCAGAAGACTGGAACGCAAAGGGTTAGGGGTCAAAATACAGCCAAACATATTCCTGGTTAGGCTACACCTGGAGGACTCAGCAGTTCTGGGACCTCCCATAAAAAGGACATGTCAGCCTTGGAGATGCACAGCCTAAGTTTAACAGATTGGCATATGGAATTTGAAGGGATAAATTATGACACAAATGGGGGTATTCCCCAGAATTTAGAAGATTCAGGGGAGATTTAATGAAAGTGAGTTTGAAATGTGTTTAGGGAAACAGATAGTTTAGATTCCCTACAGTGTGAAACAGGCCCTTTGGCCCAACAAGTCCACACTGTCCCTTGGAGCATCCCACCCAGACCCATCCCCCTAAGCCCACAAACCCCTTAACACTACAGGTAATTTAGCATGGCCAATCCACCTAGCCCACACATCTTTGGACTGTGGGAGGAAACCAGAGCACCCACAGAAAACCTGCACAGACACAGGGAGAATGTGCAAACTCTGCACAGGCAGTTGCCTGAGGCTGGAATTGAACCCACGTCCCTGGTGCTGTGAGGCTGCAGTATTAACCACTGAGCCACTGTGCCGCCCTAACAATTAGAGGTTCACTGAGACAAGGCAGCGATAAATCTGGGAATACAATCTAAAATGTCAATCTAAGTCTTCAGGATTGTAATTTGGAAATACTCCTACATTTAATGCTGGACCAATTCTTAATTTTAAATCTGAGATGACTGAGTATTAAGGGATATAGGGTCAGGTCACAAAAAACCATGATATCAATGAATGGAGTGGAAAGGGATTGAGGGTGTAATTGGCTGACTCCTGTTCCCATGACCTAAGTTAATGTGGGAGAAGAGTCACATGGTGGCCGACCCATGCAAGCAGCATTCCCTCCAATTTTCTTTTCGGTGCATGGGCCTCTGGGTGATAATGATGTAGCAATGTGCAGAAGAAAAACATGTCCAGCGCCTTGACTGTTAAATAGTTTGATCTGTAATAAACTACATGCCTCTCCCTCTGCATAAAGCAAAACAAGCCACAGAAGCTGGCAGCAAAGCAAAGTGTCGGTGCCCTAAACAATGAAGCTAAGAGACATACATTGTCAGGAAATACATGAGATATACATCTGTACCTGGGCGCAAAGCTAGAAGACAAAGGAATGTAAGTTCCTGAGTGCCAAAGCAGTGGGAGAGTTGGTCTGAATCAGACCTGATGATATGGTGACACTGATGGTTTGCCACTATCAACTGCTTGCTTGGACAAACGGTAGAGGACAGTGTGTGGAGTATGCAGGGATATTGTGGTGAAGGTTGAGGTGAACAAAGACCTGCAGAAGTGAGCATTGAGCTGGTAACCACCAAATTTTGGGAACTGGTGCCACCTGGCATCTTAGAGAAGGGACAGAGAACTGAAAACTCCACAGCAATAAAACAAGTTGGGCAATTAATGATAATAAAATGTGAGGCTGGATGAACACAGCAGGCCAAGCAGCATCTCAGGAGCACAAAAGCTGACGTTTTGGGCCTAGACCCTTCATCAGATGAAGGGTCTAGGCCCGAAACGTCAGCTTTTGTGCTCCTGAGATGCTGCTTGGCCTGCTGTGTTCATCCAGCCTCACATTTTATTATCTTGGAATCTCCAGCATCTGCAGTTCCCATTATCTCTGGGCAATTAATGAGATGTGAATATGCAGAAATAACGTAAGCACTGTTGGGTAGTGAGATTCAGATCTTGCTGTTTAAACCTTCAGGGAAAAACTGGAATGTCGAGATCCTGATTTTGTTTAGTTTTATTCTGTTTGCCCCGTTTTGTTTTATTGTTGCGGTGCAAAATTCCATCCCAGAAATTTTCAAACCTATCTAAAACAGTTAAACTATTATGTTTGGATTTACAAGCTCAGTCTCTGAATAATGAATCCAGTAATAAAACCACTATACCATGTATACAGACTGAGAGAGACCATGAAATGAGACACAGACTCTGCCCGACTGAGCACAGCGGTATATTTGTCACATGCAATCCTTGGGCTCTAAATGAAAATCAAGGTATATTACACACATTATCAACACTGCTTCCCCCAACACTTTCCTTACATTGTCACTAAACTGTCATCACACTGTCTAACCACATGTCTGCTAGATATCCCAGGTTAATAGAAAGTCAGGGGCAGAAAGCTTCTACAGAGCAGATATCACTTCACAGCAAAATCTACCCGCTATCCCAACCTGCAGGTTTACATGGGAATTACATGCCTTCATTTAGCAATTAATTTTTTTTAACTTTGTTGTTTCAGATTTATGATTTTGCCCCTTTGCAAATCAGGACACTAAGTGTCTGTGTGTGTGTCTGTCTGTATACACATTGGAAAGTCAACAATTGTGTTTAGGTCTGTTCACCAAACCTCAGGGAAGACTGACTTAGGAGGGAGGCAGTGCAGATTCACTAGACACCAGGGTTACACAGTGAGAGCAGTTTTCAGTACTCTGAATTTAGGAGATTATGTGGTGATCTCATCAAATTGGTGTTTCTTAAGTGATTCATTAAGATTGATACGGATAAAAGCATTCCTTTGGAAGAAAATTAAGTGTGTGAAGTCACAATTAAAGATCATGGACAGAAGTTAGGCAAATGAGTGGATGATGAACCATGTTGCTGTATGTGAGTAGACTGTAAATCCTGTTTGTATATATATTTGGTAATGGACAATGTTTATGGATATAAGTTATTCAGGGACTGTGCTCATGCATATGAATAGATCATGGACTGCTCATGCGTGGATCATGGGACGTTTCTGTAAATGAATAGAACACAGACTGTACATGAGTGGATTGTGGAGAGTTAATCATGGAGTGTGCTCATTGTCACTATCCACTTGGGAAAGTGCATGGATACTTGAGATCCACCACTAAATCTCTAATTTTCCTCTCTGAAGAACATAAATTATATAAAAATAAACTGACCAGGTTTCTGTACTTGACAAAACACTACTATTTATCACAAATAAATCAATCAGTTCTAAACTAAGGCAAACAAAATACATTTTTCAATTTATAATTCTTGAACTTAAACATTACCCATTCGTAAACTCTTGTAGACCTGCAGACTGTGATGATACTGTGGCTTTAAGAGGTGCTTTTTGTCCTTTTTTTTAAGAAGAAAGGTTGAGATAGAGGTGATGAGTGCTCTGCTGAAAGCCAACAGAGTAAACAACTTGTGAGGTCTTGGTTTTTTTTTTAACAATTGTAACAACAAAAACAGATTGAATAGGTGAAGTCAAGCTCTCATAAAACCACGATTTTTAGTTTCTTTGCTTTCTGCACTTGCTGGGGTTCTGAAGCTGGATGTGGAAGCTCTTATACCTCTCTCTATTGCAGCTAAACACTGGGGTTCTCTTCCTGCTGCTAGAATTGCATGTGTGACAACCCATTTGACTGAATTTGCCTTTGCCAAGGGTGCGCTTATGGCATGTTACTATATTGAAACTATAATTAGTAGTAGTTAATATATATGTTGTTTTGTTAAGCATTTCAAGAGCTGCAGTGAAGCCAATTATTTTATTTTATTTTGTCTGTATTTTAATGTGTAAAATAAAGTGTGTTTTGCATAAAGTTGAGCAGTTTGGCAAATCAAATTATACCCGAGTGCAACACCTTACATTTACCTTTACAGTAAGAAAAAGTTATGGTCTAAGCTAAAAACCAAAAGAAGAGCAGCACGGTGGCTCAGTGGTTAGCACTGCTGCCTCACAGTGCAAGGGACATGGGTTCAATTCTACCCTTGGGTGACTGTGTGGAGATTGCACAGAGATAGTGGGAACTGAAGATGCTGGAGAATCTGAGATAACAAGAGCTGGATGAACACAGCAGGCCAAGCAGCAACAGAGGAGCAGGAAGGCTGAAGTTTCGGACCTAGTCCTTTCTTCAGGAAAGGGGTTCTGAAATAAATCGGGAGAGAGCGGGAGGCGGATAGAGGAGAAGATAGGTGGAGAGGAGACAGACCAGTGAAAGAGGCAGGGATGGAGCCAGTAAAGGTGAGTGTAGGTAGGGAGGAGATAGGTCAGTCCAGGGGGGACGGAGAGGTCAAGGGGGCGGGATGAGGTTAGGAGGTAGGAGGTAGGAGATGGGGATGGGGCTTGAGTGGGAGGAGGGGATAGGTGAGAGGAAGGATAGGTTAGGGAGGTGGGGAAGAACTGGGCTGCTTTTGGGATGTGGTAGGTGGAGGACGGACTTTGAAGTTTGTGAAGTCCACATTGATACCATTGGGCTGCAGGGTTCCCAAGCGGAATATCAGTTGCTGTTCCTGCAACCTTCAGGTCGCATCATTGTGGCATTGCAGGAGGCCTAGGATTTGGAAGATGATGGTTTGGTGGTTTCTGGAAGAGATGGGGTGCCAACTCTCTGACACCTCCTCCTACCGCTGCTTTGATCATTACACCACCCCGAACACCAAACCATCATCTCCCAAACCATCCACAACCTCATCACTTCAGGTGACCTCCCACCCACATCGGTCCCCAACCCTGCACCACCCGCTTCTATCTCCTTCCCAAAATCCACAAACCTGACTGCCCTGGTCAACCCACTGTCTCCGCCTGGTCCTGCCCCACCAAACTCACCTCCAGCTATATATCGACTCCATTTTCTCTCCTTTGGTCCAGGAACTCCCTACCTACATCCAGGACACCCACGCCCTCCAGAACTTCCAACTCCCCAACACCTCATTTTTTCCATGGATGTCCAGTCCCTATATGCCTGCATTCCCCATACAGATGGCCTTAAAGGCCCTCATCTTCTTCCTGTCCCACAGGCCCACCAGTCCCGCTCCACTGGCACCCTCATCCGGTTAGCCAATCTCACCCTCATCCTCAACAACTTCTCTTTCAATTCCTCCCACTTCCTACAGACAAAGAGGGTGGCCTTGGGTACCTTCATAGGCCCAAGCTATGCCTGCCTCTCTGTGGGTTAAGTGGAACAATCCCTCTTCTGTACCTATGCTGGCCCGAAACCCTACCTCTTCCTCTGTTACATTGATGACTGTATTGGTACCACCTCGTGCTCCGAGGAGCTCAAACAGTTCATCCATTTCACCAACACCTTCCACCCTAACCTTAAGTTCACCTGGACCATCTCTAATACTTCTCTCACCTTCCTGGACCTCTCTGTCTCCATCTCTGGCAACTACCTAGAAACCGATATCCATTTCAACCCCACCGACTCCCATAGCTACCGAGAATACACCTCCTCCCACCCACCCTCCTGCAAAAATGCCATCCCCTATTCCCAATTCCTTCGCTTCCACCGCATCTGCTCCCAGGATGAGGCATTACACTCTCATACATCTCAGATATCCTCGTTTTTCAAGGACCACAACATCCACCCGTCAGTGGTCGAGAATGCCCTCGACCATGTCTCCCGCACTTCCCCCAACTCATCCCTCACTCCCCCTCCCTGCAATAACAACCAAAGCAGAATCCCCCTCGTCCTCACATACCACCCCACCAACCTCCAGATCCAAAGCATTATCCTTCGGCATTTCCACCATCTGCAATCTGGCCCCACTACCAAAAACATTTTTCCTTCCCCACCCTTATCTGCTTTCTGCAGGGACCACTCTCTCTGTGACTCCCTTGACCGGTCCACACTCCCCTCCAGCCCCACCACACACAGTACTTTTCCCTGCAACCACAGGAAGTGCTACACCTGCCCTAACACCTCCCCCGCCACCCCCATCCCAGGCCCCAAGATGACTTTCCATATTAAGCAGATGTTCATCTGCTTATCTGCGAATGTCATATACTGCATCCGCTGTTCCCGTTGTGGCCTCCTCTACATCGGGGAAACCAAGCGGAGGCTTGGGGACTGCTTTGCAGAACACCTACACTCGGTTCACACTAAACAACTGCAGTTGCGAACCATTTCAACTCCTCCTCCCATTCTGCAGATGACATGTCCATCCTGGGCCTCCTGCAGTGCCATAACGGTGTTACTCAAAGGTTGCAGGAACAGCAACTCATTCTGCTTGGGAACCCTGCAGCCCAATGATATCGACGTGGACTTCACATGCTTCAAAATCTCCCTTCTCCCTACATCCCAAAACCAGCCCAGCTCGTCCCTGCCTCCCTAGCCTGTCCTTCCTCCCACCTATCCCATCCTCCCACCTCAAGCCCCACCCCCATCTCCTACCTACTAAGCTCATCCTGCCCCCTCGACCTATCCATCTTCCCTGGGCTGACCTATCTCCTCCCTACCTACACTCACCTTTACTGGCTCCAAACCCACCTCTCTGACTGGTCTGTCTCCTCTCCACCTACCTTTGCCTCTATCTATCTTCTATCCACCTCCCCCTCTCTCCCTATTTATTTCAGACCCCCCCTTCCCCTCCCCCATTTCTGAAGAAGGGTCTAGGCCCGAAACGTCAACCTTCCTGCTCCTCTGACGCTGCTTGGCCTGCTGTGTTCATCCAGGTCTACACATTGTTATCTCCCTCTGTCTACATGGGTTTCCTCCGGGTGCTCCGGTTTCCTCCCACAGTCCATAGATGTGTAGGTTAGGTGGATTGGCCATGCTAAATTGCCCTCATGTGTTCAGGGATGTGTAGATTAGGTTGGGTTATAGAGGATTGGTCTGGGTCTGATGCTCTGAGGGTCAGTGTAGACTTGTTGGGCTGAAGGGCCTGTTTCCACACTGTAGGGATTCATAGAACTGGGAATGCTATCAACCAGGATCTAAAACAGAAATTGCTGGAAAAGCTCAGCAGGTCTGGTAGCATTTTTGAAGACAAAATCAGAGTTAACGTTTCAGGTCCAGTGACCCTCCCTCAGTATTTTACTGTAAACACAGGGCAAATCACACATTAATTGTTCAGTCTCTCAGTCACTGGTCCGATGCAGCAGCTTACAGGCAGATGATGAGTGAGTGAGAGTACTTAGCTATGTTGTAATATTTTGCTTGCGGAGGAGACATTAATTTTCTAATTCTGTCTGGCTACAGGAAGGGTACCAGATGACTGGAGGACAGCTAATACGGTAGCATTATTCAGGAAAGGTGGTGAGGCTAAACCAGAGAACTACCAGCCAGTCAGTCTAACATCAGTGGTACAGAAATTATTGGATAAAATTCTGAAAGATAGAATTAACCTCTACTTGGAGACACAAAGATTAATCAAGAATAATCACCATAGTCAGGTGGAAATCACACCAAACAAATTTAATTCAATCTTTCGAGTGTTGATGAGTGTAGTGCAGTTGATGTAGGTATACAAACTTCAGTAAGACTTTTGACATGGTCTTGCATGACAACTGGTAAAGAAGCTAACCGTCTACAGGATCTAGGGCAATTTGACATAGTGGGCCCAAAATTGGTTTAGTGGCAGGAAGCGCAGGGTGATGTTTGAAGGGCATTTTGTGACTGAAAGCTGTCTCCAGGGGTATACCACAGGGTTCGGTGTTTGGTCCCTTACTGCTTGTTTTATATATTAATGATCTAGACATAAATGTCAGAGGCATGATTAGAAAGTTGACAGATGACACAAAAATTGGTGTGGGAAATAGCGAGGAGGAAAGCCTTAAACAGCTTGGCCAGATGAGCTGAACAGTGGCACGTGGAATTTAATCCTGAAAAGAGAGAGGTAATGCATTGTGGGAGGATTAACAAACCAACAGGGCAGATATCAAGATAACAAAGTGTGAAGCTGGATGAACAAAGCAGGCCAAGCAGCATCTTAGGAGCACAAAGCTGACGTTTCGGGCCGAGACTCTTCATCAGAGAGAGTCTCTCTGATGAAGGGTCTAGGCCCGAAACGTCAGCTTTTGTGCTCCTAAGATGCTGCTTGGCCTGCTTTGTTCATCCAGCTTCACACTTTGTTATCTTGGATTGTCCAGCATCTGCAGTTCCCATTATCTCTGAGGGCAGATATCAAATTTTTTTTTCCTCTCTTCATTCATGGGATGAGGGCATCGCTGGTTAGGCAACATTTATTGCCCCTCCTTAATTTCCTAGACGACAGTTGAGAGTCAAACACATTGCTTTGAGTCTGGAGTCACATATAGGACAGACCAGGTAAGGATGGCAGTTTCATTCCCTAAAGGACATTAATGAACCAATGGTAGACACCTGGGAAGTATGCAGGATTCTAAAGGCCTTGATGTACATGCCCATAGCTCCTTGAAGTCAACAGAGACTGGTAGATAAGATGGTGAGGACAGCATATGGGATACTTGCCTTTATTGGTCGACGCACTGAATACAACAGCAAGGAGGTCATAATGGAGCTGTACATAACACAAGTTGGCCCCACAGGTGGAACACAGTGTACATTTCTGCTACAGTTCAGTGATTGCACTCGAGAGGGAGCAGTGGAGGTTTACCAGGACGTTGCCTGAGCTGGAACAATTCAGATATGAACAGAGATTTGATAGGCTAGGATCAAATAGGAGTGCACAGATCTCCATAAATATCTAGATCATGGATTGTTCATTACAGGAGTAAGTTATGAGTTGTCCAAAACTGCATGCATCTTTCATATTTGACCCTAATTAGTTCTATAATTTTATAAATTAATCCAAATAGCTATGATCGAATGGCGAAGCAGACTTGATGGACCAAATAGCCTAATTCTGCTCCTATATCTTTTGGTCTAAACTTAAATACATTTGGATTAGCAATTCCTAATGTTCATGTTTGTCACTCAAGCAGTCAATTATCTTCCTAATGTGAGTGTAGATGGCAAGTCAAAGTATTCATTATAGACGCTGTGTTATAATTACAGATTGAATGATAATATCAGCTTCTAGGCATTAAATGAAATGCTTTGTATAAAAATTAATCTTGTTGATTAATTTGTATGAATGGAATGACATCATCACAGGTAGTTAAAGCATTGCTCATATCCTATTTATCCTTTCAGAGTCTGACAGAGGAGCACTGCAGACGATACTGGTAGAAAAGATGATGAAAGTGCTTTGCTGGAAGTCCCATACTTAGTGGTGCAGCCCACCCACACTGAGCAGTCATTGCTGATTCCCTGCCAAAAGGAGGTGAGAACAACTGACAGAAAGACAGCGAACAAATGCACTGGAGAATGAATGAAAATACACAGACCACAGACTGATCCTCCTCACTGACAAACAAGCTCATACACTCTGAAAACCCCACTGCAAGGAAACTATCCATCTGAAGCAAAAGGGAAAGAATTTGAGCTTTTGAAGGTGTAACATCAGCAGCTTTATTTCACTGATGAATGAATAACAAGCCTGAGGTCAAGGGCTGGTTTTACATGTGCCGTTTTGATCTGGGATAAAGATTATTTTTCTTTGACCGTAATGAAATCAGCATCGTTTTTAAAAGGAAGCTGGAGTTGGTGAAACAAGCCAGTGATGAACACACGCAAGGATGAATCACTTGGAATGGTTGTGCTGCTGCAGTTTCGGTCTGGAGTATATGTTTCTTAAGAATGGTGACAGGACCGGAGTGAATGTTGTCTTTAATGATACTCAAGAGAGACCAGGTGAATAATGGCTTTCAGTTTGCACATTCCCAGCTCTCCGTGTCAGGACCTTGTGTTCCTTTTTGCCTCCGATGGTGACACTACTGAATATGAAAGATTCTGCCTGTGAGTCTCGAAAGACGAGGTTCGGAGAATGAGCTCTTTAACTGAAGTGGGGAACACTCTCAACCTGACCACGTACTCCATGGCACCTCTTCTGCTGAATCTCAGCGTGCTTGGCAGCAGAGGCCTGACAGGGTTTACTGTAAATCGATCTGGCTCCTGTAACCTTACCCTTGCCCCTGAAGCCCAACCAAGTGACTCTTGCAGCGAGAGAAGGGGGAAAAACTGGCCAGCCCTTCTTATCATCATCATCATCGTCCTGACAATCGGGGGAAACATTTTGGTTATCATGGCAGTGTCACTGGAGAAAAAACTGCAGAATGCCACTAACTATTTCCTCATGTCTCTGGCCATAGCAGACATGCTGGTAGGAATCCTTGTCATGCCTGTCTCTCTCATCACTGTACTGTATGGTGAGTAAGTACAGAGCTTTTTCAGACTATTTAAAATAAAGAACCTTAACTTCTGATATGTTTTTCTTTTCTAATTCCACTGTTTCCATCTGTCCTCAATGGTGTGCAGGGTGAGAGAATTACTACTGAATGAATCAAATGGATTCCTGACAATTGCGAGGAAGAATTGATTAAGATACTACTGATTTAACATGAGTTGCCAACTCAGCTTAGAATCACTACCCATTATCTATCTTAAATGTTACAATTTGGTGCCTGCAGACAGCAGAGCACTGGAAGGCTGCTGTTAGGTCATGTATCTCCTGATTAGGCTGAGTACTTTATGTCGTTCATTGTGAGACAGAAATAGAAATGAGTCATGGACCTTTTCACTAATTCTTCAATAGAGTTGTCTTAGTCAAACCGCCACTTCTGAACAGGCTTCTTGTGAGCTTTTAAACATGCTCCCATGTATTGCACAAAGCAAACAGATAGCAGAACTGACGTTACATTAAATATGATGCATGTGGCACATGCTGAAAACAGATCTGGCAGTACCTGTTACTCCTCTAGTGTCACTGGAATTTGTACTCATCATCACACAGGGCATCTATGTGACATGTGGTCTAATATAACCCTCACATTGTGCAGTCTGCAATATTCGCCCTACCATTGTGCAGTCTGCACTATTATCTGTAAACTGCACAGCCTGCAATATTGCCCTCACATTGCGCAGTCTGCAATATTACCCTTACACTGAGCTCTCTGCAATATTACCCTCACATTGTGCAATTGGTAATATTCACCTTAACAGTGTGCAGTCTGCACCGTTATTTATAAACTGTGCGGTCTGCAATATTACCCTTACTCTGAGCAGCCTGCAATATTGCCCTCTTATTGAGCAGTCTGTAATATTACCCTCTCATTATGCAATCTGCAACATTCACCTTAACATTGTGCAGTCTGCACTACCATCTATAAGCTGTGCAGACTGCACTACTACGCTCAAATTGTGTAGCCTGCAATATTATCCTTATATTGTACAGCCTCTAAAGCTATCCTTAAATTGAACAGCCTGCAATTTACCCTCATCTTGAGCAGTCTGAAAAACTGCACAGGCTGACGATATCCAACTGAATTTGGCCTGAAGCTACGGGCAGCACTGCCTTGTCCTCTTTAAGCAGATCTAGCAGGGGTTTGTGGTCCATGACTGTTACAAATTTACATCAGTAAAGGTACTGGTGAAACTTCCTGACTCCAAATATGACTGTCAAACCTTCCTTCTCTATCCGGACATATTTATGCTCTTTATTAGCCAAAGCCGTTGATGCGTACACTCTTGGGCGTTCCTCTTCATTGGGCCACTTATCAGCCGATACTATTCTAATACCATACCGAGAAGCGTCGCATGTCAATACCAGATCTCACTTCATAGTGCACCAACACCAGAGAGGATGATAGCTATTTCTTGAATTCCCTAGAAGCCATGGCTTTGCTGTGCGACCATTTCCAAGGCTGACCCTTTGTGTAAGAGTTGATGTAGTGGTGCCAGGATATGTATGAACTTTCTGTAACAGTTCACTGACCCAAGGAAGGGCCTAAGCTCCAGTATAGACATGGGAGCCAAGGCACATTTGATTGGCCTCACTTTATCTTCCAATGGGTGTAACCCGGTCTTGTCATCCCTGCAGCACAAGTAGGTCACTATGGAACATACATTTATCAATTCTAAGGCATACGCCTGCCTGGCAGAAATGTTTAAGGATTATGTCCAAGTTCTCTAAGTGCTCTTTATTGGTTTTTCCTTTTATTAGCAGGTCTTCTAGATAAATGACCTAGAGTAGACGTTACAACATAGAACAATCCAGCGCAGAACAAGCCCTTCGGCCCTCGACGTTGCACCGACCTGTGAACTAATCTAAGCCCCTCCCCCTACACTATCCCATCATTATCCATATGCTACAACTGCTACATTAGCATTATCCATATGCGTTGTAAAATGTTCTCCATCATCTGCTGAAAAATTGCACAGGCTGATGGTATCCCAATGGCAGTTTTATATATTGGTACAAACCCTTATGCGTATTAATCATAGTATACTCCTAGGAATGCTCATCTAACCGCAATTGCAAGTACACGTAGCTCATGACTAGCTTTGTAAAGTTCAGCCCCACTGCCGACTTCGTATATAAATCCTCTATGTGATGGATTGGGTATTTATCCAGCTGCAAAAAGTGGATTACTGCTTGTTTAAAATCCCCACAAAGGCAAACCACTCATCAGGATTCACAATCAGTACAACTGGTGCGGCCCATTCCAGCAACTGGACTGGTTTGACGATTCCTTCACTTTCCAGTCTCCTGATTTCTGCCTCTATATTTGCCCATAAGGCAAATGGTAGTGGGTGGGCCTTACAGAATCATCGAATTGATTCGTGGTCCACATGTAAGATGGCCTTGGCACCTTTGGTAGTTCTTAGACCTTCCTGAAATTCTTCCAGGTATTTAATTAGGACTTCACTCCCGCAGCTATTTTCTAATCAAAAGACATTGAGCCAAACTAGGCAAATCTTTCTCAATTAATTTCACCCCATCAGGCTTGGGCCTGAGCCTTTCACTACAATCAGGGGTAACTGAACCAGCTGTTTCTCATGCATGACCAGAACCGAAGTTGTACGTTTAATCTATAAAGATTCCCCAGTATAGATTCTCAGTATAGCCGAAGTCTTACACAAATTTAAGGGTCAGAGTCCAAAGCAAATTTTGTTAAGGATTGATTCTGCAATCACTGAAACAGCCACGGCAGTATCGACCTCCTTTAGAACCAGGTAACCATTTAACCAGACGTTGATTTTGATAGGTTCTGATTTGCATGTTGATAAACAATGTAACTGTTCCAAAGCAGATGTAGGTGTGCACTCTCCTGGATACTGACGTCTATGAGTTCACTTACCCAATTTAGGTCTCATGGGGCTCTGTTGCTGTCTCAGGTCTGCATACTGGCAGCAACTAAAATAGCTTACCGACCTGGATCATGAAGAAAATTGTAAACATTGGCCCAAGGCTAGACTTTGTTTTGGGGTTTTGCTGTGGACTGACCTACGGACTCTCTGTTCAGGATATATCCTAACTGAGGCTGTGCAATTGCCTTCACCAAGTGGTGTTCCCCAAACTCAGTCAGACTGGCGAGGGTGTCCACTTCCATCAGAATACCCTGCAACTTATATGCTCCACTTTCTGGATTTTCCATTGATAAAGCCAGTTGTAGTACCTGTTTGAAGTCCAGGTGGGCTTCAGCTAGTCAGTACTTTTGCATGGTTACATCATTAATCCCCCATACCAAATGGTCTCTCAGCATCCCATTAAGGGTTAACTCCAAGACACATGCCTCTGCCAGTTATCTTAACCCAGTCAAAAACCCAAATACGGATTCTCCCCGTTCTCAAATTGCCAAGTAAAACTGATCGTATCTCAGAATTAAAGGCGGCTTGGGGTCACAATATTCCTTAACTAAATCTGTCAACTCTTGAAAGATTTTAGTATCAGGTACCTCAAGGAAAGTTAGGCTCCTAATAACAAAAAAAAAAGCTGTGGATCCACAAGCTGACAGGAGAATTACTCACTGCTTTTCATCTGCCCCAATGTCATTTGCCCAGAAAAAAAATGTATTCTTTCCATATATGGGGGGGGGGGGGGGGGGGGGGTTCCAGTTTTTGATGGAAGGATCAAACAAGTCAAGCTTCCCATTTAGCAGCATGATGTCAAAAGACCTTACCCCAACTCAAAGATGACTGTTGCGAACAAATTTCTCCAGGAGCATGCATTTTTCTCATCATCTCCGAAATATCCCATCAGCAAGTCACCCTTTATTTACATGTGGAAAATCCTTGACACTTTCTGATGAAAGGACTGAAACGTCAGCTTTTGTGATCCTAAGATGCTGCTTGGCCTGCTGCGTTCATCCAGCTCCACACTTTGTTATCTCGGATCTCAGAATGAACAGGATGTTTAATACATGTTTTATATCTGTTAGCCAGGACTCCCTGATTGGACCAAATTAACAGTCCCAATCAGAGAACTCATAATCTATGAGGTCCACCTGGCTGACCTCATTACAATCACTACAAATGACATTTTATGAAAATTAAGACCTTTGTCTCTGACATTGATTCTGAGAGTAAAATTTTGAAACCCAACAAGAAGGTGTTAATTAGGTCACTGATATCACAAAAACAAACAGTGGCACATTTTCTGTCCCATTATTTGCTAGGCCAGAATTCCTTTCTGCTGTTATTGGAAGACAATGCATAGACAGTGTTCCTAGTAAGCATCATCTGAGACCAGGGCTACAATACTTCAGGAAAGTTCTACTGCATATTCTACCCGGATTGGGCAAAACATTAACTCAAAAACATTGGTCAACTACCAGATTTTTTCACTCTACGATGGGCATCTTTGGCATTTGTTCCTGTCCCTAACTGCCCTTGAACTCAGTGACCTGATCAATCATTTCAAAGGTAGTTAAGAGTTAACGACATTGCTGTGGGTCTGGAGATCCATGTGTGCCAGATTGAGTAAGGAAGGCAGGTTTTCTTTCCTAAAGGACATTGGTGAGCCAGATGAGTTGTTATGACAATTGACACAAATTTCACGGTCACCATTACTGAGACTAGTTTTCAATTGCAGATTAATCAATCAATTGAATGTAAATTTACCAATTATTGTGGTGAGATTAGAAGACACACCCTCAGATATTAGCATGCCTTTTTGGATTATCAGTGACATCACCATTACACTGCTATCACTCTTTCTATCACAGAGCTAATGCAACTTCTAAACCTTAAAAGACTTCACAATAACCAGAATTTTACAACTAACAAATCCCTACACAGTCCCTCCATCTTGCAGAGCTCACCGTTATATTTCTCGACATCAAATTGGCTTTTACCGTATCCTTTCTGCCTCAATTGTTTTTATAGCATCAGCATAATCAATGTAACCTATACATGTAGCTTATTTCATCTGGAGTTTTTACACACTCCCCTAATTAGGCCATGACACTCTAATATCCACTTTTCCCCAACAACAACAGTCAATACAACTTCTGTACCATCAACAGGAGCTTTGGTACTTCACAGAGGCTTCATCAGAAATAAATGCTTGCTGTAGCAAAGTGTGATAAAATACCTGGCCAGGAGTTAGTTTTCAAGGACACTTTTAAGGCAAGAGACAGAAAACTTATTCTGGACAAGAAATTTAATTTACTGAAAAGCAAGAGCAGCTCAAATGTTTTTCAGAAGGTGATTCATGGTGGTTGATTGGCTCCTGGGCATCTCCTGGCAACATCTCAATTTTCAAATTCTCCCCTTTGTTTTTCAATCAATAGCTTCAACACTCCCCAATTCTGAAATTGCCGCCAGGCCTGTAACTCTCCACACAACTTTCTACCTTTCAAACCCTGATTTCTTGCCCCTCTCCATTTTAAATTGCTCAATCATTGATGGCTGTGTCATCAGCTTCCTAGGCCTAAACTTTGGAGTTCTCTCCCTATACTTGTCTACCTTCCTACCACTCTGTCTTCCTTCATGATACTCCTTAAGACCTTCCTTCTATCTTAACATATCTGTGTGGCGCAAAATTAGATTTGTTTTTTGATAATGATTTGTTGAAGCATCTTGGAAGGTTTTTCTTCATTCAAGGGTTATATGCATCTGTCGATTACTTGTAGTGTAGATGAGGATCACTTTTCTAGTCAAATGAGAAATACTTTATTGAGTAAACAATCTGAATTTGATTACACTACTGCAACTCTTTACAGATAAGGAAGATGGGAGTGCACTATCCTTAGATCTGTCTTCCTTACTCTGACTAAGTCCCCATGATATCACCACGGACAGCGGTATCATCTGCACTCAATCAAAAAACAACCCTTTCTAATGTTTTCACTCCCATATACCACATTCTCCCAAGTCATTTTCCTCATATTCATTACATTGTTATACATTTGTTGATGTATTTACGTTTACCACTACTTCACTTCTGAATTACAAATTAAGACAATCTGGAAGTTTCAACAATCAATCTGAATGTGTTCTCCTTGGACTTGGAAGGATGGTGATTTCCTGGGAATAAGGTAGTTGACTTGGACTGCTTTCCTGACAGTCTGATATCTGTAGTTCTCTTTTCAGCTTTTTTTTTATTTCTTGTACTTCTTTTGCAGAGGATTTCAGTGATGTACATCTACCCTTTCTAACCATCAGTGTTGCCCCTGCAATAGCAGGTGATTTTTGTTTCTTCATTCAAGTATCTTGGATCTTTGCACGGTACTTATCAATTCTAGTGGCTTGTTGCTCTCATTCCTCCTATAGGCCTGTGCTGAAATAAGTGGGCTTAATTTCTTGAATATTTTGGCTTTTCTCCTTCTATTTTAGTGATTGAATTGTTGTCGAAACTTGGTCACTTCTTCAGTTCTGTCAATGGAAGACTCACTCTTGCTTGATCTGATACCTTTATTAATGTTTGGGATTCTTCTTTGGATAATGGGGAGGTCAGACATTTTGCTTGATCTTATCCCCTCCAGATCACCTTAGCCGCTAATGGTAGGCTTGAACTTGCAGTGGATAGTTGTTCGCTGTGCTGTACGGTAATGCAACTCAATACAGTTGCCGATGTATCTATCAGCCACACTCTCTCAAATGGTTCAGTTGCTGCCTCTTTGCCTACACTTCATTTTGAAGTTTGCCACTTAGAATCTGACCTCTCCTCAGATTTGATAGCAATGGGAAACATTTCAGCCAAACCACTATAGTCACAGCTTTCTTTCTCATTTACGGAATGAAACCATCAAATTCCAATGTAATTAACCTCAAGTGATCATGCTGCATTTTTTTAGGTTATGTTATGAGCTTATGCGGTCCAGCAAAAATTTTCTAATACTTTTCCTTGAAGTTTGTTATATAGCCACTTCAAACCGCTGAATGAAATTGAGGATAATACAGTACTTAGGAGAGAAAATTCTTGACTGCGCAGTACAAAGAAGTTTTCTGGTGTTCAGTGTCCTCGACATTACATGATTATTTGTAACATTTGTTTAACATTAAATGCAATGCCTCCTGGACCATGTAACTGAATAACTAATAATAACTAATAAACAATAATGAATCTTGCAGTGAGTACTGGGACTGAGACGACTGACCTCTAACAACCATCTCCGTCTGTGCCAAGTATGACTCCAACCAATGAAGAGTTTTCCCTCTAATTACTAACCTGGCCTTGATGCCAAGTGCAAGTTGATCTACCATTCTCAAAGGTAGTCTATTCCTGTTAAACAAAAGCTGCTCTGAACAATATTGCTACAATTGCAAACATGGAAAATGGAACATGAGTAAACAGAAAAGGTTCTGGGGTGATAAACGGGCAGTGGAGGCATCAACTGTGAAGTTGGGCAACAAAAGAGATGGCATTGTTTAGAAGGGATTGAGAGTAAGCGATGACGGATGTCAATTCCTGGACCCTGAGGCTGTAAAAGCATAGTTACAAAAACCCCAATGACAGAACTGGATTTGCTTTCTCCCATCAACCAAACACACTGTTCCACCCAACATCTCACAACACCCACCACTCACCCCCAGTCATCCCTGGCACTCAGGATTTATGCCTTACATCAGATACTCTACAATAAACACCTATTATTGTTTCCTGTCCACCACCTAATGTTCATTTCCAAATGTACCTGCAATTATTCCACTTTGGCAGACACTTCACCCAGACACAACCCCAATACAATCATTAACATACTGTCTTGGAGGACAAGGTGGTAAACTATACAACAGGACACAAAATCATTTCTTTCCCCACAGGATTTCACTTACAATCATAAAGCATTACAGCACAAAATGAGGCCCTTCAGCCCATCGAGTCTGTGCTGGTCATCAAGCATCTAACAACTCTAATTGGATTTCCCAGCACTTGGACCATGGCCTTATATTCTGTGACATTTCAAGTGATCATCTAAATACATCTTAATGTTGTAATAGTTTCCACTTCTACCACTCTTTCAGGCAATGAGTTCCGGATAGCCACCACACGAGGAAGGGTCTAGAGGGATATTGGTCAAATGCTAGATTAATTTAGAATATCTGGTCGGTATGAATGAGTTGTACTGAAGGGTCTGCTTCTGTTCTGTACAACTCTATGACTCCACATCCCTTCTAAACCTTCTGCCCCTTACCGTACATTTATGACTCCTGGTAAATGACCCCTCTACTAACGAGAAAAGGCTCATTCCTACCGACCCTACCTATGCCCCTTAAAATTTTGTAGCCTTCAATCAGGACCCTATCTTGAGAGCGACTTTTTCATTTACAGGGGTTACTTTTTAAATCTTGACAGATCCTTCATGAGACGATGCTGCCAAGTAGTAACATTACCTTCTGTATTTGTGTTAACATAATTGGATTCCCAGAGAAGCAGAATTAGAACAATTCCTCATTATCTTCAATAATTATAAATTCCATTAAACTTCAACCACGACACAAAAAGGTACACATCCATTTCCAAGTTACCACGATGTTTAAATTGGCACAAGAGGCATGAGTATAGAAAAGTATTTTTCAAAATAACTTAAATATTGTATTGGTATACGTTTTGACATTCAACAAACCATCATCCCACACATACATTCTGCAGCCTGGTAAGATAACTAGCAAAAAGCTTTCCATGACATATTCACAAATCTGAAACATTTTAACCAGGCAGTTACTCCCATTTTTGCTGTATCTCAGCTCTCAATCTCAGATTTAAATGTAACAATCAATACAATGTTCATTACTAAAGCATCCAGTATAATATTTCTTACACAGTAGCTCCTGAACATATGCAAGCCTAAACTAGAGCTACCACATCCATTTGAAAATGATCAATTACCTTAGTGGTTTTAGGTTTACCTAGCTCCTAGTATGCTGGTGCTCCTCTGTTGATGGGATTTATTCTCTGTTTTGAATCATTGAATCCCTACTGTATGGAAACAGGCCATTTGGCTCATCAAGTCCACACTAACTCTCAAAAAAAAATCCCAACTCTATATAGCGCCCCCCGCCCCCCCACATCTTATCCCTGAAACGCTGCATTTCCCATGGCTAATCCACCTAGCTTGCACATCCCTGGGCACTATGGGCTATTTAACATAACCAGGCAACGTAACCTGTACATCTTTGGACTGTGGGAGGAAACCAGAACACTCAGAGAAAAACCACACAGAAACCCAGGGAAAATGTGCAAACTTCAAAAAACAGTCTCTCCCCATTTCTTTACACCCTCTATCATTCTCTCACCCACCGTATAACCTGCAGCCTCTGCCTCTCCTTTCAGCCTGTTGAAGGCACTCTATATCTAGCCCTCAGGCCTCCCTCTATCCTCATCACACCCCTGGCCCCTTGCAGTCCCCTATCTTGTCCCCTTCCCTCTTACAGCCTCCCTCTGCCTCACATCTTTCTCAAATTTGATAGGTGGTTGGCCTCCTCAACAAAATGGCAGATCTCTGCAACTGCTCCTGATCTCCTGACCAAAACAGTCTGCACATTCCTGTCTCTATGTCCCAGTTCTCCTGTTCCACCAGTGGCTCTCTGCCTGCTCACTGCTTCACCAATCACAGGCTATTTCTCTCCCAAATTTCCTGCTGACAGGCTTATAATAAACCTATCAGCAGCAAGCACGAGAGACAGCCTGCCTGTGATTGCAGGAACAATTCCCCCTCATTTCTCTCCATTCTATTCTGGTGGTTAGCCACACTGGTATCTCATCAGTTTTCCTGAGTGCTGCACAAATTCATAGCCATGCCTATACATGAATAGGAAAGATGTAGGAGGATATAGGCCAAACACGGGCAAGTGAGGTTAGTCTAGTTTGGGAAACCTGGTTCAGCATGGACCATTTGGATCAACAGATCTGTTTCTGACTCTATGACTCTAGGTATTGTAGGAGCATCAGAAAATAGAACATGGAGCTGACCATTCAGTCAATCAAATGTGTCCAACTATTCAATACTTCAAAGCCTTTCCCCACATTGTCCCCATATCCCTTTATATCATTAGTGTTTACGGACAGATAACATTCCTATGATTAGTTGCAGCCCATGAGTGATCATTTTCAGTCAATCTGAAGGCTGGTTCTGCCACCACTCTTGTGTATTTTGAGCACTGCAATAGAAGGAGTCAAGGAGATCAGCATCTTCTGTTCCTGGGGTCTCTAAAGGAGATAGTTCTCTACATCACCGGGTGATAGGCAGAGAGACTACAGTATCTAGTGTTCTCAAAAAGATTAAGGCATGTTCCTGACATTCTCCTCTTCTCAAATCCTAACTCACTCCTGTCCCACTGTCTGGAAGGAGCAAGCTGCTGATGGTGAGACAAAGGACGTTTTCCTTCTCATCTTATTGCCCATCCTTCACATCAATCGTCCCTTCTGGATTCCTCCTGAACTGCCCAAGAGCTGCCACCAGCAACCCTAACCCCATCCCAACCACAGGAGTTGCATGAGGAATAAAAGCAACAGCAGTTCACTGATGATGAAGGGAAATTGCTCAGACACTGCCACTGTAAATGTCATGGAGTTGGCATCAATGCATGTTGCAGCCTTGGGCACAGAGGACCATAGCCAGGTCAAGAGTAAAGGAAATAGATAATAAAATGTGAGGCTGGATGAACACAGCAGGCCAAGCAGCATCTCAGGAGCACAAAAGCTGACGTTTCGGGCCTAGACCCTTCATCAGAGAGAGGTCTAGGCCCGAAACGTCAGCTTTTGTGCTCCTGAGATGCTGCTTGGCCTGCTGTGTTCATCCAGCCTCACATTTTATTATCTTGGATTCTCCAGCATCTGCAGTTCCCATTATCACTGATACAAGAGTAAAGGAAATTTTGTTTCTATAGATTACCTGAGAGTAAGGATATAGATGTCCTCAGCTGTAGAGGGTTCAGATGAAGACCTCAACTGGGCAACATACAGGAGAGCAGAGGTAGTTTGGTACACTTTGATGCCAGGTACATGGGCTAGTCTGCCAGACAGCCTCGTGTCACTGTCAAGAGCCATGGTGCAGTCTAACTCCGAGTCAGAAGAGTGCTACACAGAGCTTCCCCACTCTGCAGTCTCTGTTTCAGCCTGTCCTACTGCAGATGCTGAGACAGAGCCTCTGCAACCCCATACCTGTTACTGCCTCTGTGTGTTCAGGTCACTTTGCTAACCTTGAGACCATACAACAGCACCTTTCACCAAATCCAGACACTCACCACAACACCACCAATAGCAATTCTGGAGACTTTAAAATTAAAGAGGTTCCTTAAAGTTGCATGGGTGCCTGACTCTTTATATAAGCATGAATGCTCAGTCCCATGTTCAACTCGGCACCTTTTCTGAGTGACACACAAATTCAGAGGCCAGACCTGCATGGTCTAAATTAGGTACTGCAAGAACATGGAACTGGAGTTGGTCATGCAGTCCATCAGTGATACTCTACCATTCAACATAATCATGGCTGACCATTGACTTTCATGCCTTTTCCCACATTATCCCCATATCCCTTTACATCATTGATATTTAGAAGTCTGTCAATCCCTCTACTTTAAACAATGACTGAACTTCCATATCACTCCAGGGCAGAGAATTCTAAAATATTCACCACCCTCTGAGAGAAGGAAACCTGACCTCATCTCAGTCCTAAAGGCTTTTACTTTACTGACAATCAAGAAGTTGTTTTTTCACAGGTTTACAGTATCATTAGAGACAGCAGCACAGTCATCTCTCTCAAGAGGGCAAATCTCCAGTGACCCCTCAAAGGGGATGCTTGCAGTGTTATTTCTAAGGTAGTAGGAAGCCTCAAGCACCTTTCAGTCACCAGAAGGGGGAACAAGTTCCCAAAGTTTTTCATTTTGCACTTATCAGGATGAGTGCAGGAATGCCAAATTTCAAACAACCGTAACATATCAGTCAACGAGAGAAAAACTGCTGATTGGTTAAGTCGACTCTGATTTGCTCAGGCATTACCATAGAGAAAGCACAGGGAAACTACAGATTCCGTGAGTTCTCGGGTGATTCAAAAAAGAAGTATGTCTGATGAAGGGTCTAGGCCCGAAACGTCAGCTTTTGTGCTCCTGAGATGCTGCTTGGCCTGCTGGGTTCATCCAGCTTCACACTTTATTATCTTGGATTCTCCAGCATCTGCAGTTCCCATTATCCCATGTCTTGAACACAACTGCCATTGTTTCTAGAAAATAAGTGCCTGCGCATATCACTCCCAGTGATTCTAAATGTGCCACATTCCATGATTAACTGATTACCTTATCAGCACCCTTTGCTCATGTGCTATATATTATTGTGATCAATTGAAACTTGGCATTCTTACATTTATCCTGAAAATACAAGAGGAAAGGTTTCTGCCACATGTCTCTTTGTTCAGCAATATTTATGTTCTGTGCTACCAAGTGACTGAGCAGTTCATAGAATTCCTACAGTGTGGAAACAGGCCCTTCAACCCAACAAATCCACACCAACCCTCAGAACATCCCACCCAGACCCATAACCCTAATCTACACACCCCTGAACACTATAGACAATTTCCCATGGCCAATCCATCTACCCTGCACATCTTTGTACTGTGGGAGGAAACTGGAGCACGCAGAGGAAACCCACACAGACACAGGGAGAATGTGCAAACTCCACACAGACAGTCGTCCGAGGATGGAACTGAAACCAGGTCCCAGGCGCCGTGAGGCAGCAGTGCTAACCGCTGATCTTGCCAAACCAAAATGTATCACCTCATCCTCTTCAATATGAAGAGTTTTTTTTTCCATTCATTTGTGGCTGTTGTCGGATGGCCAGCGTTTATTGCCTGTCCCCAGTGAGCATTAAATGCTTCATATTCAAGATTTTGCAGTAACATACAGGCACATCTCCTCAGAATTGCTTGTGCTCAGTGTGACAGTTTGTTAGTACAGGGCTGCCAAGCCAAAGTATATTAGTGTGAACGGTTAACACCACGAGTGTCCCTGGAGCTGGGAACACTCGGAAGGGACAGAGCAGACTGGGGTAGCTCTGGGAGTATTGGTCAAAGAATGCTTCAGGTCTAGGAGCAGTCAGGGTTGGCTCACTAATCAGGGAGCTCTGGAAATATACTCCAATCACTAATGAGCTTTGAGGACACAGGAATTGGAGCTGCTGGATGGGAGGAGGCAGCAGTAAAACGAGACCAAAATATCCTTCCAAACTGCATACCACCTTCCTAACTACCCCTCTGACTTATTAGGGCTGCTTTTGTGCTCTGGAGTATCCCACCTTTGCTTCCCACACTGTCATCATCATTGTCATCATCATCATCTAGTTCCAGTATGTATATTCCTATCTGGGGAGGTTTAGAGTTTGTGTGTTCACAATGTGTGCATGTCATCCAGAAGTGCAGAATTTACCTTTCATTTCACTATTAATTAATTTTCTAAATTTGTCAATCTTTAATTTAAAAAACACAGATTAGAAGACTCTGTGTGGTGTCAAGCTGCTGATCTCCCTAAAAGAAAACCTTAAGCCTCAAAACAAACAGATTTATTTTAACTTAACTACAATGTCCGTGAATCTGGTTTTAATGTGACAGGTTCTCATTTTAAATGAGGAAAGAGGAACTGATAATAGATAAAGCTCAGAAGAAATCTACAATGATGTTAGATATTTAGTATATTGTGAAGGCATCAGTGTGACATTGATGAGCAAAAAGTAACTTTCAGTTCAGTTATCTTTTGTGTTTGGTTATCTGAAGTCTGCTTAAAGGACTGACCCTCCCCCAAATGCCTGGGGGTTAGAAAGTATAATGATGCAGAAGGAGACTATTCAGCCCATTGTGATGTGCTGGCTCTTCGAAAGTACAAGGCAATTGTCCTTCCCCCGCCCCACCCCCCCACCCCATGCCCTTACCCTCATAACTCAGTTAGCAACAAATTGCCAATCTTTCTTTGAGATTCATATCCAGAGCTCAGGCCTAACTGTTCTGGAAATTTTGCAGAACCCCCTGGTCTCTGTACTCATGGCACAATTTACAAAGCCAAGGATTCCAAATGGTTTTTCTCTTTCACAAGGTCATCAAAGTCCTATCACTTTCAAAGATTTGCATCTTTACACCTTTGGGTCTCTCTGTTCATGCACCCGTGTCAAGATTACACCATTTAGTTAATATCACCTGTCCTCATGCCTCCTTCCGAAGGTATCATTTATATTTTTTGGTATTCTACCTCCCAGGCATCTGTCAATCCACTCATCTATGTCTCTCTGAAGTCTGTTACTATCCCCCTATTATTCAACGGTTTTGTGTCTGCAGCCTTGGAAATGATATTTTTACACCCAAATCCAAGTCATTAATGTATGTCAAAAGGGGCAGTGGACCTAATAGCAACGTCTGGAGACTCCCAATCTACACTTACTCTCAGTATCAAAAACAACCATTCAATATGACTCATTCACGACAACCTTCAGACTGAAGTGCCAAGTGGATGATCCAACATGACCTTTTCCAATGGTGCCCAGCATCACTGATGCTACTCTTCAGCTGATTTGATTCACTCCGTGTGATGTCAAGACATAGTTAAAGGTATAGGATACTGCAAAGGCTACGGACCTTGACAACACTCCGGCAATAGTACTGGAGATGTGTCCTCCAGAAATTGCCCCTCCCCTAGCCAAGCTACTGCAGTACAGATACAGCACTGATATCCACTTGACAATGTGAAAAATTGCTCAGGTGTGCCCTGTACACAAAAAGCAGAACAAATCCATCCTGACCAATTACTGTCCCATCAATCCATTCTCGATCATCAGTAAAGTGATGGAAAGTGTCATCAACAGTGCTATCAAGCAGCACCTGCTCAGTGGTACCCAGTTTGGGTTCTGCCAGGGCCACTCAGCTCCTGACCTAATTGAAGCCTTGGTTCAAACATGGACAAAAGAGCAGAATTCCAGAGGTGAGGTGAGAGTGACAGCCCATGACATCAAGGCTGTATTCAACTGAGTGTGGCATCAAGGAGCCCTGGCAATACTGGAATCAATGGGTATCAGAGGGAAAATGTTCCAGTGGTTGGAGTCACACCTGACACATAGGAAGACGGTTGTGGTTGTTGTAGGTCAACCATCTCAGCTCCAGGACATCTCTGCAGGAGTTCCACAGGATCATGTCCAGGGCCCAACCATCTTCAGCTATTTCATAAGGTCACAAGTGAGGATGTTTGCCAATGACTGCACAACGTTCAGTACTATTCACAATTCCTCAGATACCAAAGCTGCCCATGTTCAAATGCAACAAGATCTGGACAATATCCAGGCTTGGGCTGACAGGTGGGAAGTAGCTGTCATGTACACAGATGACAGGCAATGACCATTTCCAATAAGAGAGAATGTAACCATTACCCTTTGACATTCAATGGTATTACCGTCACTTAACCTGTCACCCTATCCCCAACAACAACCTGGAGGTGGCCAGCAACTGCACCAGCCATGTAATATTTTGGCTACAAGAGAAGGTCAGAGACTGGGAATCCTGCAGCGAATAATTAAGTTGACGCTCCAAAACCTGTCCACAAGGAATGGAATACTCCCCCTTTGTTTGGAGGAGTGGAGCTTCAAAAACATTCAAGAAGTTTGACACCATGCAGGATAAAGCAGCCTGTTTAATTGGCACCACATCCACAAACCTTCAAATCTTCCACCTCTGGAACTTAGTAGTAACAGTTTGTGGTATCGACAAGATGCACTGCAGGTTCCTAAGAAAACACTTTCAAACCCCTGAACAGCACCACCTGTCACCCCCACCCCAAGCAACTCACTATCCTTACCTGGAAATATATAGCTGTTCCTTCAGTGTTACTGGGTCAAAAATCCTGCAGTTCCCTCCCTAAGGGTATTGCAGATCATCCTACAGCACATGGACTGCAGCAGTCCAAGAAGGCACAGAAAATTAGAAAATCACAGGTAAAGGAAAAGATAGGATTGCAGATTAGAGATGAGATTGATTGTTATCGGAAAATGAAAGGGAGGGACAGAATGTGTGAATGTCCGTATAGTACCAAGGAAGCATAAAGGTGTAGGGAAATTTGATAACAGAACAAACTTAAAGGCTTTGCATTTTAATGCATGAAGCATTCAGAATACAATAGATGACCGCTGATGCAAATCGAGTTAAATGAACATGATCTCATAGGCATTACAGAAACAGTGGTTAGAAGGAGATCAAAACTTGGAACTTAACAGTCAGTGATATTTGATCTTTTGGAGAGATGGGTGATATAGAAAAGGTGTTGGGGTAGCAATGTTAATAAAAAAAATGAAATGAGGACAGTTTTGAGAGATGATCTAGCCTTGAATGAGGTAGAGTCCATTTGGGTGAAGATAAAAAACAGCAAGTGAAAGAAGACATTGGTAGGGGTAGGATACTGACTCTAACACAGTAGCCACTCTGTTAAGGAAATAAATCAACAATTAATAAGAGCACGTAAAAAGAATACAGCAATAATTATGTGTGACTTTTAATCTTCATGTTGATTGGGTTAATCAAATTGGAAAGGGTAGCTACGATAACTGATAGAGCGCATTAGGGATAGTTTCCCAGAGCAATATGTCATGGAGCCAGCCAGGCTATCTTGGATGTGGTAATGGGTAATGTGTCAGGTTCAATAAACGACCTCAAGAAAAAATTCCCTCAGAGGTCATGATCATAACATGACAGAATTTAATATTCATTGCGAGAGTGAGAAACTTGGGTTAGAAACAACAGAGTTTAACTTAAATAAAGAGCATTACAAAAAAAAAGGATAGAGATAACTAACACAAACTGAGCAGATAGATTAGCAGGAATGGTACTAAGCTAGCAGTGGCAGGCATTTAAGGGGGTAATTCATGGCTCTCTTCAAAAATACATCCTAGTCAGGAGGAAAGATTCTAAGAGAAAGATAAACAAAACACGGCTAACCAATGAAATTAAGGAGAGTATTAAGTTGAAGGAAAAAGCATATAAGCAGGCAAAAGTCAGTGATTCATCGGAGGCTGGAATAAATTCAGAATCCAGGAAATAAAGATTAGAAATCAAAATATCAGATTGTAGAAACGGCTCAATGGCAGACGGGCCAAGAAGCAGAGGACACGGATATAAGGTGATTGGTGAAAGAACTAATGATGACAAAACCAGCGTCTTTTGTCCCAGTGGATACATAGCTTCTAGAACACACAATCTGAGAAGGTGGGGCAGGCGGACTCTGTCTCAGTTTTCAAAAGGGAATTAAATAAGCTGTGGAAGAGAAAAAGATTGCACGGTTTTGGGGGAAGGTGGAAGGGATAGAGACGGAATGGATTTCTCTTCCAGAGAGGTATCCCAGAAATGACAGGTCCTGTAGCCATCTCCTGTGCTGTAACTTTCTATAATTCTTTTCTATGGTTAGCGGCCATGCTCTTAACTGCGTAGATGGTATTTTTTTCCCTCAACCCCTTGGCTTTTCAATCTTTCTGTCCTCCTGTAAGACACTGGCTAAAACCTACTTGGTTGAGCAAGGCTTTGGTCACTATCCCTAATGTCTCCTCATTTGTTTCAGAGTTACATTTTCTTTGACTCTGTTATGTTCTGGCATTGGATGGTAAAACACCACATTAAAGGCGCTCTGTAAATGCAATTGTTACTGTAGTGTTCAGCTTCAGTGGCAATGTAAAATGGGTAGTGACAGATTGTAATACACTTAGTCCAATTTGCCCTTCCACTGTTTTGAGATGACAACATATAGGTGGCATTCCTGGTAACCATTAAAATCTCTGAGATCAGCCATGAAATGCTGCAGAAACATTCCAACGTCTACTCTGCCGTCAGGATGTGCAAAACACAATTATCTCATTCAAAAAACATTGCTGGACTTTCAGTAACCTTGGATTTTGCCATCTGGTAATTCTTTTTATTGTATTCTTTCATGGGAAATGGGCATCATTGTTGAAGTATTTTATTGCATTTTCTGCAATCAGGATGTGTAAATATAATTCATCTAATTAAAAAAAATCAATGGTCTTTCCGTAATCTTGAACATCATCTGGCAACCACTGAGTTGCAGGCCACTCAGCAACTTCTAAAAAAGACTTCACGTTAGCAGGAATTTACAGCACAGAAAGCCCTTCACTTTTTAACAGTCTCTCTTTCTGTCTTGCAAACTTTAATCATTTATTTTAACTGTAACACAATAGTTTAAACTCCTCTGGGTTCAAAAAAGCCACCCCATGCATTTCCACAGCTCTCAAACTGCACATCTGGCCCATGTGCGTTGTATGCCTGGCCCATGTGACTGTACACCTCACTCATGTCTGACTGTTGACCTGACCCACATGTGACTGTACACCTCACCCATTTCTGACTGAAGTCTTACCCGTGTGTGGCCATACACCATATTTTTGTCTATTCTCACTGTGGTAGTGTTCATTGTACAGTTTGCACAATTGAGGGATGTGGGTGTGGAGGTGGTGTAGTCAGCAGTATCAGTATCCAGTAAACAGTATCCCAGCTCCTAACAGTATTTAAAGCCTCCCTAAACCACATGAGAACCTCCATTATTGCATTCCAGCCTAACCCTTGTCACCTCATGCCTTTTGAGAGCACCATGCATCCACCAAGCCACCTCAGATTTCCCCATTTCACTCCTGGGCCCACTGTATATTCTCCACAGCCACTCTCAGTATACTCTATGTGCAATCCTCAAATTCCACGCAATATCAGTGGAAAATATCTTACATTCCAGTGAAATTGAGTGATAACACAAGCCTCTCACCATCTACTTAAAGCCTGCATATTATTAATCTAAAGGGGAAAAAATATGCACTGTGGAAAAAAACCCTTATAATCCTTTAGTCAACAACCTGGAAACCTCATCAAAGACAACCTTGTTATTACAACTTCTTGTGATAGTCATTCATTCTCACATTATCTTGTACTGAAACCTACTAGTACTTGAAATTGAGCCAAACATTCATAATGGCTGCAGCTGTACACACTGTAGACTATTTTCTGGGGAGGAATATACAGGGGTCATTTCAATTTCAAATCCCAATACCTCTAAATCAATGTACTGGAGCAGGTGGTTAGGACTTTTCCAAATGCCAAAGTCAGACATTTCTTTATTATCTAGGCCATCTAAATCATAGCTTAAACCTGGCAGCACAGTCTGACAGAACATTCTGCAATGTTTTGTTTTTTTCACATTGGAAGAGCACTGCAATGAACAAATATGATTTTAGGCTGAACTTACCATTTAAAGAACAGATCCATAGGATGAATCACTACATAAAAACACAGATACATTAAAATACAGCACCTATCAGGGGCATTTTCAGGTGTAAAAACAATCACATTTGCTATTCCTGACCATTCAAGTGGGTTTTCTGTTTTCTCTGCAAAATCTCAAACCTGCTGTGTTTTTAACAAGGTTTCAAAACCCTGTCACGGTCAGGAGTATTGTTTAGTAGAAAATATTTTCTGTGCTCAGTTCAAACTTGGGAATACCATCAGCAGATCCACTTTGTACACCTCTCAAAAGGTCAGGAGACAATGCTGCAGGGTTGGGATTGAAGGGGAAAGATCAGATTTCCTCTCAAAAAGGAAGTCAGTGTCGGACCACCAAAACAGCCTCAGAACCCAAACAAAAACTGGGATGAATGTCACTGATTTTGGGTGTAATTACACAATAAGCCAGTATTATAAATGAGCGCTTAGGAACTGTGAATGGATAAGTGATTGGAAATGTACACAAATTTATTGCTATTAATGTTGATAGTGTCTATGATTTGACATTGTGAAACAAAATGCAAGAACATGTGGATGCACAGTAAAACATTTAATCATTTTAAATTCACTTATATGTGGTGGTCCGGTGAACATCTGACAATGGGAGCAAGACTGAGACAGGGAGCAGTCATGTTGCATATAATTTCAAATGCATCATAAAAAACACTGGGGGCTAACATTTCCTCTTTGCAAATAGCTTCACCAAGATACAACTAATGGGGATGAATTTATATCTGAAATCATTACTAGGAGTTTGTGAAGCTAATATGTCCCAAACGGCAAAATGAGATCCCTGTGCACTGAAGCATCTTGAATGGTGTCAGGAGAACACCAGAAGCCATGTCTCATATTTATTTCAATGATAATGCAAAGCGAGGCATAAACAAAGAGTTGTGCAATATCCGTAGAATGTGCAGGGTTGGTCGAGGGGAGGAGTGGGGGGACTGGACTGTGTTTCGCTTGTGTTTATAGGCAGGGAGTAAGTTATGAAGAGGCCATACGGACACTACAGAGAGATATAGATAGGTCACGTGAGTGGCCAAAGACCTGGCAAATGCAGCATAATGCAGTCAAGTGTTAAATTATCTGTTTTGACAGGAGGAATTTTAAAAAGGGTATTATCTAAGTGGTGAGAGATTTCAAAGCTCTGAGATGCGATGGGATCTGAATCACAAACTGTCCATATGTATGTACATCAAGTAATTAGGACAAATAATAAGATAATTTGTTGTGAGGGAAATTGAATACATAAGTAATTGGGTTATGCTTTGGCTCTACAGGCCACTGGTAAGGCCACATCTGGAGTTTTTGTACAATATTGGTTTCCTGATTTAAGGAAGGGTGTTAGATACATTGGAAACCATTCACAGTTGGTTTATGAGATGCATACCAGGAATGGACAGGTCTCACTAGGAAAGGTTGGAGAGGCTAAGTTTTACCTGCTGGAGTATAGAAAGCAAAAAGTGATTTGATAGGAACATATAAGATCCTGAGGTGTATTGAGAGATTAGTGTGGAGAGGAAGTTTCCTCTCATGGGAAAATCTAGAACTAGAGGTCAAAGTTTCAGCTTCAGGGGTAGCTCATTTAAAACAGAAATGAGGAGGTTTTTATTTTCTCTGAGTCACAAGTGTTTGGAACTCTCTTCCTCAGGAGGTGGAGGAAGCAGAGTCGAAATATTTCTAAGGCAAATGTGGAAAAGATTTGTGATAATCAAGGAGGTCAATGGTTATTGGAAATGGGCGGGAATGTGGAATAGTGTAGATTTCATTGAATGATGGTGCAGGCTCGAGGAGCTGATGAATTACTGCAGTTCCTAATTTGTACCTTTGAATGTTTCGTGTTACTTTGGGATAATTTATTGTTATGTACTGTTGTGTGTGACATATATTTGAGATTAAAAGTGTTCTGTTAGACATTCCATAGGGAGGATTTCACAGCTGCCCCTGAGGAGAACATAATATGTGAGTGAACAGTATGCCATAGCAAAATAGACATTTGAGCAGGAGAAAGCCATTCAGCCCATTGAGTCCACATCAACATTCAACCAAATCATGCCTCATACCCCTGCACTGTCCCATCTTTAGCCGTTTAGAATCTGATCTACTTCTTTGTTAAATACATTCAGTGACTTGGCCCTCATTGTCTTCCATAGTAGAGAATTTTCCAGGTTTATCACCCTCTGAGTGAAGAAATCTCTCCTGGTCTTAGTTGGAAATGGCCCATTATGTCTCTTGAGCCCTTGATGCCCTTCCTGGAACCCCATCCAGGGAAAACATCATCCCTGCATCCACACCTCTCCAAATTTTATACGTTGTAATGAGATCCCCTCTTACTATTCTAAACTCCAGTGAATACAGACCCAGTAAATAATAGCCAGATGCAGTTGATAATCCTCAGATCCTGCCGATAACCCCCAAGCCAGTTGTTCATCCTCACAGTTAATAATCCCCAAACCATTAATAATCCTCAGAACTACAGCCTAGAATCCTGCCAGGACTAGTTTAGCTAGGGATTATGGTTGGCATGGACTGGTTTGTTTCTGCGCAGGAAGACTATATAACAGGGAGAAAGAGAAATCTGGAGGATAGCAACATTGAAAAATCACACATTCACCACAATGGAAAGAAAGAAAAACATCGGTAATGGTGACCAAGTAGTGGAAACAGTATGAGGCAGAACTCGGAAACTGCAAACGCCATTAGAGTCTGCCGAATGTTGTTTAGACACTCTACAGTCCTCCACTGTACTGATGCAGCAGGATACAGATGCCAGAAGTAACCACACTGTATCAAGACATTTGAATTTTCACAGAGACTGGAGGAAGCACCGCTCAAGGAGTAGTGGTAATGAACTTGTGGAATACCTTTAGATAAATGATCGCGAATAAATTGGGTAAAAACGCGTGGGCTCCCTATCGTTGACAATCAGCAGTGACTGCTTGTCTTGAAGCCTCTGGGCTTGCAGAAAAGAACCACTTTTGGGGAACAATGTTGCATCCCCACCGTACACAGATACTAAGGCTGCTTTATAAAGCCGACTTCTCAGATGTCCAAGCAAACACTTCACATCCATCTTCGACCCCTTAAATTTGCTACTGAGGGGTTGACCTGAGTTTCTGAGGATCTTTCTAGGATTCACATATGTCGCACCATAATGGGATCTCTGGAGGCATGTTGAAGTTACATTCATTTTGATGAATTTACCTTTTTTAGTGGAACTGTAAGCAGCTGGTATACACCTCCTGGTTCCACAACATCTCAGGTGGTCTCATGCAGTCTGCATCTCCCGTCCACACTTTACCGAAGACTACTGCCAGCAAAGGAAGGGGCTATAATTCTGCTTGCCATATTGCAGGAAGGCTATGGAGGCTTTGGAGAGGGTGTAGAAGAGGTTTACCAACATGCTGCCTGGATTAGAGCATATGAGCTGGAAGGAGGGACTAGAAAAATTTGGGTTGTTTTCCCTGGAGAGGTGGAAGCTGAAAAGAGTCTATAAAAGTCTATAAAATTATGAGATGCATAGATAGGGTTGACAGTCAGTATCTTTTTCCCAGAGTTGAAATGTCTAATACTAGGGGAAGAATTTAAAGTGACAGGAGGAAAGTTCAAAGGTAATGTGAAGGGCAAATTTTTTTTAACATAGAGAATCATAGGAGTCTGGAACGAGCTGCCAAGGTTGGTGGTGGAGGCAGATACAATAGGAGCTTTTAGATAAGCACATGAATATGCAAGGAACGGAAGGATATGGACCAAGGGTGGGCAAAAGGGATTAGTTTAATTTGGCGATAGTAGGAACTGCAGATGCTGGAGAATCTGAGATAACAAGGTGTAGAGCTGGATGAACACAGCAGGCCAAGCAGTATCAGAGGAGCAGGAAGGCCGACGTTTAGGGTCTAGACCCTCCTTCAGAAATGGGGGAGGGGAAAGGGGTTCTGAAATAAATAGGGAGAGAGGGGGAGGCAGATAGAAGATGGATAAAGGAGAAGATAAGTGGAGAGGAGACAGACAGGTAATAGAGGTGGGGGTGGAGCCAGTAAAGGTGAGTATAGGTGGGGAGTTAGGGAGGATGGACAGTTCAAGGGGGCGGGGTGAGGCTAGTAGGTAGGAGATGGGGTGGGGCTTGAGGTGGGAGGAGGGGATAGGTGGGAGGAAGGACAGGTTAGGGAGGCGGGGATGAGCTGGGCTGGTTTTGGGATGCGGTAGGGGGAGAGGAGATTTTGAAGCTTGTGAAGTCCACATTGATATCAATAGTCTGCAGGGTTCCCAAGTGAAAAATGAGGTGCTGTTCCTGCAACCCTCTGTGCTGAAGCCTCATTAGAACACAGAACAGTACAGCACAGGAACGGGCTCTTCAGCCCACGATGTTGTGCTGAACTTGACATCAAATTAAACTAAAAGAACAAGGTGTTGATCTGGATGAACACAGCCTAACACAGCCAGGAACTGTTGTGGTGGCATTGTTGTGGCACTGCAGGAGGCCCAGGATGGTCATGTTGTCTAAGGAGTGGTAGGGGGAGTTGAAATGGCTCACAACTGGCAGGTGCTGTTGTTTGTTGTGAACCAAGTGTAGGTGTTCCTGGCTGTGTTAGGCTGTGTTCATCCAGATCTACACCTTGTTATCTTAGTTTAATTTGATGTCATGTTCAGCACAACATTGTGGGCTGAAGGGTCGGTTCCTGTGCTGTACTGTTCTGTGTTCTAATGAGGCTTCAGCACAGAGCTGCCTTGGTGTGGGCAACAGGTCATCACAATTATGGAACGGAGATCCACGGTTTCAAAATTGTGCCAAGTAAGAGAAATTAGACTTCAGGCCTTCAATAAAAATATCCAGGGGGTAATAAAAATGACCCAGTCAACTTCAAGACAATGATAAGGAGACTACACAAACCTCATGTCAAGACTCAAACCAAGCAATGCTTCCAAGAGCAGCACAGGAAGCATTTCAGACCTAACAAATTTAAACGGGAGCAGAAGTAAACTGCAGCTACAAGACAGAAGCCCAGGGTGCAATGCAAGACCTAGGAGCAGGCCAGAGTCTGGGTCAAGCTGGTAAACTGACCAGACATCAAGAGTTCGCCTGAGTTAAAGCAAAAATCCCATGTATGATTTGGGAAACTTTTAAGTTGCTCAGTAATTCAGTCTGAAAGGGTGGTTATTTAAAAATCATTTGTAACTGAGCAGCTCTTCCACAGCACAGATACCGTTGGGCAGCTGCAAAATCAAAACCAAGACAACCACAAGATTAAACTTATAGATTCTGGGACAGGAGAACTGGGAAATCACTAATCAGGCCACTTTAAGCAGAGTGTTACAATATTGTCAGACGGAGAGCCTTAACACATACAGACAGAAACTGCATGGGTGCGGTTTCTCAATGCAAAGCTCTCAATGTTAAAGCTATGCCACAAGCAATTTTCCAACACATGCTTGAACATCTATATGCACTGCTGTACCAAAGACATAAAGCAGAATCTCCTGAGTTTAGTTCTGATGAAATTAAACAAATTGTTGCTTACATTAAAGGAGATGGAAAGAGGTGACTACTGATGTTTGGCTGAAATAGTTTCCACTCTATTTTCAAACTGCAAATTATGAATGTCTATAATTAATAATGTGTTTATCAAAATCAATTCTCAGAGACTTCAGTGAAACTTGTTTAAGAGAGACTAAGGACTGAATTTTTGCTCTCAGGTTAGGAGCGTAAATTCCAGGACAAATATTCCCGATTCTGTAAACATGATTTAGGAGAAAGATTTTGGGAGAAGCAGGGGAAGGATTTGGCAAAGGAAGGGCGGTATGTAGTTGTTAAGAAAAGTGATGCCTGCTGCCCAGGAAACAGTGCGGAGGCAACCGTAGGGTTATCAAAATGGCACAATTAAGGAAAATGTGGCTTTATTTTAGTTAGAATAAAACAAATACCACAGACAAAACAGCCCTATAACCCTCAATCTTCACACACCCCTCCAATTCCCTAAACACTCCCAAATCCACACCTACCACTCAATTACCCTGGCCCCTCAAACCCTTCATGTCAACTATGTCATCTCCATGACCCATTGTAGCTCCAGTGCCAATTTATGATCTCTTTACTCATCCCAATGGTCCTTTAAAGTTGCTATGCCAACCCTGATGTCTTGATTATGTATAGCGCCTAATCCCAATATAGAACTAACTCATTATATAGCCCATATATCAATATAGTACCATTCCCACTCTCACCCACTACGTCTTACCTTTAGAAAATTAAACAAACACACCTTCCATGGGAATAGCTCAGTAGTCATGTTGAAATAAAATAACATTCTAAGGGTCTATTGTATGCTTCACAGTTTTTCTCATTCTTAAGAAAATCATTCAACACTTTTAAACATCCACGTATGTAATCCTTATAAAAGTGAGCATTTTGTTTAAATTAGTAATGCTTTATGAAAACAAACATATGCCCTTGCAGCTCCAACTTATAGACCATTTGGAAGTGTAAAATTGCAGACTCCAACCCTACTATGATAATGAGAGGCCATAATTCAGTTATGCAGAACAAAACCTATAATCCTGGTAATGCTCCACCAGTCTGCACCTCGCCCCAGTCTGAAATTCACCCTCAGTCAACACTTCATCCCAGTCTCCACCTCACTCACTCTCAGCCTCCATCTCATCCTCAATTTCCACCTCATCCTCAGTCTCCACCTCACCCTCAGCCTCCACCTCGTACACAGTCTCCACCTTACCCTCAGTCTGCAACTCACACTCAGAATCCACCTCACCCTCAGTCTCCGCTGTTGTGATACTGGTCAGTAACTAATTGGGAATTAAGAGGTAGAACAGCAGGGATCAGTACCAGCAGTCACAGCAACACAACTATCTATGATGTTACATTTTTCAAAAATATTGTACCCATAGTGCAAATCATCATCATTGATATGCGGATTTATTTTAAATATCCAATCTATTAAATGTACAGCTATTAAAGAACTGATTTTCATTGATTCAACTGACAGTAACAGCTATTGGTTAACAATCAGTGCACACACACAGTGGATCAATTAAACAAATCCACTGTTAAACACAACCAAGTAAATCCTTTGGAGGAGAAATCTCATTCCACTCTCTTTAACCAGGTCTGCTGTTTCTCACAATGTGGTGTCATAAACCATGGGAAGCCTCTCTCTCTGGGCTATTTGCTCCATCTGCCTTTCCCCTCGCAGCTGATCATTGCATAGTTAGCAGCTTCCTTATAGTGGGTGTAGACATCCCTTCAAAACGGAAAATGGTTACTCAAGAGGAGCAAGCTGGCAGGAGAGTTGAGCATGTAACCGTACAGTGACCATTGAGGTTTAAAACATGCAGGAATCATGGAAATGCAGGAAATGTTGGGAGAGTGAGACAGAGTTGTCCTGCAGTTGCTCTCATGCGCCATCAAGTGGACAAAAGCACTTCTGGCATAGATATGGATTAGTAGATGTGTGATTTGAGACACGACCAATGTTCCCTTTAAGATCAGAGATAATGGGTACTGCAGATGCTGGAGAATCTGAGATAACAAAATGTGGAGCTGGATGAAAAGCAGCATCTTAGGAGCACAAAGCTGATGTTTCAGGCCTAGACCCTTCATCAGAAAAGGGGGATGGGGAGAGGATTCTGAAATAAATAGGGAGAGAGGGGGAGGCGGACCGAAGATGGGTAGAGGAGAAGATAGGTGGAGAGGAGAGTATAGGTGGGGAGGGGATAGGTCAGTCCGGGGAAGATAGACAGGTCAAGGGGGTGGGATGAGGTTAGTAGGTAGGAAATGGAGGTGCGGCTTGAGGTGGGAGGAGGGGATAGGTGAGAGGAAGAACAGGTTAGGGAGGTGGGGTGCAGTCGGGGGAGGGGAGATTTTGAAGCTGGTGAAATCCACATTGATACCATTGGGCTGCCGGGTTCCCAAGCGGAATATGAGTTGCTGTTCCTACAACCTACAGGTGACATCATTATGGCACTGCAGGAGGCCCAGGATGGACATGTCGTCTAAAGAATGGGAGGGGGAGTTAGAATGGTTCGCGACTGGGAGGTGCAGTTGTTTATTGCAAACCGAGCGTAGGTGTTCTGCAAAGCAGTCCCCAAGCCTCTGCTTGGTTTCCCCAATGTAGAGGGAGCCACAATGGGTATAGTGGATGCAGTATATCACATTGGCAGATGTGCAGGTGAACATCTGCTTGATGTGGAAAGTCATCTTGGGGCCTGGGATGGGGGTGAGGGAGGGAGGTGTGGGGGCAAGTGTAGCACTTCCTGCGGTTGCAGGGGAAAGTGCTGGGTGTAGTGGGGTTGGAGGGGAGTGTGGAGTGGACAAGGGAGTCACGGAGAGAGTGGTCTCTCCGGAATGCAGACAGGGGTGGGGATGGAAAAATGCCTTTAGTGGTGGGGTCGGATCGTAGATGGCGGAAGGGTCGGAGGATGATGCGTTGTATCCGGAGGTTCAAAATGTCCCCTAACCCCAACTGCATGCCAAAACCAGCCCAGCTCATCCCTTCCTCCCTAACCTATTCTTCCTCTCACCTATCCCCTCCTCCCACCTCAAGCTGCACCTCCATTTCCTACCTACTAACCACATCCCACCTCCTTGACCTGTCCGTCCTCCCTGGACTGACCTATCCCCTCCCTACCTCCCCACCTATACTCTCCTCTCCACCTATCTTCTCCTCTACCCATCTTCGGTCCGCCTCGCCCTCTCTCCCTATTTATTTCAGAATCCTCACCCCACCCCCCTTTTCTGAAGGGTCTAGGCCTGAAACGTCAGCTTTTGTGCTCCTAAGATGCTGCTTGGCCTGCTGTGATCATCCAGCTCCACGCTTTCTTTTCCCTTTAAGATCCAGGTGTTACAGTACATCAATTGGGAATGTAAGGTATGCTGAAATAAACAAACCACTCAGAAACAATATCAGTAAATCTTGCAGCAATATATTAATCACTGAAGGGGCTTGTTAGCTGAGGCAGTTTCCTGCCTACTGTGAGGCACAGGACAATGCCAGCAGTGTGGATTTGAGGCACTGGCACTAACAAAAGTCTGGAAAGCTTTGTCAGAAGCTGCTCAAGATGAAGCATGGGCAGGTAGTGATCAGGAAATCAGCCGCTGGTAACTGGGCCACATGAATACAAGCCACACAGAGTAGTGCTTAGAGAAGTAACAGCACGTGGCACAAAGACAATTCAATTCTGAACCTTCTTCTGCCATTCTAGTGTCACCTCAATCATCACAGCCACCAGCAAGAACTCTCTAACTTTCATCCAATCCTGAGAAAACAAGGTAGCCAGCAAACCGGGGAAATGGTGGGAAAATGACTCCTTAGCAAAGCTCAGTTGTTAAGCAGTCATTTCAAAATAGCAGGGAAGCTTCCGTTCTCTCATCTCTCCCATATTTTCCAGAGACTGATGTTGTTAATGTTACTTTGCCTAATTCCGTACTTTCCTGGAGGATGCACATTTGTGGAAGGGTTGGGGTTTGTAGCTGCCTGATTTGCAACCACAAGGTCCATCCCATGGTCGTCAACTTTACCTCATGATTCGCACCAATTTTATGCCCTCACTCTCACCCTGGGAGTAGGCTGGCATTGGGAGTGTTGGTAAACCGGTGTTGCCCCCCCCACCTGCTGTGGGATTTCAGTGCTAAGGCTCACCCACATTTTGAGTCAATTGAGGCCCTTATCCAACTTGACTGACCCTGGCGATACCACCCCACTTGCCCTGGCATCTGGCATTCACTGTTGCTCCCTCTGAGATTGCAGTTTCAATAGTGACCAGCCTTCCCAATGGCACTGTTTGCATTCGAGAGCTGCTGGCTTTCTGTGAACATGTAAATAAGGAGCAGGAGTAGGCCATTCAGCCGATAAGGCTGATCTGACTCTTCCATATCTTCACCCACATGCAATATCCTTTCATTCCTTTGTGTATCAAGGATCTACCCAACTCTGCCTCCAAAATATTCCGCAACTTTGCTTCCATTGCCTTCTGAGTAAGTCTTATTTTGAAACAGTGATGCCTAGACCCTCCCAGCAAAGGAAACATCTTAGCAAAGGAAACATCTTACTTTCTTCTTATCCAGACTCCTCTAGATCTTCTTTCCGTCAAACATCCTTTTACTTTTCAAAGCTCTAGCATGTACAAGCCTAACGTGATTGGTATCTTTGTTTTCATGTCTTTGGTCAATCGTTTGGTGACCACTAGGATGGTGAAAGAGGAACTAGATTCTTTTATTTTGCAATGCAGTTCCAATGCTGCTATTCCACAGCTTCAGCCACAGAGAACAGACTGTATTGAGGGAAAAGGACTGAGAACCTTGCTGCGAACATTGGTGCAATATTGAAAAAAAAAGTGTCATGATCATCAAATTGCATTATTTAAGTTAAATTTCCAATGTGCAGAAATTGGTTTCACCCTACAAATAGCACCTTAGACAGCAGCTCTAACTGACTACGTCCTGGTCAACACATCTCCACAACAATAGCAGCACACTCAGTCCTAACTTATTTTTCAAAAGGCACCAATATGATTCAGCATCAAAGTGAGTCACTAAGGGTAGGTTTTGAATTTCCTAAGCCTATGTAAAACTTGTAGCATTGACTGTCCCATAGGCTGGTCACTATATCCCTGTCATCACAGCGTTGTGATTTAAATGAAGCAAACACTAACTCCTGGAGTTGGACAGAGCCGTTTGAAAGTAACTAAATTTACTTCATTTGCCTTGAGGTTACCCATCCCTGGAAAATCTGCTTCAATGTTTCTCATAAGCATCACCTCAGTTACCTCAATTATCTCCCCTAATCAAATAGATGTGATTCCATTTTGTTGAGCTATTTTCTGCTGGTCTGAGTCAGTTGCCTAAAAAAAGATGATTGGAACTAACACAGGGAAAATTATTCAACTGTGAGATTGAGAGCATTTAAAACATGTCTCTGCACAATGGACCCTTGGCAGAGGCCTTGCTCTGATGGTGTACTAGTTTGAGCCTCCTTAGAGTTTAATGGAGCTATATTCCTCAGAGGGAGGAAGCCCATTTGGTTAACTGGCTGTGCTTGCTGCCAGCAGGGGGCACCCTCATCAACCACTGCCAGTGGTGCCTCAGGGCCCAGGTTATATGGCATAATTTTGTGATTCTTGCACTAGTAAGTTTTATAATATAGAGAATAAGTTTTATAATATAGAATTTGGAAATACCAGCATGGGGTACATCTTTATACTTTAAATTTATGGAGTGTTCCAATCTGGTGCTCCCATCCTCTGACACTTCCGCCATCTACAATCCGACCCCACCACCCAAGACATTTTTCCATCCCCACCCTTGTCTGCTTTTTGGAGAGACCACTCTCTCCGTGAGTTCCTTGTTCGCTCCACACTGTCCTCCAACCCCATCACACCCAGCACCTTCCCCTGCAACCGCAGGAAATGCTACACTTGCCCCCACACTTCCTCCCTCACCCCTATCCCAGGCCCCAAGATGACTTTCCATAATAAGCGGAGGTTCACCTGCACATCTGCCAATGTGGTATACTGTATCCATTGTACCCGGTGTGGCTTCCTCTACATTGGGGAAACCAAGCAAAGGCTTGGGGACCGCTTTGCAGAACACCTCCGCTTGGTTCGCAATAAACAACTGCACCTCCCAGTCGCAAACCATTTCAACTCCCTCTCCCATTCTTTAGATGACATGTCCATCATGGGCCTCCTGCAGTGCCACAATGATGCCATCCAAAGGTTGCAGGAACAGCAACTCATATTCCGCTTGGGAACCCTGCAGCCATATGGTATCAATGTGGACTTCACCAGCTTCAAAATCTCCCCTTCCCCCACTGCATCCCAAAACCAGCCCAGTTCGTCCCCTCCCTCCACTGCACCACACAACCAGCCCAGCTCTTCCCCTCCCCCCACTGCATCCCAAAACCAGCCCAGCCTGTCTCTGCCTCCCTAACCTGTTCTTCCTCTCACCCATCCTTTCCTTCCACCCCAAGCCGCACCTCCATTTCCTACCCACTAACCTCATCCCACCTCCTTGACCTGTCCGTCTTCCCTGAACTGACCTATCCCCTCCCTACCTCCCCACCTATACTCTCCTCTCCACCTATCTTCTTTTCTCTCCATCTTCGGTCCGCCTCCCCCTCTCTCCCTAGTGATTCCAGAACCCTCACCCCATCCCCCTCTCTGATGAAGGGTCTAGGCCTGAAATGTCAGCTTTTGTGCTCCTGAGATGCTGCTTGGCCTGCTGTGTTCATCCAGCTTCACACTTTATTATCTTAATTACAATTGTGCCAGTGTTAATCTGTTTATTTGGTGCAATGCTAATCTGAAACAAATTGCGAAGCCAGAGTCCCAAAGTGCTCAGAAAGAACCTTCACTGTTTCATTCCCCAAGAGAAGCAACAAGAGGGGCAGCAAGGGGATTGGTGAGCAGATTGGCCAGGGGAGTGATGAGTAGGCTGATGAGGGGAGTGACGATCTAGGAAGCAAACAAAGGCATTGAGTGAAGCAGACAATGGGCAATGAAGGAGTGGCAGCAACAATGACATCGACAACATGACTTCCCGTGTCAGTGCGTTGGCAGGAGCTATTGTGTTCTTGACAATCACAATGAGCTACTCTTATTCATCACTTTGACGTAGACAGAGAATTGCAAATAGATGGTACATCTGGCCTTTTTGTTGGGAGAATTCTGTCTGTTGTGGGAGGAAATAAGAAGACAGGAAGAAATCATTCAGAAATAATTACACTGTCATCCTTAAATTTCTGAAAGAGTTTGAAATTTGCAACTTTTCTTCACGGGAAGGATATTTTTAAAAATTGACTTGTTTATAATGTAGGGCTTTTAGAAGTTATAGTGTATTCATCAATCATGATGGCTATTTCCTATTGAATGTAAATAATGACAATGTATTAGATAGTCTCGACAACTGAAATACACCTGAGAAATCACTTCTGGTCTTATGATGGAGGGATGATCATTAATGAAACAGGTGAAGATGGCTGGGCCCAGGACATTACCCTGTGGAACTTCTGCAGAGATGTCCTGGAGCTGACATAATTTATCGCCAATAACCAGAAAGTGCTTCCTTCTGATACCCATTAAGTCCAGTTTTTCTAGGGCTCCTTGATGTCACACTCTGTCAAGCGCTGCCTTGATGTCAAGGATTGTCATTCTCACCTCACCTCTGGAATTCAGCTCCATTGAACCAAGACCGTAACAGAGTCAGGAGCTCAGTGGCCCTGTCAGAGCCCAAGCTGTGCATCAGTGAGCAGGTTACAGTTCAGTAAATGATCCTTGATAGCACTGTTTATGACATCTTATTGATGATTGAGAGTAAACATGGGGCAGTAATTGGCCAGGATAATAAAATGTGAGGCTGGATGAACACAGCAGGCCCAGCAGCATCTCACCAAATGCCTTCAACTACTTCTTGATATTGTGTGGATTGAGTCAAATTGGCTGAAGACTGGTATCTGTAATGCTGGGGATCACTATGGGAGGCTGAGATAAATTATTCACTTGGTAATTCACTTTAGGGTGGCACAATGACTCAGTGGTTAGCACTGCAGCCTCACAGCACCGGGGACCCAGGTTCGATTCCAGCCTCGAGCGACTGTCTGCGCAGAGTTTGCACATTCTCCCTGTGTGTTTCCTCTAGGTGCTCCAGTTTCCTCCCACAGTCCAAAAATATGCAGGCTAGGTGGATTGGCCATGCTAAATTGCCCATAGTGTTCAGGGGTGTGTGAGTTATAGGGGGCATGGGTCTGGGTGGAATATATCAAGGGGAGGTGTGGACTTGTTGGGCCAAAGGGCCTGTTTCCCCACTGTAGGGAATCTAATCTAATTCTGGCTGAAGATTGCTGTGAATGCTTCAGCATTATTTTTTGCACTGTTGTGCTGGGTTCTTCCATCATTGAGGATGGGGATATTTGTGGAGCCTCCTCCTCCAGTGAGTTGTTTAATTGTCCATCATCATTTATGACCGAATGTGGCAGGACTGCAGCAATTAGATCGGATTTGTTGACTGTGGGATCGCTTAGCTCTGCCTAAGCTACTCGTGGTGATGGACATTGAAGTCCCCCACACTGAGTACATTCCGTTAACAAACTCAGTACATGCTATCAAGAATGACTTTCCGATCTTCAGATTGGGTGCCTGGTCTCCATGGTTACTTACTTTCAAGCTTTTCCATTCATCATAAAACCCAATTCAGTTCATGAATCAGCTGGCTCAGGCTTCCCTGGGCTACCTTCACAAATAAATGTTTTGATCAGTTCTGAAGAAGGATCACTAGACCCGAAATGTTAACTGTGCTTTCTCTCTACAGATGCTGCCAGACCTGCTGAGTTTCTCCAGCAATTCTGTTTTTGTTTCAGATCAATGCAACCACCCTTGAAAGGAAAATTCCCTACAATGAATCTCAGAAAAAGTAAGAATTGCTGATGGTGGAGTCAGAGATAACAAGGTGTAAAGCTGGAGGAACACAGCGGGCCAGGCAGCATCAGAGGAACAGGAAAGTTGATGTTTCAGGTTGGGACCCTTCTTCAGAAATGACTGACGTTTCGGGTTAGGATTCTTCTTCAGAAACTTTCCTGCTCCTTTGATGCTGCCTGGCCTGCTGTGTTCCTCCAGCTCCACACTGTGTTATCCCTACAATGAATTATTACATTAGAAACTAGAGACATGTCTACATTATATTACAGCAACTAATAGCAGTGTTTTAAAGTGTGCAATCATTTTACACGTAGCTTTCAGAATGTTCCTGACTCTTCAGTGACCCACCATTTTCTTCATAAAGTCTCTGGAGTGTAAAATTCCACCCTATGCCTCTGTATGTTAAGTCAAGTATCCCATTTTTTATTTTAAAATCCCTCAACTTGCCCTGCCACCTACAATGATTTGTGGACATGTACAGCTGTTATATATGCATATATATCTCCCTAGGTCTCTAGGAAGATACATATGCGTATAATCACGCCCTTTGTTATATTGTCTCTCCCACCAAAATTAATCATAAATGCCTTGACCACATAGTGTCTACCCTTCAAAAACTCTTTGGAACGCCTTGAGGTCATGATAGGCACGACAGAAATGAAACTTTCTTTCAAGTTTAGTCTTGTGGCAAGCTACTGGCGTATTGTGGGAGTGCTAACAATTTGTGAAAGTATATACAGACCACACAAAAAATATGGTAAGGGCCTGAATCTCCAGTGACTTTTTTACCCTGCATCCCACTTATGACAAAGCAGAACTTGCTGCCTTTTTGAAGATTGTCTTGATATATTTTGTTGAACCAAAGATTGGACTCTGGATCTGCTCTCATTTTTAAGTTATCAGACAGGAACTTAAATATCATAAACATTTCCTGTAGATTATTTAAAACCTGTAAGTATTTAAAAACAAGAATAAATCTGATGTTCAGTTATACTCCAAATGTTTTCTGACCTACTTGTTCTTTTGTTTAGGATACATCTGGCCATTTCCTGCCAAACTGTGTCCCATTTGGATTTATTTTGATGTGCTATTTTCAACTGCATCCATCATGCACTTGTGCGCAATATCTTTGGATCGCTACATTGCAATACGGAACCCTATCCATTATAGTCGCTGCAACTCGAGAACAAAAGCATTCATGAAAATAATTGCTGTTTGGACAATATCTGTTGGTGAGTGTATAATATGTCAATGCCCAGGATAAGATTACAACTCTGTCTTTGTTTGTCTCCTCCTCATCCTCTCCTTCTTCAAGGTTAAGATATATGATGCAGATTAAATGCAGCTTCTAAGTTTCATTAAAATTATGACAATGGATAATGAGCAGTTTGATGATCATTTGAGACAAAGCCTTTGAGAATGCTAATCGGTGTGGTAATGGCACACTATACAGACAGGTATAAACAGAGGACCAATTTAAGAAGGGAAGCTATAACCCACTGGGAGCTACACAAAAGGAAAAAATACATCAGAGTTTGACTAAAGAATGGTTTGTCATGATGGAGTAGCACATCTCCTTTTCCAACTTAACTGTGATGGTGTCTTGCCTGGACTTACGATTGAAAGTCTCCCCTCTCACCGAGTTTTACAGGAAATAAACCTCAATGAATACAAGCGTATTCATATTAATGCAGTACCTTTCCCACCATCCCAAAGTGTTGTCATGTAGGAAACACAGCAGCTAATTTACACACAGCAAACTCCCACACAATGAATTTAGAAATACTGACTGGGTGCTGATGGTTAGGCAAAATGCATAGGAAACACCCCTACACTTCTGTGAAAAGTCATGCATAAGATTTTAAGTCTTTCTCAGAGAAGGGTGTGAGTTTAATGCCTTATCTAAGAATGAGCACCTCTGATAGTCCATTGTTACTGCATTGACATGTCAGCCTAAATATCTGCCCTCAAACCTCAAGAATGAGACTTAATTTGACAGCTTTCTGATTAAGAATGTCACCAACTGCGCCACAGTTCATACATCAACGTTCATACATCAGAGCAGTTTCTGAGTTGAAAGATAGTTTGAAAACCTATTGGGTCAAATAGTCAATCCCTTTAGCAGTATTTCCACCCTCCCTTCAGTGGCCACAGCCATCAAGTTTCACTCAGATCAGGACTGTTATTCTCACCCAATGAAGGGTAAACCTAAGTTATACTGCCAAAGGAGGTGATATTAGGATGGGGATTAGCACGGATATTCAGCCAAGATGTATGTCTTTAAGAGTATCATGGAGTAGAAACAGAGGTGGGGAGAAGTTTAGGAGTTGCATTTGAGAGCCCAGTTTCTCAACAACAGAAAGTGAGGTAATCAATGGCGAGGTGAAGGAGTTGGGAGATCCTAAAAAGTTGAGAGTTAGATGTATGGCAAATCCCTGAGGAATATAGACCGGAAGAGTGAGGTTCTTTAAAGATTTGCATACAAAACTGACCATTTTGAAATTGAGGTGTTGGCAGATTGGATCAGTGCACACAATGTGAATGGGAATTCATCCAGGTGAGGATACTATTAAGATCACTGAACAAGTCATATCCCAGAATAAAACCTGGCTTAATAGATCACTTTTAAAATGTTTATTTAGTGAACTTGTTTCGTAAATTACCGAACGATATTAACCCACGGCTAAACATCCTCTTTAACATCAGAACAGAAGTTTATCAGAAAAAAAGGAAGCGTTTTGTAAATATAGAAGACAGACAGAATAATCTTAAAACACACAGCAAAGTAAAGTCACATCCTATTTCCCAACACTTTGTTGTAGATTTACAAGTCCAGAAAAAGTTCCCCCCACCATCTCTACTTTAGGTTTCTTCTTAACTGTCTCTTATGGTTTCTTTGCTGTGGACTGTGAAGACAAATTGATCAGTTACCTCAACTTTCTCCATTCTAATAACCAGCAGATTTCTAACCAAACTCTCCTAGTTTGGAAGCTGCACATTCTAGACTCTTCTGATGAGGCAACTGGGTCCTTGAACTGTTCTGAATCCTCCTAGGAGAAAATCTAAACTTGCTTCTGAACTCAACCCTATTGTTTTCTGAAATGAGTTGCTTTTAAAATTTGCTCAATCCAAGATTCTTCTGAACTGGAAATAAAATTAATGGCCTTAAATATTTACCTTACCTGCAACAAACCAAGGAAGGTAAATATCTTATCATTAATACCACAAGGATTTGTAGCCATCTGATTTCTGACAAATATTGATGTAGGTTCACCATTACAAAAGGGTTGTCTGACATTGGTTTTCCTTTAAAACCTTCATGTAAATAACGAATGCCCACTTGCCTCTGATGAAGGAGCAGCTCTCTGAAAGCTTGTGATTTCAAATAAATTTGTTGGACTATAACCTGGTATCATGTGACTTCTGACTGTGGAGGATAAGAGATGGGAGATATTATAAAAAGGTATTCAGCCCTGAAAGTGTTAAGACTGAGGACTACGTTTAGTACCAGCTTTTGTTCATGGAGTGAGGGCATGGCTGGCTGAGCCAGCATTGATTTCACCATGCTTGGGTGCCCTTAAGATGGTAATAGCAAGCTGCTTTCTTGAGCCACTGCAGTTCATGTGCTGTAGATAGACCTACAATGCTATGGAATACGTGCCAAGGGAATGGAATTTGAGGTGAAGACTGAGGGCAATGACATTGGTCTTCCTAAGGAAGGAAATGTTACCTCATCCTGGACTGAATGTTAAACATGCAACATGATAAGACAGAGAGAGGTCAAAGTCAAGTAGAGCTGGGTGACACGTATTTGCATATGAAAACTATGAAACAGGAAACATTTCTGCCTACAAAGTATGTTAGAAACTTCAAACTCTCTCCCACAAATGACAACTAATGCAGAACCAGTTGTTCATTATAAATGTAAGATAAACATATTCTTGTTACTGAAAGAGGCATGAAGCAATGTGGCCCAGGGCTCCACTACCCCAGCCTGAGCACAGCACCCCTGAACTTAGCATTGCAAGTCCCCCAAGTACCCTGGACTCCATTTAGGATGCCTGGAGTTAAATTGTGAGTTTGTTGAGTGGCAAAACAGGTTCAAGGAGTAAAATGTTTCCCCACTCGCTACCCCCCACCACGCCCTATTCTTATTGCTATGAGATGACACAGACAGACTTGAGTGAATGGCACAAAAAGTTTTTTCATTATGAATGCACCAGAGGCTGATCATCTGGTGAGGCTGTAGTGTGAACATGTGCAAGCTTCTGTCACCAGAAACCCCTGCCCTCAGTGAGGGATCTAAACCAGTGGCGGCACTCTGCATGTGGTGCTGGGAAGCAGGTTGGCCTGCTCAGTGCTAGAACTGGATAATCAAGCCAAGTCACGGAAGCAAGAGTGATAAATAAAGCCTACAATGCACTTGTTGGCAACAAAGTGTGGAAGTAAATTGATCCTCCCCACTCACTCTTTATTTCCATCTTCCTTTGTTTCCGAATAGCCGCAAGCAGAGGAGTAAAATACATTGCACATATGCAAAGGACCTGTTTCTATTAGAAACAGGATGGCTCAATAGGCAAGACTCCCACTCTCCAAATCATTTGTAGGTTTGAATTCCACTCCAGGACATGAGCACAAAAGTTAAACTTGACACTCCACAGCCATATAGGTTAGGTGCTTTTGCCATCCTAAATTGCTCATAGTTTCCAGGGATGTGCAGGTCAGTTGGATTAGCCATGGGAAATGCAGAGCTACAGGAATAGAGTGGGTCAGGGTAGGATGCTCTTCGGAGGATGGGTGTGACTTAGATGGGCTGAATGGCCTGTTTCCACATTGTAGGGACTCAATGATTCTATACAGGCAATGTGATGAATGGGCAGGAGTCTACTCACAAGTCAAATTGTACAAAACTTGGAACACAACACAGGCCAATCTCAAATATCTGCTCTTAACATTTGCATGTTGGATCTTTAAAATTACTATTAATACAGCCCTGTTTGGGATCACATTGGTATGCCTGAACATTCTTAAGTTGGACATTTGTATTTTGAGGACTGCCTATGCTGAGGGAATATTGGACTGTTGGAGATACCATCTTTCAGAAGTGATATTAACCTTGGACAGCATCCTTCTATCATCACAGCTGGGACTTAACCCAAAACAATATTGTCAATATTCATCTCTCAACCAGCATTACAAAAACGGATTATCGTCATTGTCACATTGCTGTTTGCAGGAGCATGCAATGTTGCCAATTTGTTGCTGCCTTTCATAAATTCCAGTCCTGTAGTTATGCAAGGCACTACAAAGACCTAAATTGTTTTCTTTCTTTCCCTTACTTGTCAAAAAGTCCAGCAGATGCCATGGCAAAACTGTATTCATAGGATACATTATGGTGCTACATCGGTGTATGAAAGCATGAGGAATCAAGGAATAAATGCAATCAGGCAATGCGAAATGAAATGAGCCAGATGCAGGGAAGTTAGAATGTGGAAACATGTCCATGCACTGACCTTTTTAGCTGGGATTTCATTATATAGAGATAAACAGGAAATGAAGGAGTGTTTTAGAGTGTAAGATTATAAATAGGCTTTCTGTAAATTAATAACTGATGATATTTGGATGATGCTGTGAGATTAGACATGATACTAATCGAGTTAGTCTAGGTGTCAGCATGTTGAGGAAGGGGAAATATTAAGAGGAGGTTTGATATTAAACAGGTCACACTCCAAGCAAACTTACTCAGCAGCTACGATGCATAGAGGTACAAGACAGCACTGGGCATATCACAAATTCACATACACTGGAAAGCCTTTCTTTCAGAGAATTCTCCTGCTGGAGCTCTGCTGTCAATAGAGAGCTTCACTTACTAGCTCCTTATTACAAGAAATTGCAGCATGCTGTATATGATCACATATTAGAAATGAACCATGCAAGCATCATTCTTTCACAGCACGGTCAGCGTGAGTCGTCTTTTTAATACATTCACCCAGTCCAGCCACTCCACAATATCCCAATCCAGGAATTCCCAATATTCCAATCCAGACATGCTCTTTCTATTGCTTAGTTGTGCAGAACTTAAATGTCACTGAAAAGAGAAACAAACTGCCAAAATTTTTCATCTTACACCCCTCAGAACATTGACAAGAATGCAATAATTTACGCAATCACAACAATTTTCATGACGGGAGAAATGTTGGCAAGTCAACTCTGGCTGTGTCATCATCTTACAGAAATAATGAATAACTACAGGCAGCTTGGGTAATTCAAAACAGGTACAGTACTTGGGCATATTTGTTTTGCTTACAGGTAACATGAGTGCACGTCACTTCTAGCAATTATAAAGGAGCCACCTTGCAAGCTTATTCAGCAAGTGCTGCCCTATCATGGAATCACAATTAGCCATTCTCATTCTATTTTGTGTTTGGGTATTATCTAGCTGAGTACAGTCTGTAATGTTAATATTACAAACCAATGAATGAACATGCTGTTTAATTTGATCAGCCAATCATCACAATGTAAAGTCTAAGTACTGGGCCACCCAGACTGTAAAAGGCCCAGATGGAGTGGAGTTTGTCATGTGTGTCCAAGAAAGTTTCCTAAATCACTATGTAGAGGGCCTTCTCGGGAGAGTGCAACACTGGATCTCCTCTTAGGAAATGAGGTCAGGCAAGTGACTGAAGTGTCATTTGGAGAGGACTTTGGGTCCAGTGACCATAACTCTCATAATTTTAACACAGTTATGGAAAAAGATAGGACATGTCCACAGATTAAAGTGCTAAACTGGAGCAGGGATAATTTTGGGTCCATCAGGCAGGATCTAGCAGAGATCGATTGGGTGAGTCTGTTTAAAGGAAAAGGAACAACTAGCAAATGGGAGGCTTTTATAATGTGATATCAAGAGTCCAGGGACAGTATGTCCCTGTTAGGGTGAAAGGAAAAGCTGCCAGGTTTAGGGATGCCTGGCTGAAAAGGGACATTGAGGCTCTGGTCAAGAAAAAGATGACGGCATACATTGGGTTTAAGCTATCAGACTTCAGTGAATCCCTCGATGCCAATAAAAAGTGTAGGAGCACACTCAAAAGGAAAATCAGAAGAGCAAAAAGAGGGGGAAGAGATTTATCTGGCAGATATAGTTAAAGATAATCCCAAGAGGTTTTATAACCATAATAAGAGTGAAAAGGTAGCTAGGGAGAGAATAGGTCCCCTTAAACATCAGCATGGACGACTATGTGTGAATCCACAGGAGATGGGTGATTTTTAATGAATATTTCTCCTCAGAGAATCATGGATGCTAAGGAAATAGGGAAACAAGTAGGGATGATTTGGGCTGCATAGACATTATCAGAGTGGAGGTGTTCGCAGTGTTAATGCGCATTAAGGTAAGTAAATCCCCTGGGCCTGATCAAGTTTATACTCAGACATTGTAGGAGGCTAGGAAAGAAATTACAAAGGCCCTTGCAGAGATTCTTCTTCATCATTAGCCACTGGTGAAAATTCTGGAAGTTCTGGAAGATTGGAAAATGGCTAATGTTGTTCCATTGTTTAAGAGAAGTAGTAAAGGTAAGCCAGGCAACTACAGGCCAGTGAGTCTGACATCAGTGGTAGGCAACTTATTGGACAGGATACTGAGGGTGATGATGAAAGGTTATTCACATAAATGATCTGGATGTGAATGCACAAGGCGTGATTTGTAAGTTTGCAGATGATACAAAATTAGGAGGTATCTTTGATAGCAAAGAAGGTTATCAAGAATTACAGAGGGATTTTGATCATTTGGAGAACTGGGCTGAGGATTGGCAAATGCAATTCAAAACAGGTAAGTGTGAGGTGTTGCAGTTTGGAAAGTTCAACCAAGGTGGGACTTATGCAGTAAATGATAAGGTCCTGAGGAGAGTTATGGAACAGAGCGACCTAGGAGTACAAGTACATAGTTCATTGAAAACAGCGTCACAGGTGGACAGGGTGGTGAAGAAGCCATTTAGCACGCTGGCCTTCATCGGTCGAGGCACTGAGTTTAAGAGTTATGTTACAATTGAATAAGTCGTTGGTGAGGCCGCACTTGGAGTATTGTGTACAGTTTTAGTCACCCTGTTATAGGAAAGACATAGTTAAACTGGAAAGTGTGCAAAAGAAGAATTACAAGGATGTTGCCAGGACTAGTAGGCCTGAGTTATAGGGAGAAGTTGGCCAGGATAGAACTTTATTCTTTGGAACATAAGAGATTGGAGGGTAACCTTACTGAGGTGTATAAAATCATGAGGGGCATAGATAGCATGAATGCATACAGTCTTTTTCCCGGGGTGGGGAATTTAAAACTAGAGGGCATAGCTTTAAGGTGAGAAGGGAAAGATATAAGAAGGACCTAAGGGGTAACTTCTTCATATAGAAGTATATAGAATGGGCTGCCAGAGAAAGTGGTTGAGGCTGGTACAAAAGAAATATTTAGAAAGCATTTGGATGAGAAAGATTTAGAAGGAAAAGGACCAAATGTGGGCAATTGGAATTAGCTGAGTGGGCACCATGGTCAGCATGGACCAGTTTGGGCTGAAAGGCCTGTTTCCATGCTGTATTACTCTATGACTTAAGTGCTTGGTATTACATTGGCTCTGAAAGTCATACATGATTTTGCTCAATATGTGGTCGGCACACCTCTTTTTTAACTGACATTACGTTAGCGAAACATATCACTCAGATAGCCACTGCATAGTAACGAAGGTGAAATTGCTTGCTTAATCTGTTCTTCAAATTTATGAGCTTTACTTTTTCAGATAAAAGCACCTCAAGGTAGACTAGGCACTTTTCAGGTCCAAACATGTCAGTCTGAAACAAAATGCTTATTGTTGGAAATGATTCAGTGTGTTAAATGTAGTACCTGAATGAATGGTGGTAGCAGACTCAACAATAACTTTGAAAAAGGGCAAATGACATCTTTTTGGGCTATTGGGAAACAACAAGGGACTGGAAATAATGTCATAGCTTTTTCAGAGAAGTAGAATAGACATGATTAAATGAATGGCCTCTTTCTGTATGGGATTGGTGAGCATTTTTAATGGAATGCTGCAAATGAAATCTTTTGACTGCTACAAGAACTGCGCAAGGACAATATTGCATTTCCATTACGGGTTGGAGGAACACTAACTCTTCTGGATACAAAGCTCATAGTTGTCTATTAACAGTCATATTAACTGTAATGATGGCTTTGTCAGTTTGTAGTTATAAGTGGGTATTAGTATATGTACTGATTGTCTGTCATGACACACAGTATGTGAACGAGAATCAGTACATATACTAATATCCACTTGTTCATTATCTGCCATCTTTTCTTCTCCTCTCATAGCTTTTCTGTAAGATTGAGGTGGCATTGCTCACCTCTGTTCTCAGCATCACCTACTCAGCATCTAACTTGAAGCAGATGTTAGTTCAGACCCGTATACAGGACAAGGTGTTTGTGAGATTTTGACCAAACAGGTGGATGAGGTTGATGTGGTGTATATGGATTTCAGTAAAGCATTTGATTAGGTTACCCACAGTAGGCTATTGCAGAAAATACGGAGGCATGGGATTGAGGGTGATTTAGCGGTTTGGATCAGAAATTGGCTAGCTGTAAGAATACAGAGGCTGGTGGTTGATGGGAAATGTTCATTCTGGAGTTCATTTACTAGTGGTGTACTGCAAGGATCTGTTTTGGGGCCACTACTGTTTGTCATTTTTATAAATAACCTGGATGAGGGTGTAGAAGGATGGGTTCGTAAATTTGTGAATGAAACTAAAGTTGGTGGAGTTGTGGATAGTGCGGAAGGATGTTGCAGGTTACAGAGGGACATAAATAAGCTGCAGATCTGGGCTGAGAGGTGGCAAATGGAGTTTAATGCGGGAAAGTGTGAGGTGATTCACTTTGGAAGGAGTAACAGGAATGCAGAGTACTGGGCTAACGGTAAGATTCTTGGTAGTGTGGATGAGCAGACAGATCTCTGTGTCGATGTGCATAGATCCCTGAAAGTTGCCACCCAGGTTGATAGGGTTGTTAAGAAGGCATACGGTGTATTAGATTTTATTGTAGAGGGATTGAGTTTCAGAGCCATGATGTCATATTGCAGCTGTTCAAAACTCTGGTGTGGCCACACTTGGAGTATTGCGTACAGTTCTGGCCACTGCATTATAGGAAAGATTGGAAAGGGTGCAGAGGAGATTTACCAGGATGTTGCCTGGTATGGAGGGAAGACCTTATGAGGAAAGGCTGAGGGACTTGAGGCTGTTTTCGTTAGAGAGAAGAAGTTTAAGAGGTGACTTAATATGCACAAACAAGATGTTCGTAGGATTAGATAGGGTGGACAGTGAAAGCCTTTTTCCTCGGATGGTGATGGTTAGCACAAGGGGACATAGCTTTAAATTGAGGGGTGATGGATATAGGACAGATGTCAGAGGTAGGTTCTTTACTCAGAGACTGGTAAGGGCGTGGAATGCCCTGCCTGCAACGGTACTAGACTCATCAACTTTAAGGGCATTTAAATGGTCATTGGATAAACATATGGATGATAATAGAATAGTCTAGGTTAGATGGGCTTCAGATTGGTTTCACAGGTCGGTGCAACATTGAGGGCCGAAGGGCCTGTACTGCACTGTAATATTCTATGTTCTACATTCTATGAACATGACAGCACGGGATATGTCACATGTCAGAGCTCAAGAATGAGTTGACATGAAGACTCGTACAGTGCAAACTGATCTCTGGCCTTGCTGAGTAACTTTCTGATGCTAACTCATGCACCCCACACAGGCTTGCCACTAACCCCAACAGCTGGTTGTCTTTGGGATAGAAGAACCCTCATGACTATCAATCATAGAATCATACAGTACAGAAGAGGCCCTTCAGCCCATTGAGTCTGTACTGCCAAAATATGCTACTTCCAACACTAAGCCCACTTTCCCACATTAGGCAGATAGCCTTGAGTATTAAGACAATTCAAATGTTCATCTAACTGGTCAACAGAACAATCAAACATTTTCTCAGTAAAAAAATTGTATTTATACAATGCCTCTCTTGACTTCAGGACTCCCCACAGCACTTTACAGCCAATGACGTATTCATTGAAGTGCTGTCACTGCTAATAATGTAGGTAACCATGACAATGAAGGGATCTACAACAGAGTTACACCTACATCGATTATATCAAAGACCAGCGAACCTGTTTGAGTGATGGGGAATATTGACTAACACACTGGGGAAATTTCCCTGGACTCCTTCAGATAGGGCCATGGAGCTTTTTACATCCATCAGAGAGGGCAGAAAGATTTGATTTAATGTATTTTTCAAAAAGACAGCACTTTTGACATTGTAGCATTCCCTCGTGATTGCACTGGAATGCCAATCAAGGTAAGCCTCTACAGTAACGTTTTGAAGTCATTTCCCCTGATTCAAGCAGAAATCAGTTTACTTTACAAATGCTGCCATCCAGCTCTCTATCACTGCAGGACCATTGATTCAAATCTGCAGGTTGCTCTCATCAGCACTCGCCATGCAGAGGGTACAAGGGGGAAATAAGATACAGAGGTCACTCGTAATAGTGTCGAGTCCAAACTCCAAGATAAAATCAAGGCCATGATTTGACCTCCTTGGAAACTCTGAAAGGCCAGTCAATTCAGAAGGTCATTTGGAAAGTTAGCAGTAGTACTGCCATAAGATACTTGGGTGAATGACTGTATAGCTACCCATCAGTTACTACACAAAACCTGTCTCGTGATAAATTCAGCACGATCGGGTTAAAGTCTGGTAAAGAGATCGTACGCTGGGAAAACTAGTCATGGAAAGCCTTGAATTATAAATGGACATTTACTTGGCAAGACATGCAACATTCTCCACACACAGGCATCTGGATGCACAATTAACTCAGTCTCCTGGCACTACCTTTTGCTTTTGTTTATTACAGGATGAGGGTGTCTGGCTAGGCCGGCATTAATTGCCCATCCCAGACAGTAGTAACGAGTGGGTCTGGAGTCACTAGTAGGCCAGACCAGGTAACCACAGCAGATATCCCTAAAGGAAATTAAGGAACCTGAGGGGCTTTTCCAACCATTGACAATGGATTTATGGTCACCATTAGACTCTAAATTCCAGATTTTTATTGAAAACAAATCCCACCATCTGCCATGGCAGGATTCAAACCTGGGTGCTAGAACATTACCAGGATCTCTGGATTAACAGTCTAGCAATAATACAACTAGGTCATAGCCTCCCCTGTGTGCGGGTGGGGCTGCAAAGTCACTGTTTCATCCCATCCCATCAGCAGTGCCTGGTCAAGTGTTGGAAAACATATCAGACCATACTAGAATGTGAAAATGTAACACTGATACATGGCAGGACCATCCCACTCTACAGAATGTGGAGTGCAAGGTGCCATATACAACCACCTCAGCACATCTGCAGATCTTTGCTAAACAACTCCCTTCGAACAGCAGATGAGAAGCAGTGCGGCTGACTAGTGGACATGGGGCTACAGAGTGCTAGATCTCAGCCTGCACATTTCACACACAGCAAAAGCAAATGTTCAGTATGATTTATATAAAAGAATAATCAATAGCTTGAAGATGAAAAGATACTTAGAACTTCTGAATTCAGTTCTTTTAATTACTTTAAGAGCAGGTTTCAGGAAAGAAACCCGAATGATTGCATAGAAACCTGTCAACTTGTTCCAAGTCACACAGTAAACTGGGCCCAGAATGTTGAGGTTAGGAGCTGCACTCAATTATTTTCCTCTTTCTCAGTTGGCTCTTTCTTGTGGTATGTTGCACTTTCATACAGAGATCTTCAGCCAAAGCCACATCTCCCGATGGCCAAGCTTACCTTCTGTCTTAACCCTTGAGAACTGTGAAATGTTTGATGGCATCGAGAAATGAACAGTCCCTTTGAAAACAGCGGTAATTGGCATAATGTTTGGTCAACTGGTCGCAGGATTTTCTGTTTGAGTAAAGGGAGACAGATGAATAGTAAGGTCGGTACATGCAATGATATAAGATACTTGGCAATATATCCAACAATGACAAGCTTAATGATGCATTCCCTAAAAAGCCCCACTGTCACTGTTTCTAAAGGACACATTCTGCTGCAGCTTCCCATCACTCCTATAGCCCTTTGGAAGCAGTTTTGGTCCAGTATTAAACATTTGCTGCAGGGTTGGATGATGCCAGTTTTTAATGTAAGATGTTAAACCAAATTGGTTCTCCCAGGCTAACACAACCATAGTGTTTGAGGAGGAGCGTAGCCATCATTTGAACTGACCTACCGTGCCAAAAACAAAGATCGCCACATTGCTGTTTGTGGGGTGTTGCTGCGCATAAATTGGCTGTTGCGTTTCCTACATTAAAACTGGGAACAGAGCTACTGCACTGACCACAAAGCATTTTGTAGAGATGAAAGGGATTATGTTGATGTGAATTCTTCCTTAAATCAGCAAAGCACTCTTTTTCCAGTTTACTCCTCTCTTTCCTACCCTATGGCAGGATCTACAGATGCTGGATGCTTTCCAATACACTCAATCCAAGTTGAGTGTTTATCATCATCAGTGACAGGCACATTGAGGGTCAGCTAACCAGTCTACCACAACAGTGTGCTGTGACTGAAGTCAATCTTCCAAATATGGCCAAGATATAGCATGGGTCACTGGATGTTGCATCCAAGTAGAAGTCCTCGCTGATTCTCTTCTTTACTAGCCTGGGGTTTTAAGGTAAGAAATGGTACCTTTGCCATTTCCCTTACTGAGCTTAACTACTTCACAAATCAGAACTGAACCTGGGAACTGCCCACTCTGTAAAACCCAGATATTGAGCCACAAGGACAGGTAAGAGGGTATTATTTTATTGCCAGGTAATATTCAAGGCATTTTAGTGAGTTCAAGAATATGGTACCAGATAGTACAGGTAGCACAGGAGAGACAGTGGTGTATCAGTAATGTCATGGGACCTGTAATTCAGAGGACCATACTGGGGACATAGGTGAAAACCCCACCACAGCAACTGGTGTAATATAAATTCAATGAATAGGTAGCCTCATTAATGGTGACCATGAATGAAGTATTCCTGCCAGCACAGTGACAGAGGAAGTTGGTGACACTGGCATCATTGATATGTACCTGGAGCCAAAAGCTGGCAACATCTCTGCCCATCTGTATATTGGCAGTACCACTAATACCTAAGCAAACCTCACTCTTCGAGGCCTGTCTCCTGTGCGCAGAGACTCCCCCCCAAGTTAGAGCTTCATGTGGTATCTCTAATAGCTCACTCTCCCGCTCCCTTCCACTCTTTCATTTGATGCTCCTGAAGGTCCTCCATTCCCCGATTCAATGCCCGACTCACCAGGTAACTTTCGACCTCTCTGGTCACTCCACTCCAGGCCTCCCACTTGTCTCTGACTCCTGGGGATGATAAACAGTGAGACAACATGGGAATAGTGTATGATAACAAAGTGTGGAGCTGGATGAACACAGCAGGCCAAGCAGCATCTCAGGATCAGAGACCCTCTCTGATGAAGGGTCTAGGCCCGAAACGTCTGCTTTTGTGCTCCTGAGATGCTGCTTGGCCTGCTGTATTCATCCAGCTCCACACTTTGTTATCTTGGATTCTCCAGCATCTGCTGTTCCCATTATCTCTGATGGGAATAGTGTATGTTGTTTCCTTGAAGTTGATTTTAAATATCCACCAGAACTTCATGCATTGGAGTCAAGTCATAATCCAACCTGGCATAGATATACTTCCACCAACTTGCTTTGAGACACCTCATCATACAATTTAAAAAGAATTAAGGCCATTTCTCAGTAAAAAGCTAAGTCCCTGCAAAGGTGCTTTGGAAGGGAAGGCGAGGGGTTAATTCTTTGTTGGCTGTGGATAATGCCAAAATGGTTTGTCATTTTTAGCATTGGTTGGCCTGCAAAATACAATTCCATTAGGTGGTACACAAGATTTTAGGACAGTCACATCAATGACAGCAGTAAAAGCCATTGTGTGCCCAAGAAATTTCTTTAAACACAGATGGAGTGCTTATAAACTGGCCACTGTGAAATTGTCTGCCTCTTGCAATGCTGTTTTTCACTCATTATTAAGCCCAGTCCGTTCAAGAGCACTGGCAAACCCAAAGGCAATTGCAGTAAATGAGGAAAGTTTCATTTATTAAGTAAAGAACACTCCCAGTGCAATATAATAAAGTGTGAAGCTGGATGAACACAGCAGGCCAAGCAGCATCTCAGGAGCACAAAAGCTGACGTTTCGGGCCCAGACCCTTCATCAGAGAGGGGGATGGGGTGAGGGTTCTGGAATCAATAGGGAGAGAGGGGGAGGCGGACTGAAGATGGAGAGAAAAGAAGATAGGTGGAGAGGAGAGTATAGGTGGGGAGGTAGGGAGGGGATAGGTCAGTCCAGGGAAGAAGGACAGGTCAAGGAGGTGGGATGAGGTTAGTGGGTAGGAAATGGAGGTGCGGCTTGGGGTGGAAGGAAGGGATGGGTGAGAGGAAGAACAGGTTAGGGAGGCAGAGACAGGCTGGGCTGGTTTTGGGATGCAGTGGGGGGAGGGGAAGAGCTGGGCTGGTTGTGTGGTGCAGTGGGGGCAGTGGGCTACCACATCCCAAAACCAGCCCAGTTCGTCCCCTGCCCCCACTGCACCACACAACCAGTCCAGCTCTTCCCCTCCCCCTACTGCATCCCAAAATCAGCCCAGCCTGTCTCTGCCTCCCTAACCTGTTCTTCCTCTCACCCATCCCTTCCTCCCACCCCAAGCCACACCTCCATTTCCTACCTACTAACCTCATCCCACCTCCTTGACCTGTCCGCCTTCCCTGGACTGACCTATCCCCTCCCTACCTCCCCATCTATACTCTATTCTCCACCTATCTTCTTTCTCTCCATCTTCGGTCCGCCTCCCCCTCTCTCCCTATTTATTCCAGAACCCTCAGCCCATCCCCCTGGCTGATGAAGGGTCCAGACCCGAAACGTCAGCTTTTATGCTCCTGAGATGCTGCTTGGCCTGCTGTGTTCATCCAGCTTCACACTTTATTATCTTGGATTCTCCAGCATCTGCAGTTCCCATTATCACACACCCAGTGCATGTAGGTATTGCTGACTGACCTCTGAACAAGTGGACAGAACTGCTTTTGTTCGCTCAAGGACAGTTGCAGTGGTGGATTAAGATTGTAGCTCTGTTTTTAATTTATTTGAAGGACACGTGCATCATTGGCTCAGCTCAACTGGCTTTGAGAATGTGGTGGTGAATTGCCTTCTTGAGAATGTATTCATAAAAAACGTGTAAGGTGGTGGATATCGTGCCAGCCAAGCAGGCTGCTTTGTCCTGGATGGTGTTGGGTTTCTTGTCTGTGATTGCAGCTGACCAGATCCATGGCCTTGTAGATGATGGAAAGGATTGGGGTTTCAGGAGGGGAATTTATATAAGATATAACACTTGGAATTGAGCAGAAATAAACTCAATATTGGCCATTAACATTCCTGTTAGTTTGGATATCATACCATTAATGATATGACTGCTTCCATTGCTAAATTTGACACCACTACGCCCAATTTACCTCCCAAAAAGGTAAATGACACATACCAGTATCTGCTCAACTGTATTTTCACTTTGCACAAGTCCGGCATTCAAAAGGTAGATCTCTGAGGGACTGATGCTGGTCACCATTCAAAATATGCAACAGACAAATCAACAATCTTCAAAGCTGAAAATGAAAAAGAAGAAAATAGAAAAAATAACTTTTCATCAACTGTCAGGGTATGAGAAGAGAATGTAAGTGACAAAGCCTCAGAATCGAGTTGCCATGACTGGGTTAGTGGCACAGTACGCTCTGAATCAGAAGGTAGTTGGTTCACATTCCACTGCTGAGACTTGAGGGCACAGTCTATGCTAGCATAAGAATGTGTTACTGGGGGAGTGGAACTGTTCGAGATGATAGATATAAACCTGAGGCTCTAGGTATTCTCACCACTGAACACAAAAGTCCCCTTTGCATTAATGCAAAAAAGAGCAGGGAAGATCCTTCAACATTCTGGTCAATGTTTATCCCTTCAGCGAACACCAATCTGGTTACTATCATGTTATTTCTTGAGGAAACTGCTGTGCCCAAATTGGCTGCCATGTGTGACTTTAATAGCAATTTCTTTTCAAAGATAACACTGAATTGACTGAAAAGTGCTTTGAGGGCATTGGCAGGTTTTTTCCTCTTTTCTCTTTTACCTGAAAAGCTAGCCTGTCTTGTCCCTATTAAAATGCTGATAGCACCTTAACCATTTCCAGTGCTTTCTGACATGTGCACACTGATTGAGAGCTTTTCGGGCAGGGAATGCTACATTTCACAGACTGGAAATTCATTCCCAATTCTGAGCCTGGGGGCCACAATTTGCAACAGTTCCGATGGAGGTAGGGAGTATGTAATTTTGTAGAATGGGCCTGAATGGATCCCATACTGCACTCCTCGCTACAGGCACAGTAGGCTCTGTTCAGCACATGAGGCCAACCAAACAGTGTTGTGAGAAAACCACAGGCTCCAACCTGCTCTCTCTTTTCAAAAGGCTTAAATTGGCTAGTCAGGGGGTGGGAACCTGAAAGGGAATTCAGATGGAATAAAAACAAAGCTGGTTATGGGAAGTAGAAAAACCTTTCATGAAAATGGAATGCAGCAGAAACAAAACGTAGAGATGTACAGCACCGAAACAGACACTTCAGCCCAACTCATCCATGCCAACCAAATATCCTAATTTAATCTAGTCCCATTTGCCAGCATTTGGTCCATCTCCCTCTAAACCCTTCCTATTCATATACCCATCCAGACACTTTTTAAATGTAATAATTGTACCAGCCTCCACCACCTTCTCTGGCAGCTCATTCCATACACACACTGCCCGATGCATGAAAAAGTTGCCCCTCAGGTCTCTTTTAAATCTCTCCTCTCTCACCTTAAACCTATGCCCTTTAGTTTTGGACTCCCCCGCCCTGGGAAAAAGACTTTGACTATTCACCCTATCCATACATCTCGCGATTTTATGAACCTCTATAAGGTCACCCCTCAGCGTCTAACGCACCAGGAAAAATATCCCCAGCCTATTCAGCCTCTCCCTTTACCTCATACCCTCCAACCCTGACAACATCCTTGTAATTTTTTTCTGAACCATTTCAAGTTAACAATATCTTTTCTACAGCAGGGAGTCCAGAATTGAACGCAGTGTTCCAAAAGTAGCCTCACCAATGTCCTGTACAACCGCAATTTGACTTCCCAACTCCTATGTTCAATGCACTGACCAATAAAGACAAGCCTACCAAATGCCTTCTGTACACCCTGTCTAGCTGTGATTCCACTTTCAAGGAACCATGTACCTGTTCCCCAAGGTATAAATAATCCAGGATTAAGTTACGGAATAATGTTAAAAAGGCAGAATTAAAAGCACTCTATCTGAATGCATGCAGCATTCACAACAAGATACGTGAATTTGTGCTCATGGAAGTAAGACAATGATTTAATTGCCAGTGCAGATATGCAGGGCAAGCAAATTAGGGAATTGAATATTAAAGGATATTTAACATTTAGGAAAGATAGACGAAGAGAAAAAGAAGGTGAGGTAGTGCAGATGAGAAGGGATGGGATCAACGTATTAGTTAGAGTGGATCGCTGAATTGGAAAAACAGGATGTGGAATCTGTTTGGATATACTAAGAACAATTTTCATAAGAATCATCTCAGCAACCCTGTGAACAGGAACTACTGAACTGCCTCCCTTGTCTTTCCTTCAGCTTATAACACCCAGGTTTATTTCCGCATACGTATGCACATTTTAATTGTGAATTATGTGCTGATAGATCATAATTGTTTACTTGTAGCTACAGTCTAATTACTTGTAATAAATAGCATTTTTTGTCGACAACAGAAACCTGTCGACCTCAGTATCCTAGAGGAGATGGCGCAGTGAATATTCAGGGCCAATGCCTCAGAGTTACTAACACCTGGCAGTGAAAAGGTCAGACACCATGATGGTCATCTTCTCCAGCCACTCCAACTCATTCTGATGGAAACTGTGAGAAATAGAATTCCTGTTTTCATTCCAACCACAAACCCCCACCCCTTCCCTCAACCTTTTCCTCTGTCTCTTCCAGCAGTCAGTCTGCTCAGCCTGTGCAGAGTCATGAGGAAGCAGGGATACTGTGATTTGACCTCTTACGCTGACAGCCAACAACCTGATACTGGCACTGTGCTAAAATTTGCGGCTTACATAGAGATGGGATCAGTGGGTGGGGAGCTGCCGGGCACCTTCTTTAAGTGGGTCTCGACTCATCCATACACATCTGTCACAGAAACATAGGTTCATGGTACGCAAGAAGCCCAGTCAGCTCATCTAGTCCTCAACAGAAAAACAGAAAAGAAACACAGTCCAGCTTCTCAGCTCTTGGTCTGTAAGCCTGTAGGTTACGCTGTCTCAAGAGCAAATACAAATAATTTAAAGCACTGAGAGTTTCTACCCCTAAACAGTAAGTTTCAAACTTGCACCACTATCCAGTGAAAATTCTGTCTCCATTCTCATTAGTTTAACAACTATCCTAAATCTACAACTTGTAGTTGTTGTGTCTCTGTGAAGGTCAATAGGTCAATATCTAATCTATAGTTTTTGACACATTTCACAACATCTCTCCTAAACCTCCTGCATTCCAAAGTAAATAATCACAGCCTATCCAACATTTCCTTGTAGTTAGAACTCCCTAATCCTGATGACATCCTGGTGAAACTCCTCTGGAATGTTGCTGCACAGACCATGTAGGAAACTTAACAGAAATCAGTGTTCAGTCTTTTGTGATAGGCGTGCAAACTGGCATCCTCAACTATTTTCCAGTCCATCTTTTATGCGTGAGTGTAGGTTCATAATGACACTGTGTGATTATTGTGGTCTAGAAGATAGCTCTTGCAGGCTGAGAGTGAAGCTGGAGGTGGAAATTGTTGGGGTCTTCAAAAGAGGCAGTTGATAGCTCCTTGAGAATGAGCTTGCTGATATAATAGTGAAGCTGATAGAAAGAGCTGCAATAATCCTGTCATCTGGAAGATGCCTGTCCTGTCACAGACTGATAAATGTTGAGGATAATAAATGTGAAAGGTTTGGCCGGAACAATCTCCTAGAAACTGCTGTCAGCAACTCTCTTTAAGAATCCCCACCTTGACCTTTCATTTTCTCTGTTGCCATATCTCCAATCTACCATTTCTAATCCACACCTTCAGCTCGCCACCAACACTCCACATCATGCTGGCTTCAGAATAAGCTGCAACATTTTTCATTGGAGCATTGGGGTGACGTTATAGAGGCTTATAAAATCATGAGGGGTATAGATAAGGTGAGTGGCAGGTGTCTTTTCACTAAGGTAGGGGATTTCAAGGCTAGGGGGACATATTTTTAAGGTGAGGGAAAAAGATTTTAGAAAAGACACGAGGGGCAAATTTTTTACACAGAGAATGGCTTGTTTGTGGAATTTCCAGAGGAAGTAGTGGATGCAAACACAGTTACAATGTTTAAAGACATTTAGATTAATATATGAATTAGAAATGTTGGGAGGGATATGGGTCAAGCAGAGGCAGATGGGTCTAGCCGTGTGCGATAATGGTCAGCATGGACAGATTGGAACAAAGGTTCTGTTCGCATGCTGTATGACTCTATGACAAGGCCTGGAGCAGGATTCTGGCTCAGAGACAAGGACACTACCCACTGCTCCACAAGACCTACATTTGTTTTTATAGTAGCAGTAAAACATATATTAGTCAGAAATATAAAGCCAAAAGCATAACACAAGAAACAAACATATGGGAATAAAACCTCCCATGTGGAGGTGAAATTGAAACGTTGTGGAGAGGGAAAGGAAAAATGCTTTGTAACAAATGGAGATTAGAAATATCCAAGAACAAAGTTGAAATAATAATGAGGAGAAATTGAGAAATCTGGAAAATATAATCACAACGCCTGCAGAAAAAAAATCAAAATATCCTCATAAGGAGGTGTTCTCTGCCAAACTGCAGTGGACTATGTACCATTTGTGACAGTTGTATAATAACAGAACTGAGTTCAGAGCTAACAGGTTCGAACAGAAATCTCATTCTTCATTGTAGTCAGGAACACTTTGGTTTATCAAATACCTTCTATACATGCATTCTTTTTAATTCAATGGGTATCTGTAATTTAATTATTATTAAGTGCAGTGATCCTTAATTATTAAATGTGACCAATTATGCTGAAGTTCTAAAGGTAATTCTGCTGAATGTATGATATTTTAATTAATTATTAAATCTGCTTACATAATTATTAAATAACACAGAGCACTGCAAGAAATAAAGATCTGGGTGACCAAGGCATCACGTCAGAATTCATCTGTTTGAAGAGAAGCCTCCTTGGATTTGACTCCATTTGTAAAATCTGTTAGGCAAGCTGAGGGATTTTACGTTTTAAGAATAATAATGACATTTTCTGAAGGTATTGGCACCCTTTTTAACTTTTCCAGCAACTCTCCCCCCTCTCCTCCTTCACTGAACAAACCCCAAGATTTTTTCACAGTGATATAATGCACTAAACTTAATGTGCATTGTATCACTTCCAGCGGACAGCATAGAAATGGCTACATGGACCTAACATGTTGATGTTTACGGGTCACATGAGTCTCCACCTCTCAGATTTCATCTATCCTATCAACAATATTCTTCTGTTCCTTTCTGTCCTTGAGCACTTATATACTCTACCCTGAAGCACATCCCCTGTATTCATTACAACTACCTTCTTGTCATTCACCCATGGGATGTGGACATCACTGGCTGGTTCAGCATTTATTGCCTGCTCCAATAGTTGCCCTTGAGAAGGTGGTAGTGAGCTGCCATCTTGAACCACTACAGTCCATGAGCTGTAGGTTTAGCTGTTAGGGAGGAAATTCCAGGATTTTGACCCAGCAACACTGAGAGAAATACTTCATGCAATGGTAAATTTTAACTCTATCTAAAGCTGCTAACTGGTTGAATGACACTGTACTTTTGTCTGTCAGCAGAATACCACACTAAATGGCAACAAATGCTCCCACCTCAGCTTCATCCCAGATGACATGATGCAGGACTGGCAGACACATTGCTAGATTATCACTGCTGGCTGCTTCCAGGCATGTTTTAGCCAAATTGCAAGAAAGTTGAAAGTTTACTTGTTCCTCAGGCGGCTTGACACCCCTGTGGCTGTTAATCTCCTTCAGAAATTCTCTGACATAAGTGGCCTGGCATAGAGTATGGCAAGTGGCAAGAGGAAGAGGTCACAAACTGCCAGATATCACTTCCCCACCAGCACTTTCAGAAGACAGGTAGCGATGGACTTTCATGTCATCCTCTCTCTCAACCTTCTTAGATATTTTCCAGTCAACCAATTCAGAGACGGTTTTGTACATCTTTTTGTACAACAAATGGGACTTGAACCCAGGGCTTCCCGAGAGGTAGGGGCACCACCACTGTGTTCTCTTAATCTTTATACCATGGGCTCCTTGCATTCTGCAACACTTAACATTAACAGCATCTCACAGCTCCCTCTCAGTATTTAAGGGAGGTTATCAACACTCTGTACACCAGAGAGAACACCTACATCTCTGTCGCTAAGTTCAGAGAGATGCAGGACCGGTACACGTGGCAGACTTCCCCATGATACTAAGTCTCAATGGACTGCAAGCATATTGCCCCAAGCAGTCCACATAAGAACCCCACAACCTTTATCAATCTATTTCCTCAATGTGGAGCTGGACTGTGATGACAGCTAACACATTATCTTGTTCTGTGCCTGATACCCTGGCAACAGTCATGAGCCCTCCATTTTACACAGCCCCTCTACCCAACGTATGCCAGCCTGAGCTAGACTATAAGAAATAGGAATAGGCCATGTGGCCCTTCAAGACTGCCCCACCATTCAATGGGATCATGGCTGATCTGACATTACTCACCTCTGCTTTCCTGCAATTCCTCTTTAATTATTGATTCCTCTAGGATATATCTCCAAGTTACAGCCTGGCTATTGGCTGATAAAGGTGATCTCCATCTGATAAGCTCAGCTTTCAATTGGGAACCTTCAACATCAACGGCGTATTCAAAGACAGTAAAGCTGTCACAAAGAATATCATTAAGCAAATGATCAGCACTGTGCCAAGACCATTCAGGGGAACCTCTGCTCTACGACCCTGCCCAGATATCTGGTTACACCTGCAGTATGCTCCACGGTCCTCAGCCTTGTTAGCCAGACAGGACAGCTTTTATGCCACTTGTTACCTAAAAAACTGAGATGGATGTAAAGAGACGGCAAGGTAGGCACACCCTTTCAATAGAGCTGAACACACAGCCTCGGTGCAATAAACAGGACATAGGTTAAATGCCCATTTTCACGCTCTGTGGAATTTATTCCCCAAAGTCCATTCAATCCATCCTCAAAATTCAGCCTCCAGGACCTAATTTTCTGCATTGCTTCTGAAACTATGATGTCTCCATTATGCCACAACTGGACACAAATCCACAGCAGTCTTACCACAGCTCTGTATGTATGTGATCATGGTTTTGTCTGACTTATGGTCTACAATTTGCACTGTGCATTTCATTATTCTATTGATTTGATTTGATTTATCATTGTCACATATACCTAGGGTACAATGAAAAGTTCTGTTTTGCATGCAATACAGGCAGATCATACATATAAATTGGATAACGGTAATAGAACAGAGCAAGCAATACAATCTTACAGCTGCAGAAAAGATGCACAAAGAGGGACATCAACATTAAATTTAAAATTTGAGAAGAAGAAGCTGTTCTTAAATCTGTTGGTATGTGTGTTTAAGCTTTTGTATCTTCTGCCTGATGGAAGAGGTTGGAAGAGATTATAACTGGGCTGGAAGAGGTCTTTGAATATGTTGGCTGCCTTCCTTGGGCAGCGAGAAGTATAGATGGTGTCAATGGATGGAAGGTTGGAAGTGTGATGGACTGGGCTGTGTTCACAACTGTCTGTAGTTTCTTACAGTCCGGGGCAGAGCAGTTGCCATTCCAAGCTGTGAAGCATCTAGATGGTGCATCTACAAAAATTGGTAAGAATCTTTACAGACATGTCGAATTTTCTTAGCCTCCTGAGAAAGTAGAGGCATTATTGTGCTTTCTTGACTGTAACGTCAACGTGGGTGGACCAGGACAGATTGTTGATGACTGTCACTCCCATTTTCATCTCCACCTCAACTTCATTGATGTAGAAAGACTAAGATATTGACTTAGTTCATCACCATTGTTTGGAAATATTATACATTAAATCCACAAAGAGATCTACCTGCCTGTCTACTGTTCCAGCCTACAGTACATTTATCCACATTAAATTCTATCTGCTGGTGTGTGACTCATTCCTTGACTCATTCCATCTATTTTGTTCAGCCCTTCCTGTAAATCAGAGTCACCTCCTTTAATTCAATTTCTCCTCCAAGTTTGGTGTCATTTGTAAGTTTGATCAACGAGCACTGGCATTGAGCCATCTGTAAAGCATTCTGTTCCTGAAAATGCAAAGGACATTTCACACCAAACTTCAACTTTATCAGTTGAAATGCTGATAAGAAATGTGTGTGCAGAGACAGAGATTTCTAATCCTTTCTGGATGACATTTCAATTGCCCTATTTGTGAAACAGATGGCAAGAACAATGAGTGCTGCTGTCAGGATAGATTTGAATCCAAATCAGAATGCTAATTTTCTGAAACAAATACCCAGAGCCATAGAATAACTGACACCTCCATACATCCTTGAAAGTGGAGTCCCAGGTAGGCAGAGTAGTGAAGAAGTGGTTTGGTATGCTTCCTTTCATTGGTCAGTGCACTGAGTATAGGAGTTGGGTTGTCATGTTGTGCCTATACAGGACATTGGTTAGGCCATTTGTGGAATACTGTTTTCAGTTCTGCTCTTCCTCCTATAAGTAGATGTCGTTAAACTTAAAAGTGGTCAGAAAAGACTTACAAGGATGTGCCAGAGTCGGAGGATTTGAGCTATAGGGAGAGGCTGAATAGGCCAGTGCTATTTTCCCTGGAGCATCGGAGGCTGAGGGATGATCTTATAGAGGTTAATAATATCATGAGGGACATGGAGAAGGTGAATAGACAAGGTCTTTTCCCCAGGGTACAGGAGTCCAAAACTAGAGGCCAAAGGTTTAAATGGAGAGGGGAAAGATTTGAAAGGGATCTACAGGGCAACATTTTCATGCAGAGAATGGTGTGTATATGGAACGAGCTGCCACAGGAAGTGGTAAAGGCTGATTCAATTACACCATTTAAAAAGCATCTGGAGGGATTAATGAACAGGAATGGTTTCAAGGGATAGAGATAGCAGGAACTGCAGATGCTGGAGAATCTGAGATAACAAGGTGTAGAGCTGGATGAACACAGCAAGCCAAGCAGCATCGTAGGAGCAGGAAGGCTGATGTTTCGGGCCTAGACCGTTCTTCAGAAATGCATTTCTGAAGAAGATTCTAGGCCGAAACATCAGATTTCCTGCTTCTGTGATGCTGCTTGGCCTGCTGTGTTCATCCAGCTCTACCCTTTGTTATCTCTCTGGGTTTCAAGGGATATGGACCAAATACTGGCAAATGGGACTAGACTAAGTTAGGACATCTGGTTAGCATGAATGAGTTGGACCAAAGGGTCTGTTTCTACATTGTATATCCCTATAACTCCATGACAAATGCCACAAACTTCGGAAGGTAATCAAGGCTGATTCTTCATTGCAGCACCAAGGCAGTGCTGCACTGTCAGGAGGGCTTCATTGAGTCTTTAAATCAAAGTCCTGTCAGAATTCTCAGACAGATGCAAAAAGATTCTATAACATGAAAAAGCATGGGAAAGATTTGGCTGGTGCCTGATTCAATATGCACCCCCTTCTCAACAGCAACACTAAAGCAGGTGGGATAGTTATTATCCCATTGCTCCTTGTAGGATCTTGCAATACTCATATTGACTGCTGCTAGATCTAGATTGCAACAAAGTACTTCATTGACTATAAAACACTTTGGAACATCCTAAGACCATGAAAGGTGCTACAGAAATGCAATTCTTTCTTTTCTTTCCTTCCCCAACTCAATGCTTAAAAGCAAAGGCCCCAGAAAGGGGTTTCTCAAGTTAACTTTGCAGCTAGTAACTGGGGGCCGAAGTGTACACTAGCAAGAACCCTACAAACATACAACATGTAAGGTCCTGAAACAGTGTGCAGTCACAGAACCTAAACAAATTCAACAACAATTCAAGCTTGACGTACAAGACAGACAGAAAATACCAGGTTCATTAATAGATTGTGCAGAGGGAAGAAACCTCTGATTCTGGGAGAACTTGTGGATACAGTTTCTTTGTTCAGTGTGTTGAATCGATGTCCCTTCAATGTGTTGTTCTTTGAGCAGATGCCTCAAAATTAAGATGAAATTTCAGCAGATTTGTTTGCTTTGTGTGAAAATCAAGCAATCAGTATGCATCAAGGCATGGACGTATGGGCGAGTATGGGCGTATTGACTTCTCTGCAGCTCAAGCCATAGACAAAACAAGACTCCGAGGGATTGAAATTCCTCAGGATGGGGTTCCAGTGCTGTCCTATGCAGTTCTGGTTGGAGCTTTTGGGGACAACAGAGAGAAGCTCACTCGCATGGTGCTGGCAGTGACAGGCATTTCAGCAGCTTCAGACAATCTGAAAGTCTGTCACCTCTCCAATGGTCTGGCACAGGGTTCCTCAGCCAAGCCATGTTCAGGAGAAAAACTCCCGTTTGTAGACACGCTGCATCCATACCTCAGCAAGGCAACTTAGAACTTTGGGTCAACAATTTCCAGAAGCAGCAGCAATAATCTGTTAGTTAACCACCAGACATACAGCAAGAGGCAGGCAACATCACCGAGTTAGTAATCCAAAGGCCCAGACTATTGTCCTGGGGAGATGGGTTCAAATTCCACCACAACAACTAGTGGAATTTAAATTCAACTCATTAATCTGAATTAAAGTCTCAGTAGTTTTGCCGTTGACAACAATCATTGATTGTTGTAAAACCCATCAGGTTCACTACTGTCCTTTAGGGAAGGAAACTGCCAGCTTTACCCAGTCTGGCCTACATGTGACTCCAGACCCACTGCAATGTGAATGACTCTTAACTGCCCTCTGGGCAATTAGGGATGGACAATAAATGCTGGCCTAGCCAGTGACACACACATGAAAGAATGAAGGCACTTTGAGATGGATGCAATTAGGTAGTTTATTTAAGGAGCTGGGGCCACATTATGGAATAAATGAAAAACTTCTAAGAAGTCAAAAGTGAACAATATGCTGGAGATTTATAGGTCTTTTTATGTCTGGTTATATAATCCAAATCTGTCATTAAATGGAGCGCTTAATCCCTGCTTATTACAAATTAGCAAGAAAAAGGTCAAAGAAGAACTAAATATTAGGAAAAGTTAGAATATTTTCCTAGTAAGATTCAGTTACAGAATTCATTTCAAGCTAATGTTAACATTGTGGTAATTCTAAAACCCTGGAACCATGGTCATATAAATTCAGCACTTACAGAGACTAACTGTGGATTTATAGGGCCTATTTGTACTGGCATTTATCCGATGATATATTAGATTCATAGAGATCTACAGGACAAAAAAAAAGGCCATTGCATCTAACTAATTCAATTCCATTTTCCAGCACTTAGCCCATAGCCTTGTATGCCTTAGTATCACAAGTACTCATCTAAATATTGATGTCCTTTATTGTGGAAAGCAGCACCACTACTGGCCAAGCCCTAAAGGACATAGCTACTAGACTGGGTGGTGAGGAAACCAACAAGAGGGAAAAACATATTTGGCTTTGTCCTCTTCAATCTGCCTGTAACAGATACATCTTTCCATGTCAGTATTGATAAGAGTGACCACTGCAAAGTCCTTGCGGAGACAAAGTCCCATCTTCACATTGAGGAACCCCTCCACTCTGTTGTGTGGCAGTATTACTGTGGCACTAACAGAGCCCAATGGGTTAGTGAACCATTGCTGTCTACCCATCACCAGAGGAGCAATTCTGGCATTCCCTGAACAATTCGATCCTTCCTCCCTCAAACTAGCTGAGGACCCTGATGCTTGCACACCATAGCAATGAGTGAAGGAGCAGTTTGTGTTCATGAATAATTGTGAGATGCTGAGCATTCCAAGTGTGTGAGTAGGAAGTGATGATGGTGGGAAGCATTAGTAAGTTGACATGATGAGACAGGGTGAACTTTTGAATGAACTTGAATCCTGTCATGCTGAGGCTTGCAGTCCATTCCTCATTGTAAGATGTGTGCAGTGGCAGAGTTAGAAGAAATGTTGGCCCAGGAGAGACAAAGAGATGTGGGACAGCACAGGGAAGATGACACACTTGTGGATCATAATAGGCCAGTAACCTGTTTGTGGCACTGCTGACAGTCCCTTTACATTGTGGGCACAGTACTGGTTTATGACACAACATCTGTCCAGGATGGTGCCTCCACCAACAAAATCTACAGGGCTGTCTCTGTAAACCTTGCAGTCAGCATGGCCTTCCTTGGAGAAGTTTTTGATATTCCTTGGGGACAGTTTGGCCTTCAAGTCAGTTTTAGCCTTCCTTGGGAACAGTTTGGCCTTCCTTGGGGCCAATTTTAACCTTCCTCAGGGACAGTTTGGCCTTCCTGGAGCCAGTTTGACATTCCTTGGGGATAGTTTGACATTCCTTGGGGTCGGTTGGGCCTTCTTCAAACACATTGCTTGATCAGTTAACCCAGCCACCACAGGCAGGAGGGAAGTCCCTGGCCTGCAGCATCTGAGGTGGGATCCAGTTGGCTTTTCAACATGGTGCTAAAGCCTCCAAACACATAAGGCCTTACCAGAAGCAAGAACCTTTGGGTTACTCACCACACAATTCTACATAACTTGCAAACCTTCTCACTTGCATGGATTGTGCATGAGAAGCATGTGATTGTGCAAGATAGCTTACCATAGCCATTGGCACCAACCAACACACTTTCTATTGTACTTTAGCTTCAAATGGGGAAATTCCACCCATGTTCATATTATTAGCATAAATTAATGGAATCTGGATCAAGTAATTGGATGGTCTAAGGATAAATAATTATCTTTTTGAAGTAAATAAATAAAAGGTAGTGTTCAATATAACAAGCAAAGTCAAATGTGCAGAATGGAGAGAACTGCAAAACAAAATGGTTTTGAGTTTTAGCACAGGTCATCCACTGAAGGCATGTCAAGATGCAAGTGGCAATTGAAATAACTCCACAGAGGCCAGTTGGCCATCATCAAGTTGGCCTTTATTTATACATGGAGAGTCCTTGACACTGGACCAGCTTCCTCAGAGCCAGCTCTCAGAATGAATAGAATCCCTGACACTGCTGTTTGTATCTGTCAGCCTGATTGGAACAGATTAACAGCCCAAATCAGGAAACTCATATTCTACAAGGTCTAAATGGCTGACCTTGTTACCATCACAACACAATTTTAATCAAAAACTAGATCATTCCTCATGGGCTTTGTCTTGAACTCAAAATGTGTTAATCTAACTTTGTGGTGATTCATGGTGAGCATAAATTTGGAAGAGGGACACAGCCCAGTGCACCTTGTCTTTAACAGGCTGATCAATCATCATGAGTCTATAAAGGTCCAAGGTATGAGAATGAATTACCCAATGCAGTAAGAGGCAGATTCAGTCAATGGAGTGTGCTGTACTTACTTGCCAATCTTAAAAATCTGAAAAAGGAACTGTCTTTAAGCTGGAAGGAGAAAAATTTAGTCAAGAACTTGATTCTTGAGCATTCTCGTTTGGCTATTGCCCATTAGAACTAATCAATAATCATGGCTTTTTCCCTGTTCTGCTATGGTGAATAGATCCACCACTTAGTGGGTATTGTACACTGCCAAACCAGCACTCGCACCCTAAGTACATCACAGCGACTGACTTAGCATGATGTAATGAAGTTCCTCCCCGTTTCAAGTGAGAACTCTGGGACTGGCCAAAATTCAAATTCAATGAAAATTCCTAGAAATGGGCATCAGGCATCTCATTGTGTTCCTACATCAGATTTTCAGTTCAATCGTTTGTAGAATCACTTTGCTGGATGCTTTACCAAACAAATCACGAATTTACCTCTTAAATCTGGCCTCCCAAGTTCATGGCTGCTCTTTTAGTGTGCATTGAATTGAAAACATCTCAAACACTGACCATTTTTCACTAAATTGTGATGATCCCAGCTGATTTTTATACTGAATAAGTCAGATCCCAAAGTGTAACCTGGCTTGTTAGATCCTGACACTGTCTTCTTGCAAACCTGGAGATCAGATTCTGAACACATTCACAAGAGTCTGCCAGTGTACTTTTAACACAAAGGAGAAAATGTAAAACAAGAAAGACATTACCTCCATTACACTGGATAAAACAAAAGTTTAGAAAAATTTAATTGACAATAGCAGAAATGAATTCAAGCACACTCTTTTAAACCAACAATATCCTCATAAACATGAAAAGCCTCTGTGAAGATTCACCACTAGCTCCATCCTAAGACTTCTCAGCTGGTACAGCCGTAACCAGTTTCCTTTTGGCAATTTTTCTGCAGTCAGTAAATGCTTTTCCTCCTTCATCTGGTGTTTCCCTCCCTGCAACCTACAGCTAGTATTACTTTAATTTAGAGAACAGAAAGAGGAGTACAGCCTTTGAACTAAGAGCCCAAATTTAACATTGGAGATACTAGTGATTCAGAGCCACTGAAAGCCAGAAGCACTTGGGTGATGAATGAGCACAAATTGGTGCAAGTTAACCTTTTGGGTGAGCTGATAATGATGGCTTGAGATGAATAATTATGGCTCATTTTGCACTGAGTTTCAGACCAGCAGGCCAAAAAGTAGTGGGAGGTAAGGTTGTGGAGAGCTGGATGTTCTCGGTGTACATGTGTCCATATCTTCAGATGATATTGCCAGGGAACTACATGTTGATGAGAAAGATGGAGAGGTCAGCAATTGATGCTTGCAGCATTCCAGAAACAGGGGGAGGCAGACTTAGCCAAACTACAGAGGAAAGGAGTTGAGAAGATGATGTTAGGTCAAAGGAGCAAAATGTGGAAAAGGAAGAGGGGTGTGTTAGCACATGGTGACTGTCACAAAAGATGCTGTTTATTACTGTGGCTAGAAGTGGAAACTTAACTAGAGAGATTCAAGCAAGCTGTTCTGGAAAAGTTGGACTTGGGCTTGGGAAATGTTCAAGAACTTTGCAAAGGCTGCAGAATGGGACAGTAGTAATCAAGGACAGGAATAGGGTGCTAGGGAAGGAAGTTAGTCACCAATAGTTCACTGGATTGAGGTCAAGGAATGGGTGAGTTCAGTGAGAGTTTGGGGGAGACAAGAGAGAAATGAGAGAAAGTGGTGTGTTCAGGATTAAGACCAGGGCAAACTTGTAGACATGTGGCTAGGCAGAGAAAGGGATGTGGTCGAGAGAGCAGAACAGATCTCAGCATTAATGTCAAAGAGTAAGGCCAGATGGAATTTCATGTGCCAGAACAGTTGGAATGGCTTGTGAGACACCCCTGAACTCTTGGTGTTTTAACAGAAATTGAAACCTTTTCAGTATCGCATGACATTTAGACGCTCAGAGGAAACCACAGAAGTTCATTATTTGTTTCCAATACTGTCATACCACCAACGTGATTCTCACGCTGCCAACTTTCAGGGATCATATAGGCAGGTGATCTGTCTTTCCAACTGCTTGCTGGATATGAGTGTTTAAGATTGGAAAATGTTAAAACCTTCCGCCTTCCTAGCAGCATTTAATTGGCAGCTTTTTCAAGTTAGAAATGTTCCAATCTCTATTTGTACTCCAGTTTTAAAGTCATATTTCCTTTATATTATTGATTTCAACTTTGCACCTCCAGATGTTCTGATACTCTAGAAAGGACTGTACCAATGTTTTCATGAGCAACTGACCTTCACTAATGGTGGGTCATTTGCTTTTATTTATTTGTTCTCAAGCTAAGACTATTGATGATACGCAACCCAATGGATTAAACTCTGAATCCGTGATCATAGTAAAACCAGCAGCAGTTATCTTTGTGTACTTCAGGCAGCTGAAGATGGTTGAGCCTAGGCCACTACCCTGAGGAACTCCTGCACCGATGTCCAAGAGCTGAGATGACTAACCTCCATCAACTGCAACCATCTTCCTACCTGTCAGGTATGCCTCCAACCAGTGGAGAGTTGGCACCCTGATACCCCACCGATTCTAGTTTTGCTAGGGGTCCTTGATGCCACACTTGCACGAATGTGCTTTCATATCAAGGGCTGTCACTTTCACCTCACCTCACCTCAGGAATTAGACTCTTTTGTCCATGTTTGAACCAAGGCTGTAATGAGGTCAGGAGCTGAGTGGCCCTGGCAAAACCCAAATTGGGTATCACTGAGCAGATTATTGATGAGCAAGTACTGCATGATAGCACTGATAATGACACCTTCCATCACTTTACTGATGATTGATAATAAACTGATGGGGCGGTAATTGGCCAGGTTGAATTTGTGCTGTTTTTTATGTATAGGACATACCTGGGCAATTTTCTACATTGTCAAGTAGATGCCAGCATTGCAAAAACTGTAATCGAAGAGCTTGGCTAAGGGTGTGTCAAGTTCTGGAGCACAAGTCCTCAATACTATTGTCAAATGTTGTCAAAGGTCCATAGCCTTTGGATATCCAGTACCTCCAATCATTTCTTGACATCATGTGGAGTGAATCAAGTTGGCTGAAGACTGGTAGCTACAATGCTGGATACCACTGGAGAAGGCCCTGATGGATCATCCACTCGGTACTGAAGATTTCTGTGAATGCTTCAGCCTTATCTTTTGCAATCATGTGCTGGGCTCTATCGTCATCGAGGTTGGGGATATTTGTGGAGCGTCCTCCTCCAGTGCGTTGTTCAAATAGTCTACCATCAATCACGACTGGAGGTGGCAGGACTGCAGAGCTTAGATCTGGCCCATTAGTTCTGGGATCCCCTAGCCCTGTTTATCACTAAAATCATTAAATCTGTGCCCTCTGATTTCCATATTGTCTGTCACCACAATCAGTTCTTCTTATTTAGCCCATTAAAAGAATTGATGATTCTGAATATCTCTATCAAATTGTTTTTAATGTTCTTCGCCATAATAGATGTCTCTGGTTGCAGATAACAATCCACTGAATATCATTCATACCCTAAGTCCTTTAAACCCTTCCTCAGGTGTGGCATGCTGAACTAAAAACAATAGAAGACAAACAGTATTTTTAAAAGTTTTCACGTAACTTTTGAACTCTGTCAATAAAGCCATAGAACCCAGACACTAATTTTAACAGTCTTCTCAAACTGTCTTGCCATCTACTACAATTTACACCCTTAGACATCTCTGTATGTGCAAAATGCAGTTTACATTGTTTTTCCTTATACTTCCTACCAAAATGTTTCACTGCACGCTCCTCTTTATTCATTTTCATCTGCCGTGTGTCTGTCCATTCACCAACATGTGTCTGTTACTGTCACCTTCATTGTTCATTTCATTTCTAAATTTTGTGTCTTGCGTTAAGACCAACTTTTTTTTCTTTTTTTTACTATTCTTTCCTGGGATGTGGACATGGCTGGCTAGTCAAGCATTCATTGTTCATCCCTAATTGGCCTTGAGAAATTGGTGGTGAGCTGCTTTCTTGGACCACAGCAATGCAGGTAAATACTTAATGCCATAGGAAAAGCTTCCAGGATTTTGTCCCAGTCATACTGTACAAACTGCAAATACAATTCCGAGTGAAGATGGTGTGTGTCTTGGAAGGGAACTTGAAGGTGGTGGTGCTCTCATGTATCCTCTGCTTTTACTCTTCTAGACAGAAGTGGTTATAGATTTTAAGGATGTGGTCAAAGGAGTTTTAGTGAATTGTTAGCTCATCTTGTAGATGGTACACGTGGCACTACGGTGCATCAGTGAGGGGGAATGGATGGTTCAGACGGTGAAGATGATGCCAATCAAGTGGATTGCTTTGTTCTGGATGGTGTCAGGTTTTTTTGATTGTTTTTGGACCTGCACCCATCTAGGCAAGTGGACAATATTCCATCACACTCCTGACTTGTGTCTTATAGGTAGCAAACAGGCTCTGAGGAGTCAGGGGATGAGTTACTTGTTGCAGGGTTCCTACCCCTCTCTTGTAGCAACTGTATTTATAGTGCTAGTCCAGTTCAGTTTCTGGTCAATGGGAATCCCCAGGGTGTTAACTGTTCTGGATTTGGTGATGGAAAAGGCTTTGAATGTCAAGAGGTTAGATTCTCTCACGTTGGAAATGGTCATTTCCTGGCACTTGTATGGCACAAATGTCAAGGTCTTGTTGCATTTGAACACTGACTGTTTCAGTATCTGAGGAGTAATGAACAGTGCTGAGCGTTGTGCAAATATTGGTGAGCATCCCCACTTCTGACCTAATGAGGGAGGGAAAGTCATTGATGAAGCAACCGAAGACGGTTGGGCCAAGGACGTTACCTTGAGGAATTTGTGAAATGATATTCTGGGGATGAGATAAATTACTAACAAGCACAACCATCAGCATTTGTGCCAGGTCTGACTCCAACCAGAGGGGAGATTTCTCCCTGAATCCCATTGACTTGGCAACAGAAGATAGACAGTAACCCCACAGCAATAATGAAGGAGTGCTGTCACTTTCACCAACATTTGTAGTGATCAGCTGGAATGCATGCTCCTCAGAGGCTAGCACACAGCTAGGAGCAGCTGGAGATGCAGCACATTGAAATGTTCAGTGTTAGCCAGAGAGCCCTTGGAGCACAAGACGAGTTCCGCTCCAGCAGGGCTGAAATGATCATACAGATCCTGCAACCTATTCTTGCCACCATGGGTCTGGTGGCCAACTCCACGAGTAGACTTGCAGACCCAGTGTGATGTAGAGACATGTGACTGCTATCTTAGCGTCTACTCCAGCACCGGCAGACTCCACATTATGTCCTGGTGCCAGCTGGGAGCTCAGATACATATCATGAGAACCCAGCTTACTTCCATGCAGTGGGGTGAAATCAGGGGCAGGCATTGGCAACGTTATAGAGATTGAAATAAGCCATCTTAATATTGGCATAAGTATGTGATCGAAAGCTTCTCGGAGCTGGGGGCAGGGAGGTATGACATCAAGGCTTTATCGCAGACTGAGGAAGAGAACTGGAGGTGACACCTTGGGAATGGAGTTGGTGGTGGAGAGTGGAGACAATGGTTTCTGTCTCCTAATATTTAATAGGAGTAAATCTCTGCTCATTCAGTACCTGATATCAGGTAAGCAGTTCGATAATTCAAACAATGAAGTGGTGAGGTGGAGTTCAGAGTCAGATGTGCAAACTGATGTTGTGTTCAAACCAAATCCTCGGTCAAGCACCCACCCCCAAAGCCATACAGCAAATCCTGCTCACTATTTCGGGAAAGTCAGCTTGGGCAGGCAAAAGTCAAACATACCTTGACTGCATGGTAGTCTCCAGTCCTTTAAGTAAAGCTTATGGGGTGTTACTGAACATTCATTCAGCTTGATGGGCAGTGATCAGCTTAGGCAAGTACAAGCTTGTGCTGACAATGTTCCTGGAAGCAGCCTGGATGGCAGATTGCCATCAAGACAGCACTAATCCCAGTTCTTATAGGGCCTTGTATAGCAGCCAAGTTTGTGCCCTTTCCAGCTGGACCACTCTGAATGTAGCCAGAATTAGTTGTGAGCATTGGCGGATACTTCCATTTTGAGGCCTTCTCATGTGCTCGTTGCTGCTTGGCTTATGCCCAGCTGAGATCCTAAGGGCTGCCAGAAAATGGCGTCTGGGGATCCTCTCTGACTGGGCCGTCAGCCTCAGGAACCCACCCATGGCCATCTGATAAAATGAACAGGGCCAATTGAAAGGCTGTTCCCGGCAATGTTGCGTAGAGGCCACATTCAGCTCAGCCATGATCTAAATGAACGTTGCTGCAAGCTTGTGGCCTCCTCCCGCTCCTAATTCATATCAGAGTAAGACAGTCAAGGGTGAGGCCTGCATCTGTCTCCAAGCTTTGACCCATTGTGTTTTAATCTTGTTGTCTTTCTCTCAATTTAACAAATAATCCCTTACAGCCTAGTATACATCTTTGGAAGCCAGATGCAGACACTGTTCCATCTCAGTTTCAACACATCCTGGAGGCATAAGGAAGCAGGATAGGTTCAGCCTAGCTCCATTTTTCAAATCCTCTATCTTTATTAAATGAAGCTTTTACTCTGTGTTGCTGATTCTTAACCCATCGATGCAGGTCTCATTCTGCTTCTGTAAAAAAATTTGATGTTTTTGCCAAGTTCAGTTTTTCTAAATGTGTTATCCAAACATCATTTAATCTGTTCCAAAACGACATTCCTTAGCGAGCATGTTTTCAGCAGACAGCAAAGATGCCTTTGCCATTCCTGAGTAATCCCTCATCACTTTTCCTAACACCCTGTAAACAATCGGATTTCTTTCTTTTGGCAAACACTTACATTAATCTTCGGTGACGTGGTAAAATTGAGCAACGTTTTTCACCATCAGCTTCTTAAGGGTGTTGATGTGCTTGAAAATATATGAGAAAGAGCTGACTTCTCACTACTGCCAGTACCCTCCAATTTTCCATTCTTATTGACAGTGGAAGTCACCCACAGTGAGAGAATTACTTCTTTCCTTGGATCAATGACATCTGCTTGTTACAGTGAGAGCAAAAAATGTTTTAATAAAGGTTGTTCAGTTAAGGTCTGGACATCAAGGAGATGGAAAGTGAAAGCACAGCATTTGCCAGCTCAGAATGAATTTGGGATCTGTGTGCAATAGTGGCATCTTGATTGTTCACTTTCAAGCAAAGCATATCCAGGACAACCTGCATGGGTCTCTGATACAGCAGAATACAATCTTTAATGATCATTTAGCAGCAGACAATTGGTAATTTAGTTCCGCAGTGTGATCGAGCAGGCACATTAATATGGAAATGAGATACAAATCTAGTATGGAATTAAGGTTGATAAATATAGCACCCAATATTTATAAACCCATTTTCAGGAGCTAAAATTTACAATAAGGAAACCAGCAGGCTGTAACAATGGCCACATTTCAAAGAACAACAGAAATGGTTAGCCAACTGGTATGTCAGGCTGACTGTTTCTGGTGAAAAATATATGGTTCAAAATCTTGATGGTGAACATTATTCACAAGCAATTTTAGTGATTCTTGTAAAATAGTTGAGTTAGTTTTCAAGTTGAGATCCAATATAAGGACCTTCACTGCAATATCACAGACCATTATTTCTTGGAAGAATAATTCAAACTGAGTTGAATGTATAGATGGGCTTGTTTTAGCTTCTTAAGTCATGAATTGAGATTGAAACAACTTGACTGGAGTGTCAACAATTGGTATTTATCTACCTGGCTGCAGAGCTGTATGCTTTAAAGGGATAGAAACATCTGGCTCTCCTCAGAGACTGCCAGCACTTTCTGTTTTTATTTCTGGTCTCCAGCATCCACAGTATCTAGCTTTTTAGGTTCTTAAAGGATCAGATTAGTATGTAGCTGCAATATGGAACTGCACTGTAACTGAACAGTCATCGTCGTCATTGGTGGTCCCTTGTGGATGAGGACGAGTCTCTTCCACTCTCAGAGTGAGTCTGTTGGGGGGCTGTACAGACTGATGTTGCTTCCACAGGCTCTGTTACACTTGGGGCAGAAAATGGTTGCAGAAGGGGTGGGTGGGGAGTTGGTGTGAGTGCACACTCCTTGTTATATTTTTGCCTGGAGTCCGCTGTTTTCTGACAAGTCTTGAGATGCTCCTCCTCCCCTTTGAACAGTCTTGGGCCAGTGACTCCCAGGTATGTGTGGGAATGCCAAACTTTGCCAGTGAGGCGTTGAGGGTATCACTGAAGCAATTCCTCTGTCCACCTGGGGCTCACCTGCTGATTTGAAGATGTGAGTAGAGTTCCTGATTGGGGAGCCTCATGTCGATCACGCAGGCTATGTGCTCAGCCTATCGCAGCCAATCATGGCCTTCTTTGACCTCTGACACCATCAGCTGCAAAGCATTATGAAGTGTCCTTCTGCACTTTAGCTGCACCATGAAGTTGAACAGTGGGATCACTGGGAGCAAATGGTGTCGTTACTGGGTACCTGAAGTTGAAATGTTTGTGCTCCAGCATGCTATTGTTATCTTCATCAATATTTGCATATTTGCACTGTGATTTGCACTGTGATCAGTTCAGCCACTGATGCCTGCAATTGTTAATGTTTAAGCAAATGTATTTTTGAATAGAACATACAATAGAAAATCTTTATATACATGCCACTGGTTCATGTGAAAATCATCTATTGCTATCTGTGTGGGCAGCCATATTTCACCCTGACAAATGTTGAAGGGATAGTTGCATTAGAATATACACTAGATTAACTTGAAGGCATCTGTTCTTCTTTGGAAACTGAATGGAGGATTGGAATTGACATTTTGTATTGAATTTTAATCTGGACAGACGTACTGATTTGAGCACAGACTGGGTTGGGGGAGTCAGGACCAGCAACTTTACAGTGTGTTGGAGAAGCCCATTCTAATCTTCAACATCCCATGTTTAAATCATGCACAACTAGATCATGAACAGAGACAAGGTTGTAGACTTGTTTGCCGGGCCAGTGTGTTTGGTTGCAGACGTTTCGTCACCCTGTGAGGCAACATCATCAAGTGTGCCTCCGGTGAGCACTGGTGATACCTAGGGGTCTGTGTAGTTTTGTTGTCATCTCTGATATGTCTCTGATTTCGTTAGGGTAACAAGTGTGTCTGGCATGTTCCGTCTTCTTGTTGTGGACCAACTAGCCACCAAGAGACACAACCAATTCTCACTGGTCTCAATACACACGGACAAAGAAGGACAGGAATTCGACTGGGACAACACATCATAATAGCACAACCCTAACAGATACATGCCAGGGAATTCCTGGAAGCCTGGCATTCTAACCGCAACTCCATCAACAAACACATTGGACTAGACCTGACATACAAACCACTGAAAAACAGAACTGGAAGTGATGCCAACCACCCCAGCAAACTGAGGCATATAAATAACAAGCGGGACAGAACACCAACACTTCACCAGAGGCGCACTGAGAATGTTACCTAACAGGGCGATGAAACATCTGCAATCAAACACACCATAAGACCATAAGACCAAGGAATGGAAGCAAGGCTATTCGGCCCATCAAGTCCACTCCACCATTTAAATCATGGCTGATGGGCATTTCAACTCCACTTCCCTGCACTCTCCCCATAGCCCTTGATTCCTTCTGAGATCAAGAATCTGTCAATCTCTGCCTTGAAGGCATCCAACGTGCCGGCCTCCACTGCACTCCGTGGCAATGAGTTCCACAAGCCCACCACTCTCTGGCTGAAGAAATATCGTCCCATTTCAGTTTTAAATTTACCCCCTCTAATTTTAAGGCTGTGCCCACGGGTCCTAGTCTCCCCGCCTAACGGAAACAACTTCCTAGTGTCCACCCCTTCTAAACCATACATTATCTTGTAAGTTTCTATTAGATCTCCCCTCAACCTTCTAAACTCTAATGAGTACAATCCCAGGATCCTTAGCCGTCATCATACATTAAACCTACCATTCAAGGGATCATCCATTTGAATCTCTGCTAGACACGCTCCAAGGCTAGTATGTCCTTCCTGAGGTGTGGGGCCCAAAATTGGACACAGTATTCTAAATGGGGCCTAACTAGAGCTTTATAAAACCTCAGAAGCACATCGCTGCTTTTATATTCCAACCCTCTTGAGATAAACAACAACATTACATTTGCTTTCTTAATCACGGACTCTACCTGCAAGTTAACCTTTAGAGAATCCTGGACCAACACTCCCAGATCCCTTTGTACTTCTGCTTTATGAATTTTCTCACCATTTAGAAAATAGTCCATGCCTGTATTCCTTTTTCCAAAGTGCAAAAACTCATGTTTACTCACATTGAATTTCATCAGCCATTTCCTGGACCACTCTCCTAAACTGTCTAAATCTTTCTGCAGCTTCCCCACCTCCTCAGTACTACCTGCCTGTCCACCTATCTTCGTATCATCGGCAAACTTCGCCAGAATGCCCCCGGTCCCTTCATCCACATCATTACTATATAAGGTGAACAGCTGCGGCCCCAACACTGAACCCTGCGGGACACCACTCGTCACCAGTTGCCATTCCGAAAAAGAGCCTTTTATCCCAACTCTCTGCCTTCTATCAGACAGCCAATCCTTAATCCAAGCCAGTAGCTCACCTCAAACACCATGGCCCCTCACCTTGCTCAGCAGCCTCCCATGAGGCACCGTAATAAAGGCCTTTTGGAAGCCTAGATAGATAACATCTACTGGATTTCCCTGGTCTAACATGCTTGTTACCTCTTCAAAGAATTCTAACAGGTTTGTCAGGCATGACCTCCCCTTACTAAATCCATGCTGACTTGTTCTAATCTGACCCTGCACTTCCAGAAATTTAGAAATCTCATCCTTGACAATGGATTCTAGAATTTTACCAACTACCGAGGTTAGGCTAATCAGCCTATAATTTTCCATCTTTTGCCTTGATCCTTTCTTAAAAAAGGGGGTTACAACAGCAATTTTCCAATCATCTGGGACTTTCCCTGACTCCAGTGACTTCTGAAAGATCACAACCAAAGCCTCTGCTATTTCCTCTGCCACCTCCCTCAGAACTCTAGGATGTAGCCCATCGGGGCCAGGAGATTTACCAATTTTTAGACCTTTTGGCTTTTCTAGCACTTTCTCTTTTGTAATGCCTACCATACTCAACTCTGCCCCCGACTCTCCCTAATTGTTGGCATACTACTCATGTCTTCCACTGTGAAGACTGATGCAAAGTTCTTATTAAGTTCTTCAGTTATTTCCTTATCTCCCATCATTAGCCTTCCAGCATCAACTTGGAGCGGCCCAATATCTACTTTTGCCTCTCGCTTGTTTCTCATGTATTGAAAGAAGCTTTTACTATCATTTCTAATATTACTAGCTAGCCTACCTTCATATTTGATCCTCTCCTTCCTTATTGCTCTCTTTGTTATCCTCTGTTTGTTTTTGTAGCCTTCCCAATCTTCTGATTTCCCAGGGCTGTTGGCCACTTTATAGGCTGTCTCTTTTTCTTTGATATATTTCCTGACTTCCTTTGTCAGCCATGGCTGTCTAATCCCACCCCGGATAATCTTTCTTTTCTTTGGGATGAACCTCTGTACTGTGTCCTCAATTACACCCAGGAACTCCTGCCATTGTTGCTCTATTGTCTTCCCCGCTAGGCTCTGCTTCCAGTCGATTTTCATCAATTCCTCGCTCATGCCCCTGTAATTACCTTTATTTAACTGTAACACCATTACATCCGATTTTGCCTTCTCTCTTTCAAACTGCAGACTGAACTCGACCATGTTATGATCGCTGCCTCCTAAGTGTTCCCTTACTTTAAGGTCTTTTATAAAGTCTGGGTCATTACATAGCACTAAGTCCAGAATAGCCTGCTCCCTTGTGGGCTCCATCACAAGCTGTTCCAAAAAGCCATTCTGCAAACATTCCATGAATTCCCTTTCTTTGGATCCACCGGCAACATTATTCACCCAATCCACCTGCATATTGAAGTCCCCCATGATCACCGTGACCTTGCCTTTCTGACATGCCCTATCTATTTCTCGGTGCATCTTGCGCCCCTGGTCCTGATCACTGTTAGGAGGTCTGTACATAACTCCCATTGTAGTTTTTTTGCCTTTGTCGTTCCTCAATTCCACCCACACAGACTCCACATCTTCTGACCCTATGTCATTCAGTGCCGTAGATTTAATTTCATTCTTAAGTAACAAGGCGACCCCACCCCCTCTACCCACCTCCCTGTCATTTCAATATGTTGTGAATCCTTGGATGTTTAACTGCCACTCCTGAACTCCGTGCAACCATGTCTCTGTGATGCTGTCACCGGCTCGGCAAGCAAGTCTACAACCTCCCCCACAACCCGAGCTACAGAACTTCTCAAAAACATGTACACAGACGTCGGGAAAGGCAGATTGTTCTTTTCTATCTGTTAATCTGAATTATATCCACATATGCTGTTAAATTTAATGTCAGCTCAATGGGCCTCCCAGGCTTGCTGAAATGTACCTGTTAAACAGGAATGAGTGTACAGCATTGATTGAGAGATGGCAGTAATTTGAATGAAATACGGCACTCAGTACATTAGTCTGTTTGTTAGTGGGAAAGGCTTAGTTCACAATAATTTTGCTGAGAGATTACTTTTATTACAATTTTGAAATTGCTTTTTAGACTATGGAGGTTTGTTCTGGTATATCATGATAGCTGACCCTCATACTGCCTCTAGAACCTCAAAAAGGACCAGGAGGACCAGCAACAGCACTAGTTGCAGTCAGCAGATCACCAGACAAAGAAGACTAGCAGAGAGGAGATGAGCAGAGAGGGGACCAGCAGAGAGGGGGCCAGTACAGGAGGACCTGCAGAGAGGGGATCAGGAGACAGCAGACTAGAAAAGAGCAGAGCAGCAGTCAGGAGGAAAGGAATGACCACTCTTCCCTATCCCTGCCTGCACAAAGCCATCCCACAATCAACCATCCTTTTAACATCCCCATCATTTTTTGCCAGCAGTTCATGCCTTCACATACATCATCCAATAAGTAGAAGGTCACTTAACAAACAGAATCCAAGGTGGGAAACTACTGCTAAGGTGTGATATGAGATAACAAGGTGTAGAGCTGGATGAACACAGCAGGCCACGCAGCATCAGAGGAGCAGGAGAGCTGACGTTTCGGGTCAGGACCCTTCTTCAGAAAACCTTCTTCACCCACTTTTCCATGTCCCCTTTCACCATGGTTCCTACTTTCTCTAAAGTGTGATATATTTGTGTGCTAACTAAATAACAGAAGCTTAGAACAGAAACGGCCAAATAAACAACAGATATCTGTAACACACTTTTGTATGCACCCCATCATGCAATTACAAAGATTTCCTCTTCTTCCTTCTCCTACTCCTGTGTGATACAACCCCATAACTTCAGCAGAGTTAGAGGCAGGCTGTTGATGTCCCAGCTCTGAATGACCAGATGCTCTTGGCCTTTTGATTCGGATCCTTTGAAACCCAGGTAAAATGGTTCCACCTAACTTTTTTCAGGGGCAGATTCAGCTATCGAGAAAGGAGGCAGCTTATGAGGCACTGAGTGAGAGGGAACTGTGGCTGAGAGTTGGATGCAATTTCAGTTCTGCGCCCACTTTTCCATGTCCCCTTTCACCATGTTTCCTCTTGTGGTCCTGAAGCACTTCATTGTTTATCACTGCGCTAGAGAGCACTATATTACAGTGCAATGGGAGCACTCTAAGGCCAAAGTTTGAAGTATCTCACAATCTATTTAAGACGGCAGATATGATGCCATTCAAAGTCTGCCTAATAGTGTCAAAGACCAGCATCCCATTCATTGATTGGACTGAATGGTGCAGACCACTCTATCCTTTGTGGAAGACATTATCTCAGTGCCTTCTATCACTGACACCCCTCCCTTACTTCTACTTGGGATGGACTACTCCAATCTCTCTGTAATCACAGTCTAAAGGCTGTCACTGAATAATAAACAGTTAATGATTTGATCCTTTAATCAACAGCTTCTAAAGCACAGAAACTGTTTCTAGCAAAACAATATCCTGTGACATGGAGCTAACTGCTGTCCCAGTTTCCCTCTGCTCACTTGTGAAGCACTGGGTGAAATCCCAACAATCTTCCTTACCGTAGGAGTATCCAAGCTGGAGTCGGAATGGTACAGCTCCTCTGAGACAGAGATGTCCACTGATCTCTGCTGCACAAGTCTGTTAGAGATAGGAGATGTGGTTCTGTCCTGACAGGGTAAAGAGATGTTACAAGTTATTGTTTTGCTGATAATCATATCTCACTCACTCTTGACTGAGTCCAACATGAAATGTTGGTGGCCTTTCTTTCATTTTATTACCAGGAATCTTCCCAGATCCCCCCATCTCCAGTAGCCAGTGATGCTAAATTCCAGTGCTGATTCTCTGCATTTGCCAGTTGTCAGACACTTGACAAGCTTCTTTGTTTCTCTTCCTCTCCCTGTCACTCTGTGTCCTCTTTGTGACAAGGAGGCAGAGGCCAAGTGTCTGCTTCTGACGGCAATGGCAAATATTTGAGCAATCTGCACTTTCCAAAGATTTAAGTATATATCTGCTGACCGACACCTCTCCTCAGACGTGTGCACAGCTACTGCCTGGGAAGGATCCAAACTTTATAGACCCAGCATAGGTCCTGTCTAAATATACCCAGCCTGGATTGTGTAAAGGCCATTCCAAAAGCCATCCCAATTGAATATATGAAGCAACACAACTCTTCCTTGGAAATTTCTGATGGCTGTGGGTTGCAGTAAGGCAAAAGGCTTCAGATTCCAATACTGAATGACATTCTTACAGCCTGATATTCTGAGAAAGGTCAGTGAAGTGAGCAGAACCTGCCTTGTGAAAGTTCAGAGCTAGGCACAATCCTGAAGGTAAAACAGGACTGTGAATGTAAGGAGTGAGTGTCAGATAAGATTGGCAATGCACAGTGACTGCCCATAAAAACCACACGTACAATTTCACCCTTTAAAGAAAAGAACCATTGATATGATTTTCTGTGTCTGGCAATCACTGATCACTCTTTGCTATCGCAACTGTGTGCAAACTGGTGGTTGTGGCCTGGTCAAGGGTCAGGCCAATTTTCCTAACAAGCTTAAAGATGGAGTGCCGTACTATAAGGAAGTCTGTCAGGAGACATGATCCTGGGCTATTCATGCAAGCAGGCATTAAAGACTATGCGGCACAATATCAGAACAGAGTGTTCTTCCTCATGTATTGGCCATGTATTCCCATTATCTCTGATATACTTAGGTAGTGTCTTTTCCCCAGTGTAACCTCGCAAGGCGCTTTTAATTTTGCAAACAGAATTTGACATCAAGGCTCATAAGGCAAAAGTGGGACTGGCCACCAAAGGGTGAATGAAAGACTGAGTGTACAGCAGGCAGTGAAGAAAACTAATGGCATGCTGGCCTTTATAACAAGAGGAGTTGAGTATAGGAGCAAAGAGGTCCTTCTGCAGCTGTACAGGGCCCTGGTGAGACCGCACCTGGAGTATTGTGTACAGTTTTGGTCTCCATATTTGAGGAAGGACATTCTTGCTATTGAGAGAGTGCAGTGTAGATTCACGAAGTTAATTACCAGAATGGCGGGACTATCATATGTTGAAAGATTTGAGCGAGTGGGCTTGTGTACACTTGAGTTTAGAAGGATGAGAGGGGATCTGATTGAGACATATAAGATTGTTAAGGGATTGGACACTCCGGAGGCAGGAAGCATGTTTCCGCTGATGGGTGAGTCCAGAACCAGTTTAAAAATAAGGGGTAGGCCATTTAGAACAGAGTTGAGGAAAAACTTCTTCACCCAGAGAGTGGTGGATATATGGAATGCTCTGGCCCAGAAAGCAGTGGAGGCCAACTCTCTGGGTACTTTCAAGAAAGAGATAGCCAGAGCTCTTAAAGATAGTGGAATCAAGGGTTATGGGGATAAGGCAGGAACAGGATACTGATTGTGGATGATCAGCCATGATAATAATGAATGGTGGTGTTGGCTCGAAGGGCCGAATTGGCATACTCCTGCACCTATTGTCTGTTGTCTGTCTGTTGTCTAAAATATTTACCTCTCAACCAAACAGATTGTCAGCCCTTTATCACAATGTTGTGGCTGTTTGCTGCACATAAATTAGCTGCTGCATTTCCTACATTCCACCAATCACTGCACTCCAAAAATATTTTATTGGCTCAGAAGTTTTTTGAGGCATCCTGAGGTCACGAGCGACACTATATCAATGCAAGTATTTTACTTTATCCATATTACATTGAAAATTCATTGCTGCTGTCCAGATATTAAATTACTAATGTAGACCATGATTGAGCTCTTCTGACATTGTAGCAAATATCTCTGAACTCAGTATTCAAGTTCCATTGTGGGACTTGATGACCAAGGAAGGTGCATTCATAACTTGGATCCAAAGTTTATCGTCAACCTCCAAATCTTTCCAACATACACCAATAGCAGGCAGTAAGAACAGAAGAAATTCCTTGTCAGCCACACAATGGAAAGGTGGAGCCTCTACCAACAGTGTCCATAGCTCCAGATTACAGCATGCACGTAAAAAGTCATCTCAGCAGCTTAGACTCTGAATAACCTATAACACATCACTCTCATTGTAGTCCATCCCATAATGATTTGAGATGCACAGACTAGATTCCTGCTCTGGAAGACAGGAGTCAGGGGAATGCATTCAGTCTCTATCAGTATTTAGCCTATCTCTAACAGTTAAGAAACAGTGTATAATTCAGTCTTAATAGCCTACTGGTAATTTAGGTTGCAAGACATAACATTCTGCCCCTAATAGTTTAATTTATTTTAATGTGAGAATTATAAGAAATAATAAGACAATATCTGAAGCTCAAATCAAACACTGTCTTCACTAGATTTGAACAATACATTACACTTGTTAGAACATACCCATCACCAAAACATTATTTTACTTACAACGTGTTGAAGAAATTATCTAAGCAATTATTCAGCAAGTGGTTAATTGTCAATCAAACTGATCAAACTGCTTGGCCAAAACACCAAATCACATTTTGAAATGATTTTTTAAAACTTTTCTTTTCAAAGTGGATAGAAGGTTTCATTGGAAGGATCATACTGTCCTATCAAAATCTACATTAAGATACTATTGTATGATGAGGCACCCAATTCTTTGTTCAAACCATGACTTCATACACACTTAAACATTAAGCATATGTTTACAGCCTCCTTTGGAATTTCCCAGAGATAACACAATGTGGAGTTGGAGGAGTACAGCAGGCCAGGCAGCATCAGAGGAGCAGGAAAGTTGACGTTTTGAGACAGGATCCTTCTTTTGACTCCAACATCTGTAGTTTGGCTATCTCTTTAGAATTTCCCATCCTTCATGTCTGGTTCAAGATCTTTTACAATTTTTCTTTCTCAAAGACACCAACATAACCACTGGAAAATAACACAATTCAAGCCTTTTTCCTTTTCTAGATTCTCTGTATTCCAGAAGATGCCAAAATGTCTGATATTGTCAAACCAAGTCTACTTGTCTCTGTCTATCATAGCCTGTAGAACAACTAAACCAACTGGTTAGAATTTTTGAATTATATCAATCTTGTAGCTTCATGCCCTCAGAAATCATATCCACAAGATTTTTGTGATTACAAAAGTTCTCCATAATTCTGACTAGATATCAAAATAGAACATACTTTTTAAACAAGTTTATTAATTGGCTTTGATTTTTTTATGACCCTTTAAGGTTCTTATGAATGTTCCATAGTTTGAGGCATCACAGACCATTGCCTTTATAAAGTAGTGTAATGGGGATAACCACCTTGCAGCTCATACATCCAGCATTGCTTTCTGTGTCTCATTTAAAATGACCATGTTGCTGCTGGGATAAATAACTTTGACAAATCTCAACCACAAATCTCAACTGAAGGTATGGCAATGTCAGCGAAAGCTATTTCAGTTTCTTTCAAGATGTGGGTATTGATGTTATTGGGTAGATATAATTACGCCTGTGAGTACAACTGTTAAGTCGAGCAGTAATCCATATTCTAAGCTTGTTTTTTAAGACGGCTAACAGGCAGTCCTTACAGAATTCCATTGTCTGTGTACAGGACAGTTTCTCAGTTCAGTTTACTGCTGAAACCTTCCATACTTTTCAAGTGAAGAAAGACTTATTTTCAAATGCTTTCATGGATGAGTGTGTCTCTGGCTAAGCCAGCATTTGTTGCCCATCCCTAATTGCCCAGAGGACAATTAAGAATCAACCTACATTGTTGTGGGTTTGGAGTCGCATGTAGGCCAGACCAGGTAAGGATGGCAGATTCCTCCCCCAGAGGATATCAGTGAACCAGATGGGTTTTTTTCAACAATTCTCAGTGGATCATGGTCATCATTAGATTTGTAATTCCAGATTTTCATTGAATTCATAATCCACAATCTGCTGTGGTGAGATTTTAACCCGAGTCCCCAGAACATTACTGGAAGTCCAACGATGATGACATCACCTGCCCTTAAATTCTGGGTATCAATGAGAAAACTCCTTAATATCTGATCATATTTCCTACACTTCCACATGGTTTGGATACAGGCAGTAAAAGCGTGACAAGTGCTTCCTCTTTCTCATTCCTAGTTTGGAAATCATAAGACCATAAGACATAGGAGTGAAAGTAAGGCCATTCGGTCCATCGAGTCCACTCCGCCATTTAATAACTCAGAGTCATCGATTTGCAAGAATTAGAAAGTTATGAATTCAAGTGCTATTCCAAAACTTTGAGGACAGAGTCTAGGCTTTCCTTAAATTCATCACATGATGTCGGTATTGCTAGCTGGACCTGCATCAAATGCCCATCCCTAATTACCCACAGGGCAGTTAAGAGTCACCCACATTACTATGGGTCAGGAGTCACTTGTAGGCTACACCAGGTAAGGATGGCAGTTTCCTTCCCTAAATATTGAACCCAGATGAGTTTTTCAGATGATTGGTCATCAGATGTTTTTCTTTTGGAATTCATATTCCACCATGTGCCATGGCAGGATTCAAACCCAGGTCCTCAGAACATTACATCGGTCTCTGGATTAATAGTCTATTGATAATACCACAAGGCCATCAATTCCCTGACATGTTAGATGTAAAAAGAACCTATGGCACTACTTTAAAAAAGAACAGGAGAATTATCCCTGAAGCCTGGCTAATTTTTAATCCTCAGTCAAAAAAACAGACTGTTTAATCGTTACCACATTACTGTTAGTAGAAACTTGCTATGTGTGAATTCTCCATCATGTTTCCAACCTCACAGCAGAGACCACATTTCAAAAGCAATAATTGACTTTAATGCATTTTGAGAATTCCTGCAGTTGCAAAAGCCGTTATATAAACAGAGGCCTAGTTTTTTTCTTTCCTACTTATGAAAATATTTCAGATGGACAGTGTTGGTATTAAAACCTATTAACCTGCACTTACCATTTTACTGCTGTGCACATTAACACATTCTTTTTGTCTCCAAATTATCTCCAAGGTATTTCAATGCCAATCCCAGTGTTTGGACTTCAAGATGCCTCCAAGGTTTTCAAGAATGACAGCTGTTCCCTCACAGATGAACATTTTGTCCTGGTGGGTTCCTTTGTGGCATTCTTCATTCCCCTCACAATAATGGTGGCAACGTACTTTTTGACAATCAGGGTATTACAGCAGGAAGCCATTTTGTGCTTGGATGTTTTTAAACCCAAGCCCAAATGGACGAACCTTCGGATGTTTCTTCAGAAGGGCCCATTGGCGCCCAACTCCTCAGACAAAGCGGCCATGTTAAAGAAATATGAGGTTAAAGGGACGTCATCTCCTCAGATATCATCTTGGTGTTCGTCAAATAGGGAGATGGGGATTTCTGGGAGACGGTCAATGCAGTCAATTAGCAATGAGCAGAAGGCTTCAAAGGTTCTTGGGATTGTATTCTTTCTTTTTGTCGTGATGTGGTGTCCATTCTTTGTAACCAACGTGATGTCTGTGATGTGTATCAAGACTTGTGATGAAGAACTTATCGAAGAACTCCTCAGCATATTTGTCTGGGTGGGGTACCTCTCTTCTGGTATCAATCCACTTGTGTACACACTTTTCAACAAGACTTATCGATCAGCTTTCTCGCGATACATCCACTGTCAGTACAAGAATGAGAAGAAGCCCGCTCAGCAAATTCTAGTCAGCACAGTACCCACTCTGGCATCCAGCAAAGACAGGCTGCAGCTCTCCAGTACAGAGAGCTTGCGAAACAGCACAGAATTGAGGACCAGGGCACATTCTGTTGAATCACTGGGAGAAAATCATCAGGAGACTTCAAAATCTGAAACAGTTTATATCGCTGAGAAGGTCAGCTATGTTTGACTTCAACTTAAGACTCCGTATCAAATAGTGTGTGCATTCTTCAGGATAGCTAATGAAACAGGAAATAACATGACACAGTTTCAAATGCTTGTTATATTGCAATGTTGGTGAAACATACCATTTCCCAAGTGTTACACACAGCAGAGAACAGGAAACTTGGCATGGTTGGATTTTCCAGTTTGGATCATTGGGAAAGAATCAGGAATGAATATATTTGATATGATTGATTCATATGTTTTGACCCATTGCAATTGTTAAGTTGCACTCAAACAACTGTATACTGTTAGAATGTTAAACAAATTACATAAGGTTGTGTGTGAAACACAGGACAAATAGACGGCACTTGGCCTAATCAGTCCATGCCATGTTTATGCTTCACTCAAGCCTCCTCCTATCATTCATCAGTGATCATAACTCTCTTTGCCCTCCTCCCTCATACACTTCCCTCTTTAACGTCCTTTCCCTTTTTGGTATTCACTTTAACCACTCCTTGTGGTCACATTGTCACCACTATCTGGATAGAGGTTTCTTCTGAAATTCCAATTGGATATCATGATGACCATCTTTTACTGATTGTCTATAGTTATGTTATTCTCCACAAACATAAGAATACAAGAAATAGGAGCAGGAGTAAGCCATTTGTAACCTAGGGCCTGTTCAGTAAAACCATGGCTGATCTGACAATGGTCTTAATTCCACTATCCTGTCTGGCCTGCATAACCTTTGATTCCCTTGACAATCAAAGGTCTAACATACGAGAGCAAATATTTGTTCTGTATGCACTCTAAAAACTCTACATTTCCTGTATTTTTTAAAAATACTTGTATTAGTTTACGCTGCTCCCTTCTTTAATCAGGATGAATTTTTCAAAGTTACCATCAGCAATTCTATTTGCAAAGTAGGTTCATAAGTTTCTCCATTACTGAATACCTTCTTGGTCAGAACATCAATATCATGAGCGCCTTCCTGAGATGCACGTGTTTGGTTATTTGTCGAACTTCTGGGCTGAACCAAAATTGTGTATTCTATTTTTTTCCCTTTTGTTAGGAGCCTGCACAAAGTGACAGAAAGAACAACTTTAGGCACAGAAGAGGTACAAATGTCAATATATATACTTGCTGCTGTTTCACGCTAGGCCATCCATGCAGTTCTAGTTTATATGATAAGGTCAACATGTGAATTATTTAAAATGCTGTGGATATGAAGATTTCTCTGTATACTAGTTGTAAAACCCACATACAAATTGATGTAAGAAGTGGAAGAGTTAGAACACCCTTAGTTATCTGATAACCATGGCAGAGAAAGCTATTACTCTTAAAAGTACAGCACCTCTGTATTTACAATACATTTGTGCAATAATCTCTCTCTTCAGAAGCCTTTCTGGACTCTTGTTAAAAGATAGCATGTTGATTTTACAGTCTGGCCAACAATATTGAGTTTGGATTAAAATTCCGTACCTGATCATTTTTAAATGACATAAATATTATACAACGGGCACAAGTTAAAGTTTGATGAATTATATTAGAACTATAGGAAAGATTTCTCATTGGGTTTACAGCCATGTTTAAATTATTAAAATACAATCAAATGTTTCAGGGGCTTGCTGTACATATAAGCACTTTCAAATATTTTATTCTATTGTACATAAAGGTGAAACTAAGAGACAAAATGATTTATAATGTTTATTCATTCTGGAAATCTTTCCCAGGTTTGACTGCAATTTCTCCTAGCTCCCCATTTGCTTCTGCAATTTAAACAATGGGAACTCTACCAACCCTGATAGCAACATATTAGCAGAATAAAGTCATTTCTTTTGATAAACATTTATTTCTTTTCTGCGTTGCTAAGACTTAACAAAGGCTGCTGGGATGTCGTGTCATTACCAACTTGAATAAATGCCTCGAAAGATCTGTTATGAAAACAGTGGGAACTCCAATTCCCCGAGGTGTACCGTGACACTGATGAAATTCTCCCTTTAGCCTTTCAGTGTAAATGTTTCTTTTCCAATTTCAAGATCTCTACATCTTCGTTCCAGAGGCCTCTCTGCAATATCCAGTGCAGGGAAGATGTGTGTAATAGGAGCCTAAATAGAATCCCTAGTGTGGAAGCAGGCCATTCAGCCCATCAAGTCTACACCAACCTTCTGAAGAGCACTGCACCCAGTTCCATCCCCCTACCCTATCCCTGTAACCCTGCATTTCCCATGGCCAATCCATCTAACTGCACATCTTTGGGCTGTGGGAGGAAACTGGAGCACCCAGAGGAAACTGCAGACACAGGGAGAACATGCTCAAGGTTGGAATCGAACCCAGATACCCCGTACTGTAAGGCAGTAGTGCTAAACACAGAGTCAACATGCCTCCCAAGTGGCTGATTGATCTGCTGATTGTCTTCCTTTGGAGGCAGATCGAAACCTTAATCCCGCTAGGTCTCTGCCACAAGAGACCAGAATTAGTGATTAGACACAGAGCAAACGGGATAGTTGCTTTCAACACTGAAAGAATATTTTGTAATATCAAGTGTTTTAAAAACTTCTTGTAGATTGTTACAAGGTTAAAACAAGTTCAAAGCAGAATTAAAGGGCCAATTACTAAATATCACACAAAATAATCAAGAGTTGGGGGGATTCCAGGGTCCTGATCCTGCATCAATACTGTGTTGAGATTCTTTGGGCAGCAACTAGCAAACAGGCTTCAGAGCAGGAGTGCCCATTGAATCTGCCTACCGTTCAATGAGATCATGACTGATCTTAAAATCCTCAGCTCCACTTTCTTGCCTTTTCCCTTTAACCATTGATTCCCTTGCTCATTAAAAATCTGTTCTTACTGCTCATTTAGGATGGTAGACTGGTTCCCCAAGGCCTATAACAGCAGAAGGAGGCAGCTCCATCTGGAGACGGGGCCACTGCCAAGGACAGTAGGGAAGCGGGACAGCCACTTAAACTGGAGGTACACTTGCAAGTCTCCTTCACTTTAAAAAGTAAAGTAAGCCCAAAGCCTCCCTCTGAAGCCATCGGTGTGGAAGGGAAACCCTGCCATAAAACTGGTTACAGTTGAGGCTGTGGTCTTTACATTCTTACACTTTGCTCACTAGCTGAGAATGAGAGGAGACACCACTGCCCAGAAGAGAAAATCCAGTAAAACTGGTGAACAAGGTATATTGGTCAAACTCATCTTGTAGGCTTCAAAATGGAGGGCCAATCCATACACTTCCAAACCCTGAGTTTTTCCCTTAGGGTGGCCCCTGGACCTGTTACTGGTGAGCCACCTCCACATTGCTGCTGGACTTGATGAAGGGAAGAGGAATGGTCTGACACTGGGAAGGTGCCAGCAGCATCTGAAGCCCAACACTACCTGGGGCCTTCACACTAACTGATGGTCCAATGCCTCTGCAACATTGAGCCTTCAACAAGTACACGTTTTGGAGTCAACACCCACCAAAGAGCCAATCTTTGGAAAGACTCCACCCCCTAATATCTCCATGAGGCTGCCATAATTCCTATCAATTATTCTCTTATTTCTATGAGATTTTATTGCTCTCCGTTGGCTGCTTTCAAGTGCTGCAGAAAATGACCTGTCTCAATTCCTTCTGTGCAATTGGTATGTAATGTGCTGAGATTTCACATCCCCTCTGTATCAAGAAGACACTGAACCTTGTTTTGAATTGTGTACAAAATCAAGACTTAAATTTTGTTGCTTTAGATGTGTATTTTGACTCTTCCATATATTAAGCCAATAAACAGCATTTCAAAAAATCAATGTCTCCCATTTTAATTATTACCGTAGCATTGATAAAACAGTTAAAATTAAATTTTGGAAATGTTGTAACAAATGTTTTTTTTCTGACCAGGCACTCCTGTTATTTCACTTTGGGAGATGGTTCCTAATTTTCATCTGAGCTGTTAATACAGGCACAGTATGTAATTTTAATGGCACTTTACCTGTACACACAACAAAAAAACTTTATGTGCACTGACATATAGTCAAACTGACAATGAGGAAGTGTCACCAGACCTGAAACATTAACTCTGATTTCTCTCCATAGATGATGCCAGCCCTGCTGAGCTTTTCCAGCAATTTCGGGTTTTGGCTCTGATGTACTACATCCCCAGTTCTTTCAGTTATTATGAATTAATTCCATGAGCCTATTATCATCAACCTTAAAGTACTGACAGTTAATTTAACACAGAAGCCATGAGTGGGTGTAGGCCATTTGGTTCTTTGACCCTGCTCCAACGTTCAACATGATCATCATTGATTCCCCCTGAATTCCCTATTTATTTTCCTGCTTTCTCCCCATGCCTGTTGTTGCCTTTATATTGAAAAGTTATTGATCTTTTTCTTGAACACAGTCAATGACTTGGCCTCCACAGCCTTCAGTGATAGAAAATTCTACAGGTTCACTTCCCTTTGAGTGAAGAAATCTTTCCTCACCTCAATCCTAAATGACCTACCTGTATCCGGAGACTGGGTCCCCTGGTTCCAGCCACCCCAACTGGGGTTGGACAGACTAGATGCAGGAAGGATGTCATATTTTCAGCAGATGCACAAAATGCCAAAAAAGATGTTGAAAGGCCTTGACTTGAAATATTAATTCTGCTAATTTCTCTCTCCACAGATGCTGCTTGACCTGATAACTAGTTCCAGCAATTTTTTGCTTTTAAAACCAAACAGTGGTTGGTTTATGTAATGTGGATAAGTGCCCTTTAACGTCTGAATTATTAGACTTCAAGCCTGATCAAATGAGAACTCATCTCTTTTAATTCCACAAGTGGCTGTACAGAACAACTGTATGATCAGACAGCACCAAACCCCTCCTAGTGGTTATATTACACATTACATGATTTTAATCCGGCAATGTTCTCTACGGAAATACTTATACAGAACATTTGAGGTCCTAGCTGTAACATGTGATACATAACAACATGAGTTTGACAGAATTCTATGCCTTTAGTCATCCAACGTTATTTGCTTATAGCTGGAGAAGCATGAAATTAAGGGAATGCAAATAAAAAGGCTTTTTCCCAATTTAAAGACGTCAATTACAAAACGTGTGCATTAGGCTTCCCAGAGAAGGATTGATTGAAGTATCAAAGACACTGGAAATTGATTTTTAGCACTTCCTGTAGAGTTCATCTGAATCTGTGAAACCGATGAAAGCCATTGGCTCATCGATCTTTCCTAGAACCACAGTGGGAGTGCCGCACTGTCAGGGGTGCCATCTTTCAGATAAAATGTTAAGCCAAATTCCTTCCTGACTCTCAATGGATAGAGAAAATCTGTGCATAAGCAGAAGAGGTGTGCTCCCTTTGTTTCCCTATTCAATATTTATCACTCTGCCATTTTAACAGGGGCATTTACAGTGAATGAGTTACATTTGTTTAAACAGCACTGGGGTAAGTTTGATAAAAGTTTTGTCTGCCCTTCTTATCCCTCTATGGTATCAGGCATTCTGGAGGAGGAAGCCTCATAAGATAATAAGATATAGAAGCAAAAATAGGCTGAGTCTGCTCTAACATTCGATCGTAACTGATATGTTTCTCAACTCCATTCTCCTACCTTTTACCTGTAACCTTTGATCCATACTAATCGAGAAACTATCTATCTCTGTCATAAATACATCCAATAACTTGGCCTCTACAGTCCTCTGTGGCAATGAGTTCCACAGATTCACTACATCTCTATTCTAAAGTGTTGCCTCCTCACCCTGAGGCTGTGCCCTCAGGTCCTAGTTTCTCCCACTAATGGAAACATTTTCTCCACTTCCAATCTATCCAGACCTCTCAATATTCTGTAAATTCCAACCAGATCTCCCCCATGCTTCTAAACTCAATCAAGCATGACCCAGGTTCCTCAATCATTTCTTGTGTGACAAGCCCTTCACCCCAGCACCATTCTTTTAAACCTCCTCTGGATCCCCTCCATGCCAGCACGTCCTTCCTTAGATACAGGGCCAAAACTGCTCACAATTTTCCAAACGCAATCTGATCAGGGCCTTAAAGAGACTCATCAGTACCTCTCTGCTCTTGTATTATAGCCCTCCTGAAATAAATGTTCACACTGCATTTGCCTTCATAACTTGCAGAAGAATTTGCATCTAAACATTAAGGGAATCCTGAGCTAGGACTCCTAAGTACATTTGTGCTTCAGATTTCTGAGGCTCTTCCTTATTTAGAAAATAGTCTATGTCTGTATTCTTCCTACCATCATCTCACACTTTCCCATGCTGTATTCCATCTGCCACTTCTTTGCCTAATCTCCTAGCCTGTCCAAGTCTTTCTGCAGCCTCCCTGCTTCCTCAATACTACCTGTCCCTCCATCTATTTTTGTGTTATCAGCAACCTTATCAACAATGCCCTCAGTTCTTTCGTCCAGATTGTTAATGTATAATGTGAATAGTTCTGGCGGTGCAGATTCAATGGGTCAAATGGCCTCTGTCTGCACTTTAGGGATCCTATAACTGCTTATGAGGCATGATCAGATTTTGACACACTTACAAAGACTGAGGACAGTGCAATGGAAAAGATAAACATACACTAGAATGAATGTCAGAGGTGCTGAGACAATTTCTGGGATAGCATTGCTTCGAATCATCATTTGTAGCACAAAGGATGCAATCAGCGATATCACAGGTATTAGAGGACACAACGGTAACAAACTGGTTAGAGCATCGGGTGATAGTATGAAAGAAATGGTAACTGATAGAACTGGGGACAAAAATGCTATTGATAATTTTTGAGGAGCAAAGAGAATTTGGAATTTACAATAAGCAAATGAACCCCAGAAATGCTCAGGATGCGGTCAATCAATGTTTCAGAAGCAATTCAAATTACCATCACACTATGAAGTGCCACAAACAGTGTACAATTGAAAAGTATTCAACTCTCAATATGAAATAGAAGATTCGGAGGAAGGAAATGGAGATACAGATCAAAGACAGGGTTACAAGAGGTTTCGGCCCGATGCTGAATGCAATTGGTGGGACAGTCTTTCAATTTTGCAGTATTAGACAGTGGATACATATCTTGTGGGTGTGGAAAAGACTAGATAAAATGTTACCTAGACCCAGAGCACAGAGGTTTGGATCAAAGTAAAGGAATTTGAGACGTTTGTCAGTTTGTGAAAACCTAATACTAAAATCTTTGACAAGAGTGGTTATTCCTTGTAAAATATCTGGAATCAATCATTTTATTAGCATGGATGTAGTGTCTAGTGAAATACCCTTGCTATTAAGTAGGTTTCAATGAAGACAGCACAGATGAAACTGGATGTGGAAAATGATAAAACTCCTTAGAAAATTTATGAATTTGCAATTTACACAATCAGGATACTTGTATTCCTTTATTAGCTTCTCCACAAAAGAAACTAAAGAAATGTTATTGACATCAAAGAATGGAAATTTAGAAGGTAATTGAGATACAATTACATAGGCAATTTGCCCAGCTGTCCTCTAAAAAGTTAAAACTTTTGTAAAGGATGCAGGAATAGGGATGGGGAGTATGATAAATTCAGAGAAGAGACAGTGATAGATGTGAGATTTGTAAAAAATATTGAAGGTCGCAATCATGACTAAAATAAAGTTTGCCCTTAGCAGGAGATTTCAATTAGGTAGTGGCCAAGGAACTCAGGGTATGGGATAAAGAATTTTCATTTTACACTTCATACATTTGGCAACCAGATTTAATCAGGTAACACGAATGCACCGTAAATTTTTTTAAAAATTGCCAATAAAGTCATGAAGAAGTAGACAAGGGCTGAACTTGGATCACTGACAACATTTCTCACTGATACTGACAGTGGAGAGGGTTAGTTTTACATGATGAATTCAGAGATATGTTTATGAATATATAGTGATGAGCACAGCAGCAGAAAGCACTTTGGTGGTGGGGTATGTGAAAAAAAGATGCAATAATAGATCAAATGATTCATAAAATGTTGGCAGAGCAGCCAAACTGAAAATTATCATCTATGCCAGTGTGGGCTGTATATGCTGAGAATTTGTTGCAGATGGTGAGAGGATAAAGTTTGTAGCAGTTTGTGGTACAAATCCAACAAAGTTCCATTAGTAATATGCAATTAGCTCCCATTTTAGGAAAGGGTCACAATTAATACTAAACAAAAACTGAAAGAACTGCTGTCAATCAGGAACAAAAACAGAAGTTACGGAAAAGCTCAGCAGGTCTGGCAGCATCTGTGGAGAAAAAATCAGAGTTAAAATTTTGGGTCTGGTGACCCTTTCTCAGAACCTATAATAGTCACATTGCTGCAATGACAATATCTGAGGATACATTCTGAGGAAGGGTCATCGGATGCAAAACATTAAATCTGATTTTCTTCTTCACTGATGCTGCCAGACCTGCTGAGCTTTTCCAACAACTTCTATTTTTCTTCCTACAATTAGTCCTACTTTTTATTATATAAAAAGGATTTTACCAAAACCAAAGTCTCAGAAAGAATTCAGATACTTAAAAAATAAGGTAAGGCCATCGGAAATCAGTTTGAGTCAGAGCAAAATGTTTTATTATAAGAGAGAGGAGCTTAAAGGATGGGGAGGCCAAGAGAAGGATATTGTTAAACGCAGAAAAAATAATAATTGTATAGCATGGAAACCAGACTGTTCAGATACATCCTTTGAGATTGCTTGAAATGAGTTACAAATGGGCACTTTCTTAAGTTATAGAAAATAGTGAGGAGCCAGGTACTTCTCATATTCAAATGTTGCACAGCTATGCGGTGCAAACTGTCACACCTGATGGTTTGTCTAATGATGGCCAGATCAGTTCTGATGGTCAATATGAAGCCATTTGTGCCAACAGACAATTGCTAAAAGTGGGTACCTAAGTCAAATATTGACTAGAAGGAGCTGGACATTGCAGAAATGTAACTATTATACATCGGACACGGGAAGGCTACTGGAAAATATAATCTCTGGATGAAAATACAGGATGAGGGGCAGCAAGTATGGCCCATGGATTGAAAACATGAAGTACAAAAATGGAAGGGAAGAAAATGCAGTGTAAAATCAAACAGTGGGTCTAGGAGTGGTCATGCCCCTAAAAGTGATCATGAACTGTTGAAAGAAATCCTGTTAAAAGGATAGGAGATCAAACAATAGCAGCTCAGAAAGAAGTAGAAGGCAGGATAGAGAGTTTAGTTTAACAATAACAAGAAATATAATACAAACAGGAACACCACAAGGAGCAGAAGCCCATATGATCGGGAAGTCTTAGTGGCCATGAACAGACAAGAAGACAAATTCATAAAAGATGCCAAACAACGAGAATTACAAAACTGAAAAGAATTTTGGGTGTACAACAGAAGGGTCAGATAGGGAACAACCAGTGCGATTACATAAGTGGATATGAACTAAGAATCGTGTCCTCTGATGAGAGTTATAAGTTTAAAAGCAAGGCATGAGGTTTTGAAGAAAAACTAGGGTATCAAGACATAAGAGTAGATCTTTGACAGCAGGAAAAGAATTTTGAAAATCGTCATGGTATTGTTAGCAACAAATACTGAAGCTTGCAGATCAATTAGTATTAAAGCCACATTTCTGCAGGAGATCATAAGGAAGTGTTCCTTTGTCTTACATGGAGGCACCAAATGGGAAACTCACAAGTCTCATTTTCCTGCTCTTTCCTCACTTACCTCAGTTGCTTGTTAAATTTCCTCGAAAGACACAATGGAACTGCCTCCACTGTTTTTTCAGTGTATTCCAGATGCTTACTATTCAATGTGGTAGAAAAGCTTTCCCCTTGGTGGTGGGATCAATGATCAGGATATAGATTTAAGGGCAAGGCGGGAGGCTTAGATGTGTTATGAGGAAGATTTTTTCACCCAGTGTGGTAGGAATCTGGAACTCATTGCTTGTAAGGATGATAGAGGCAGAAACCCTGATAACATTTAAGAAGTATATAGGTGTGCACTTGCAATGTCAAGGCATAAAAAGCTATGGGCCAAGTAATGAAAAATGTGATTAGTATAGTTAGATGGTTGCTTTTGATTGGTGCAGTCTCGATAGGCTGAAGTGCCTTTCTCTATGACTCTATGGCAATTCCTCTTCACAGGATTCCTCTGGTTCTCAATCTTTTCACCAATGAGAACAGTTTCTCTCTAACTAGCCCTCTCAAGACCCCTCATGATTTTGAACAACTGTAGCAAACTTTTCACAAACCTCTCATCTCTAAGAAGAACAGTCTCAGCTGCCATAGTCTGAATGCCTATCGTGACTGCACTAATCAAAAGCAACCACCTAACTATACTAATCACATTTTTCATCACTTGGCCCATAGCTTTTTATGCCTTGACATTGCAAGTGCACACCTATATACTTCTTAAATGTTATCAGGGTTTCTGCCTCTATCATCCTTACAAGCAATGAGTTCCAGATTCCTACCACACTCTGGGTGAAAAAATCTTCCTCATAACACATCTAAGCCTCCCACCTTGCCCTTAAATCTATATCCTGATCATTGATCCCACCACCAAGGGGAAAGCTTTTCTACCACATTGAATAGTTAGCATCTGGAATACACTGAAAAAGTGGTGGGGAGGCACTGAACAGCAATCTTGTATCCTTGGAACTATCCTTGCAAGTCTTCTCGACACCGTCTATAATGTTTTCATATCCTTCTAAAGTATGGTGAACATAACAAGACACAACGCCACTATTGTGACCAACTCAGCTTCACTATAACTGCTGTTCTTTTGCTATCCTGTGCACATAGGACTCCATCTGTGTTAGTGGGATGAGCTTCAAATGTTAAGGGATGTGAATCATGCTTCTTTTTTCCAGCATTATTACTTTCTTGTTGCCACCCAGGTTGACAGGGGTGTTAAGAAGGCATACAGTGTTTTAGCTTTTATTAATAGAGGGATCGAGTTCCGGAACCAAAAGGTTATGGTGAAGCTGTACAAAACTCTGGTGCGGCCGCACTTGGAGTATTGTATACAGTTCTGGTCACTGCATTATAAGAAGGATGTGGAAGCTTTGGAAAGGGTGCAGAGGAGATTTACTAGGATGTTGCCTGGTATGGAGGGAAGGTCTTATGAGGAAAGGCTGAGGGACTTAAGGCTGTTTTCGTTAGAGAGAGGAAGGTTGAGAGGTGACTTAATTGAAACATATAAAATAATCAGAGGGTTGGATAGGGTGGATAGGGAGAGCCTTTTTCCTAGGATGGTGACGGCGAGCACGAGGGGGCATAGCTTTAAATTGAGGGGTGAAAGATATAGGACAGATGTCAGAGGTAGTTTCTTTACTCAGAGAGTAGTAAGGGAATGGAACACTTTGCCTGCAACGGTAGCAGATTCACCAACTTTAGGTACATTTAAGTCGTCATTGGATAAGCATATGGACGTACATGGAATAGTGTAGGTTAGATGGGCTTCAGATCGGTATGACAGGTCGGCACAACATCGAGGGCCGAAGGGCCTGTACTGTGCTGTAATGTTCTATGTTCTATGTTCTTGCAGTGATTGTGAATGCAGAATTCTTGCACAATGATATCTAGGGTTAAAGTAGATCATTTCTGTTTTGTTGGCTGACTTAATGCTGATCAGCAACTTTGCAGTGAATGAGTGCCTTGGCACACAGCCAGGAATTTAGATGATGTGTACCAGAATATGCAACATCCACAGTTTAGCTGGTGCGCTCACCATCTATCTGTTCAAAGTGTCCTTACTCCCCAGAATCCAAAAATAGGCCTTTCATACAGTAAGTTATGGAGTTCTTGCCTTGTAAACACGCCGAAATTAAATGAAGCAACTCTGCAAATAAAGTAGAATTATGAGTACAAATTGGAAATTCAACAGAAACCTCCACTGAGTTAACATTGTTTTCTCCAGGACATAATTTTAATGGTGACAATCACTGTAATATTTGACTCATCGTGCTCCATTTCCTTGTTTGTCACCCCTTGTTTTTGACTGATGCTTTGCAGAAACATTAACTACACCTATTCCCATTGTTAAAATATGGAGGTTCAGTGCACACATCAGGAGGTATGGTCACTAGATTGTGCTTCATACCACTCAATGGCCTGGATTTTTCTATGACTGGACAGTCATTATCCCAGGGCAGATGGAAACTGTGCCTGCAGAATCACCATCATAGCAGAATCTGAAGAAATTTCCCAGGATGTTTCCACTGGGCAATTTTCCTACACCTGGAACCCTCTGAAAATCTCAATTTAAATCAGAGTATTCTGATGAAATTAAGTAAAGCAAAATTTTCAGTGACCGACACCAGTAGGACCAAGCGTGTGCTATTTAATTAACTATTCCGTATAATCGAGAGGTAACATAACCGCAGATAATCCTGAACAAGTGAAGATTCAAGACATTAATATCCCTCAAAAACGCAATGCAAAGACATCAAGTCATCTCTTGAAATCAATGTGAAAACACACAGTAGGTAATAGAAACATGATACAGGAAGTATACATGCCAGCATAAATACTCAGAATCAGGGTATTTGAGGGATATAATTTTTGCCAGCTTATCAAGAGTGCCGGTTAAAACAAAGTTTGCTGTAATTACTCAAGAAAAGTTAGAACCAAAGAATTCCTACATTACAGAAAGAGGCTATTTGGTCCATTGAGTCCACACCATCCTTTCAAAGACCATCCCACCCTGACCCACCCACAGGCCTGTAGCCCTGCATTTCTCATGGCTAATCCACACATACCCTTGGGCACGACAGGCAATTCAGCATGGCTAATCCACCTCAACGATACATCTTTGGGCTATGAGGAAACTAAGAGGAACCCCATGCATACGCGGGGAGAGAATATGCAAACTTCACACAGACAGTCATCTGAGGCTGGGAATAAACCTGGATCCTTGGTGCTATGAGGCAGCAGTGCTAACCATTGAGCCACTGTCCTATTAGATTATTAAATACATGATTTAACGCCTGAGTAATTATACAACTGACCCCTTACTTTTCTCACACATTCCCAACTACATTTTCCCAGACCCTTTACACATCCACACCCAGACCTAACACATCCCTGTTTGCATTGGGAACGAACATCCCAAGTCCCCATACCACAGCCCCTACACTGGGCCTGTCAGCCCTCGCTTTCCCAGCTCTGAACCTGAAGGTGACATGGAGCGAGTGCATGATTCACGCAGACTGTAAATCTGACTTTATCAGGGTCATTTGAACACTTTGTAAAAGGCCTTAAAGCATTATCTTCTTAGCTAGTCAGCAAAATATCAAGGCTTCACCTGAAACACAGGGCCATTCTTGATTCCTTCACCTTTCTTTATGCCTACTCTACCAAACTTTTTCAAATTTTTCAACAGTTACATTCAGGCTGGACAAAGCCCTATGAAGAAAACAGGGAAAAGTAATTGGCTAAAAATAAAACAGGATTAGTGAAGATTGCGTCATTGATAGAGTCTCATTCTGGCTGAGCTCAGTGGGATAAACCTGTAAATATTGACCACTTTCGCATCCGTCCTTTGTGCTGCTGCTGGATAAACCTGTTCCTTCGGAAGTTGAAATGTTCCTTCTGCTTTGGATGGGGATGTTGCTGGGACTGGGGAGTTTGACTGTATGATCGGTTGGATAGGCTGGGACTTTTTCCACTGGAACGTAGGAGGTTGAGGGAGTCACTCATAAGGAGTAAAGATAAGTGAATGGCAGGTGTCTCTTTTCCCTAGAGTGGGGTATTTCAAGATTAGGGGGCATATTTTTAAGGTGAGAGGAGAAAGATTTAAAAAGGACACAAAGGGCAATTTTTTTACACAGAGAGTGGCTTTTATGTGGATTGAACTTCCAGAGGAGACAGGAAGGTATGTAGATGCCTGGAATGGTAGGTTTAACGTATGATGAACAGCTAAGGATCCTGGGATTGTACTCATTACAGTTTAGAAGGTTGAGGGGAGATCTAATAGAAACATACAAGATGATGTATGGTTTAGAAGGGGTGGACACTAGGAAGTTGTTTCCGTTAGGCGGGGAGGCTAGGACCCGTGGGCACAGCCTTAAAATTAGAGGGGTAAATTTAAAACGGAAATGAGATGACATTTCTTCAGCCAGAGAGTGGTGGGCTTGTGGAATTCATTGCCACAGAGTGCAGTGGAGGCCGGGACGTTAGATGCCTTCAAGGCGGAGATCGACAAATTCTTGATCTCACAAGGAATCGAGGGCTACGGGGAGAGTGCAGGGAAGTGGAGTTGAAATGTCCATCAGCCATGATTTAAATGGCGGAGTGGACTTGATGGTCCAAATGGCTTTACTTTCACTCCTACGTCTTATGGTCTTATGCTGGAAGCTAGAGTCAATGAGTGTGGAGCTGGAAAAGCACAGCAGGTCGGAAAGCATCCGAACAGCTGGGGAGTCAACGGGAAGAGGTGTTAAAATGGATGGCAACCGGAAGGTCAGGTTGATTGGTGAATGCAGAGATCAGGTCTTCTGCGAACTGGTCCCCAAGACTGTGTTTGGTCTTCCCGATATAGAGGAGACCACCTTGGGAGCAACGGATACAGTAGATGAAGTTAATGAAGTGCAGGTGAATCTCTGCCAGATTTAGAAGAATTGTTTGGGGCCTTGGACAGTGGTGAGAGGGGAGGTGTAGGGGCAGGTCCTCCTGCTGTTGCAGGGTGTACCAGGTATGATGAAGGGGTTGGTGGGGATTGTGCAGCTGATGAGAGAGTCGTGGAGTGAATGATCCCTATCGAATGCGGACAGGGGTGGGGAGGAAAATATCTTTATGACGGTGAGGTCTGGAAATGGGGGGTGGAAGGGATTGGCAAAGTTGATGAACCTTCCATCCAACCCTCAAATTCACCTGGACCATTTCTGACACCTCCCTCCCCTTCCTGGACCTCTCTGTCTCCATCTCCGGTAACTGACTCACCACTGACATCCAATTCAAACACAATGACTCCCATAATTACTCGACTACACCTCCTCTCATTCACCGTCCTACAAAAATTCTGTCTCATTCTGACAATTCATCTGCCTCCATCGCATCTGCTCTCAGGATGAGGCATTCTACTTGAGGACTTCCCAGATATCCTGCAACTTTAGGGATTGTAGCTTCTCTCCTCTTTTATTAAGGATGCCCTCAACAGCATGTCCCCCATTTCCTGTGCTTCTACCCTCACACCTTCTCCCCCTCAACATCAATAAGGATAGAGTCCCCTTAGTCCTCACATACCACCCGCAGGAGGTGCTACACCTGCCCCGATACCTCTCCTCCAACCTCCATCCAAGGCCCCAAACAATTGGTCCAAATCCGGCAGAAATTCACCTGCACTTCATCTAACCTCATCTACTCTATCTGTTGCTCCCAATATGCTCCCTCTACATCGGGGAGACCAAATGCAGACTTGGAGACTGTTTTGCAGAACACCTGCACGCTGCACGCACCAACCAACCTGACCTATCAGTTGCCACCCACTTTAATTCCCTCTCCCCCTCCCTTGGTGACATGTCCATCTTTGGCCACCCCATGGTAAGAGTGAGGCCAAACGTAAACAGGAGGATCAACACCTGATATTTTGCCTTGTGAGCGTACAGCCCAATGGCCTGAATATTGACTTCACAGCTTCAAAATCTCTCCATCCAATTCACCTATCCATCACACCAGTGCCACTGACCAACCCCTACCTGCATCCACCCATCTCTATCCCACCCACACTCCCCCTAGACCCATCCCATCCCGCAAATTATTTGCGGGTTCCCCTCCCCCCTCCCTGGTCCTGACAAAGGGTTTTGGCCCATAACATTGACTCCTCAGATGTTGTCTGGCCTGCTGTGACTTTCCAGTTCCACATTTGTGAACTTCCAGAGGACACGATTGGATGCAGGTACAGTTACATCATTTTAAATCCATTTAGATAAGTACATGAATAAGAAATGTTGGAAGGATATGGGCCAAGCATAGGCAGGTGGGTCTGGTTAGTTTAGGATAATGGTCACCGTGGACTGTTTGGACCAAAGGGTCTGTTTCCATGCTGAATGACACTATGACTCCATAAAAGAACCTAAATTGATCTACTAATATTCCTGTGTCTTTAGTGCTTGTACCAGACTGGATCTTTCAGAGCAAATTCTGCTTTCACTACAATTTACATATCCAATTAAGCACTGCTGTAATGCTTTGCTGGCACAGAAAATAAGTTAACAATTTTCCTTTGTTTTGTAATTTGACATTTATTGCTTGAAACTAAATGGCTTCAAAGGACTAAAACTAATTATCTAGCCAGCCTCGCATAACAGCTGTTGTATCCAGTTACTGTTGTCACAATGAAATGTACCAACCAGATAAGTTTTCAGGTACTCAACTGAGAGACCTGATGTGATGGTGCACTTGGAGAAAGCAGATGCAGAGAAATTGAGGAAGACAAGCCCTGAACTTCCTCTGTGAACATTAGGAATGAACTATATATTGGGACCATGTACAATCTCATTGTGTATTGTTTTCTGTAGGAGAGATTGAAGTATTTAAAAAGATGCTTCAATTACTAATATTCACACAATTGATGTTCAAGGCCCAAACACATTTTTGTCCTTCTAAACTGTCCAATCCAAATTTGCATGTCTTAAAAACATTATAAGATTGTCTCTCCTCGCGCTCCAACATCTCTGTGTGTTTCATTTGCTCTGGTACTGAAATAATTTACATGTTGTACTATAATTCAGTGTAACAATGATATTTATTTTATTCTTTCGTGGGATTTGGGTGTCACTGGCTAGTCCAGCCTCTATCACTCATTCCTAATTGCTCCTGAGAAGATGATGATGAGCTCTGTCTTCTTGAACCACCGCAGTTTTTGGGGGTTAGCTACATCTTCAATGTTGTTAGGTAGGGAGTGCCCAGATTTTGATCCAGTGATAAAGAAGGAACAGTGATATAGTTCTGAGTCAGGATGGTGTGTGGCTTGGAAAGGAACTTGTAGGTGGTGATGTTCGCATGTATCTGAGACCATTGTCCTTTTAGATAGTGGAAGTTGGATATTGAAGTTGCTGTGAAGGCCTCTTTGGCGAGTTACTGCAGATGTTTTGTAGATCGTACATGCTACAGCCACCATGCCTCTGTTGTGAAGGGAGTGAATTTTGAAGGTGATGGATAGGATGTCAGTCAAGCAGACTGTTTTGTTCTGGATGCTGTCATGTGTTTTGAGTGTTGTTGGAGCTGCACTCATCCAGGCCACTTTGGAGTATTCCATCACATTCCTGACTTGTGCCTGGTAGATGATCGGCAGGATTTGTGGAGTCAGAAGGTGAGTTACTCCCTGTAAGATTCCCAACTGCTGACCTGCTCTTGCAATTGTTGTGTTATATGGCAAATTTACTTCAGTTTCTGGTCAGTGGTAACCCCAGGATGTTGATAGTGGGGGATTCAGTGATGCTAGCACCACTGATTGTCAAAGGTTGATGTTTACATTCGCTCTTGCTTGACATGGTCATTGTCTAGGACTTGTGTGGGGTGAATGTCAGTTGTCACTGATCAGTCAAAACCTGAAGTTGCTTAAGTTTTGCTGCGTTCAACATGGACTGCTTCAGTATCTCAGCAGTTGCAACTGGTGCTGAACATGGAGCAATATCAGCAAATGTCCCCACTTCTGACCCTATGATGGAGGGAAGGTCATTGATAAAGCAACTGAAGAACGGTTAAGCCTGGGACTCTACCCTGAGGAACTGCTGTAGAGATGTCCTGGAGCTGAGATTACTGACTTCCATACAACCACGATTATCTTCCTATGTGCCAAGTATGACTCATTGGGTAGAGAGATTTTCCCCGATTCCCATTAACTGCAGTTTGCAAGGGCTTCTTTATGCTGAGATGATCAAATTCGGCCTTCAGTGTCAAGGATAGGCTCTCTGACATGTTCTCTGGACTTCAATGATTTTGTCCATGTTTGAATCAAGGCTGAATGAACTCAAGAGCTGAGTGGTCTAGCCACAACCCAAACTGAGCATTAGTGAGCAGCTTAATGCTGACTAAGTGACACTTGACAGCACTGTTGACAACTCCCATCATTTTGTTGATGATGAATTAATGGCTCTTGGACCAGACTAAATTCATCTAGCTTTTTGTGTACAGGACATTCCTGGGAAATTTTCCACATCATCAGGTAGATGCTAATGTTGCCACCTACTGAACATGATTGGCTACTCCTGGAAGGCAAGTCTTCAGTGCTATTAACAAAATGATGTCAGGGCTATGCAGTATCCCATGCCATTAGCTGTTTCTTGATATAACATGAATTGATTCAAATTGGCAGAAGACTGGCATCTGTGATGTATGGGAACTCAATACCACTAAGAAAATATATAATTATCTTCCATATAAAGTTGCTGTAACTGAAACTGTTAATGCCCCTATGGATTAACAAAGCAAGCGGTTAAAGCTGACAGCTTGGTGTGTCCCAATGTGGATGTGCAATTACAATGTACAGATAGATTAACCTAGCGAGTTTTGAGAAGATTTGTAGCTCAGGTTGAGGTTCTGGATGTGAGTTTGCTCGCTGAGCTGGAAGGTTAGTTTTCAGACATTTTGTCACCATTCTAGGTAACATCATCAGCGAGCTTCGTCGGAGGCTCACTGATGATGTTACCTAGAATGATGACGAAACGTCTGAAAACTAACCTTCCAGCTCAGCGAGCAAACTCACATCCATAGATTAACCTGTCTGCTCAATAGCATTGCAATACTGGAAGCACATTATTATTGTCCTGAACCTGGTAGATCAGCAAGGTTGAAAGTGTCATTTTGTAGTGCAAATTCAGTTAAATGTACTTAGAAAAAACTTTGAAAAAAAGTATACTTGTCTGTCAATAACAAAGCATAATTGGATGGTGACTTGAATTACTGCTGAAGTAATGTGAGCCAATTTAATCTATTTTCCTTTGCTGGGAGGTTTAGGCGAAGCACTAAAAACTGCAGTGGCAAGCTCAGTGATTGTAATCAATGTGCAGTTGAAATAAACACATTATAGAAACCAGGAGATAGTGAAAATTCCAGATGCTGGAATCAGAGACAATATAGTGTGGAGCTGGAGGAATACAGCAGGCCAGACAGCATCAGAGGGGCAGGAAAGTTGACATTTCGGGTCAGGACCTTCTTCAGAAATGGGGAGGGGGAAGGGAGCTGGGAAATAAATTTGGACAGGATAGGTGGGGCGGGGGAACATAGGTGGGATGGTGATAGGTGAGTGCAGGTAGGGAGTGAGGGTATTTGATCTGACACAATCTGTATATCCTCTCTCCCACCTATCTGCCCCATAAGTGATAGGTGGGTGCAGGTAGGGAGTGGTGGGAATTGGTCCGCTCCACCCATCCCACTGACCAATCCCCACCACTCCCTACTTGCACTCACATGGAGAAACCAAAGGATTCTGGAAAATCATGACTAGTATATTCATTTTCTCTGCACTCAAATATTTTAGAATCCTAGGTCAACTGATCCTGAGGGTTTGTTTGATTTTAGTCCTTGAAGTTTCTTCAATACCTATCTCTGCTGTTATTTACTTATTTTATATTAATTACCTTAAATTGTTCGCACTTTCTCACATTTATTAGCCCCTCGGTCCCCTCTGTTTCTGGTACTCAACTTGTGTACTGTAGTATGAAGATCGACACAAGATATTATGTTCAATGTCAGTTCCTCAACCCCAAAATAATTTTTCCTGGCCTTTTTAAAGGACCAATGCTTACTTTAGTTACTGTCTTCCTTTTTACAGGCAATCTGTTTTTATATTTCTGGATAGTTTATTTTCGTTTTCTATATTTTCTCTTTTTATCAACATTTTGGTGATCCTTTGCTGGTTTCCAAGACACTCAATATTCAACCTGTTCCTGGAACAGTATAAGCCCTTTCTAATAATCCAATGCTGTCCTTAACTACTTAAGTAACAGGTGGATCTTTGAAGTTGTTGACTTGCTCACCGAGCTGGCTCGTTTTTGTTCAGACGTTTTGTCACCATGCAAGGTAGCATCATCAGTGAGGCTCCTGATGAAGCGATTTTGTTCTACTCCACTGGGAATTTATACTTTCCGGTCTGTTATGGAGAGTGGTGTCATTTCCAATTCTGTTCTGTATCTATATGGGTTTTGTATATTGGGTCCAATTCTGGGTATTTGTTGATAATATGGGTTGAGAAACATGCCTGCAGGAATTACTGTGTGTGTCTATGTTTGGCTTGGGCTACTACGGTTACTTTGTCCCAGTTAAACTGATGGCCTTCATTGTCTGAGTATACATATATTAGGGAAAGCACGTTGTAGCGGTTCTCTACCTGATATTTGTGTATTCTGATGGCTAGCTTCCTTCCTATCTATCTGATGTAATGTTTGTGGCAGTCATTCCATGGTATTTTGTAAACTACGTTTTCTGCATGTTGTAGGTATGGGGTCTTTAATCCTTGTGAGTGTACATCATGACCTGGCTGTGGGGCTTGTGTGTTACCATGATTCCTAGTGGTCACATGAGTTTCATTGTCAGTTCTGATATGTTCTTGATGTAGGACAGTGTGGCCACTGTGTTAGGGGATACTATGTCCTCTTGTTGTTGTCCATTTAGTCGGCACCTGTCGATGAGGTTGCGGAGATATCTGTTCATAGCAAAGATTTTGTATAGCTGCCCTTCCTCTTTCCTGCATAGTTCTGGTGTGTTGCTGTGAGTGGTGGCCCATTTAAATACTATCCTAATACAGCTTTGTTTATGGATGTGGGGGTGGTTGCTGTGGAAGTTGAGGATTAGGTCAGTGTGGGTTGCTTTCCTGTATGCTGAGTTTTGGAATGTCCCGTTGGTCATACATTCAACTCTGATGCCCAGAAACAGGTGCAGATTTTGTGGATGTGGTGCCAATCGAGCGGACTGCTTTGTCTTGGTTGGTGTCAAGCTTCTTGAGTGTTGTTGGAGATGCACTCATCCAGGCAAGTGGGGAGTATTCCATCACACGCCTGACATGTGCCCTGTAGTTGGTGCACAGCCTTTGAGAAGTCAGGAGGTGCGTTACTCTCCACAGTATTCCCAGCTTCTGGCCTGCTCTTGTAGCCACTCTGTCAATGTGGTGAGTCCAGTTGAGTTTCTAGTCAACGGTAACTCCCAGAATGTTGACAGTGGGGGATTCAGTGATGGTAACACTGTTGAATGTCAAGGGGCAGTGGTTAGATTGTCTCTTATTGATGATGGTCATAGTCTGGCATTTTTGTGGTGCGAATGTCACTTGCTACTTGTCTGCCCAAGGCTGGACATTGTCCAGATCTTGTTGCATTTGAACACAGGCTGCTTAGCATCTGAGGAGTCACGAATGGTGCTGAACCTTGTGCAACCATCGGCGAACATCCCCACTTCTGACTTTATGGTGGAGGGAAGGTGATTGATCAAGCAGCTGAAAATGGCTGGGCCGAGGACACTATCCTGAGGAACTCCTGCAGAGATGTCCTGGAGCTGAGATGATTGATTCTATGTGCCAGGTGTAACTCTAACCACCGGAGAGTTTGCCTCCAGTACCCATTGATTCCAGTTTTGTCAAGGGTCCTTAATGCCCACTCGGTCGAATGCAGCCTTGATATCAAGGGCTGTCACTCATATCTCTGGAATTCAGCTCTTTTGTCCATGTTTGAACCAGGGCTGTAATGAGATCAGGAGCTGAGTAGCACTGGCGGAACCCAAACTGGGCATCACTGAGCAGATTATTGCTGAGTAGGTGCTGCTTGTTAGCACTGTTGATGATACCTTCCATCACTTTACTGATGATTGAGAGGAGACGGATGGGGTGGTAATTGGCTAGGTTGGATTTGTCCTGCTTTTTATGTACAGGACATACTTGGGCAATTTTTCACATTATCGGGTAGATACCAGTGTTGTAACTGTGCTGGAACAGCTTGGCTAGGGGAGCGGCAGGTTCTGGAGCACAAGTATTCAGTACCATTGCCGCAATGTTGTCAGGGCCTGTAGCCTTTGCAGTATCCAGTGTCTCCAACCATTTCTCGATATCGTGTGGAGTGTATCGAATTGGTTGAAGACTGGTATCTGAAATGCTGGGGACTACTGGAAGAGGCTGAGATTTAATCCCAGCGAATACGTTGTTCCCCAACCCTGCACCGCCCAGCTCTATCTCCTTCTCAAAATCCACACTTTCCCAGTGTCCATTGTCTCTGCCTGCTCCTGCCCCACTGAACTTATCTCCACTTACCTTGACTCTGTCCTTTCCCTCCCTCCCCAGTCCAGAACTCCCCTCCTGCATTTGGGACACAACCCACGCCCTCCACCTCCTCCAGGAATTTCAGTTTCCCAGCCCTCAATATCTCATCTTCACCATGGACATCCAGTCACCGTACACCAGACTTACTCGTGGTTGGTTTAGGCATTGATGAGTGGTGCTGTAATTAGACAAATTCCACAATCTGTCGTGGTGGAATTTGAACCCAGGTCCCCAGAACATTAGAGATAACACAGTGTGAAGCCAGATGAACACAGCAGGCCAAGCAGCATCAGAGAAGCAGGAAAGTTTGACATTTCAGGCCGAGACCTTTCTTCAGAATTTTCTGAAGAATGGTATCAATCAGCTTCACAACGTGTTATCTCAGATTCTCCAGCATCGGCAGTTCCTACTAGCTCTTCCCAGAACATTATCTGCGTCTCTGGATTAACAGTCCAGTGATTATACCACTAGGCCATCACCTCCCCTGATGAAGGGTGTAGCCCTGAAATATCAACTGTCCTACTCCTCTGATGCTGCTTGGCCTGCTGTGTTCCTCCAGCTCCACACTGTATCAACTCTTGCTCTACAAAATGACAGTTTCAGTCTAAGTAAAATTTGCCAAAGTGCTACCATACACCAGACCATAGAGCTGTTCTCTCATTACAGAGAGAGAAGGATGTCTGATCATGGGTTAAACTGAGGGTCACCAATCCTGAGTTGAGAGAAGAGGTTGAGAAAGTAGGGCCTTCATGTTAACCTCATCTGGTGCGGGAATTGAACCTACGCTGTTAGCAGCATGCTGCAGTGCAAACCAGCAATCCAGTCAACTGAGCTAACCAACCCCTGCTTCAGCTGAAGTAGGTTCATACTGTAAGACTAGTGCAAAAAGTAAAGATGGTTTAAGAGACTAAACACACGCCCCTTTCATCCCACTGCTGCCAGCACAGAAGACTGCTGCTGGCACCTCTTCAGATGCCAATCAAACACAAATGGGCATCCGGCAAGAATATCCAGAATCATAATGCTGCTGGCACCTCTTCAGATGCCAATCAAACACAAATGGGCATCCGGCAAGAATATCCAGAATCATAATGCTGCTGTCACCCAGGGCACTGAGCTCACTGTGCTTCCCAGTACAACGTAACAGCAGAAATGCATTCTTTATCTGAGTACTTACTCTGTGCATTCCATTGACTGAAAGTTCACCTCCTCCTCCATCTTGCTAGTGGTGAAAACATACAAGAAATCATGCTTTCTTTGTATAAATAAGCAAAAAAAAAAAGGCCAAATTAATGATTGTTGTAGTGATTATGTTGAGGTCAGCCAGGTGGACTTCATAGAATTTGAGTTCCCTAATTGGAGCTGTTAATCTTGTCCGATTGAGGAGCCCTGGCTGACATATAAACAGGAGTGTCACAGGTTCTGCTCACTTTAAGAGCTGGGTTTGAGGCAGCTGGATCAGTGCCAAGGAACCTCCATGTGTGAATAAAGACTGACTTGGTGACAGGTTACCAAGGCCTCTGTGGAGTTATTTCAGCTGTCATCAGTTTTTCTGTGATTTGCCAATTCTGGGTTCAATAGAACATTTAACATCTAGAGGACTGATTGAGCAGTTGCTAGCCCAAACTTTAGTCTGAAAATCTGATTGCATTGTATGATGTCCTTTCAATCACCGTCACTTTATTGGATTAATGTAGAGGTTGGTTATACATTATTATCTTGACATTGATTGTCTTCCCCTCCTGTTAACAGGGTGGGTAACCGCTTGAATATGAAATTATCAGCTTACTGCCATATTTTCATTGCAGCAACTGATCAAAACATTAACCTGTAATACTGCTGGCACTGTTTTCATGCTGGAGGCTATGTGTGCGGGGCTGACCCATTAGGTGCTGGCACAGACAATGAACGGGATATTGAGGATTGAGGTAGACAGAAAAATGAGTTCACAAGACACATCTAGACTGAAAGTGAATTGAACAGATTGTGGAAATAGTGCAGGATGAGGCAGAGCAGCATTAGCGTATGTACAATGTCAACAAACCCCAACTTACACACTTTAATATAGCCGCTCCCTGTTGTCATTAGGAATCTTGGCTGTCTAATTAAAACCCCTCTCATCAATGCCTAAACCACCAACCAGTAAGTCTATGAGAAATATGCATTTCAGGTCTATTGGGGCAGTTGCAAGTTGACAATCGGTTCCCATGCGTCTAGGTATGCAAGAAGATTTTTCAATATCTCAATAAACCTATGATTAAAATTCTGTAGAATAACAGAAGGCATTGGATTTGGGGAATGTAATACCTCATTGTTGGGATTGAGAAATGTCTATTCACTTGTCAAGCCTCACTGCTCCTACAGAGTACATGAATACACTATCAGTTAGATCCAGTGTATTTCATTTCTTGAAGGCACCTCATAGTTCTTTTATACGCTTCCTCCCAAAGGTAATAAAGCGTAACTCCAAACTATCCAACCTCATTTCACACATCAGTGATGAACCATTTACAATTTGTACATATAAACCCCGAATGAATGATCCATTCTGTGAACAAAAGCCCTCAGTATGCTCGGAAAAAGAACCAAACAACCAAATAAGTGATTATTAGGCAGAAAAACTTGTATCCATATCTTTCCAGTTATGACCTCTGGGAATCCTGGAATGCTCTTTTTGCTTTTTGAAATGCATACACAGTTGCAGTGTATGGATCACAGCAGCCAACCTGCACACTTAATTTCACAAATGTTAAAGGACTTCAGCCTTGAAATTATATTTTTTGGTTCTTTCAATAGATTAACATTGCTCCTAAAATAGCAAAGCAGAAAGTCTGATGAAAAATGTTAATGAAATGAGAAGAGAAACACCAATTGCAGAGTGCCATTTCTGAATTTATGTCAATTCCCCAATGACAGACAGTGCCATCCCTTTGGATTTCCTCACTTATATCATAAGAACGTCACTTAAATCAGACAGGTAGTGATTGGTAAGTTGTCTGTCTTTGGGAAAGCAATGCTACATAGAGATGTTCCTTTCCGAGTCTTTTTATTAAGGAGTTTGAAAAAGTCCACAGCTTAATATTATCATTACTAAGAATGAGGAGCAAGGTATCAAGATAGTCCTTTACTGCAATCTTTTCACATATACATGTAAACATAAGAACCCTTTCAGGTCTTTCAGCCCATTCCATTAGATTATGGTTGATTATTGTTGCATTTTCATTCTTCCCCATTTTGCTGATTGTGAATACATTTCAAGGTTTTAGATTAGATTAGATTCCCTACAGTGTGGAAACAGGCCCTTCGGCCCAACAGGTCCACAGCGCCCCTTAGAGCATCCCACCCAGGCCCATCCCCCTATAACCTACACTTACCTGAACACTACAGGCAATTTAGCATGGCCAATCCACCTAGCCTGCACATTTTTGAACAGTGGGAGGAAACCGGAGCACCCGGAGGAAACCCACGCAGACACAGGGAGAATGTGAAAACTCCGCACAGACAGTTACCTGAGGCTGGAATCGAACCTGGGTCCCTGGCGCTGTGAGGGCACAGTGCTAACCACTGAGCCACCGTGCCGCCCCTAAATTTTCAAGGTTAAGATAATTGTGCCAAGTCAAGTTATTGCAGTCTACGTGATGAACAGCGATATGTTAATAGTTGGAATGCATTATCAGTGATGTCCGATGAGGGCAGATCACATGGAACTGGAATCTAAGCATGTGGAAAGCTCCGGAGCTGTCCACACCTAAAGCTATCATGTATATATTGATTAAAGGGTGTAAAATATATATGGCTGCAGAGTCTCTGCTGTCAGAAACACCCAGACATTGGCCCTGATGTTACAACAGGTATCAAAGAGTATACTGCAATGGTGGGTGAATGAAGTTGAGCTACAAATCAGCTATCTAGTTTAGTGTTAGAAGAAGTTCTAAGGTTTAATTGGTGTACTCTGTCCCTTTGCACTCCTAAGACCTCATTGAGTAAAATTATTGGCATTCTGACCTTTGACTAATGCGTGTAATTCAAAGTAAGCTTGTATGCTATCATACACCTGCAGTATTTTAATAGACTGTGAGTGGAATTAAAGAAAAAATGTACGTTTAGGAATGAGTCTGTCACACTTATATTCAAGTATAGTATTCAAAATAACCTTGGACAGGGTTTTCCCTGTGTGCTTCTGAACCATTAAGACTAAAATAATGGTCTGAGACCTGCACTGAGTAAGAAACAGTCACTCTGTGGGATTTTCATAGGATCATAAAATACTGAAGAAGCCCTCCGGCCCATCAAGTCTGTACCACTAAAAATATACTACTAACTGTACTAGTCCCACTTTCCTACAATTTAATGTTATGACATTTCAACTGCTCGTCCAAATACTTTTTAAAGGTTGTGAAGTTTCCTATCTCAACAACCGTTCCAGGCAGTCCATTTCATTCTCTGGGTAAAAGCTGTTTTCATCAAATTCCCTCTCTACATCTCCTGTCTTTCACTTTAAAATTAAGCCCACTCCACCCTTCCTTGTTATTGGTTCTTCAACTAAGGGAAACAACACTCTGTGCATGCCCTTCATAATATTATACACCGCTATCAGGTTCCCTCTCAGCCTTCCCAGCTCAAAGAAACAACCTAAGCTTAACTAACCTCTTTTCATCTCTGAAATGCTTCATTCAAGGCAACATCCTGGTCAATCTCCTCTGCATCCCTTTCAGTGCAATCAAGTTCCTCCTACACTGCAGTGACCAGAACTGTATATGTGCTTCAGCTGTGGTCTAACCAAAGTTCTATACAGCTCCAACATGACCTCTTTGCTCTTATAATTTATGCCACAACAGACAAAGGCAAGCATCCCATCTGCCTTCTGAATTACCCTATTAACCTGTCTTGCCACCTTCAGGGATCTGTGGACAAACTCCCCAAGATCACTCTATTCCTCTAAGCTTCCTAAGATTATTCCCATGCATTGAGCACCTCCTTGTCTTGTTGCTACTTCTGAGGTGCACCACCTTACATTTATCAGGGTTAAAATTCCACCTGCTACTGAGCTGCCATCTGACCAATCATGCTGATTATTCCTGATCAAATCTTACCTCTCTAAATGGAAATTAATTTTCTTCTTCACTATTTTCTCCATCGGTTTCCCTACCACTGATGTTACTCACTGGTGAATAATTCTCTGTTCAAGCGCTACCACCCTTCTTGTTAAATGGAACCACACCAGCTGTCCTCCAGTCCTCTGGCATCTCCCTGTGGACAGAGATGACGTAAAAATTTGTAATTTGTAATTTCATCCATCATCTTCCACAGCAGGCTGAGATACAACTCATCTGGATTGGAGGATTTGTCCACTTTCAGATTCACCAAAACCTCCAATACCTTTTCACTTCTTGTATCAGTCTGCTCAAGAGCTTCATAGTCCATCTTCTTGAATTCCATACTTTCATCCTCCTTCTCCTTAAAAAAGTTGGATGTAAAGCATTCACTTAACACTCTACCAATGTTCTCCAGCTCAGATTTTCTGCAGCATGGCCAATTAATAACCAGAGGGTAGTTTTACTCAACAATTATGGATGATATGGATGAGCGCTAGACTCTTGAATCTAGAGGGCGATTCAGAGGTCTTGATTCCAACAGGTTGCATAAGAGAGGGTGATTTAAAACAGCAGTGATCTCTCTCCAACTTTTTCAAGTGCTAACTTAAGAATGGCCCTGCTGCAGCCTGGCCATCGCTATTGCGTGAAATCTTTGGTGGCTTGCTTCTGCTGCCACACGCTAACAGGCAGGAAGGGTCTAGAGAGGCTGGGTATCCCAGTCTGCCACCAAGAGGCAGCTAAACTAACCATTGGGAAAATCCCAATCAGCCTTTGTTAACAGGCCACAATAGACCTCTAATTTAGTCAGTTGGCTACAAACCACTTCCTATCCCTGCTGTTCCCCTTCCACCTCTGGGATATGGCCCAGGGAGGAGAATCGAGCTGGGCAATAGGCACACTGCTGGTTGCTTGAAACTCTGCACTTTCTAGCTTCAGTTCCCATCTCGAGTGGACACTAAAAGTCCGGACACTATTTTTGAAATTCGTGGGTTGATTCAAAGCTGCTCGATACCGCATCACTTAGCATTAACGGCCATGCTCCTAGAATTTAGCAGAATGGAATTGCTGCTAATGGAGTTGCATGTTTATCCTTGCTGATGTTATTAATACTAATCTAAGCGAGGCAGAGAGTGTAATGAGCTGTCAAAATGAATTTAAAAGCAATAGTTCTTGTCTTGAAAATCTATTGAAATCCTTTGAAGAGGAACCTAAGTCAAGAGAATAGCCTATTAATTGTACATAGTTTACTTGTATTTTCTGAAAGCATTCATATGCATGCTGGCTTCTAAAGATAACTGCCGCTAATGGAATTGATGGAAAATGACTACCTAGATTTAAAATGGAATGGTAAAAGTGCCCATATGCCGGTGATGAATAGAAATATCCATCACTCGGGACAGTGACAAGTGAAGTCCTACAGAGGTTTATTTTGGTGCCGATCCTGATTAAGCATTGCTAAATGATACACTGGGAATTACTTCCAATGATCGGTGCAAGCAGAAGTCATGCATAGCATAGATAACAGTTAGTCTCTCAGAACAATTAAGTATCACACAGACCCCAACACACTTTACACACTCACACACACACACACACACACTCTCCCTCTCTTATTCCTGCCGACGCACATACACATACAGACTCTCATGAAAACAAGACTTCCCTGAGATTCTGTCCATAATTATATTTTTTCATGCTTTCATTCAGCATCAGACTGAACTGACTGCTGTTCAATAACAATCAAAAATAACAAGCCTATGAAAAATTAAATAATTTATTTGAAACTGTGAAAGACAGAAAAATCTTTGGCAGATTGGGTCAAATTTATACTCAGGCTTGATTACAAACTCAGGGCTGATGGCCTCAGCACAATACTGAGGGTGTGTTATACAATCCAGGAGGTCACCTTTCAGGTGAGACAATAAATCAAGACCCTCATCTACCTTCCCAGGTGGATGTAAAAAGGATCTCTGAGCTGTTTCAGAGGACAACAGTGATGTTTTTCCCAGCATCCCCAGCCAATAATTAACCCTTAACCGTCATCACTAAAAACACATTATCTGGATCTTATTATCTTACTGCATGTTCAAGAAAAATCTGATTCTGAAATAGTGCATCTTTAATGATAAAATTAATATTACATGTTAAAAAAATTGTCAGAAGATTTGAAGTGAAATGTTGCCATCTTTTGGTCGGATGAACTATAAATCTCAAAAGGTAAGGTGCAGCATAGAGAAACAGAAGTGGAGCTTTATAACCCTAATCGGTGGGCATTCTTAACTTATTTAGTTGAGACATGACACAACAAGAAAGCTTTCTGTGGCATTAAAATGAGACTGTATTGGGGTGGTGAGTGGGAAAAAAAATTAGCATTTATAATAGCACAGCTATGATCTGGAAGATAAATAGCACATGGTTTTTAATAAGTAATTTGATGAGTTCTTATTCCACTATCTTTGCATCACATACAGAAATGATACACACACTCTTTCCTACAGCATAATGCTGCTGTATACTGGCAGAACTGATTTGGGCTGTGCATTTCTGCCTGGCTTTCTCTTTCTAAATATAGTTTGATGGATTCAATTTGGTGCAATCTAGACCAACAGTTAACCCATACATCACTGGGGAGGGCTGCCACAGCAGAAATAACTGCATTAGCTCAAGAATTATTACTATAACATTGTTACAAAGCCAATCTGGGTTGACCATTAAGAACACTATTCAACCTTGTTTAAAGGGGTAATGACAGCAATATTCATTATTTAGACTGTTCATCTGATTCTGAATTTCAAAACGTAAAACATGTAGATTACCGGATGGCAGCCTTGTGCATCTTTCTCAAATTGAATATAAATAATCCTTCTTCGAAGCACAGGTTGTTTATTGCACATTTACTGACTTTCCTCAAAATAAATCCAGAAGATAGAAGAAAAATATATCATTCTATGAGGAGCTGTGCAACCAAGAAAGAAGTGAACACAGAGAATGAGGGAAACAGAAATTGATAAAAAAAATTTGCATTTAAACAGTGTTTTTATTTTCTTTCTTCCATCATGGCTGTGGGTAAAACTGGATGGGACAACATATATTGCCATTCTGAACCACCCCTGAGAAGATGATGGTGAGCCACTTTCTTGAATGCTGCAATTCCTGGAGTGCAGAAACATTCACTGGTAATCAAGAAACTATCTACCTTTGCATTAAAAATATTTAAAGACTCTGCATCCTTTGCCTTTTGACGAAAGGAATTCCAAACAATTGCAATTCTCTGAGAGAATTTTTTTCTTGTTTCTGTCTTATTTTTAAACTTTGACCCTTAGTTCACGAATCTCCCACAAAAGGAACCATCCTTTCAACATCCACCTGATCAAGTTCCCTGTTTCAATTAGGTCCCCTCTGACTCTTCCAAATTCCATAGGATACCGCCTAGTCTGTCCAGTATTATCTCATGTGGTGTTTTGCCCATTCTAGATATTAGACCAGTAAACCTTCTCTAAACAGCTTCAAACACATTAACAGCCTTCTGTAAGTATGGTGACCAATTTTATACACAGTAGTCCAGATGCATTTCACCAATGTCCTTCTGAGTAAAATCTCCCTATTCTTGCATTCAATTCCCCTCGCAATAAAACAGAACATTCTCTTAGTTTTCCTGCTTACTCGCTGTAGCTGCATACGAACCTTCAGTAATTGATGCAGTAAGATGCACAGATCTCTCTGCATCTCAGAGCTCTGCAACTGCTAACCATGTAGGTAATAATCCTAGTTTTATTAATTCTGCCAAAATGGAATGTTTCATACCTTTCCACATTATACTCCATTTGCCAGTTTTCAAGATTCATTCAAGTCTCCTTCTATCTTTCATCTAAATCTAACCCTCTATTCCCTTCTCCCTCACATGCATAATTCATTTCCCCTTAACTGCATCTTGCTTCAACTGTTCCCCTTGTACTGAGTGCCATATTCTCATCAATCTCTGGGTAAATGAGATGTTTCTGAATTCCATGTTGGATTTCTTAGTGACTGTCTGGATATGCCTTTCCCAATAAGAGAAAAGATTCTCTTTGTACCCCTCCATTAAAATCCTTCATAATATTAAAAGCATCAATCAGGTCCGAAGACTTATTTTTTCAACCAGCCTAGCACATGCACATGGGAGGCGACGGTCTTGTGGTATTATCCCTCGACTGCAAATCCATAAACTCAACTAATGTGCTGGTTGCCAGGTTCAAATTGCACCATGGCAGATGTTAATAAAAGAATCTGGATTTAAGAGTCTAATGATAATTGTTGGTTGTCAGAAAAACTTAACCTAATTCCCTTAGGGAAGGAAACTGCCATCCTTACCTGGTCTGGCCTACATGTGACTCCAGTCCCAGAGCAATGTGGTTGACTCTGAACTGCTCACTGGGCAATTAAGGATGGACAATAAATGCTGATGTAATCACCAATACCCTCAATACCGAGCCAACATGACCCCCATCCCAGGACTGAACACAAACACATTGTTGCACGTGCACGTGCACACATACACATAAACACACACACATTCTTTGTCAATCTTCTCTGCACCCTCAGCAGTGTCTATAATCTTTTATAATATGGCAATGAGAACTGCACACACAAAGTGGAAGACACTGGCATTGGTCTCCTTTATGCTGAACTGGAGGACACTGCAGTTTATCTAGGACCAGACATTGAACAAACAGCATAATAAATCACAGGCAGTGTAGGGGTCAAAAGTAACAAGGAACACCAGAGTCAAGTGTCAGGAAGATAAGGTAGACCCCATATCTTTGAGGAATGTGAATGAGGAAGACAAGGAGGCAACAATGGGTCCTTGGAAGATAACAGCAGGTTGCAAGTAAGTACAGAAGTCATTGCAGAAGATTTTCAGGCCTCAACTGGATACGTGAAAATGAATTTAAATAGGACAGTCCTACACTGATAGACAGTGCAAGAGAAGCATTGGAGCAGAATTGTGTGGGTATGTCAAAGGCTGCAATGAAGTTGACAATGGCAATGGAAGATGGTATTGTACTACAATCACAGAAGATGGCATTTGTAACTTTGGTTAGGGCTGATTTGGAGTTGTGGCATAGTCACAAGATGTTTTGAAATGTAATCCAATGGACCCCACAACATTCAACACTTGATATAGCTGATCCTCATTCAAATCATAAGTTGAGGATGAGGCAAAACTTTCAGATGGCGACTCTTACCAGGTCCAAGTAGGTGCTTGCCTCATTGTCTTCTGGATAAAGAGCAAGGTGTGGTTCTTGTCACTGTTGTTTGTAAAAAGCAGCAAAGGTCTAGGATTCGGACCTGTCTGTGTGTGGCTCAGATTGCCTAGGGTAGAGCATAAAGTAAACTGGGAACAGTAAAACCCCCGAAACTACAGCCCTGGGAAACTGGTGGTTTTCTTTGTTACCAAGTTTAATTTGAAAGCTGAATGCATTGGGAAATAAAGGCAAAGGCAATTTATTGAGCCACATTAGAAAGCAAATTGTTATTCAATACTACAGATCAGTCTGACAAAGCATAGTAAAACTGCATCAATACCACCCAGTGGGCATGTTTCATATTGTGTTCAGCCAAACACAACTCCAGTCAAATCTAAGATAGTAAGAACTGCCGATGCTGGAGTCTGGGATAACACAGTGTGGAGCTGGAGGAACACAGCAGGCCAGGATGTATCAGAGGAGCAGGAAAGTTGACGTTTCAGGTCAGAACCCTTCTTCAGAAATGGGGGAGGAGAAGGTGGCTCTGAAATAAATAGAGGGGGGCGCGGTGATTGCAGGTATCTGCTCCAGTGGAGCAGATAGGTGGGAGAGAAGATGGCAAGGTCAATGAGGCAGGGGTGAGAACGGGGGGCTAGTCTTGAGATGGGGTAGGGGGTGGGGAGATTTTAAAGCTAGTAAAGTCCACATTGAGACCATTGGGTTGTAGAGTTCCAAGGCGGAATATGAGGTTTCCAGGTGGCATTGTTGTGACACTGGAGGCATCACCTCCAGCCTCCTCCAGTGTCACTATGATACCACCTGGAAACTGGAGGAACAGCACCTCATATTCCGCCTTGGAACCATACAACTCAATGGTCTCAATGTGGACTTTACTAGCTTCAAAATGTCCCCACTCCCGACCTCATCCCAAGACCAGCCCCCCTCTCATCCCCATCTCATTGACCTGTCCGTCTTTTCTCATCCTACCTCACTGACCACTCCCCATCCTACCTCACTGACCATTCCCCACCGCCACCTAGCTACACTCACATTTACTAGCTTCATCCCCACTCCACGAACTGTCCGTCTTCTCTCCCACCTATTCCACTCCACTATCTACCTGCTATCACCACACCCCCCCATTTATTTCAGAGTTCCCATCCCCTCCCCTATTTCTGAAGAAGGGTCCCGACCCAAAACGTCAGCTTTCCTACTCCTCTGATGCTGCCTGGTCTGCTGTGCTCCTCCAGTCAAATCAATACTGCTGACTTGTGCCCAGGAACTCATCTCCAGGAGCATGACAACTGTCAAAATTGGCATTTACTGAAGGCGATGATAACCATTATCCCCCTGAAGGTTATATAGCAAGCTTAAACCTTCATATCTCACTTAATCCTGATCGGGCAGCATACCACACCAGTTCATATCCTGTGATAGTCCAAAGTTGAGGATGTTCCATCAAGAAAAGATAAATAAGAAAATATTTCTAAACCGATATTAATCATTATACATTTTCATTTAAAATTCTTGGTCATTTATTCCTATTTTAGATCATAGAATCCCTACTCTGCTATATCTTATTCATGCCCATTCCCTATCTTGTTCACCAAACTGTCCCTTCTTACATCTTTTTCTCCCTCTTAGTCGCCTCCTTTCCCTTAGTATCTCTTGAATCAATTGGATTTCAAAGGCAATCATTCAGGAAGTATGCATGTTGGCCATTTTTCATTCCAAAGTATATTATTTTCCTCTCACAGCTTTCAAGGAACCCATAAAACTGCACAGTTATTTACTACCTTCAACATTTTGACTTTGTAAGGAGGTCTTGTGAGGCAGTGGTATCAATTCTGCTCCTGAGCCAGAACATCTGGTTTCAAGTCCCACTTTTTCAGGACTTGATGGCCAATTAAGGCACATTTATAACATGGCCTAACAAGTTTCTGTCTATCACCTCGTAAATACTTTCAACATATCCCAATGATAGGTGTCAAGTGTAGGAGATATTTCTGGTCAAACATGTGTTGGAAACAAATTAAAGTTTTTGTCATTACCATAGATCCAAACTGCAACTTATATGTGCAAGTAAATATGGCCACAGCAAACTGAACTCCTTGAGAGATATGGTTGGCTCAGCTGGCTGGATGGCTTCTGTGAATCAGATCAGCACCAATAGCATTGGAGTGATCCCCATTCCAGTTGGGATCTTCCCTCTTGTCCTATCCATGATAGACAGCACAGCACTGTGAGTTTCACCTGTTTTTAGACAGAGGTTTGAAGAAGAATCCTCCAAATGAAACACAAAGTTGTCATTTTCATAAGAAGTCAACTTCCTGTCTTTTGCCCATACAAGTAGGAAAATGCTTCTCATTGATGGAAAAGTTTAACTGAAAATAGTTCATTCAAACAATTCTGCAGTTCTCTCTTTGTTATGATGTAATCATAGTTTCTTATTCTACGAACTGATCATTCTTTGTCCAAGAATAATTTCTTGATACTGTGACAAAAGGTGCCTACTATGTAGATGTACACCATTTTTAAAGCTGGGGTTTCAGACTAGTGGCAAATGATTATTTTGGTGAATGGTTTAAATAATAACTAGGTCAGACAGTCTTTCCAGATCCAAGACTTAATTCACAATGTGTCAGAGAGCAGGAAACCCCTGGAGCATTAATGAAAGATGATTTGTATTGGTGCTAGGTTTCTCACCAAGAGTGAAAAGATGGAGGGCTATGACGTTGGTTTTCATTTAAGGATCGACTTTGACTGAAATACCCAGAGATTGGAAGTTTTTGAGCAATTTGGGGGACACCTGACTGGAGTCAAAAACACAATGCATTTTCTCATCTAGGAAGGAGTTTAGAACAATTCAGGGAATAGGTAACATTAGTACAGCAAACTTTGGTTTAACCATCACCTTATGAGCCAGCACTCTCCACAAACTGGCAAAAATTATATACCTCAAATATCGCAAAATTTACTGAATTATTCTATCTAATTATTATAGTTTTTTAAAGCTACTTAGCTCAATGTAAACATACTTGTGGTTCAATCGAGTGATCACACCCAAAGTATCAATTGTTAGTTCAATATCGAACGAATTTCTTGTCAAATACTGCAATCTACTGTGCTGTCTGAGTAATCAATTGAGGATGTGAGCAAGAAGGCTCTCTGCTGGTAAGCTTTATTTAAGGCAAGTTGCATTATTATTTAAGTGATTTATGCTGTAAATAACATACAACAGTAAAGTGTATATCTGATGCATTATGTTTCTATTACTTAGTGGGTGCTTTTACATTATGGGGACCTCTTGACTATCCGGAATATTTGATCAACCAGCACACTCCTGATCTCATAGATGCCAGTTAATAAAAAGTTTGCTGTACAAAGTTTGTTCGTGCAGCAACTATGTGTTTGGTTCAAAACTAGCAGATTATAGACTGAGAAATTATAGACTTTAGTTTTGTGAGCATTGATCAGTGGAGTCAAACTTAAAGATTTGAGATAAATGGGTAACCTCTCTGAATCTGACGTTTTAAAGTGAAGTCATTGGGAAATAGCTGAAAATAAAGCTTTGATGTGGGTTGTAAGATTTTTCAAACTCTGTTCTATATTTAGACAGCTTGGTTTGTTTTATTTTATCGTTTTTTTTCTTATGTAATAAATTTCTATCTTGAAAGCCTGCATGTGTGACTATTTCAATCTGTCTTGCACAGTTTGTTTTATTTGCCTTGGACAGAGGGCAATTAGCACCCCTGCTTTGCAACGGCAGACCTGGAGGTCCAGCTTGACGGGTGGGGCATGCAGGCACTGCCCTGAAATGGTGGTGATGTAGGTGTGAAGGAGTAAATGGCTAGCTGGAGTTAATAGGAACTGCAGATGTTGGAGAATCCGAGATAACAAAGTGTAGAGCTAGATGAACACAGCAGGCCCCGAAACATCAGCCTTCCTGCTCCTATGATGCTGCTTAGCCTGCTGTGTTCATCCAGCTCTACACCTTGTTATCTGGCAAGCTGGAGTTGCCAGGTTACTGTTCTGAATTTTGAGTTGAGAGTTATCACCATCTGGTTTGTATCCAATGAGTGAGAGAATATCAATGAGGCTACCTAATGCCATAATGAGAATGCTAATGCGTACAAATATATGAAAATAAGTCTGTCGCAGCCCACTCGTAAGAATCTTATGTCGCCATCCAACAATTGGTTAAAAAATTAGACTTTTTTCTTTCAACAGCAGGAAGCTCCTGGCTGGCCATTTCATATGATTTTCCAAACTTTTTTTGCCAGTGCCCACATTGTCCACGGACTGGGAAGATTCCATTTGAGCCCTTTCAAACGGGATTAAAAGTAAAACCTTCTGACACAGAGGCAAGAGTGCTATTGCAAAACCAAGGTGACACATACAGTATCAATAAATTGCCATATATTAGCTAACTTATATATTTAGCTTGTATTTGTATTTTAGGAAAACATGATTGTCCTAAGAACAGTGGTAGAACGAATCTAATTGATTCACACGACACTGAGTTTTGGTATACATTTCTTCTTTGATTTGAAACCAAAGCAGTGAAATAACCAATACAACTTTGAACCCAATCAAGTTTCATTACTTCTTATGGAATATATAGCTTTTTATCAACTTACAGGAAAGAAATCATAATTCAGAATTCTAACCATAGTGTTTATTCCCAGGCACAACAAATTGTCAGGTGTTTTGTATAAGGGTATTAACTAAATTGTCTCCTGCAAATGCATTTCATTCAATATACCTTCCTATAAATTAACACTCACAAAACTAGAAATGTCAATATCTAAAGTACAATCATTAATTCATTATGACGCAGCAACTACCTGACAGTAAGCTCAGGAAATGCTCAAGTTACTTGACATGAGCAAGATAATCTTCAAAATTATCATTTTGACTAATTTCTGTAACTTTATTTCCATGGAAGGCAGTTTTTGAACCTGATAAGTATCAGTGGTGCCGCAATGTCTATAGCGTATGTGTTATAAAGGCATTATTATATACGTCTATATGTGCCTGTATAGCAAATTCATCAGCCATATGCTTGTAATAGATAGTCTTAAACAGACCTCCATTTTTATTACCCTTCTAAAATAAAAATACTAATTGGGGGGAACAAATGCCAGAAATGACATTTTTGTGAGTAAATGAGTGATCCAATGAAATAAGTACAATAACAGTACAAACAAAAAATTGTGAGGAATTAGCTGATAAATATTGTGAAATATTGATTAATGACGGACATTGAATCACTGAATTTGGGGGTTAAATGCAAGAAATGGGATTTGCAATGAAATAAGTTTGATTAAGAAAAACAATGGGAAACCAGAATAGCATGCACTGGATCTGCCATTCTTTTGTTTAGAGATTGCCCACCAGTTAGTAATTGCACTGAACATTATGGCTATTCCACGCTTTTAAAAACAGATACTGTTCTTACAAATCATAGACCATAACATTTACAACTTGGAGCATTAATCTTTTAACATTATGGCTCATGTTACCATGTGAAATTATATCATTTTTGTGTAATCATCAGGGACCCCATCCTATTCTTAATACTGAGCTGGTTTCCTTTTGAGAAATCAAATGAAATGCTTTAACTGAAGAAGGGAACAAAACAGCAATATTCACAAAGCAACAGATCAGTTACTCACTCTGCTTCCAGCTGGCAGAAACATACATTTCAATTTCCCCAGGCATGTATAATCATTAAACAGATCTTTAAACACATTTGCCTTTACGTAATTAATTTGTAATGCCTGCTGCAAACAGAATATATTGTGAAAACCTGTGGGACAGTTGATTAATTATCAAAAGGCCAACTTGTCACAGATAAAGTACATGTCATTTATCTTCATGATATTTATACATCAAGATAGTCTTGGCTTTGCACCTGCAGTTGTAAATTGGGCTGATTTCAATTATATATTTTGATATTGTATAAAATTCCCCCAAAAAATATATGGTCATACAATTATGTTTCAATAAGATATTTAGAAACTTCTGAAATTACAAGTTTGGTTCGATTTTCAGGATGAAAACTGAGAAAGCTCCTTCAATGCATTTAGAACTTGTCTATATTACCCTGTACTTGTGTTTAGGAATTTCAGTTGGAGTTTACTAAAAGAGTTCTGATTCTATGATTACATGATAATTTGACTTTTTGTTTCAGTGGTAGCTCTCCTTCGAGTCTCTCAGTCAGAAGGTTGAGTGTTCACCCACTATACTTGAATTCATATTCCAGGCTGTACTTTCACCAATGCTGGAGTGCTGCACTGCCTGACTGGCATCTTTCAGTTCAGACACAAATCCAATGCCTCATCTGATTGGATTTGATTTGATTTATTGTCACATGTGTTCATTACAAATTCAGTGAAGAGTGTTGTTTGGTGTCTTCACTCTCTGGTGCCATTTAAAACATAGAAAATACATCAAAATACATAATATAAAGCAAGAAAAATGAAACAATAAAGTTCATCTTACAGTCTTAGCTCAATAAAGATAGGTTGAGGAACAGCACAGTTTCTAGCTCAGCCACAGGCCCCTCCAGCCCAATCTTTTGAATCCAGCTGCTAAGCTGACAACACTGCTGCAACAACGCTTTGCCATGTCACAGCTGCTTGAACAAAGAGTCGTAACTCTCCAGGGCCATCTCGCCTCCACCAACATCACCATCGCCATGAGTTCATGCCCAACCAACCTTGGTGATGCAGCCTCCACTGGTGCTGCCTAGAGGACTGGAAGGCAGCTAATAAAGTACCATTATTGAAGAATGGTGGGAAGGATAACTTAGGAAATTGTATGCCTCTGAGTCTGGCATCAGTGGTCTGGAAACTATTCAAAAAAATTCCTGAGGAACAGAATTAATATCCATTTGGAGAGGCAAAGATTTATCAAGGATATTCAGTACGGCTTTGTCAGGGGAAATCACGTTTGACAGATTGAATTTTTCAAGGAGATAACTAGGTATGTGAATTAGGGCTGTGTAGTGGATGTAATCTACCTGAGCTTCATTCGGGCTTTTGACAAGGTCTCAGGTGGGAGACTTGTCAAGAAGGTAAGAGCCAATGGGATTCAGTGCAATATAGCATTTTGGATCTAAAACTGGCTTAGTGGCAGGTGCATTTCCAATAATTTTATTTTACTTCTGTGCAGATGTCTGAGGACTGTGCATAGCAGCAACTTCTGGAACTGGAAGTCAATGCTGCAATTGACATTGGCATATTGATTGCTATATGCAGACCCTTGGAGTGTCTGCACAGCTTACACAGAATGTTTGTGACAGGAGGCAGAGGATTATATGACTAGAAATGTGTGTCCCGTGCCATACCACACGGGCCCTTTGATGATGAGTACGTTCATAATCTTGACAAGAACGTAGGAATAATGATCAGTGAGTTTGCAGTTTACACAAGAATTGGTGGTATGGTAAATAGCAAGGAAGAAAGACTTAGAACACAGGATAATACAGATGGGCTGGTCAGATAGTCAGTGGTAAATGAATTCAATCGTGAAAGGTGTGCGCTGATGCATTAAGGGAGAACTAAAAAAGTAAGGATGCACATGTTGAATGGTAGGCTCTTAGCGAATTACAGACAAACAGAGGGACCTTAATGCAGGTGTGTACAGCTCCTTGAGGGCAGATAGATCAGATGGTGAACAAGGAACATGGGATACTTGCCCTTATTGGTCAAGGCTTTGAATACAGGACCGAGATGGTGTGTTAGTTAGGCCGTGGCTGGAGTATTCTGTGCAGCACTGGTTGCTACACTACAGGAAGGATGTTAATACAATAAAGAGGGAACTAAAGAGATTCACTAGGAAGTTACATGAGTTGAAGCAATTTAGTAACAAAGAGAAGATAGATAGGGTGGGATTGCAATCGTTAGTGCAGAGAAGGCCAAGGTGTACAAAGTTCTGAAGGGCACAAATTGATGAGATAAGAAGAAACATTTTCCTTTATTGAAGGGATCAATAACCACTGGATATAGATTTAAGGTAAAGTGCAGGGGGGTTTGAGGGGTTTTTTATTCACAAGGGCAGGGATCATCTGGAACTCACTACCTGAGAGAGTAGCAAGTAAGGAACCCTCACAACATTTAGGAAGTACTTTGATGAACACTTGAAACATCAATACTACGACCAAGTGCTGGAAAATGGAATTGAGTAGATTGGTGCTTGATGACCAAAGGATTTCTTTCCATGTTGCAAAACTCTATGGCTGTATGACTATGATGTAGAGTTTTGATAGAGCAAGCAGAGAAATTCAATTTCACCTGGCAAGTGGGTTGGTATCTAGGTTTAGAATAAGTGGGAAAGATATAAAGATATATAGAGGGAAACAAAAAATGTCTTCATATAAATTTGTGATGATTTCCAACATACCAGTTGAAAGTAAGAGATAGCAGGAAATGCCAATGCTGGAGTCTGAGACAACAAGGTGTAGTGCTAGATGAACACAGCAGGCCAGCATCAGAGGAGCAGGAAAGCCAATGTTTCGGGTCTGAACCCTTTTCTGCAGAAGGGCCCAGACCCAAAACGTCAGCTTTCCTGGATACTGCCTGGCCTACTGTGTACATCCAGCTCTATAGCTTGCTATAATTGAAAGCAAGATTCCATAGGAACTTTCAAGTAACAGTTGTCATATATTTGAATAACCAAACTGTGCAACTTTGGAGAAAGAAAACTGGCATCGCGACTAAACTGGAAAGCCTGAAGGGCTAGCATACCAAGTCAAATGGTTGCTCACAGTACTGCAAATTTTGATGATAATCAGCCTTATGGATTTTTAGAAGTAGTATAAAATAGGCTAGAATCTCCTGTCAAAATAACAGATTTTAATGTGCATATTGATATTCAGGAATTTGTGGCATTGAAGAAATAACCCATAAATTTCAAATCTCCACTAGTTGCTGGATGATTTACGCCATCCTACCATTAATCTTCTGAAATCAGCTGTTTGCCTTTGACCTCCCGAAGAGTTTCGAGAAATTGCTGCCTTTGGAGATCAATCATCCATTACACTAATCACAAAAGGTTTGCTCACAAGTACCTTTCATTTTTTTTTTCTTGCAACAGCTTCGAACCCTTCTGGTCTAGAAATGCAATAATTTAACTGGCCTGACAATCTCACAGATGACAAATAGTTGTAGCTATTTAACATGTTATAACCTTCCTATTTTACATCTTTTTTCTCTCTGTTCATCTATTTTTTTCTTTCCCTTCCTTCTTTTCTTACCAGATTGCTCTATAATTCCCGAATTTCTTTCTCCATCTTTCCTGTTATTTCTCAGTCTTTAATTCTCATTGGTTAAGGAGATAGATCTGTTGGCCTGTTTTTCATCATGGTCCCAGATGCCTTATTATTTCACCACCACTCACTAAGCTCTCACTTCCACACACTGGCATTGCCAAAATATTTTAAGCAAACACTGCAAAAAAAAGCCTCAATAACTAACATTATAAAATTTCCTGCTCCTGAAATTCTGGGTCATTGGTCTGATGGTTTGCAAGTGATAGACCACAAGGTCAGAATTAATTTGCATTCATAGCTTGAGGCTTATGATCTGCAGCTCTTCTGAAATGCCTTGCAGCTACTGAAATATTTTTTGAAGTGTGGACATTGTTGGAATGTGAGAAATTCAGCAGTCAATTATGCACAGGTATATCCCTCAAGTGTTGTAGTAATGTTAGCTAAGGATAAATATTGGCCATGTCAATCACAGAGAGCTCTCTTGCTGTTTTTCAAAAATGAGATAGGTGTCTACTGTGTCTACTTGAAAGGCATCAGTGAGAGTGGGCCCTGCATGGAATGGCAGATGAAGTTGGCAACATGGGCTCACGGATTGGCAAGGCTGAGTTAATGACCAAAGAGGTGTCCAGTGGTGGCAGTAGCAATGCCAGAACAAGGTGAACATGGGTTCACTCCAGCCCAAGGATTCCTGGCAAGCAAAGAGCAGGTCCTAGGCTTAATCCTCCAGTCCAGTCTCACAGGCTGAGGTGAGCTTCCAGGTCTGCAGCTAGGCCCAGGTGCCTGACTGAGGAGGCAGTGACAGTGACAAGTCTGGTCTGTGACCACAGAGGATTTAAAAATTAATGTCAGTCCCTACATTCTCCTCCCTTGCCTCCCAAGGCAGCCTGGGATACATTTCAACTGGGCTTCCGGTCTTATCTAATTTGAAGGCTGTTAAAACTGTTAACACCTCCGCCCTCTCAATGCTACTTTGTTCAAGCATATCACAGATTCCTCCTTGACTTTTACAGCTGCGTCATTTTTCGCTATGTTGAATTTAAGACCTCACCTAAGTCTTCACATTCCACAAACATATTCCTGCTTTTGTCCCTAAATAGTCCTACTCTTTCCCTGTACATTTGACCCTAACATAGCTATAAAGCAAATTTGAATTTTCTTTTGTTTTACCTGCCAGATCATTTTTTAAGCTAGTGTTTTTAAATTAATGCCCTCCATTTTCTATATCCCTTTCTATCCATGTCAAGGATTTCCACTGTTTGAGCCTTCTTTATCTACCATAAGCTTCCCCTTTATCGCTTGGAGAATTCTGTACATTCTTGGACATCAATTTCAGTTATGAAAAAAGATTGGTCAGACTGGGGTGATTTTGATATGTTACATGATTGAGATGTATAAAATTACAGGAGGCATAGATAAGGTAGATAGAAAGAAACTCTTCTTCTTGATGGAGGGATCAATGACCAAGAGACATGGATTTAAGGGAAAGGGCAGGATGTTTAGAGGCAATGTGAGAGGCATAGTGGTATTATTGCTCGACTATTGATCCAGAAATTCAGCTAATGATCTGAGGGCCTAGGTTTGAATCCTGCCATGGCAGCTGGTGGAATATGGAATTCAATAAAAATATCTGGAAATTAAGAATCTACTGGTGGCCATGACACCATTGCCACTTGGTGGAAAACCCATCAAACTCACAATATCCTTCAGAATACTGTCCTCAGCGCAACCATCTTTTAGCTGCTTCACCAATGACCTTCTCTTTATCATAGAGTCAGAAATGGGATGTTCACTGATGATTGCACAATGTTTAGCACCATCTGTAACTCCACAGATACTGAAACAGTCCATGTTTAAATGCAAGAGAACCTGGACAATATCCAGTCTTGGGCTGAAAAGTGGCAATTAATATTAATGCCACACAATGGCCATGCAATGACCATCTCCAATGAGAGACAATCTAATCAGTTTTGAAATTCAGTGGTGTTACCATCCCTGAATCCTTCACTATCAACATCAACAATGGTAACTTGGAGTTACCATTGACCAGAAACTCAGCTAGACTCTTGACTACAAGAGCAACTCAGAGACTACGAATAATGTGTTGAGTGACTCACCTCCTGATTCGCAAAGCCAGTTCACTATCTACAAGGCACAAGTCAGGAGTCTAATGGAATACTCTCCGCTTGCTTGTGAGATTGCAAGTCCAAACCACTCAAGAAGCTTGATATTATCCATGACAAAACAGCTTAATTGACTGATAACACATCCACAAGCATCCACTACCCCCACCACCAACACTCAGGATTAGCAGTGTGTGCTATCTAGAAAACGCACTGCAAACATTCACCAAAGATCCTTAGACAGCACCTTCCAAACACATGACCAGTTTCATCTAGAAGGACAAGGGCAGCAGATACACAGGAACACTATCATTGGCAAGTTCCTCTCCAAGCCATTCACCATCCTGATTTAGAATAAATCACCATTCTTTCACTGTAGCTGGGTCAAAATCTTGGTACACTCTCCAATAAAGGGAGGGAATAGTTTTGGGTGAACTTAGAGCAGGTGGACTGCAGTGGTTCAAGAAGACAGCCCACTACCAGCTTATCAACGGCACCTAGAGATAGCCAGACAGTGACAAGTGCAAAACTAAAATAATAGCCTTTCTACCCGTAGCATGGTTGAAATCTGGAACTTACTACCTATAATGGTGGTAGAGATAGAAACCCTTAGAGTAGCTAAGCAATTAGATGTGCACTTGCTCACCACCAGCTTATCGAGGGCAACTTGGAATGAGCAAGAAATGCTGGCCAGCCAGCGATGCCACATCCCACAAATGAATATACAAAAAAAAGGTCATGGCATACAAGGTTACATGCCAAGTTCTGGAAAATGGAACTAGAACAGTTAGTTGGTTATTTTTGTCTAGCATGGATGTGATGGGCTGAAGGATCTTTATCAGTGCTGTAGATCTCTATGACTCAGTTCAGGATTCTCTAGATTTGTTGGTGCCACCCTTTACCTTTGTAGGAACTGCTTGCCCTGCACTATTTCCTATTTGAATTGCTCCCACCACTCTAATGGAGATTTCCCTACACATAGTTGCTGCTAGTTCACTTCGGCCAGATCCTGTGTTATCAAATTAAAATAGACCTTCCCCAAATTCAGAACCCAGATTTGTCCTTTTCCATGACTACTTTAAAACTTACTGAGTTATGTTCACTCTCACCAAAATGCAACCCCACTGACACTTGTCTGGCTTTGTTCCTAAAATTAGGTCCTCACAGTTCTCTTGTAGGATTCCCTAAATCTTGCTTAAAAAGTTCTTCTGAATACATTTAAAGAATTCTGACCCCTCTAAGCCTTTCAGAATTCATCTATCCCAAGAAAAACCGAGAACTTGAAATTCCTATCATTATTAGAATCATACAACACAGAAACAGTCTGTGCGACTTCAGCCCAATTCATCTGCATCAACTAGTCATCCCAATCTGACCTATTCCCATTTGCCAGCATTTGGCCTTTATCCCTCCAAACCCTTCCTATTTATCTATCCTCCAGATGTCTTTTAAATATTGTACCAGCCTTCCTCACTTCTTCTGCTGGCTTACCCCATACACACACACCATCCTCGACATGAAAATGTTACCCCTAAGGACCTTTTCAAATTTTCCCCCTCTCACCTTAAACCTATGCCCTACACCCTCTGAAAATGACCTCGGCTACTCACCGTATCCATGCCTTTCGTTATTTTATAAACCTCTGTAAGATACCCCTCAGCCTCTGACCATCAGGAAAAAAGCCCCAGCCTATTTAACCTTTCCCTATAACTCAAATCCTCCAGGCCCAGCAACATCCTTGTAAATCTTTTCTGCACACTCTCAAATTTAACAACATTCTTCCGATAAAAGGGTGATGAGAATTGTACGCAATATTTTAAACGTTGCCTGTCCAATATCCTGTACAGCCACAATGTGACATCCCAACTCCTATACTCAATGTTATGACCAATGAAGGCAAGCATGTCAAACTTCTTCATCACCATGTCTATCTATGCCTCCACTTTCAAAGAACTATGAACTTGTAGCTCAATACCTCTTTATTCAGCAACACTTCTTACAGCTCTACCATTATCTTGGCCTGGTTTACCTTACCAAAATGCAACACCTCACATTTATCAAAATTAAACTCCATCTGACATTTTTCAGCTCATTGGCCCATCTGATCAAGGTCAAGTCGTACTCTGAAATAATCTTCTTTATTTTGGTGTCATCTGCAAACTTACTGACCATACCTTTTATATTCCCGTCCAAATCGTTCATATAAATACAAAAAGCAGTTGACCCAGGACTGATCCTTGCAGCACACCACTGGTTACCCAATTATTTTTGTATTTCCCTGAGATTTGCTGACATATCACTCTTTTTATCTGCCTAGCTGTTTGACAGTCTATCATACACTCCCAGGAATGGGATTGCCCCCTTTTTGTTTTAATCATGCCTCCTCATTGCAGTATTTGAATCATCGATCAATATTGCGATGCCACCTCTTCTTTTATGCCTCTCCCTCTCCATTGAATTGATTTAAGATTTAAAACACTGGATTATTGAGTTGACAGTCATGCCACTCCCTTAACCAATTCTCCAAGTTAGCAATAGCAGCTCCTCTCCATGTAATAGCTATGTGATAGTCATTAGCTATGATGAAAGATTGGAAAAACTTGTTTTCACTTGAATATCGAAGGATGAGAGGTGGCCTGATAGATGTTTGCAAAATGATGACAGGTATGGATAGAATGGATAGAAAGGAGTCTTTTTCCCAGGATAGAAATGTCAATTACTAGGGGATATAGGTTTAAGGTAAAGTTTAAAGGAGATGTGAGAGACAAGTCTTTTACACAGAGGGTGATAAGTGCCTGAAATGTGCTGCTACAGGTGGTGGTAGTGGATACGTTTAAGAGGCATTTTGACAGATACATGAACTGGCAGAGAATAGAGGGATATGGACCATGTAGAGACAAAAGGTTTTTAGTTTAGAAAGGCCATCATGTGTCAGTGCAGTCTTGGTTGGCCGAAGGGCCTGTTCTGTGCTGTACCATTCTTTATATCTTTGTAGCGTCAATCGGCACCGTCACACAAGATTCTGTTAGGTATTAAGCAAGTACAAACTGCGGAGGATTACCATACGCAACCTCACACAGAGTGCTGAGTATCGTGAACAACTCTCCCCGAACAGGGGACAGTCCTCGCTTTTATACCCTTGGAATTGGCAGATACATAAACAAGTACTACATTCTGAGAACAGGATACAGCTTTGATCATCATGAAGTGTATGATAACGACAGAATGCGATTTCAAGTGGTAACAACTGCTTGGCTTGATCAAAGGTCACTGACCTGACCATCTCAGCAGGAACAGGGGTAGGCAGCAGTCTGGGTAGAGCCATAAAGATTACAGAGCTTAATGCCATTTTATTTTTACAAAATGTTTCACACCCCTACAGATGTTTCACACACAATCCTATTTGGGCAGGAAGTTGAGACAGTGTTCACATACCCCCGTATGAGGAGCATAAAAATTCATGGGATATTATCATATATACTCCTCCTTGTTGAGCCAGCTGATAGTCCACTGCATACTGGGTTTGCTGAGCATAGAGCTGAAGTTCTGCTAATTCTCGATTTACTGCTTCCAATGCCCTCATCATGCTATTTCCCAGGACGGCGAGTCCACACATAAGTAGTTTCGGTTTTTAGTGGACACCATCCCTGAGGAGACTCCCAAAGTCTCAGTTCCCAGGAAGCCATATCCCAAGGAAGAGCCCAGGATCCAGCCACTCAACACAAAACTCCTCACTTATGCAGCGTGTGACAATTCGTCGCCGAGTATGTGCTCGTTGGGGACAATGGTCCCAACAGCAGACAGCACCAGTAATGTTGGAGTAGCAGTAGAAAAGGTCCCATTGAGAAGGAAAACGAATCCCTTCTTCGCACAGTCACAGGTAACAGACTCACGTACTATCTTGTAACTATTCCAGGAGGATTGACCCTTAAATGGTTAGAAATCTGAGGAGTGAAATGGAAATATCCCATACCGCCATTTCTACATGGGTGCCATTACAACTCCCACAAGTCCACTGTATGCCTGAAGTCACATTTACCATGCTTGTTTCCAAACAGGGGCAGTTCAATAGCCCTCCTTTAGTTGTACAAGTTCGTTTTACACACTGACAGGGCCAGGGAGCATCATGGGGATGGGTGGTGACATTTACTAAGGCATATACACAACAACATCCAGTACCATTAAGACAAAGCGGATAGCTGGTAGGATCCGTACAGTTGGCCCCTTCCTTCCCGGGCTTAGGTTAAGCGCCTGTACAACCAGAGGGTCCAACAACCACCAATTCTACACATCTAACCTGCACACCTCTCCTCCAACTTCCTCCCTTCCCTTGGCAAGGCTCACCAGAATAATCTATTACATAGAGTTGGTGAGGGTTTCATCCTGGGGTTGCTACGAATAAAGCCTCTACAGACTGTGCTAGCGGATAATACATTGTTCAATTACCGTGTAGTTGGATATGTGTCTTATAAAACAAATTGTCCTCCAACCCACTCACAGTTGGAACAATATGTACTCCAAAGATTAATTTCAAGATGGTGAGGAAACCCATCATTTACAGTAACTTAGGTGGATCCAGCGATTCTGCCCTTTGACTTTAAGCACTGTCGGAGTCTGCAGAAGCTCTTGAAATGACCCTTTCCACCTTGGTCCAAGCTTGGGATGATTCCAATCTCGAATGAGCATGAAATCTCCTATCTGTGGCTACGAAAAGCAATTCTGATCCTTAAGGTCCTGGTCTGATAGTTGTAAAGGTGGTCCAAAGGCACACTTTATCTGTGAATGGAGAAACTTTGAAGACGATGTTAGCTGCTGAAAGTACTTTTGCATTTCCTCTCCCATAACATTCAAGTCTATTTGGGTGGGTGGGCTGGTATTGGCATCCCAGGGTGTCCTACTGGGTCAGCCATAGACTATCTCTGCTGCCCAGAGTCCAGTGGTACAGTAGGGTGTTATTCTCATGTGGTACAGAGATAGGGGCAAACCCTTTATCCAGTTAAGGCCAGTTTCGGATGTTAGCTTAGTGAATTTAGCTTTGAGAGTTCCATTAGCTCTTTCCACCATCCCTGCTGCCTGGGGGTGGCAGGCACAGTGGAATTGATGTTGGGTGTGTAACACATCACACAATTCCTTATTAAGCTTTCCTACAAAGTGGGAGCCATTATCCGAACAGATTTGTCAAGGCATTGCAAACCTTGGTTTTACTTCAGTTAATAACAGTTTACTACTGTCAAGGCTTTGTTATTTGTCATTGGGAAAGCCTCTATCCATCTACTGAATACATCAACAATCATAAGACAATACTTATAGCAATGTACATGTGGTAATTCAATACAATCTAGCTGAATACATTCAAACGGTCCACCCGACAAGGGTGTTCTTCCTGGTGAGCATCTCACCGCCTGACCAACATTGTTTTGCTGGCACGTCAAACATGATGCAATACAAGACTGGGCTGCCTCAGCCAGTCAAGGGTGCCACCGGGTATGGAGCATGATACCACTCATTCCCTCCTTGCCAAGGTGGGTATCAGAATGAAGACAAACAATGAGCAAAGGCAATAAAGCATCAGGTATACACATTTGGCCGACTGGAGTAACCCAAAGGCCTGACGACGCAGAATACGAACATCCATGCGCCTTCCAAATGTCCTTTTCAGAGGCAGGGGCATCCCTCTGCCAGCGCTGAACAGTGACAATATCTGGCATGCCTATTGTATTCGAAGCAGGCAAGCGATTTATCGTCTGCTTGCTCATAGAGGGCACAATAAAAGTGTGATCTGCAGCAGCCTGTTTGGCAGCCCGATCAGCCTGAGCATTGCCTTGTATAACTACAGAGTCATTGGAGGCATGAGCAGCTTATTTGATAATAGCCAATTGTGTAGGGAGAAGAGTTGTCTAGAGAAGGTTTTGGACATTCAAAGAATTCTAGATGGGCGTGCCCGGTGGGGCAGAGGGGTGCCTTCTCCAGTCCTCCTCGTCTTGTTCGTCAATGTCATTACTTTGGAACAACATTGGCAAGCCAGATATGTCAGGAGGTACTTCTGATTTTTTTCATCAATTCGGCCCGCCGCTCTAATCCCTGTTCTCTGTTTCATCTTTCCCTTTCCAGCCCTTCTCGTTTAAACCTTTCCTTTTCATTCATTTCATGATCCTCACACTGTGGCTTTAAAACCTCCCAGGTTTTTGGTTTCCCCTCATTATCAGAGGCGTTAATCCCTCTTCTACGTGTGTTATCCACCCAACTGGTCAGTTTTACTTTCTCAGTCAGCTCCTCAGTTCTTTTTCACCAGGGTGACATTAAACCCTTCCACTTGCTTCCCGCATTACGGTCCAAGTGGCTTCTTTGGCATTAATACATTGATCTACATCCCACGTTCCCCCTAATGGCCAATTCTCATTTCCCAATTTTTTGTTCAGGCACCTCGATAAAGTCGCTCCTCGTCCTTTGGGTTTTCACGACACATTTTATATAACGGGGTCCCTCCCCTGACTTATCAAAAGTTTGACCTATTTTAACGCTTCAACTTCTTACTTACCTCTATATACTAGTCCAACGTCCTCGGCCTCCACACCCATTTCAGGGTCCTGACCTTCACGTGGGGGATTTCCCACTTAACAACCGGTCTAAGGCAGGGTGGTTGAGACAAACACTGTAGTTATCCTTTACCTTAGGTACTACGTTCCAGGGACACGAGCCCTGGTATTGGAGGACTCTAACCTCCGAATTCCACGGGGACTCTAACCCCCGAATTCCCGGTACGTACAGTAGGGAGGACTCTAACCTCCCTGCCGAATTAGTTTATCAATCTGTACTGACCTGGGGACCCGAACCCCAGTCACCGGAGGATTCTAACCTCCCAGAATTAGTTTGTCATAGCCCTGGAGACTCAAACCGCCAGTCATAGGATCAATCTGTGTACAAGATCGTGACTCATCTCAGGGTTCCATCAGTACACAGTCATGTAGGGACGAGGGGTCGCATGGGTGGTAAGTTAGTGAGAGAGACCAAGGTGAATCGTACCTTGTGGGCCTGTCTGTCTCACGTTACCGACACTCAAACGATCACTTATTCAGTCCTCCAAGTAAGAGCTCTGTACATGTTGGAACCCTGCTCACAGCACCAAATGTTACGTTCATTTTTCAGAGACCCTCACCCTTGATGCAAGAGCAAGACACTAAACTGACCTGACACAATCCTTTATTATTAAGCAAGTACAAGCTGCGGAGGATTACCATACGCAACCTCACACAGAGTGCTGAGTATCGTGAGCAACTCTCCCCGAACAGGGGACAGTCCTCGCTTTTATACCCTTGGAATTGGCAGATACATAAACAAATACTACATCTGAGAACAGGATACAGCTTTGATCATCATGAAGTGTATGATAATGGCAGAATGCGATTTCAAGTAGTGACAACTGCTTGGCTTGATCAAAGGTCACTGACCTGGCCTACTCAGCAGGAACAAGGGTAGGCAGCAGTGTGGATAGAGCCATAAAGATTATAGAGCTTAATGCCATTTGTTTTTACAAATGTTTCACACCCCTACAGATGTTTCACACACAATCTTATTCGGGCAAGAAGTTGAGACAGTGTTCACATACCCCTCTATGAGCAGCATAAAAATTCATGGGATGTTAGCCCATTCACATCTCAATTCCTCACACCAAAATAAATGCCATCTTGCCTGTCATGGTCTCTTTTACCTTAACGTGGCTAAACTGGCATCCCTTTCAAATGGACTTAGTTTTCCTTTTATATTTGTCTATGCATCACTTCTTATTGTACCTTCATTCTGTATCCCTTCTCCGTCAAATGATTTTATATCCTTATCAACAGCACTAGCAAACTCATCTGCAAGGATGTTGATCCCATTGTGGGTCAGGTGCAACCCACTAGGCTTGCATGGGTCCTACCCTACCCAGAAATGGACCCAGTGATCCAGGAAACTAAAGCTCTTCCTGCTGCGCCAACCAGACATTCATCTGCTCACTTAGCCTATTCCTGTATTAAATAGCATATGGCTCCAACAACAATCCAGAGGTTGCAAGTCTACAGCTGCCTGAAAGTGGCAGCACAAGTGGATAAGGTGGTAAAGAAGGCATTTGGTATGCTTGTCTTTATCAGTCAGGACATTGAGTACAAAAGTCAACAAGTCATATTGCAGCGGTACAAGATTTCAGTTAGGCCAAATTTGGAGTCTTGCATGCAGTTCTGGTCACCACAATATAGGAAGGGTATGTAAACCTTGAAGAGGATGTGGAGGTTTAGCAGGATGTTGCCTGGGTTGGAGCGTATTAGCTGTAAGGAGAGGTTAGATAAGCTTGGATAGTTTTTGCTAAAGCATCGGAGACTGAGTGGGGGAGCCTGATAAAAGTACATATAATTATGACAATCATGGATTGGATGAATAGTCGGGGTCTTTTTTTCCCCAGGGTGGAAATTTCAAATACTAGGGGGCATTGGTTTAAGGTGAGAGGGGGAAATTTTAAAGGAGGTGTGCGAGGCAAGGCATTATAAATAGAAGGTGGTAGATGCCTAGAATATTGAGCCAAGGAAGGTGGTGAAAGCAGCAATGACAGCAAAATTTAAGAAGCATTTAGACAAACATGAACAGGCAGAGAATATTGGGATATAGATCACATGAAGGCAGATGGGATTAGTTTAGAATGGCATCATGGCCAGTACAGGCACGGTGGGCTGAAAGTTCCATTCCTGTTGTACTGTTCTAAGTCCTGCTTTACAATCTGCTACCCAGCTCCCTAAAACCTTGATTCAGGACCTCATCCTTCTTTCTCACTATGTCATTGGTACCTATGTGAACCATGATCTCTGACAGCTTTCCCTTCCCCTTCAAAATGTCTGGCAGCCATTCAGTGACATCCTTGATCCTGACTCTAGGGACGAAACACACTGAAAGGCTTAATATAGCAAAATTATGTCCAGGTGAGCTAAAGGAGTGGTTGAACTTTGGCCAACAGACTTTGCAAGCAGCCAAGAACTGGAGCAGACAGACTCAGACCAAAAGAGGATATTGTATCATTCATACTGTTAAATGTTTCTGTAACCTCTTATATGATTGATGGTAAATGTGGACTGTATAATTTATCATAGCACAATTGTTATTCCGGGAATGAGGTAAGATTTGTTGCTACGGCCTTTGGCTTCCTTACAAGCGCTAGAACAAAGGAGCCCAGTAAAAGATACCTCGATCATCCGAACTGGATTATTCCTCCCACTGCAGAATACAAACCATGATAGGGTCACGTCCTTAGCTGCAAAAATGCCTGTACCTCTCATATTGAGTTGCCTACCAGTATTGTTCTTCCTCGCTTCACTCCACCCTTGGGCAGCTGGGCTCTGGCTGCACTGACTAGAGGAACTGTCGCTCCTACTATTTCCAAGACAAAAATAAATTTCTCAAGTAAGATGCTGACTGGGGCTTACCTGCCTGGTTTTCTTCTTCTGACTGGCAGTCACCCAAGCCTCCTCTGACTGCACTTCTTTAAACTATGAAGTGACCACATCTAAAAATGTGCTCTCCAAGTAACTCTCAGCCTCATAGATTCACTGTAGTGCCTCCAGCCAGTGCTCAAGCTCTGAAACCCAATACTTAAGCAGATGAAACTGATGGCAGTACCTGTAGACGTGATCATCCAGACTTCTAGAACCACCTAATACTTTCCATGTTATGCAGGCCAATGCTTTATCTGTGCTAGCTTTGTTGTGTTCTAATTAACTGGTTATTTTTCTCAAAATAAGTATATATGTAGACAAGATAACAAAGTGTGGACCTGGATGAACACAGCTGGCCAAGCGGCATCTCAGGAGCACAAAAGCTGACGTTTCGGGCCTAGACCCTTCATCACAGAGAGGGATGGGGAGAGGGTTCTGGAATAAATAGGGAGAGAGGGGGAGGCGGGCCGAAGATGGAGAAAAAAGAAGATAGGTGGAGAGGAGAGTATAGGTGGGAGGTAGGGAGGGGATAGGTCAGTCCAGGGAAGACGGACAGGTCAAGGAGGTGGGATGAGGTTAGTAGGTAGGAAATGGACGTGCGGCTTGAGATGGGAGGAAGGGATGGGTGAGAGGAAGAACAGGTTAGGGAGGCAGAGACAGGCTGGGCTGGTTTCGGGATGCACTGGGGGGAGGGGATGAGCTGGGCTGGTTGTGTGATGCCGTGGGGGGAGGGGACGAACTGGGCTGGTTGTGGGATGCGGTGGGGGAAGGGGAGATTTTGAAGCTGGTGAAGTCCGCATTGATACCATTGGGCTGCAGGGTTCCCAAGCGGAATATGAGTTGCTGTTCCTGCAACTTTTGGGTGGCATCCTTGTGGCACTGCAGGAGGCCCATGATGGACATGTCATCTGAAGAATGGGTGGGGGAGTTAAAATGGTTTGCGACTGGGAGGTGCAGTTGTTTACTGCGAACCGAGCGGAGGTGTTCTGCAATGCGGTCCCCAAGCCTCCGCTTGGTTTCCCCAATGTAGAGGTAGCCACACCGGGTACAATGGGTACAGTATACCACATTGGTGGATGTGCAGGTGAACCTCTGCTTAATATGGAAAGTCTTCTTGGGGCCTGGGATGGGGTGAGGGAGGAGGTGTGGGGGCAAGTGTAGCACTTCCTGCGGTTGCAGGGGAAGGTGCCGGGTGTGGTGGGGTTGGAGGGCAGTGTGGAGCGAACAAGGGAGTCACGGAGAGAGTGGTCTCTCCAGAAGGCAGACAAGGGTGGGGATGGAAAAATGTCTTGGGTGGTGGGGTCGGATTGTAGATGGCGGAAGCGTCTGAGGGTGATGCATTGTATCCGGAGGTTGGTGGGGTGGTGTGCGAGAACAAGGGGGATCCTCTTTGGTCGGTTGTGGTGGGGGCGGGGTGTGAGGGATGTGTTGCGGAAGGGTGTCTCTGATGAAGGGTCTAGGCCCAAAACGTCAGCTTTTGTGCTTCTGAGATGCTGCTTGGCCTGCTGTGTTCATCCAGCTCCACACTGTGTTATCTTGGATTCTCCAGCATCTGCAGTTTCCATTATCTCTGATATATATGTAGACATATGTTTTCACTTATTTTCTTGAAATTATAGCTCGTTGCTAGATTAATATAAAGCTAAGAACAGGTACTGTTATATTTCTGCCCCACCTGTCAAACTTGAAAATGTGACAACCTTCTCAAAAGTTCAATGAGAGTATATTTCTAATGTCCTTCAAGGAAGCAGTTTTTTGTTCCTACCTATCCACGCTAAATTCAACTTCTGGTCTCAAGTGATACGCTTCACTCTTAAATGCCTTCTTAAATCACCCAGAAAACATTTATAAAAATAACTGTAAATGAACACACTGATCATTCTCTGTTTTGAATTAGGCCAGTCTCCTGGTGAATGCTCACAAAATTCTCTCTTATTTCTCTCCACAGAAAACATTTGTTCACTGTTGCTTTCCACTTTCTATCCCAGATGACACAAACTTGAATGCATTTATGAGAATTGAAAATTGCATACATTAAATTGTCAATGTTTTTTCCTTTTAGTTTCTGGTCAGTTGTGCATTGAAGCAAAAGGCATGTCTGTCCTATCTCAGACTAAAATCCATGTAAACCAAAAAAGTACTATTTGAAGATGAACATATTATTGATACTGGAGATCCATTTTGAAGTACTGTCACTCCTTGTTATCTGCAGATTCAGAACCCAAGTATTAGCAAAGTGGATAAAATATACCATTTTATCTTTTTTCATTGATCCATTCAGTCAGATTATATGGTCCTTTGCAGTACAGAGTAGAGTTTACACTGGTGAAATGTCCATGGTTTTTTGTATTCTGCTGGAAGTCTGTTCCCATTCCTCCCACAGAACGAGGATTTGACGGACAAAAGTCAGATCAGTGTCGATTTGCAAGTTTACAGTCTTTTCTTTCTGGGATACAATTTTGCATCCTTGGATACATGAGAGATGCAAAATCTCTTTCAATCGTATTGCTCTTTTCCACAATAATATACAGCCCGGAAATTAACTTAAAGTGAATATATTACAGATGTCATGTCAAGCGAACTATCGCTTTTCTATAAATACACAGAGGTCTTATCAAATGACCCTGGTTTATTTAAAAACCTGGATTAAGGCAGCTGGTCTTTTCTTTAAGCGTAACGTAGTCAAATAATTTGTAATTGCCGTAGTTTTCATATTAGGTTTTTCACTGAGCGTTAAGAGGGGGCCATCATCGTATTGGTATACTTTTAATGATCAATGCTGCTGAGTTTGGGGCTTGTTGCTGATGTTTCGGGTCAGTTTATTAATGGGTTTACTGACCCTTAGGCTCAATGATTTGTGATTCTGAAATTTGAAATATATGTTTGAAAAACACGGTTTCTAGTTAATAACACAGTTATCACCAAACTGAATAACTTGGCTTTGACGTGGTGAGATTAGAGACGATGATTAAAGTGCACAAACTATACCAACTTTAACCCTAACTCACCCCCACACCTCGTTCCTGTCCAGGCGGAGTTACCACCAACTCCTTCCCCTCAGAAACACCACATCACTTCTCCGCTTCCCCGGAGCTTAGTGCCTGCATTTTATGTGCCTGGCTGTAGGGACGAGAGTCGCCGTCTCAGACGCTCGAGCCCGGGTCGTTAGCGCGGTCAGAGGTACGTGACAGGCAACGGCAGCACGCGAGGGCGGGGGTCGCGCGGGGAAGGAGAAGGGGCGGGGGTCGCGCGGGGAAGGAGAAGGGGCGGGGGTCGCGCGGGGAAGGCCCGGGCCGGATCGAGAGCCTCTGCCGCCGGTTGAAAATGCAACGGGAACTGCTTCAGGATTCAGTGACCGAGACTCTGAGGCTCAGGCCTGAGCCTAGGCGGTAAGGAAACGGAGACCGCCCTCTTCCCCTCCCCGGGATGGAGCGAGATGAATCAGGAATGTTCGTATTTACATTGCACATTCTACAACCAGGGCCCAGCAAACAAAAGACAACCAGTGAAGCACTTTTTGAAGGGTGCTGGCTGTTTGTGTTGAAAGTTAGCAGCTAATCTGCACACAGCAAGCTCACTCAATAAAGTGAGTGGTTTCGAGTTCCGGGTATGTGTTCACAGCTCTTTTCAAGTAAATCGATAATCAAATGTAGGACTTTATACACACGGGAAAGGCATAGGATTGTGTTGACTTCTGTTTGAAAAAGAAACTTGGATTTGATTTACAGTCAAACCCATACTATATAGAAGAGGTCCTTTTGGCCCATGAGCAAACAAGTACTCGAAAATTGAGACTAGTCCCGCCTTCTACGAGACTCACAGCCTTGAATGTTATGACATTTCGGGTGCACATCTAAGTATTTTTTTTAAAAGTTTTTAGATTTCCTGCCTCAACTACACTTCCAGCCAGTGCATTCTAGGTTCCCACCATCCTCCGGGTGAAAAAGAATTTCTTCAAATTGCCTCTAAACTGCCTATCCCCTTAAAATTATGCCCCCTTGTTATAGACCCTTTCAGGGAATAGCTGCTTTCTATCCACTCTGATCCCGCCTCTCATAATCTTATATACATCTATTATGTACCCTCTCAGCCTTCTCTGCTTGAAAGAAAACAATCTGTTCTTCTCCGGATTGTCTCCATTGCTAAACTGCTCCATCCCAGGTAACATCGTGGTGAAACTCCTCTGTGCCCCTCATTATTTGCCAGAGCCCCTACATCTGTGCCATCAGCACATATTTGTGATTCTGTTCTAGTGCCCAAGTCCAAATAGTGACTTTTGTTTTCTAGAACTGTGGAAAATGACAAGCATTTATCTTCCAGTCTGAACACTAACTCTAACCCGAAACAGTCATATAGCACAGAAACAGACTCTTCGCTCCAACCAGTCCATGCTGAACATAATCCCAAACTAACCTAATCCTACCTGTCTGCTCTGGGGTCATATCCCTCCAAACATTTCCTATTTGTGTGTTATCTAAGTGTCAACTAAACATTGTAACTATGCCCACATCCACTACTTTCTCAGGAGGTTCATTCCCCACGCGAACTACCCTCTAATGAAAATTTGCCCCTTATGGCTTTTTTAAGATATCTGTCCTCTCACTTTTAAAAATATGTCCCCAGTCTTGAAATCCTAGGGAAGAGACACCCACCATTTAACTGTATTTAGAAACCTCCATAAGGTCACCCCTCAACCTCCTACACTGCAGTGAAAGAAGTCCCAGCCCATCCACCCTTTCTTTTATAAATCAAACCTTTCATACCTGGCAGCACTTCCTGGTAAACCTCTTCTGAACCCTCTAGTTTAATTACATCCCTCCAATAACTGAGCAACCTGACTGAATACTGTACTCCAGAAAAGGCCCCACCAACGTCCTGTACAGTCTCAACATAATATCCCAACTCCTTTGCACAGAGGACTGAGCCGTGAAGGGAAGCGTGCTGTATACCTGTTTAACCACCCTGTCTACCTGTGATGCAAACTTCAAAGAATTATGTACCCAAACCCCTAAATCCCTTTGGTTTAAGGAAGTACACAAACAATGAGGATTAACCAATAAGTCTGTTCTGCTGGTATTAATTAATAATCCAAAATTACAGCAATTACCACACTTCAGAAGTGCATTGGCACTTACTGAGTCTATGAAAGACTTTTGTCTCATTGTGAATTGCCATCAGATATTGCCCTGAGATTCATAACATCCATCTGAACCATTAGTGTACACACATTGAACATCAGTTTACCATTTGAGATCAGTCAGCACCTCCCTCAGTACAGCATCCAAGTATTAGTCGACATTGTAATCTCAAAACCCTCCTAATCCAGGTCTGATGAAGGGTCTAGGCCCGAAACGTCAGCTTTTGTGCTCCTGAGATGCTGCTTGGCCTGCTGTGTTCATCCAGCCTCACATTTTATTATCTTGGATTCTCCAGCATCTGCAGTTCCCATTATCTCTGAAAATAATACCTATTGGGTCTTTCCACACTGTCATTGTGTAAGCTGTATTTATATTCATACAAACATATGATCATATTTCTTTTTTTTCAAAATAAAACTTTCAGTAGTGACAAAAATGGCCCTGACTCAAATCTCAAGTGCCAAGTGTTTTGAAGGATATCAGAAGGTGTATGAACATGACAGGTGAGTTAGTATAATCAGCCTCACCATCTAACTTTCTTTTCCAATTCAGTATTTTGTTTCTGGAATTCCTTTGTGATTTAAGGTGTAAAACTTTTTAATCTCAATGCTGGTTAAGATAAACAGTGGAAATATTGTAACTTTAATACAGAATCCTGTAGAATTTAACAGCACAGCAGCAGGCATGCTAACCTAACTGGCCTGCGGTTTAATACTGCACCATGTGACAGGTATTTATGCTCTCTACAAGTCAATTGTATTCTGTTTCATCTAAACCTGCTGCCAAATGCTGTAATTATCTCTTTGTACTAATTCCACTTCCATTTAAATGCTGTAATGATATTTGCCTCAATTATGCCATGAGGTTGCAAGTTGCACACTCAAATCATGTTCTGGGTTAAGAGGTTTCTTCTGAATTTTTATTGGATTTATTAGTGACTGTATGGTATTGGCACCCTTAGTTCTGGGCTCCCCACACATACAAACATTTTTATGCATACCACTTCAAACCCCTGAATGCTTTTAACGGTCTCTGTTAGGTCAACCTCTTGGCTTCTCTTTATCTAGGAAAAAAGAATCCTACCTTGCCCTGTTAGTTATAAGCCTTTCAGTTCTGGTATCACCCTGTGAAACATCCTACACCTTTGCCAGTGCTTCTCTTATTATCTGTCATGTAGAGAACAGAATTGTGCACAACACTGGGTCTGTGATTTAACCAAGGTTAGTACAAGAGTCACAAAACCTGCCTGCTTTCCAGTCTTATTCCTCTAGAGATGAACCCAGATTTTGTTTGCATTTTTTTAAACTATCTCAGTAACTTGTTACTTAGTGATTTGTATTCCTGTAGGTCTCTTGGATCTTCTACCTGATTTAAATTCCTGTTTGACAATGTCTTTCTCACATAAATGCACTACTTCAGAATGATCTATTAAAGTTAATTCTGTTATGCACAGACCCCTTCTCCAAGCTTATTTTTTGTCCAAGTCTTTGGTATCAACTACTAAATGTAGTAAAATATGGTTAATAAATGTACTGGTTAGCACTGCTGCCTGATAGTGCCAGAGGCCCAGGTTCAATTCTAGCTGCAACAACTGCCTGTATGGAGATTCCATATTCTCCCATGTTTGTGTGGGTTTCTTCCGAGTGCTCTAGTTTCCTTCTACAGTCCAAAGATGTGCAGGTTTGATGGATTGGCCATGCTAAATTACTCTGCAGTGTCCAGAAATGTGTGGATTAGGTTAATTAGCCATGGGAAATGCAGGGTTTTGGAATGGGGTATGGGTTTGGGTGCAATGCTCATCGAAGGATCAATGCAGACTGGATGGCCAAAAGGCCTCTGCCTATGCTATAGGGATTCCATGATATATATTTCCCAATTTGGTGTCATTCAGGAATTTTGTAATCGTACTTCCAATTTGACAAGTTCTAATCATTTGTGTATTTTGGAAACACTAAAGTAATGTAAGATATACTTCTTAGCCTAATAACAATATCTTAGAATAGATTTTAAATATTCTTAATGATTAATTCGGAGTTAAAATTCTGAATATACTTCAGTATTGCATAATTATATCCCAAGAGGGAAGAATGCATTTCAAAAATATACTACAGTTCCCTTAGAATTCCTACAGTGTGGAAACAAGCCCTTCGGCGCAACAAGTCCCACCCAAACCCATCCCCCTATAACCCACCTAATCTACACCTCCCTGAACATTACAGGTAATTTAGCATGACCAATCCACCTAACCTGCATATCTTTGGACTGTGGGAGGAAACCGGAGCACCCGGAGGAAACCCACACAGACGCAGTGAGAATGTGCGAGTTCCACTCAGACAGTCGCCCAAAGCTGGAATTGAACCCGGGTACCTGGCGCTGTGAGGCAGCAGTGCTAACCACTGTGCCATCCCTTGATGGTGCAGTCACTTTGCTGGAGCCCATCCTTAATTTTTCAGACGGCTTAAACTCTCAGAAATATTGTTCATCTCCTTTAGTGTTACCCAACAACCAGAATTTAGAAAACTATGATAGTCCTAAAATGCGCAGGTTAGGTGGATTGGCCGTGCTAAATTGCCAATAATGTCCAGGGATGTGTAGGTTAGATGGATTAGCCATCGGAAATGCAGGGTTACAGGGTAGAGGGGTCAGTCTAGGTGGGATGCCCTTCGGAGAGTTGGTGTGGACTTGGGCCAAATGGCTTGTTTCAATGCTGTAGGGATCCTATGATCTCTGCAATTAAGTGCAGACTAGTAGAAAATGTCAATTAGAGAGTATTAATAATGTGTTGTACAGTGACATTTATACACTAACACAGAATTTGATATGTCCAGCCAATAAAATGGCTTCACTGTTCATTTCTGCACCAAACATTCAGGCTACCCTTACTCAGGCTACCCTAGAAGCTAGAATTTGACAAACTAAGTTAGTTCAAGATTGAGTTGTGGCATTCTTCATTTTCATGAAACATCCAGTGTGGAGGAACCCATCAGTGGTACCCATCAATTACATAATAAATCTGAACGTAGAATAATTGTAAATCAGCAGCATCGTATCTAGGCTTCAGAATCTTTCCTCCTTTTCCACTATCCTGTTCTTTTCTACAGGCACACTATAAATTCTCTATTGCTCCTGTCCTGAAGTTCTAATTGACAAATAAGAATTGAACTTTGACAGTACAACTCTGGAAGAGCTGTTTTTCTTGGACCTAATGTTTTCCACAAGATTAAAATAGTATTTCTATTACATACCTCTGTAACCAGTCTACAGACTCCAACACACTGAGCACAGAATATTGTTAATATGTCATTTTAATCATTTCCAGGAAAATATTGTCTTCACTTTCAATCTTTCACAGTGAACTGCAGGATAATGTCCTCATTATTTGTTTACCAGTTCAGAGAGGAATGGTTATGACAGATGCAATGGAGAGACTATTTCAATTTTGCCACAAATCCAATGTGCTCTCTGTCTAACTAGTATCGTCTCCCCCATCTGTTGATGAATGTGATAGCAGTATAAATAATTCAAATTCTCTTTTTATTTAAAAAGATGACGTTAGAAGTTAGAACAGAATACTTTCAGAATACTATATTAGGAAAGTTTAACATGATTCCAGCAAAATTTGGCTGGTCTGCAAATTGTTTGACCGTAACAAAACTGTAATTCATTTGAGGTTTTAAGCCTTCCTTACAGATAATCGAACACTGGATAGGAGCAAGAGTAGAGCATACAGTCCCCTCAACTTGCTTTGTTGTTAAATACAATCATGTCTGCTTTCAGGCTTCGATACCACTTTCCTACCTGCTGCTCATACCCCTGTTTCCTAGAGAGACTAAGAATCTCTCTTTACTCTAGCCTTACAGATATTCATTAATGGAGTTTTCACAATCCTGTTGAATGAAGAAATTTCTCCTCATCTCCGGTTCTAAACAAATCAGCCCCAGTCAGTGAAAACAATTTGTGTTTCCTTTGGAACTGTGTATGTTTGAATGAGATCATTTCTCATTCTACTCAACTTAAGAAAATGTAGACCTAATTTAACTCAAAATCTCATTGTACAATAACGCTGTCATCCCGGGGACCAATCTTGTGATCCTTAACTGCCCTGCCTGCAATGCAAGTGTATCCTTCCTTAAATCTGGAGACCAAAACTGCACACGCTATTCCAGGTATGGACACTCCAAAGCCCTGTAGAATCATAGCAAGTTGGCTTTAAACATGAGTCCTGCAAAAAAAAACCAACATGCTATGTTTGTTTTACTTCCTAGTTGTTTGCTGTACCTACATGCTAACTATTTGTATTCCTTATGAGTACATTCAGATCTCGGAGAATCAACATTTCCAAGATTTGTGACTTTGAAAAGATTTTCTGCTTTTTATTCGTATGACCAAAGAGATTAACCACATGTTATTATTTCTTCTGTCATAAGAATACAAAAACAGGAGCAAGAATAGGCCATTAAGCCCCTCAAACCTGTTCTGCTATTCACTAAGATCATGGCTAATGGGATTGTGCCTTCTCCTACACTTCTATGCCCGTTTGATCTATTAGAAATTCAGGGTCTAAGTCTCACTTATTCAGCTTTAAATATATTCAGTTATCTGAACTCTTCTACCCACTGGGGTAAAGCATTTCAAAGATTCATGAGCCTCTGAGAAAACAAATTTTCCTCTGCTCCGTCTTCAAATAAGAGTCGTCTTGTTTTGAAATTCTGCCCTCATTTCCCTTTGAGGGTAAACATACTCTCAGAATCAGCCCTGTCTAAATCTTATCTGTTTCAGTAAGGTTGCCTCTTATTTTTCTAAACCCCATTGAGTGTAGGCCCAATCTGCTCAACCATTTCTCATGGGACCTCCCTTCATCCCAGGAATCAATCTAGTAAACTTCTTCTGGATTACTTCCAATGCAATGCCCTGTTCTTGCTCACTCACTTGCCTGTCTATCTTTGCAGCATTCTTGTGTCCTCCTCACAGCTTTTATTTTAACCTAGCTTTGTGTATGATTGACAGACTTAGATACATTACTGTTTCTGTTTGTTCAAGTCGTTAAGAAATGTTTGTAAACAACTGAGGGCCCAACACTAATTCTTGCAGACTCCACTATTTCCAGCTAACAACTGGTTTAGGCTTGGTAGTCACTTTCTGTTCATTAACCAATCCTTTATCCATCTTTACGTATTGCCACCTCTCCACCTTGTCTAGTAACTTATTTTGAAGTTTAGATATACTGTGACTACTACTTCCCCTTTATTTATCCCACTAATCATATTCTCAATTATAAGTTTATCAAACCTAACTTCCATTTTGTAAAACCATTCAAAAATGTGTCGGTCAGCTGGATTAGCCATGGGAAATGCAGGGTTACAGGGATTGGGTGGGCCTGCTGTTCAGAGGTTTGTTGTGAATTCATGGGCCAAATGGCCTGCTTCTACTCTATATGTATTCTATAATCCTACTTTGATTTTTGTATGATCATCCTATGATTTCCAAGAATATTAAGGTTTTCTTAATGATGGATTCAAGCACTTTTTGAACTGTAGTTTCCCGTTCATGCTCTCCCTCTTGAATAATAGTGTTAAATTTTCTAAATTGCAGACTGTTGGACCACTTCAGAATCTAGAGAAATTTTGGGGAAAAAAAATAGCTAACATATCCACTATTTCTGCAGTTATCAATTTTGCAACTCAAAGGTGTGGACTGATCAGGTTCTGGAGATTTGTCACATTTTAGTCCCTTGATTTCCTGCAATACCTTTTGGAGGTGGTATTATCACTGCTGTTTATTTTGTTTTTGACTCTGAAGTGGTCCAAAATTGCAGCATTTCTTATAGAAATCAACAGAGCTTTCTATGAAATGAGCTGTAATGGTTGATGTAAAGTGGTGTGCAAATTGATACTGAGTGGAGAGAATCCAGCTGACCAAAACACAATACCATGGATACATGCCACGTATACCCCTTGTTGAAACTTAAAATTGATTTTTTAAAAATGTAAGTGTCCATTCATTTTAAGCATCCACCGCACATTAATTTGTGGCTGAAAGACTACCCTCTGTTTTTGTGGAGTATTTTCTTGAACGGCTGATTCAGAATTTACTCAGTCAAGTTGTGTGAAAACAGTCTAAACATCTGTCTTGTTTTCTCTTTGAGTACTGAAGTATTTTTTCAAATTCACTGTTTACCTAAACAGTGTGGCTAAGATTAGAATCCTTGCCCAAGAGTGGTAGGTTCCCCATTTTTGTAATACTCGCCATGATATTTTAAGGTTCCCACCTTTTCAAAATAGAATTCTAATTTTGTTTTGATTGACAGCTCGGAGTTAAAATGCAAGATGCGGTTTGGAATTTATCTGCCTCCAAAAGCAGAACGTGTGAAGTGCCCTGTGTTATACTGGCTTTCAGGTAATTTCTCTCTCGTCTCTGAGCCTACCTGCCATTTACTGTGGTCCTAAAAAGATGCTTTTTTCTTTTAGGTATGCTTTGAATTTAACAATTTGGAATTAACCCCAGTAAATAGATCACTAGAAAATAAATAACTGTATCTAAGCTATTCTTTCAGTATTTCACCAGTAACATGGTCATGTATTTGAAGATTCACTAGAGAGGTGGGAAATTGATTTCAAATGAGGCTGCCATTATACAAGGTAACAAGATAATACCTGACCCTAAACGTCAGCTTTCCTGCTCCTCTGCTGCTTGACTTGCTGTGTTCATCCATCTCTACACCTTGTTATCTCAGATTCTCCAGCATCGGCAGTTCCCACTATCTCGGCCAGTATACACTGCTGCTTGGAAGATAAGAGGAGCCTTTGCATCCTAATGCATGATGTTGTGTTTTTTATTTTTGCTTACCTTTTTTAAAAAAAGCTTTATTAAATTGATTCCTTGTGGCAGAACACATCACGTGTTACAGACTTTGTGTCAAGGGTATGATATGACTGAGCGGAGATTGTAAGGGCTTAGCTCATTACCTGCCAGACAGCTAAATAAGTACAGACATGAAATGGGATGTGGAAAGGGCGTTATTCCTGTGGTTGTCCAGGTAAACAGAGAGCCAGATCAGCCATGTGCGTTTACAGCTTTATAAGCTCTCAGTGCCTAATTTGAGATATTTGCAACTGTCGCATTTGGCCATGGGATATTGATTTTACGAATTTCATTGAGTGATGAGCTACTCTCTCGCCTGTTGTCCAAACGTCTGTAGGATTGAGAAAAGTACTTTAAGTCTGTCAACCGATTTTCCCAGCAGAAAATAACATGTTCCACGAGTGCCTTGGCATGAAAGCTGTCAGGTGCCATCTGTTTTGATATGGGTGAACGTCTTTTGAACTTTAATCATTTTATGATTTTTAAAAAAGCAGAGTTAACATTTCGGGTCCGGTGATCCTTCCTCAGAACCCTGAACTCTATTCTTGCTGAGCTATTCCAGCAACTTTGTTTTTGCACCTACTTTTAGATATGATTTCTGTTTTGGACTGCAATTGCTGAACCATCCTGAGGTCACTCAAAGCCACTGTAACAAACAATTTAAAGCTGAACATGTGATATGGCTCATTTATACTTGCTAAAAGCAATATATGTTCATATGCAGGAGTCCTTTCGTTGCAAGCAAAAGGAATATGTTCAAGCCTTGCACATTTTTTTTGTATTATTGGGGAGCTTGGGAAACTTATAGATTCCCTGTGACAATGCCTCAGCCAATCACAGTTAACTGCCAAAGAATTAGCACACTTTTCTCCTATGTTATACAACGTTCTGAATCTTCAAATTTTGACATTCTTGTGTCTGCTGAGAGAAAGCTGGAAAGCTTCAACAAAACGTTTTTTTTTCAGAAACATGCCCTGTTTGCTTCACTACATCAGTCCAGCTGGTTACTTCCTTGCTGAGACCACCACTACTGCTCAGCCATATATTCTCTTGAATTGACTTAAATTTTCCTGAGAAAAGGGAAAACTGCATCACAGAGGTTGCCAAATTGTTGTTTGAGTTCATGAGTTCAGGCATAATTCATTGGTGCTACCTGACCTGAGTATTTTCAGTATCCTCTGTTTTTAATGTATAAATTATGGATCTGCTGTTAAATGACTTTTAAACTTCAGGGAGATTTAGTCATAATGTTAATATCCTTGCAAACAGCTGGCAAATTTATCAAATGCAGTGACTGAAATGGGCATTTGTATAATATGATGTGCTGTATAGTGTGCATCTTGGAGACTCATTAACTCTGATCTTGGTATTTTTAAATGTTTAACATTGTATCTTCTGTCATGAGAATGCTTAAACTTTTGCAGGAATCTTGCTTTCCAATTTTACAATATTTCTGATACTATAGAAATATTGGTCAAAAATCATTTCTTCCACCGACACAGTGTGGCCTACCTTAGCACAGACTTCTCTTTTGATGCAGTCTCTAAACAAATCTCTGTACTTTGTCATGCTCATTTCCATTTGGCAAAGTGTTCATTATGAATCACCATAAACCCTGGCTGCATTCAGTAATGCATTAGATCTATGGACAAATGAAGGGAAAGTGTGCCATTCTTGAAAAACTTAGTAGAAAGAGGAAATTTGAGGAAAGCAATTAACTTTGAGCAGGATTGTTTTAATATCAGCAGCTATGCTGTAGTCCAGAGCACACAAACTAGCTTCCTTTTAAACCAAGCAGTAAAGATATGTCCCCCCTCTCCAGATCACAAAGAAACTTCTGAAAAATGGTTGTTTCTTTCCTAATGGCCAACTCAATTCCTTGACATGTAGAATTAACTTGCTTTCCCCCATCCCTGACCCTATGTCCATCTTGGGATCCAATTTACAATGATGGGTAAAATGTCATTTCAGGATACTAAGGTTTGGAAGAGCTTGAATCCATGCTCTGGTGGATAAAGGTCCACAAGATATCTGAGCATTCAATGCATATTGACAACTCCCTCAAGGCTGTAAGGATAATAACTTGACAGTAAGATACTCCCAGGACTTTCTGTTGATTTTCTGAAGATTGAGTTGAAATGCTTTGGCATGAAATAAGAGAAACCTACTTAAAATCGGGGGTTGGTTAGCTTAGTTGGCCGGATGGCTGGTTTGTAATGCAGAGCGATACCAATGACGTGGGTTCAGTTCCCACATTGATTTGAGGTTATTATGAATGACACTCTTTCTGAACCTCTGCTTCACCTGTGGCATGGTGACCGTCCGGTTAAACACACTACCAGTCTGAGAGCAACCCTGTCGTCCTCTGGGATTAATGGCAACTTCACAAAATATCATTCCCGGTATCTTTCTAACAGATGTTGCCACACTCTGTGCCTCATTTAATTGTTATAATAGCTTGCTTGCAACTATATACAGTGTAGTCTATCCAGTGTTTCATTTGCATTTGACATGACTTTATCCTTGTAATCAGAAACCCAGAATTCTGATTGCCTTTTATGTCTTTTTCTAACTACTGTCCTACTTTTGAAGATTTTTGTCTCCTGTGGCCCTAGATCCCTACGTTTCTCAGAATGCTGTTTTGGGGTACATTTTAACATACAAAGCTATATGAAGCACAAGCAAAGATTAAAATTCTTGTTCTTAACTGAATCTTTTCTGGTTTTCGCATAGGGTTAACATGCACAGAACAAAACTTCATAACCAAGGCAGGGAGTCAGCAAGCAGCAGCTGAACACGGCATTGTCATCGTAGCCCCAGACACCAGTCCCCGTGAGTATGAAACTTCCGTTCTATTCAATTCCACTTTGTCCAGCCAAAAATTCAAACTCAAGTAATTTGAAATGTGCTGCTTCTTTCGAGCCTTTTTTTTTTAGAAAAGGCACTCAAGTACATAAACATATGATTGTGAACATTAAAAGGTTTACACATTTCTGTCAATTTGTGGTAAGTGGTAAATGGGATATGGAAAGTCACTGCATATTGTCATTCCAGGTGGCTGTAATATTCAAGGTGAGGACGATAGCTGGGATTTTGGTACAGGGGCTGGGTTCTACGTCGATGCCACAGAGGACCCTTGGAAGACAAACTACAAGATGTACACCTATATTATAGAGGAGGTACTCTGATCAGTGGCATTGTCTTTTCAAAGTTGCTGAAGTACTGGGTGTACTTGTGAAGTGGAACACTTGTTTCTCTGGAAGCTGGTTGATTAATCAGATATTCTCTACTACTAACCACCGGTTGCCTCCCAAATATGGTTACTTGTCCAGACCACGTTAGATAGTTCTTTGAAATCGTCAGACAGGCTGTTAGCTGGTGACCAGGTATTAAGACGCTGTCATTCACAGGAAGGAAGGAAGCTAAAGCACACCTTACTTTCAGAAACATATTTTACACATAACAGTACCAATCTAAGAAACGCTGGAACAGGCGAAGGCCATTCAGCCCCCTCTGATCTCTTCTGCCATATATGGCTGATCAGTTCACCTGTCTTTATTCCAGATCCTTTAATGCCTTTAACCACTAAATCTTCCAATTTTACTTGCATTTGTTTGAGGACTGTCTAGATTTTTTTGATTCAGTGCAATTTTTGTATAAACTAAAGCCCTACCGATTCTATATGAAATATAGTAGCTTCCTTCCAGAAGGAGCGGGCTGCAAGTATATGATTATTTAATGCTGTAAGTTTTTAGATTGAATCCCTGCTGAAGGTAGAGGCTTTTTTGCAAATGCATCTCAATTGGCAAATGTTGTTAGTGCACATTGGTTTTTGATCTCTCTTTTATATAACAGGCTGATCCATACAGACTGTTCTTGTCAGAGTAGTACCAGTTTTTAGAGTCCATTGTATGACCTTTTAAGTGCCACAGGAATCGGTGGGGCCACACTTATTGACTACGTACATTAATGATTTATGAATGTGCTACAGGCAAGTTTAAGGATGACACTGGAAAGCTGGAAGGCCAGTCAAGAGTGAAATAAATTCTGCAGAGGGATATAGATAGGTTGAACAAGTGGGGAAAAGACTTGGCAGATGGATTATAGTGTGGAAAACTGTGAGGCTGTTTATTTTGGCAGGAAGAAGAAACAAACTGAATATTATTTAAATATGGAAAGTCTGCAGAAAACAGCTTTGAGAGTCCTCGCACATGAATCACAAAAGCGAGCATCCAAATTCAGCTGGAAATAGAGAAGGCAAATGGACTCTTGGCCTTTATACTCAAAGGAAATAGAGTATAAAAATATGGCACTAGTTAGACCCCACCTGAAATACTGTGAACTGTTTTAGACCCCTTTATCTAAGGAAAGATGTTCTGGCATTGGAAGCAGTGCAGAGAAGGTTATTTCGGCTGATTCAAGATATGGAGGAATTTTCTTATGAGGAGAGGTTGCACTTATGAGAGTTTAGAAGAATGAGCGACCCATTATTGAAGTGTACAAGGTTCAGAGGGTACTTGACAGGGTAGATGTGGAAAGGTTATTTCCCTCTTCTGGTCTAGGACCAGAGGGCATAATCACAGAATAACGGGTCAGCCACTTAAGACCAAGAAAAGGAGGAATTTCTCCTGAGGCAACTAAATCCGGAATTCTCTTCTGCAACAAGATGTTGAGGTTGGGTCATTAAGTGCGTTCAAGGTTGAGGACTGACAGGTTTTTGAAATCAGTAACAGTTACGGGGCAAAGATAGGAAAATGAAGTTGAGGATCATCGGACCAGCCGTGATCTCATTGAATGGCAGAACAGATTCAGTGAGCTTTACGTGGTCTTCACGTTCGATTTTCTTGTCTAACAAGAATTAATTTACCTTCACCTTAGAATATTGAGTGACCTGCCTCCGACTCCTTAAGTAGAAAATTCCAAAGTCTCTCAACACAATTTGTCCTCATCTCTGCCCTAAAAAGGGCAAAACTTAAAAATTAAACAATATTTTTAGTTGTGGACTCAGCCACAAGACGAAACATCTCTTCCATGTCCACCTTGTCCAGTCCTTTCAGCTTTGGATTAGGAACTGGAAACACTCTAACATGTCTGTGCTGTGTGTGAAAACCAAAGATTTCTATATTATCAGGAATGAAATATTGAAAGATCCTTCTAAAAGTGTGGCTATATATGAGTTTACAGTTTGTGATATATTTTATTTTTTTTGCATGTATGATCCATATTTTGATTAATGCTGATCAAGGCAAATGAATTTGCTAATCCTGTGATTCTTTTCCTCCTCAGTTGCCTCACCTAATAAATAACAATTTCCCTGTTAATTCTGAGAAAATGTCCATCTTTGGCCATTCAATGGGTGGTCATGGAGCTCTCATTTGTCCTCTGAAAAACCCTGGAAAATATAAGGTACAAACATTTCCTGGATGCTAGTAGCTGGATTTAAATAGAAGTGGATATGTATAGCATTGTCATTTCTGATGTTGGGATGCCTCTTGGGGCTGGGGTGTTGCTACAATATGCTGAGGATTACTTTTACAGTCATTTTTCTGACTACTAGGTGGCATATAACTTGTTATCTTTTACTGTATAACACATTGTGTTTACTAAACTAAATGGTCCAAAATGTGAAAGATTGCTGACTTCTGAGTTTAATTTGGAATCTGTAAGACATTGCAGGACAGAGGATCTAACTCTTATTTTGATGGAAGTACTGTCCTACTTGCTCTCTACAGCCCTGTGCACTCGGCACAAAAATGTTCTTCATTTCTCTTCCCTTCATCTCAGTAACCATTCTTAAAATGATGATCTCTGAAGGCTCCTCAGGTAGCAGCAGTGGGTCTTCCTTCATTTATATAATATCTGACTGGAGGTGTCTGGCTGTTAAGCTGCTGCGGAGGAGTATGACGTGGAGATGCCGGTATTGGACTAGGATAGACAAAGTCAGAAGTCACAACACCAGGTTAATGTCCTACAGGTTTACTTAAAATCACAAGCTTTTGGAGTGCTGCTCCTTTGTCAGGTGAAGGCTTGTGCTTTTAAATAAACCCGATGAACTATAACCTGGTATTGTGTGACTTCTGGGACTCAGTTTGACGAACAACCTGAAAAGCAGCATCTCTTTTACATAATTGAGGGAAAATTCTTTTGACATGACTGTTAAAATTTCAGTCCTTAGGTGATTTGAGACTTTGCCCTCATTAGTGACAAAGAAGATGCATTCAATGTATTTGTCATACTTTTATTAAGAAACCCTCCCGTATAATTTCTAAACTTACCTTTCACTGGTTTGAATGTGTGCCAGCTTATCCTACTGACTTTTTTTAATAATATTCTGCCTTCTCACTTTTATAAAAAATTGCTAACTTGTGTGTTTATCTTTCTCCAATATGTTGGTGCAAAAATGTATGAAAAGATTAAAAACAAAGTACTTTGGAGTGTCAGTTAGGAAAATTTGAAAGGACAATAAAAGTACCAAAAATAACCTCTCATGAAATGATCTTGTTGCTACTTTAAGGGGAGAGCAACAGACATAATTAATGTAAACTTAAAGCCTTTGTTCGGATGTTGAGGCGTGAAGAAGGTAAGCAGAATGATATCAACAATGGGGATATGTTGAGAGGCTGGAGAATTATACTCCATCACACTAACCTGAGTCACTATGCAGAGGATTTATCTCTTCATTGATGTATAATTCACCTGTGCCTATCCATCTAAATCCCTATCTATATCTCTCTTTGTAGACAGCTGTATAAATATATTGTGTATTACATACATGTAATTTTCTAATCAATTTCTTATCATTGGAAATTGAGACCAAATGCAACTTTGAGTTGAAACAGGGATCATGAGTTGAGAATAATTGTACAGAGGCAAACCTTATTTAGTACTTGTTTTCAAGGCAAACATTCAGTTGCTGTTTTTCTCTCTTTCTGTTATAAATTCCAGTGCCACACTGGGAATGGCACTTGCCTGAGTAAATATCTGGCAATACAAGCATTCTCTTTCACCAGAGTTGACACTCTGCTGACAGTATTGAAGGTGAAGTACTCTGTGCTGTTGCTGGTTGGGTTTTCTTTTTTTGGACATGGTCATTGCTTGGCACTTCAGTCGGGTGAGTGCTACCAGCCATGGTTAGCCCAACCCTGCTCGAGGCTGGCACAGGTTGCCTTAGAATCAGTGGTTGAAGTGTGTCTGTAAATTTTCATCCCATTACAGATCTTGCTGCCTCAAAAAGAAACCTTTTATTGCTGTACAAGGCTAACTAACATATTGGATTTTTAAACTACCCTTTCCTGCACCTTATTCTAGAGATTTGATATCGGCAATTATGTATTAAAAAGTATTTATTCTCAATTAGTGTGAGCCTTATTTAACCAACTTAGTTTCTGTGTTCTTTACATTTGTTAAACACTGATTTCTGCCCATAAAAAGTACATAATTTAAGAAACAATCTAATGGTAAGTGATGCAGCATGGCAATTTGTAAACTGAATCACTCTCCATTATGTAAGATGTGTGTGCAACAATATTGAAAAGTGCGATGATGTATTAATTCTTTATTTCTGCTTTTAATCTTTGATAACATCTGGGCAGTCAGTGTCAGCACTTGCTCCTATCTGCAACCCTGTGCAGTGCCCTTGGGGCCAGAAAGCATTCACTGGATACCTTGGCTCTGATAAAAGCAAATGGGAGGTAAGGTTGCAATATTAGTAGGAAAAGTATGATTAATTTTTAAATTCACTTGTGATTTTCTTTTAACAAGTTGGGGCACTTGTAAACAAGGATCTCAATGTTTGTTTTTTTTAAATTCTTTTTAGCATCCTCAATATACTTCCCAAAGCTGGCAAAACAGTTCTCAATGGAAAAATGCTAATTCTGTTTTGGGGCTGACTGTCAACTATCCCATGACAATACACTTTGTGGGTTAGAACATAGAACATAGAACAGTACAGCACAGAACAGGCCCTTCAGCCCACAATGTTGTGCCGACCATTGATCCTCATGTATGCACCCTCAAATTTCTGGGATCCCTGCTGACCCTGATGCGCCACTTAGTAAATATGTGGAAACAAATTCTTCCAATAGCTAAGATGTTAGGACTGAAAACAATTCTTGGCATGTGTTTTGAATTCCCTATAACTGGCAATCTGTATGGATTAATTTGAGTTTCCCACTCTTAAAAGGTGTGAGTAAGCATCAAAGATGTTTGTAAACAAGCAGGTGAACCATTTCTGTTTGACTGGCTTGCAGAATTAATTTCTCTATTTCCTATAGGCCTATGATGCCACTTGCCTGGTGAAAACCTATTCAGGACCTCTCCTGGATATACTTATTGACCAAGGGAAGGATGATCAGTTCCTGGCTGCAGGACAGTTACTCCCTGATAGCTTCATCACAGCTTGTACCGACAAGAAGATACCTGTAGTTTTTCGGCTTCAGGAGGCAAGTGTGACCAGGGTTTGAATTAGTCAAAATAATGTGATTTTTATCCCATTCCAATCTCAATTAAGTTTAATGATTTTTCTTCCTTCAGGGATATGACCATGGCTACTACTTCATTGAGACATTTATTGCAGACCATATCAAGCATCATGCAAAGTACTTGAATGCTTAAGCATCACCAGCGGTAATGATCATCTCAGCTGTGCCTTTTTAATCATGTAGCAGTTGTAGAGCATAATCTGAAAAGTTAGCTGTTCCCATGATGTCCCAGGATGATGAATACTATTTCCCTTGTCTACACGTGGTGGCTGGCAGGATCTGGACAATTTGTTGGCACACAGTGATCTGTGCTCATCTTGAGAATGAAGCTGTATACAAATGAAATCACTGTACTTGATTTGTTTTTTGAAATGCAACATCATACCCATACTAACCCAATAAAAACAATCTGTGAGCACAACTTTTAAATAAAGTCAATTTAGCAGCAGGTCGACTTGATCTTCCTTTGTAACAACATGTTGCTGTCATCTGTGATCCTGACAAGTTGTATTCCCTGCAGCTCCTTTGTCAGTAAACTTCGAGTTGGCAGACGTTCTGTCAGCGTTGACCGCTTAAATGAATACCACTCTGGGGAAATCTGTAATAACTTTTCAAGAAGAATTTGAACTGAAATACTCTGAGCGACCAGAGTGATTCACAACTCAGACGCTGATTTGAAATGTTGGCTCTGAGTAGACGTGTACTTGATCAAATGACTGAATTGAATCTTGATCTAAAATTAACAGGATCAGGTGAGAACAATGGCCATTTGCTGCTAGTAAAAAGGAGCGAAAAAGACAGGAAGCTCTGCTACCTTAATTGCTTTTTCCCGTCTGCTCATATTGCTTGATACACAAGTGGTAGCACTCAACAGCTCACCAAAGATTTCAACTTGGGCCCTCACATACACATTCAGTGTATTCCCCTGGGCAAGAATCATACCTCTAGACCCACAGGCTAGAAGTTATGCTGCAGGTAAGTATTTGATGAGACTACACCTAGGATATTGTGTACAGCTTTGATCCCCTTACCCAAGGAATATAGTTGCCTTAGAGTGTGGATGCAGCAAAGATCCATGCAATTGATTCACATGATGAGAGGACTGTCCTATCATGACAGATTGTGCTAATGGGGTCCACATTCTCCAGAATTTAGTAAAATAGGAGATTATCTCATTGGAACAAAATTCTGAGCAGCCTTGATAAGTAAGATGCTGAGAGGCAGTTTCCTGTGGCTGGAGAGTCTAGAACAAAAGAACGTAGTCTCAGGATAAGGGGCTGGCTACTTCAGATTGGAGTGAGGAGACATCACTCAGAGTCATGAGTTGGTAGATATCTTTATCCCAGAGGACATGGATATTTGGACATACTTTATGTTCAAAACTGAGATCAATGGATTTTTGGGCACTAAGTGAATGGAGGAATCAGGAAGTGTCATTGAGATCATGGATTTTTTTTTTGAACAATGGAGCAAGCTTGAGGAATCATATGTCCAACTCTTGACGTGTGACATTTATGAACGATCTTAATGGGTGTTTTGTAAAAACAATGTTGTCCTTTTTCACTTTTTTTTTCCCATGCTTTATATATTTGTCTATTTCTGGCTTCTCAACCCATTTGAGGTAAGGGCAATCTTCACGATCTGCTACTTCAGAGGGAGTAGTTGCCTATCTCTGAACCCTGGTCGGGAAGCTGGGATTCAAGGGCACAGTCTCACAGGATTTTGTGCACAACACTCATAGATTGGGATGGTGGGGCTGATAGATCACTGCTATAACCAGCTACATGTAGCACAGTCTTCACCATCTTGATATTTCCAGGACGTTGCCTTGTGTTGACATTCAGGTGAAGATGAAATAGTTGAGGGGCAGGGTTAAAATATGCAAAGATAAAAATTGTATTTAATCTGCATATCACCTGTAACAAATTGGGTACTACTTCAAGGTAGAGCCATCTCTACTACAGTCTCACTGATGAAACTGATGAGTTTCGTAATAATACTTGAACTGGCTGCCTTAGTGTTCTGATCATATTTTTCAAACCAATTTCAATTGTTGGTAGTCCTTTGCTTGCTTTTTGAATGGGCTATTGATCAGTATTTGCTACTTTTGGAGATCCAATCTTTTTCATTGACTCCTTTTCGCTGCCTCTGTTATCACAAGAGATGGTCTTTGTGAAAGTGGCCATTATAAGTGTTGCTGTTTGGCCAACACAATGGAAACTTGCTGTCACAGTTCCCAGCTGGTTTACCTAGTCAGCAGGCTCCGACAAACATATCATTGTGAAATATGAGTGTCCCTAGCTGAATACATATCTGAATCACATATCCTCCTTCACATATTCCCTTCCTGCTTCACCTTTTATAGTAATCAATTACCCCATTCCCAAACTAGAAGCTGTTAAATCAAGGGTGTGAAATTTTTCTTGACATAAACAATTGTGGAAATCTGGAACTCTGAGCCCAAAAGATTTGAGACTTTGGAGATCAATTGACCAGATAGAACCAAAATTTAAAGAAATCATTGGTAGGTAAATTGGTTTCAGATTCGTAATATCCCCAATGTGGGGTTAATGGAATTGCAACACGGATAGTCCGATCAAAGAAGAGAATAGGTTAATGCTGTACCTGTCTTCAGGAGAGCAGGCATTGTGTTACAGCTCTTTTGTAATCAGAGATTTAAAAAATGGGTATGCAATTTTAACTTGGAATTTACCAAAGTTACTTTCATCTTGTAAATACCTGACATCAGGAATAAAGTAGGTTTATCAGCTGGCACTTCAACCACCTCCTCACTTCACTGGGTTTTGATTGAGGTGAGCCCTGATCTCTTACTGCGGTGGATTTACAGAGGAAAAAAAACGTCAGGGGAGCGTTTATATTCTGTGATGAAGATCGCAGTCTAAAGAGGGCTAGAAAGACTGAGCTATGTAATCAGATTAAATGTACTAGACTGATTGTGTCGAGTTGTGGGGACCCCACAAATGTTAGTGTTTAAACTCTGGAAAAGATATAGACTAGGGCAGCCAAAATGATACATAGTTTTAAGACACTTAGCTATCAAGGTAGGTAGCAGTTTGAGAAATTTTCATTCATCCAATAACTAAATGGATATAATTAACAGTTTTAAACTAATGGAAAGTATAGATTTTATAATGTATTTTGGGATGATTAGGAACAGGAGAACTTAGGTGCATGATTTTATTGAATTATACAAGTAGAGTTAAGTTAGGAACTGAAAGGTATTTCACTTATTACTAAAGTATATGGAGAGAGACAGCTAAAGGATAATTCCAAGTTAGAAAAAGTAGCTGGGCAGGGGGTACTCAATTGTTCATGTAGTTTCCTCGAATTTTCAGGGAACTGTGGAAGGTTAAACAGGAAACTTTCCAGAATATTGTCCTACATTTGGAGTTGAATACAGGTCTGTAAAGATGAATATTCTTCCAGCAAGAATCTGTACACTGCTTTTTTCCTATATTGCTTTGGCAGCTAATCTTTGGTTTCTGTATACCCAGATCAAAAAGATTCTTGGCTGTTTCTAATCTTAGGAGCAAGGGTTCTTTGGACCCTATCCAGTGTCAATTCTGTCAGCTTCGTAAATGAGATTTGTACCTTTGACTAGCCAGCACATCCTGCTGCTTTGGGAAACAATACTGGCACTTAGAGTCCAGCATAGAAACAGACATTTTGGTTCAACCCATCCATACCAACTACCTTAAATTAATCTAGTCCATTTGGCCCATATCCCTCTAAACCCTTCCTATTCATGTATCCATCCAGATGCTTGTAATTGTTGTATAAATGTTGTAATTGTATCAGCCTCCACTACTTCCTCTGTCAGCTCATTCCATACACACACCACCCTTTGCATGAAAACATTGCCTGTCGGTCCCTTTTAAATTTTTCCCCTTTCGCCTTAAGCCTATATCCTTCTAGTTTTGGATTCCCCCACCCTTGGGAAAAAGACCTTAGCAACTATTCACTTTATCTATGTCCCTCATGATTTTATAAACCTCTATAATGTCACCCCTCAGCCTCTGACGCTTCAGGGAAAATAGCCCCAGCCTATCTGCCTCTCCCAATAGCTTAAATCCTCCAATCCCAGCAACACGGTTGTAAATATTTTCTGCACATTCTTAAGTTTCCTATAGCAGGGAGCTAAAGCAGCTTCTTGTAATTGTAGATTGCTGCAGGGTGACCTGGTTTAAACTACCACAGGCAATGTCAAAAGAAGCTACGACATAAAGTTTCCACTGTCACTGTATTAACTTCTTAGCTGTTGATTTTACATGAAATTAGATGTGCAGAAACAGAATGGTCTGTTCAAAAAATAGCATTTCCTCATCCAACATGATAGTTACTAAAGAAGGGTAGTAGCAAACTTTTAATGCATTCTTAAAATCTTATCCTTTTGAGTTCCATTTTGGTGACCAATGGATTGAGAAATACAAGAGCCAAGACAGCCTGAATTTAGTAAAGATTTAAAAACTGAACAACCTTTGTCATATTTATTGACATATAGAAGATTTACTGTTTTCCTTAGTAATGGCAAACCCAGCATTTCATATATCAGTAGGCTGACCTTTGCAATTAAAGAGATATAGTATTAAAAATTTTGATCCATTTTCAAAACAGTGAAGCTACTTTTAGGTTTACCAAAAGCAGAACAAGCATGTGTCCTATTTAAGTTTTTCCTCCTTCTATTTCAAATTAAGGTTAATCAGCATTTCCATAAGGAATAAAATCAGTTTCCCTGCTTTCATATTTGTTCTAGTTACTGGAGATTAAGCCCAACCTATCGATACCCAAGGTTAATACTATTAAAACCTTGTTCTGTCAGTCACTTTGTACACTCATACTTCCGTGGACTGTGCTTGCGTTTCTGGGATCCAGCAGCAGCTTTTACCCTGGAATTCAGGAAACCAGGTAATAGATATCATTCTAGTACCACGATCTTAAAACTATAAGCAGTAATAAAAGAATTATATTAAGTTCCAACTGAAAAGCATGTAAGGTTATAAACTGAGATGTTATATCAGCAACAAGACTCTGGCCAAACTAGATAAATAAAGGTAGCAGCTCAAGGCAGATAGTGAGCTTCGGGAATCAGTGTAATGAGGGAGATGGCACTGTTCTGACTTTATTCTGCATAGAAGTAACTGAGAGATTTTGGTATTTCATGGGTATTGCTGGCTTCTATTGTCTATCCCTAATAGCCTAGAGCCAATTAAGAGTCAACCAAGCCACTGTGGGTTTGGAGTCACATGTAGGCCAGACCAGGTAAGGTCAGTAGGCTATGATGTCACAGTAGTTTTGTACAATTGACAGTGGTCACTATTAGGCTTACTTCTCCCCAGAACGTTAGCCTTTACATTTCAAGTCCAGTAGAGGGAGCCAGGGACTAGCAGCAGTTCCAGGAGGCAACCAGGAGCCCTTAGGCTAGGTATTACAGAGTTAGTGAGGGACAGGAGGGTATGACTGCAAACAAAGCAGGCATAGAGTTCCAGAAGCTAACACTGGAGGATCCTCAGCGTTGCAATGGGGGTGGGGGAGGGGGAGGAGGAGTTTGGAAGTTTTTGTATGCTTGTAGGCAAAGACTTTTCTAGCCACTTTCTTTTTGTTCCTGATTTACAGCATCTGCAGTTCTTTCAGATTTTATTAAGATGTAGAATCAATTGGTTGGAGATAAGAAATAGCAAAGGAAAGGAGTCCTGTTGGAAGTAATTTTTAGGCTTCTAAACGATCATTACAACGTAGGACAGAGCATACATAATACGGGAAAGGTTAGATATTTGCAAGCAGGGTACTGCAAGAATCATGGATGAGTCCAGTCTTTGCTGATTGGACACATGAAATTGGCAAAGATAATTTGCAGAGTTCATATTGTGTATTTCTGCAATCTAGCAGCAAACAGACTACTTTTGGACCTGGTAATATGTAATGAGACAAGATTAATTAAAGACCTCCTAGAAATAGGTCCTCAAGGCAAGAATGATCATATTTGCAATAGAATTTCACCTGCAGCTTGAGTGAGAAATGTGAATCAAGACAAAAGTTTTGTATTTAAGTGTATGAAAGCACAATTGGCTCAATGGACCAGGTAAATAGCTTAAAAGGGTAAGACAGTGGAGGAGTGGCAGACATTGAAGGAGATATTTCATAACTTTTAACAAAGAAATACTGTAAGTTGGGCAGCTATTTTTTGATGTTTAGAAGAACGCTGCATTCGATTCTGGTCTCTCTGCAGTTAAAGCCATAACCAGATCAGCCATGATATTCCTGAATGAAATTTGAAGAGGACACAACAAAGCTAAAGAGATTCCGATGGGCTAAGTGAAGATGTGAAATAGTCTGTTTTGGTATGAATAACAAAAGAAACATACTATTTAAGTGGTGAGGAATTGCAGAGCTCTAAAATGCCAAGGGTTCTGGGTGGCCTTACAGGTGATTCAGCTTCAGCAAGTAATTAGGAAAGCGAATAGACTTGTCATTTAAAGTAAGTTGTATTGAATACAAAGGTAAGTGAGCCATGTTTCAGTTATGCAGAGCATTAGTGAGAGAATATTTGCAAGAATCACGTAACGTATTGTCACCTTAAGGATGTCAAATGCATCGGAAGCAGTTCAGAAAGGTTTACTAGACTAACACATGGATTGAGTGGGTTGTCTTGGTGGGAAAGGTTGGACAGGTTTATATTTCTGCAATTTAAAAAAAAGGTAAGGGAGTGACTTGTTTGAAGCATATAAGATCCTGAGAGGTCTTTACAGGATAGACGTGGAGACGATGTTTCCTCTTGTGCGAAAACCTAAAACGAGGGGTTACCCATTTAAGACAGGGATGAGAAGAATTTTTTTCTTTGGAACTCTCATTCTTGAAGGGCAGGCAGAAGCAGTGTCCTGGAATGTTTTTAAGGCAGTGGTAGACAGATTCTTGATGAACGAGGGGGTGATAGGGAATAGAACCATACCCTATGTTTCAAGCCTGCTATGCCACTCAATACGGTCGTGGCTAATCATCCATCTTGTTGTTGCATTCTCCACATATCCTTTGATTTATTTAGTCCTATAAACCCTGTCTACATCTTTTTTGAAAGTCTTCAACTTTTTGGCCTCAACAGTTTCCTGTGACAGAGCCTCTTACCAGTCTCTGAGTGAAGAAAGGCCCTAATTCTGGACTCAGTGATTGGGAATATCCTTCCTATGTTTGTCCTGTCTATTCCTGTTAAAATTTTATATATTCCTATGAAATATCCTCCCCATTCTTCTAAGCTGTAGTGAACATAGTCCCAGCCAATCCAGTCTCTCTTCATATGTCAGTGCCACTATCCTAGGAATGCTGAGCCTTCACTGCATTCCCGCCATAGCCAGAATATGCTTCCTCAGATGAGACCAAAACTGCATGCAATGGTCCACGTGTGGTCTTACCAATATCCTGTATATTTACAACATCCCTGCTCCTGTATTTGAACCCACTCACTATGAAGGCTAACATACCATTTACTTTCTTCACCACCTGCATGCTTACTTTAAGTGACCTCTTACAAAGACAGTCCGACCTTGTTGCACCTCCCCCTTTCCCAATCTATCACCAAATAATAATCTGCCTGCCTGTTTTTGCTACCAAATTGGTTAACTTCACAGTTATTCACTTTATGCCGCATCTGAAACGTATTTGTCTGCTTAGTTAACAATCTAAATCACACTGAAGCTTCTCTGCATCCTCCCTCCCTCCCTCCCATCCAGCTTCGTCTCATCTGCAAACTTGGAGATTTGATACACATCTTCATCATCATCATCCAAGTCAAAAATATATATTGTGAAAGCTGAAGTCCAAGCATGTCTTTGGTTTTCTCACCAGTCACTGGCTGCTATTTAGAAAAAGACACATTTATTCCTACTCTTGGTTACCTGCTTTCCAACTAGTGCTCAATCCATTTGATAACTTCCAATCAGATGCACTAAAGTGCATCTGATTGGAAGTTATCAAATGGATTGTATATTAATCTCTTATGTGGGACCTTGTCAGAGCCTTCTGAAAATCCAAGTAAACCATAACTGCTGGCACTCCCTATTCACTGCACCAGTTACATTCTCAAAACATTCCAGCAGATTTGTCAAGTATGACTTACCTTTTGGAAAACCATGCTGACTCTGCCCTATCTTGTCGCATCTTTCAAGTGTTCTGCTATTACGTCTTTTATAACAGACTCTAGAATTTTTCTTGTACTAATGTCAAGCTAACATCTAAAATTTGCTATTTTCTCTCTGCCTCCCTTCTTAAATAGTGGAACTACGTTTGCTACACTCCAATCCAACAGGTACTGTTCCAGAGTGTATAAAATTTTAGAAGATGATCATCTGCTATTTCTAAGACCACTTCCTTAAGCATTCTGAAAATTATCAGGCCCAGGATTTATCCGTTTTCCCTCAACACCACTTGCCTGCTAATAGTAATTTCTTTCAATTCCCCCTTCCCTAAGTTTGCCCCATATTTTTGGCATGTGGTTCGTCTTCCTTTGTGAACATGGAACTAAAGTATGTATTGAATTGATTCAGATTAGTAGGAACTGCAGATGCTGGAGAACCTGAGATAACAAGGTGTACAGCTGGATGAACACAGCAGGGAGAGCATCAAAGGAGCAGGAAGGCTGATGTTTCGGGCCTAGACCCTTCTTTTTCTGAAGAAGGACCTATGCCCGAAACGTCAGCCTTTCTGCTCCTCTGATGCTGCTTGGCCTGCTGTGTTCATCCACCTCTACACCTTGTTTCTCAGACTCCAGCATCGGCAGTTCCTGCTATCTCTTAGTAAACTGCTAATGGTCTTTGATCCTTAATATTAAAGTTACCATCACACTTCATTATTTGACTTCTTTTGAACTCATACCTAATAATTTTATCTCCAAAAATAATACTTCTATCAACTGCTGTTTTCATACAGTAATGACTGACTGCATTTCAAAAACATTTCATTTGCTGTGCAGTGGTTTGGAATGCCTCATGGTTATGAAAAATGTAAATAAAGGTTAACCTTAGAGACCTACGGGCGCAACACACTCAAATCAGCAAGGAAATGGGGAAACTATGCCAAACGAGACAGCACAACCCACAAATAACACAACTTCCTACATCAATGCCTCAGGAACCAGGTACCGTGCGGTGTGAAGTACGAACCACCCACCAACAACCTTAGACAGAAATAAAGGTATTACATTTATTTACCATAATCCCCTAGATGAATTGATCACCTCTGCTTCTGGAACTAACTTGATTTGAATAAAAGCTGTGAGCTTATTAACATTGCAAACAATCATACACAGAGTTCAAACCCTCAACACTTTTCCCTCAGACAGTTCGGCTCAGACGTTCTGATGTAACTTCCTATTTTGGATATTTGATTCTACCGAATATTCACTCAAACCCTGTGTCAGGCATCCAGAGGCTAGATTGTAAGTTTTTAAACAGTGGTGTCTGTCTGAATTATCAAATGGATGATTCAGTGGTGGGTTATCATAAAGTTGTGTCTGAACTCAAAGAAATCAATGAAATTATGAACTCTACTTGTCTTGCTAGTGCACTGGTAAACTGCACTGTCCCTCGACTCTGCATTGCACGTTACATAACTTACCAGCACATTATTTTTAATGCTTGAATAAAATGTAACCTGTAGAAGTGAATGACAATAGACTTATGCTGGGGAAACTGTCATTTGAAATATGTCCTCCATTAAGGTCAGAACACAATAGGCAATCTGTCAGAATCTACAGCTGCCGTCCTGTTCCTTCATTCATGAAGCAGTCTAATTTCACTGTAGAAACTGTTAAGTTTGAATTACAGTGAGATGGAAGAGAAAGAAAACTGCAGACAGAAGAGGTAGAAAACAGCAACAAAATGTTTTAATGAGTAAATTATGCTCACTCTAAATGTTGCACTTCAATATCAAGACATACAATTCGACCACTGCGCAAAGTGCGTACCTTGCTGAGACTAAGATAGAAAATCGTGATATGGGGGGATTTCAATGGGTTAATATGTTTCGCTTTAATTTACAATATAAAACAAATGGAAATTCATGTGAACAGTTCCAGCATATCTTAATGGATTAACTAGTTTCAGTAGAGTTGAGTTGTTCAGTCAGTCTTCAATTTAGTTGAACGACAAAGACCTTCAGTCTTGTACTGGGTGAATTCAAGCTTGTCACACACTGTGGAATTCATTGCCTCAAAACAAGGCCCATATATGGTCTCACTGATACAGAATATCCCTCAGGCTCCTTTCCAGCCATTCTTTCCAAGTCTTATTTCCCCTCAATCAACTGTTTATCCGCATGTTGTTCTGGTTTTAATCTGCAAATTGTCTAAACAACTTATTCTGACCAAAGGATCCTGTTGCAGAGTTAATAATTGCTTATTATAGATACTTAGAAAATCTCTTTCAAACTTGATGTTTTGGTCCTTGTATTTTTATAGCTGTACAATTCAATTCCACTATTGAGAAATCCTAGAATTTTTTTTTCCCCAAAGAATAACTTTTTAATTTTCAAAATGAGTCTGCAGGTCAGAAGTGACCTTGGAGGCAACTGGCCAGACTACTTTTGATCCATTGCCCCTCACTGAAAAATAAATGACAGTAGGGCATCAGCAAGAGGAAAGGTTAGTTAAAATGCAAAATACAGTTAAAATATGGTCAGTCAGAGTCAGTCGTAAGGGGGGTGTGGAAGGAACAGTGTATGTAGTAAAGCATTCAATAGTGCTTCACAGGAATGTTGTTGAACAAGCTTTGACACAGACACTTAAGGAGATTTTAGGACAGGTGAAGAAAAGCTTAGTCATGAAGTAAAGTTTTAAGGGTTGTGATAAAGGAGAAATGAAACGCTGAGATTTACAGAACAATTCCAAAGCTTAAGACCAGGACAGTGTAGACGCAGCTGTCTATGACAGACTAATCAAAATCAGGAATACTCAAGAATCCAGAATTATAAAAATGCACACATCATCATCAGCATCTCTGGTGTCAATGGATCCAGTCCCAACCCTTCTTGCTCTCCATCCCTATTTATAAAGCCTAGAATACTGTATGATTAATAAACAGCTCCACCTGTCCTCCCACTTCTAACCACCTTTGCACAGGGACTCTGATTTATGAACGCTCATACTTATGAGCTCAATGCCATACAGTGGTCAATTTTAAATATACAAACATCACCTACACTTACAAACAGATCCTTTACATTGTCCTGCAATGTGTTCCAACTTGCATAGAAATCAACTTGCGAATGGACTCTAGAAATGAGCCTGTTCATAATCCAGAGACTGCCTGTACACATACAGCTGGTTCTTTCTGCTCCTGCACACCATTTAGAATTGTACCATTTAGACTAGCTTGTCATACTCCATGTTAACATTTGAGGTCCATGATTTTTCAAACTTAACTTGGTTAATGTTTGTATCATAACCAGTGACATTTTTGGGGTCATTTCATAAAGAAACATTTGATGTATAAAAGTACAAATTTTGTGGCATGGAGAATTTAGTAACTGCTGTTAATGCTTAACAAAGTTGCCACCAACCAGTGCCTTCTTTAATGTCATTCACTTTCAACAATTTGGTTTCCCTGTGAAGCTGTGTGTGTGTGAAGCACCGCGTCAGGGTGTGACCAATTGCTGATCAACACAGACTATGTATAAAGCGTGTACCCATAGACTTTCTTACCCCTTGGTACGCATGAGCTATTTTTCATGTTAATGATTGAAAAAGGCATGAAATATATTAAAGAAATAAAATTTGCAAATAACATGGCTTTATTATTGATGTTACAATAAAAGTGATTTCTACATAATATACATTATATACAATGGTTTAGGTAATAGCAATAGGCCACACATGCAAAATATATTGCGCAAATTATATACAGACACCGGAAGATCTTTTGGCCATACAACAAAGAATTGGGTGCTCTAAAATCTGATGACTTGATAGAAACTGCAATTTTACAAAATATTAAAAGATAGAACAATACTCTTTTTCATATAATACATGCTGAAAGCCAGCTGTGAACAATGAAAACCTGATCCATTACACAATATGCCATTCCAACAGCAAATATTCAAAATCTATCAATAGAAAAAGCACTATGGTCATCTATATACATTTAAATACATCACCTTCTGTAAATTGCATTTTCACAGCACTTGTCACCTCTAAGATGCAAGAGTCAGGATTTCTCCCTTTCTACCCATTGTGCTTCCATTAGGCTTTGTATTACCATAGTATAAAACGTTGTGTAGTTTAAACAAGGTTCTCCTACCATCTTCTATTCTATCAGATAATAAATACCCAATAAGTGCATAGTCCCACTGCAGTGCTCTGCTTTATTGTTTCATTTAAACACATCAAAATCAATGGTAAACAATTCTTGCTCATGGCTGCCCTTGAAACTGGAAATTTTATTTTATGAATACAAAAAGCATCTCATTAGAAAGTAATTCGAATGACTCTCATTCTGGCTTGTGCACTCGTTTTAGAAATACAATACTTTATGCATATTTTTTAAGCTCATCATGATAATAATGAACTCACAAACTGTTAAGCTTGACAACATTGTTTCCTCAGATTTCAGTGACACAACTACATCTTAAATGTTCCTTAAGCTGTTAATCTTTACGTTAAAGAATTTGTACATTGAATCTTGATTTATCTGGGATCAGGGAGCTGCTTTCAGATTTCATGCTTCGGCATAATTCAAAAACAGACTCCACTGTATTTGCAGCATGTCCATTCTCATTTCCCCCCTCCCAGTTAACCATTCTTATGCATTCCCAAAACAATATCTATTATTTTGCACAGCTGAAATATTTGATTTGTTCCACCCCTATGTAATGGACGAAATCATATCCTATCTTGAAGGGACTTTTATGTCTCAAGACCCACAATCTAACTGAGTTCGAGGGCATTGTGAAGCAGAACTGCAATTATTGTTTCAACGCTCAACAGACAGGTAACACATTAATGAACTCAAGTGAATGAGTTTACTGAAAAAAAATCCTTTCATTACTGTTGTGACTGTTACTCTGATTTGTTTAATTAGATACCCAGATATTAAACACTGTTTTGGTCCTCTTGCATGGTTCCATTCAGTTTATAGAAAGGATTCTAAGAAAAAAAAAACTAACTCACTAAGAACAACAAATAGAACCTTAATCCACAGTGATTGGCTACATCTGTTTAAGATTGTCAGACAAAAATTGAATTCATCAAGTCCAGATTCTTATTACCATAGAGCACTCTGTGGCCCTGCCCACACTCATACCTTCCTCCAGCCCCAGTCAACTCCCCAGTTACCTCCAGCCTCACCTTGCCCCCACAGTCCTTAAAGACTCATCCTTCATCTTACAGCATCACCTTGCTCCCGATAGACCTGTCGCTCTGCCCTGCTCCCTACTGCCACACCCCGTCATAGAACATTACAGCACAGTACAGGCCCTTCGGCCCTCGATGTTGTGCCGTCATTGTTCCTCTGCTCTGCCTTGCTCCCCACTGCCTTTCTCACCAAAGCTTTTCACTGCAAACAAAACTGAACCTGCCGCGATTCAATACTATTTCCAGAAACAATCTTTAAAATAAAAGAGCTAACGGCAGTGAAACCCACAGGTTTCTCTTGCTTTCAAGTTGCCTCATTCCATTACTTTTCTGACAGCAGGTGCTTTGGTCAAAACCATAATTTGATTGATTTCATGAGGCTGGACATGATAGCTGAAAGTCAATAATGTTTTTCCTTTGTAATAGTGCATTAATACTTTGAACACCTCCCCAGACCCCACCCCACTGCCCTTTATAATGCTTTGTTCTGGCATGGACTGACTGCACCATTCTCGTCCTACATGTCTCTGCTGATAGAAACATCAAAAAGGTGACAGTAAAACAATCATAATAACTGCAGATATTGGATAATAATTTAATTAATCTCTCAAAACATTATATATGCAAGATGTCCTTAGGTATATCTGGCTGCATGTGTTTCTCTCCTAAGTCTTTATTAGAACGGCGTGTTAAATATTTACCTCTATGCATTTCTCAGAAATATCTAGATGGGGAAGGAAATATTTTAAGGAGAGTAAAACGTGTTTGTTCAGACACGGTGTTCATTTCTTCATACCTAGCATTATCAAACTCTTTTATTCATTCAGGATTGTGGGTGTCCCTGGCTGGGCCTGAATTTATTGCCCACCCTTAGTAGCCCATGAGGAGGTGGTGGTGAGCTGCCTCCTAGAACCACTATAGACCATGTGCTGTTAGGAGAACCGGGGAAGCACTGAAGATCAGAGAGACCTTGGTGCGTACATCCACCGGTCCCTTAAGCTATCAGGGCAGATGAGTAAAGTGATTAAAAAAGCATATGGTACACTTTATTAGCTGAGACACAGAGTTTAAGAGCAGGGAGATGAAGCTGTTTAAAATGTTGGTTAGGCCATAGCTAGAGTACAGTGTGCAAGTTTGGAATTCACATTGTAGGAGGATAATGATAGCACTGGAGAGGGTGCAGAGGAGATTTACTAGCATGTTGCCTAGGCTGGAGAGTTTCAGATGAAGAGAGCTTGGACAGACTGAAGTTGTTTTCCTTACAGCAAATGAGATTGAGTGGGAACATGAATGAAATGTATAAATTTATGAGGGGCATAGATGAACTAAATTAGAAATCTTTCCACTAGATGGAGAGATAAATATCACAGCCACAGGTTTAAGGTAAGGGGCCAAAGGTTAACAGGAAACTTGAGGAAAATCTTTTTACCGTTAAATTGCTGTAAATCTGGAAATCATGTCTCTATGGGCAGCAGAGGCAGAAGCCCTCATAACATTTAAGAAGTATTTAGATGCGCACTTTTGAACCGAGGAGTGCAAGATCAAGGGCCAAGTGCTGAAAAATGAGTTAGAATAAGTAGCTAAGTAGCTATTTCTGGCCAGCACTGACGTGATGGGTCAAAGTACATTTTCCAATCCTGTAAATCTCTGTGACCCACAATATCATTCTGGAAGGAGTTCCAGCATTTTTACCTAGTGACATTGAAGGAACAGCAATATATTTTCAAGTGGCTTGGTCGGTCTCTTGGAGGGGAACTTGCAGGGAATCATGTCCCACATGTCAGCTGCCCCTGCTCTTCTAGATTTTGGGCATTTGGAAGGTGATGAGGATATCTGGTGAATTTTTGCAGTGTATCTTGTTGAAAGTACACGCTGCTGCTACTGAACATCAGTGGTGGAGGGCGTGAATGCTGGTGATGTGGTGCTAGTCAAGTGGGCAGTATTGTCCTGGATGGTGTCAGTTTTCCTCCAGCTACTCTCATCCAGGCAAGTGGGGAATATTCCATCACACTTCTGATTTGTGCCTTGTAGATGGTGAACTGGACTTTGGAGAGTGAGGGAGATGAATTACTCACTGCAGGATTCCCAACCTCTGACCTGCTCTTATAGCCACTGTATTTACATGGTTGGTCCAATTATATTTCTGGCCAATGGTAAACCCAGGATGTTAATAGTGGGGATTCTGAGATAGTAATGCTATTGAAGGTTAAGGATCAATAGTGAAATTCTCTCTTGGAGATTGTTACTGCCTTGAATTTGTGTGGCGTGAATGTTATTTGCCACTTGTCAGCCCAAACCTGGATATTGTCCAGGTCTTGCTGCATTTGGGCATGAATTTTTTTGTTTACTTTGCAATGGGAGGAAAGAAATTGATGAAACACTGAAGATGGCTGGATCTACAACAACATCCTGAGGAACTCCTGCAGCGATAGCCTGGAGCTGAGATGACTGATCGCCAAAAACCACAATAATCTTCCTTTGTGCCAGGTATGACTCCGACTAATGGGAAGTTTTCCCTGATTCCCACTGATTGGTTTCGCTAGAGTTCCTTGATTCCACACTCAGTCAAATGTGGCCTTGAATTCAAGCCAAGTTACTCTGAGCTCATCAGCACAGAAAGACCATTCAGTCAGCTGGTTCTCTGCAAGAGGAACTCAGGTTGCTCCATGCCCCTGGCTTCTCTTCAGAGTTCTGCATATTTATTTCTCTTCAGGATCAGGTGGAAAGTATGCAACTACAAGTTCCCTGCTCCTGTTCCTTAACCTGTATCTTCACAATTGTCCAATATCTAGTTCCTTTCCATTTACATAGCAATGCAAATTAGTGACTAGTTCATTTTAACCAAGAAACTTTTCTCTCTTTGAAAAAGTTTAATGTTGAAACAGTGTTCATTTAGCCAGCTCTTTTTACCAACTATTTTCTTTTATATTGAAATGTAATCCACTTTTGGGGGTTAGCAAATCTAATTAACTTGGCTGCCAATGACACAAAGTTTCATTCACTTTACCTACAAGCAGTAAGAGAGTTTGACAAATGTTATTTGTAGTGTATTCTGCAGTCCATAAAACAATTTTAAATCAATTTAAAAAGACTGGCAGACAAAGTGCTCACAACTTGACATCTTTTGAAGGCAATATGACTTAGGCATGACTCCCTGGGCACTAGCATAGCTTGTAGTGGTCCCTATTTTGGCAACAGGGCATCAAGGTAATTTAATTATGAACATTAAGGTTTGGCTAATAAATCACTTGTTGACACTTGCTAGATTGACAGCATTAACTGAACGTGCATTTACATACTCCACTGACCAGCAAGTACACTGGGAATGGGAGAATTGCATTGAACTGTGCAGCATGATGTAGGGAACTAAATCTTACATACCCATAACAGACCATGGTCTTTTAATAGCACTTCTAATTTAGGCTGTGGTTTTGGTATCATATCAATATTTAATACTCTAGTATTAATCTTTCAATAGTGTAATCTAACTTCTTTGTGTGAAACATCTTAAGCAAGTTAATTACTAAATCATGCCAGGTCAATCACAAATATGGCAGCAACAGGGTCATTGACCATAAAACCCTTCATTCAATCTGAGCACATGGGAACTTGTTATTTGATAACAACTCTTTTCTAATCAATGCTACTCATCTGAATGAGGATTACTCTTCATTTTGCATATCCCTTTGGAAAATTTAAATCAAATTAGCTTCAGCTCAAATCAATTATCTAGTCTAAACAGTCAAAGATTATATAATCTGGAATGTACTAATGGAATAAAGCACACAGAAGATGTCAATTATCAACTGAGAGAGACAGTGTCAGTTTTTTTTTGTAAACTGTACTGAACTATCCACTGGCAATTCTACTGTGTAGCAGTGACCAACCTGAGACACAATCCAGATTAGCTTTTCATATATTGATTCAGATAAGTGACCATTCAGCCCCTGTCAGTAAATCATTTTACATAAATAAAGATCACCAGCACATTTCGGGAAGGGATCACATAACAGGTGAAACTAAGTTTCAACTAAAATGCACTGATTGTTGCCATACAATAAAATTGTTCCTATTATCTTTTCTAAAAAAAAGCAGTTTTAGCTGTAAGTCTGTCAAATTTACAACTTCATCCAAATGGATAGGTAAAATACCTCCTGAATAAATAATATAAATAACTTAAGAAAATGTTCTAAACTTTCTCACAATGTGTCTTAAAAGCCATTGGAATATCATAGCAACTAAACAAATTAGCACACCAAAAAGGAAGTTTTTTTAATATATTAAAGCATACTTAAAATGTTGGCTTTGCCTCACTGCTGCAAAGCTGTAAATATCTGCAAAGTTAACATACTGATTAAATACTCTAACATATGTAGCTTCCCATTATATTTTCAAAACAAATGATGCTAGTGTCTTAATGGACGTAAGTTGGATCCACCTGTCAAGTGATGAAAAGTATCCTTTTCTTGTACATCTTGTCCCCACTCTGGGCCTTCAGCTTATGGCACTCGTTGGGTGTTCTGGGGCCAGCGGCAATGCAACTCTGAATTCACGAAAATAACGGGGATCTGGTTATGGCCCAGTCTAGCAGTGCTTGAACGGTCATACTTACTTTCATCAACCCTTTTCCTTCTAGTATGTGATGAGGCAGACATAATTTTTCCTAAGGAAAGGTAGCATAAAAAGGCAAAGAAGGTTACTAAAGATTCATTTAGAAAGACTAAAAGCCACAAATGTCTAAACAGAGCTCCGTGAATGCATGTGACACTTATTGTTGCACCCTCAGACATCGGAGCTGAGGTGAGTGGGTCGACATATAAAGTTGCGGTGGACTAATTATTTTTGGTTGGTGCTCTGTGAACATCAAGAAGAGTAACTGAGTCTGAAGAATTCAGAGGGTCATTTAATTCTCCCACCTTCACATCACACAAACACCTTGAGGTGGAATGTTTCACTACTGCAATGTCCAGAAAACTACTTGAGTAAGTAAACTGCTACCCAGTGGCAGGCAGACAAAATTGAGAGGCAGCCTGAATTCTGAAGCCAGCAGAATGCAATCAACATCACAGACTGACCTGTAACCAGGACAAAAGCCTCATGAAGGGCCACACCGACCCCAGCATTGGTAAGACAATATTTATTGGTCTTCCTTATAAGTGCTTGAGATGATGGCAGTGAGCATCTCAAACACCAGACACAAAGCATTTCATAACAGCCCCATCTTCTACCCCAGCCACACAAACACCTTCATAAACACTTGTGCTGCTCAGCAAGCCCAGATTGTTTTTGTTATCAAGGTGTTCAATATTACACATGTGCTGAGCAGAAACACTTACCTCTGCTCAGATTCAGATCATGCGCTGCGTGATATTAATTAACCAGCTCAAAGCAAATATCCAGCTAATTGCTGCACAAAGGACAGAAAATGGGGAATCTGCAGGGAGCGTTTTGATCAGCTAAGCAGTTTACAGTTGTACTGTGGATTTCATTTGGCATTGTTTGTTATTCAATATCAAAGGCACTTTGGTGAAAACAGGGCTTTTGTTACTTATGGGGAAATAGTTAATATTTTACTCAGTTTTACAGAACAAATCTCCTCTGTGTACTTTAAGTGAAACACCTTCTTCCTGGATTAAGATCCTTTTGAGTCCACTTCCAACTGGAAGGTAGGCACAGACCTACAGGCCAGTAGGGATCATTATCAGGACTGGCCCTGCCATCAAAGATCTCTTGGAGTGTACTTTTTTAAAAGAGATGAAATTGTTATACGATCAGGCTCTCAACCACTAGGGGTCACTACAAGTCAACAATTCAATTTCATCGAAGCGGACCATGCCCTTTTAAACAGCAATCGCGAAAATAAAATTCTTGAATCCTATTTCCGATGCAAACTCATCCCAACGCTATAGCTTGTGACAGAATCATTAAGAATTTAAGTGACCATTTAGATTTTAAGTTGACATAACGTGCGGAATAGCTCACAGCGAGAAGTGCATAGATTTCTTAAACATATTATGTTCAGAATTGCTTTGCATAAGCCCTCAGTATCGAAGTAGCTGTTGGTAAGAGCAATGTAGGTTTGTAAATCCTGACACCATTTAACTGATCTTAGGAGAGCCAGCAGCAAACTGTCAGAGATATAGGAAACTACAAAGCTAGTTTTTCAGGGCCACTATGCTGATCGGCAAAAAGAGTTAGTATGATAGTAGCACAGAGTGGGTATTAATAAGAATACAAATACCTGTAATCGTATTAAACACACAGTGCAAGGAAATCTGCACATGCAATGTTCTATATCAATGAACTCCAGTTGTATGTAATATATAGCAACACTAAAAAGCAAGCGTGGAAAAGGCAAAAGCCAAATAGATCCCAAGTAAGAAAGGCTGGTGTGGGCTGTTGAACCTTCTCCCAGTGAGCCAGCAGAGCGCCAACTGTCTTTTGAATGTTCTGGACGTCCGACTGCAGGATGTCATACGGAGAGCAGACGTCAGCCTATCCGAGGGGCAGCGGCCAGGACAGAAGAACAGTGCACGATATTACAAATACAAAACTTAGCAAAGAGTCTGTATAAATAAGAACTAAACAAGCTGGGTTAAAGAGCATGCATGCGAAAACCGTGCTGCCTTACATTGCCTTCTATCTACGAAAACAGCCAGAGGAACCAAATCATTAGTGCTTCGGCGGGAGGGGAGGGAGTGGGTGTGTCGGATAGAATTGTTAAGCAGGTTTCTGGGAACAAAACAGTAAGACAGACGCTTTTCTCAGTGCGTTAATGCATGTTGTGGAGAGAAGCGGACTTAGGAACATTTCAAAAGCAGCTCTGCCAGAGTTAACGCCAGTTCATAAATGGCAGCTGAAAGAGAGAAGCAGGGAAGATGCGATTATCCACAAGCTCGTCTATCTACTTGCTACAGGAATGCAGCTACTCAAAGAACTGAAACTGCAGAATTGTGTCAGCCTTTGTGGTGATCAGTCAAACCTCTTGATTCTCACAGAAACAATGCAGAGGAAAGTAACTGCCTGATCCCTCACCCACCATCCTGAGATAAGATTTGATCAGCTACAAAATGGCAAGCAAAACTTTGTTCAAGAGTTAAAGGTTAAACATTGATTAAAATTGGCTGAGAGATCAAAATACCTACATTTTCTCTCACTGCAGTGGAGAACTACATTGTTCAGATTTTTGAATGGAAAGGGCATGCTAAGAACAGTTCACCCCAAAATGGTTCATTCCAGTGACACTGCTGACCATGAGCCATGTTGTGCTAATTAGTCAATTACTATTAGGCTATCAGCAAAACGGTAAGGTTTTGTGGGGCAGTGGGAGGGTCCCCATCTCAGGGCCAGGCTGCCAAAGTTCAAGTGCCACTAATCTCAAAGGTAGGTCACAAACACTTGTGCTCTGAGGAAGGATCACTGGACCCGAAACGTTAATTTGATTTCTCTCCACAGATGTTCCAGCAATTTCTGTTTTGGTGTATGTCATAACAAGGATGAACAGGTTGGTTAAAAGCAACTATGGTGACGGTGTTGGGACATGCTGAAGATAGGGCTGCAGAGTCAGCAAACAATGTGGCCACCCTTATTTAAATATAAATAAAGGGAGGCACTTGTGCCACAGCGGTAGTGCCCCTACCTCTGGTCCAAAAAGCCCAGATTCAAACTCCCACCTGCTGTGGAGCTATGTCATAACTTGTCTGACCAGACTGGGTAAAAATATCAGGGAAATGGAAGCAGGCTGCAGCAAGTCTGAACTGTACAGCAACCATATCCCTGAAATTGTAGCACCATCAATACACTGAGCAATGATGATACCCACAGTTCCACAATGGGTCCAAGGCCTGTGGCTCCCCAGCTTAATAGTTCCCAATCACCACTGCATCTGTGAGTGAGGCGATAGGAAGGATGGGACAACCATAAGTGAACATCAATTACCATCTTACAGAGACAGCTCTTATCCATCAACTAGGAGACAGAGTAGCTCTGGCTAAGGTCTGGAATAAAGTAGTAATTAAGCCAAAAAACATGATATTTTGAAGCAGTAAGATCTAAATTAATTTGAGATTTTGTTAGGTCAATGTGTTCTTTCTGCAGACAACATGAAACACATATACTGAAAGTGCAGAATTCTGGTTGTCTTGATCTGAGCTGCTTTACACTTGAATCCAAAGGTAATCACTCTGCACAAAATTTGTAATTGAAAACTGGTCAACATTGTTTTAATATGACACATAGAAGGAAAACCAAGAGGTCTGTTGGGATAAATTTGTTTTTGTTCTAACCAAGCATGAAGCTGCTGCATAGTTCTTAGAAAGATGTGAAGCCAGAGACATTGAGGTATTTATAGTACATCTGGCTGCTAACATCTTCAATCATCTGCTGGTTCAGCCTTATGATGCTAAAAGGCACATCCAACTTATGCTGATGTGGGCGTCCCAGCAGAAGCAACTATGGATGAAAGTGGCTAATGTAAAAACTACTTGTCTAATGGAGTCTCAGCCAAACACTATTTTGAGACACTCCTTATTTCATGCATATTAGGTTTCATTCAGTTGGCTGTGCAAACATGGACCCAAACTAAAACATGGAGTTTTAATTCAGTATTCACAGAATTGTGAATGTTCGGCATTGAATTTAAGACCACATTTTTATTCAAATCTAGGAATACAGAATATCAACTGATCAAACCTTCCCTGTGCTGGCACTGCACTGTTGGTGCTACAGAAAAGAATTTGTCCAGTAGCAACAAAAGACTGTCTTATGCATTCACTTTTTGTTTTTAAATGAAAGATTAATCTAAGCTACTGTAAATGAAACAGAAATGGAAATGCTTTTCCAGGTTCCATGTGAACTACAGAAGCTATTGCTGAGAACAGGGAGTAGCTTCATAACGATATTCAAACTAAGTACACAATAGTAAAGGGTATTCATTCCCTCAAACCCATTAAACCCTTCAATTAGATCAGGGCTGGTCTGTACCTCAACTCCATTTATTCAGTTTGGCTCCAAATGCATGATATCCATATCTAACAAAAATCTGGAGATCACAGGCCTGAACACTTAAATTCACTCAGCATCTAGTTTCAGATTCCATACATATGAAAAGGTGCTTCCTGAATTTATTCATAAATGGTTCAGTTTTAATTTTAAGATTATGTCCTTTGCACTGGGCTCCCATAGTAGCGAAAGACATTTCTTTCTATCTACCCTAATTAATCCCCTTATTAATTTGAAATACTTAAGTCATTTCACTCCTTAATCTATTAAACACAAAAGAATACAAAGCAAGGTTCTGTAACCTGTGCTGACTGTCTTTTTGAATGTTCCAGATGTCCAACTGCAGAATGTCATACAGAGAGTAGATGTTAGCCTTTGTAAATGTAACCATTTAAACTGTGACATCACTTTGGTTACCAAGTGCTGTGGCCCCTCCAAAGGCAATAATCCATCCTGAGGTCCAGTGCCAAAAATAAAAGCACTTATACCAAATGGGGTCTGAATGTAACTCTATACACCTGAAGCATAACTGCCTCACTGAAGTATTCCAATGCCCACGAGAAAATGGTGCAGATTTGGCACTGTGACTCCTCTGATAACTTGCTCTGGCTTTTAGGCTAGCAGGTCACAAATGCAGGCCCATTGGCAGATTAGACAGCGGAGGCCTGTAACTATTATTCAGAAGCACTCCAATAGATATCATGCCATGTTTTCTGAGTTGCTGCGTGAAAGAAATTGTGCATGGATGAATGCTAGCCACAGACGTGACCAGCCAGGCTTGCAATGTATCAATCATTATCTGCAGACACTGCTGCTCCAATTGGCAACAACTGAGGGGAGCTGTCTCAGCTTGGATGTGGTTTATCACAGAATCAAGTACCAGGATGCATCATCTGCTCGCAGGTATCACAGGGCTGGCCAACTACAGAACCATTCAGCCTCCCTCTATTCTCCTTTGGGCATGTTAATAATAATCACGTACAAACGCCAACCACAGTTACACAGCTCAAAATTCACCACAGCTCCACTTGCAAAAATCACACAGGAATGGCTCCACCAAGGCTATTCTATCCTTAGGTCCAGATCTGCATCTACTCCCTGGGTTTCGGCTCGTTACATGTCTGTATCACTACAGCGTTCAGCCCTAGCAATCCTCTCACCCTTTCAAAAGGCTAGAAATTCCCACTTTGGTTCTGATTCTCTCTGCTCATTGCTTACGCTTCAAGGTGACCACCTTTAGTGCACTGAACAATTCCTTTCGACAGCTGAGTCCATCTGAATCAAACATAGAGAAGTTTGGATGAACTGCACCTAAACAGCCTCTGAAGTCACATTAGCAAATCAGCCAGATCAGAGATTCCCAACTAAAACAGTCATCTGACAACTTGGATTTATATGGAGGAATCTACAATAAGGTTACCAGAGAGCTGCCCTAATCTGAGACCCCCATTGCCCAAGGTGGAAGTGCTGTTAGATTTAGTGACAAATTGATTTGAGCTATCTCTTGAAATCATAAGATGTACAGCAGGGAACAGAATAAATTACCTGCTGCCATTACATCAACGTTTGTTTCAGAGGAGAAAATAGAAAATTTAAAAACACCAGTTGCCTTGAAGTTCTATTTAAGGTTCAACAAAACATGCCTTTAAATCCTATCAATTATTGCATCTCTTAAAATACAGTAACATGTGGCTTTGTAGAGAGTTACAGGGTAGCAATGTAGCATCACAAATTGTGACAATTAGCTCATCAAAAAAAACAGATGATATAGATGTCAACTGGCAAACTTATAATACACAAGACCAAAAAAACTTGAATCAATAACTGTCTCACTGGTTGAAAACAACCCTTTCTAAAATGAAACGGTGTGCTTTCCTTCAACAAGCAGATGGAGGTCAAAAATTTTCTGTCAACTCCAAATCTGCAATGAGCTAAGGATGTTAGAATGGCCAGAACCAGTTTTGGTCTCAACCTTCAAAAGAAAGACTTATAAAGTTAAACATATAGTCTTGTGTGTGGAATATTTACAGAAGTAGTGTTGTGGTGCACACTGTCAGTAAGCTGACTTATTGTTCCTTGACACATTGCACAACCATAGACCTCTGTCTATTCACTCAGGCACATCTAGATCAATTTACCTCACCAGCAGGCATGGAATCCACCTAGCATGCCGTGTGGATGCATCACCTCCAACGGATGCTGTAAGTACTAGAGATAGTTTACACAGTTTAACAGTTGCTGCTACTAACATATCAGAGGACATTATAAATAAAAAAAACCCCAGCAGGAAGTTCAGCCATGATCTTATAACATAATGGTGGGGTTGAATGGGCTACTCCTGCTCCAGTTTCTTACATTCTTGTTTTTAAATCCCCTTCCTTCCCCAGGAGAATAAGTAGCGGAACACAGCAGCAATCTCTGAAACTTCAATTAAACTGCAGCTTCATCACAGTCATTTCTCAATCACAAGGATCATACTATTTTACCCAGAGAGAAACCAGCATGGGAAAGCCTTTCCGATATAATGTGAGCTAAATAACGTGTGGCACGGCTCCTCTTCCCCTATTATGAATGTATTTAATTCTTTCTCATTCTCCTCAGTTTTCTCATTTGTTATGACCCAAGACAGAACGCTCTGCCTGTGATTGAACTTTAGTGGAAAGTACAGTCAATCATGCTGGCTGAAGGCACCTTTTATTTTTGTCATCTTTTCTGTTAATCACAAGTGTCTGAGTTAAGTGAGGGGGATTTTGCTCCTTCTGCTTACTGCTTCTCATATGATCAATGATATTTTAAAGCTTCTGTTTGTTGCCCTTATTAAACTTGAAAAGCTTACATTTATTCAGCAACTTTCCTACTTTCAGGAAGTTCCACTGGCTTTACAGTGAATTAAGCACTTTTGAAATGTCGTCACTGTTGTTATGTAGGCAAAACCAAATTGTACAGTGCACACATGAAATAGCAGTTGAAGCCTGGGGCAGATCAGCCGTGATTTTATTGAATAGAAGGGCAGGCTTGAAGAGTCATGTGTCCTATTCCTGCTCTTATTTATTATGTTATGACAGGAAATACAGCCTCTGTTTCTAATCCATTGAACTGTTTGTAACATTTTAAGCAATTCAATCAGAGCACCTCTTTGAAGTAGTAAAGTGAAAACACTGGATTTTCTCAGATACGTTTGGGAGGAAGTGCTCACAAAACCTCACTCACCATAAAAGCAGCTTTCTGTAATGTCCTCAAACTTCCTAAGACTCCTTAAAGCTTTACGTTGCATGTGTTGCAAAAGTCCTGGAAAGTTAAAATCTACAATACATCCCTTCACCAATTAATCATACTGCAACCAACAAGATTTGTCTACTGTATATTTTTGACCCCTCTGGCAGGTAGAAACATTTTCTAACAGACCATGTTTTATCATGGTTATATAACAAATTTGCCTCATTCCAAGACATAAAATTACACAAAAGCCAAAAAAAGCATTAAAATAGCAAAATTGCATTTAATTTGGTGAACCTGATACTTCAAATGTTTTACAAGACAAAAATAGCAAGTCTTTCAAAAGGCTTACAAATCTATAAGATGGATTTCCTTCCTATTGGTGTGATGTTTAACTAAGTGGAATAGATATGCACTGAAGAAAACAGATTTGAGACAGCTTCTTGTGCTTCCCAGCCAAGGTACCTATTCTTTATTTAGCTTGATTCTTTTAAGAAATACCAAGTACTTCTCAAAAGATAGGATTCCAATATTAATTATTTCTATCGTAGTGAATAAGAAATAGAAACAATTCCACTAGCTGTCCAATGACAAGATTAAGGCAAGACCCCCTGGAAGTTTACATTCAGATATCTTCAGCTCACTTCGTGAGCTCAATCCACACTTTTAATGAACAAACTATCAAAATATCCTGTTATGATCTCAGAACAGAATACCAAATTCATGTTACTGTCTGGCAAGGGGCAATTATGTTTTTTTTAACAAGGCAAAGTGTGACACTCCAAGCACTTGCAAAGAGAGTAACCCACAAGATTTCATGGTTTTGAACAAACAAGAAACAACTTTGTTATACAAAATTAGAACAGCAATATAGTCCACAAAATTTATAACAGTATATTGTGGCATCAATTAGAACTAACCAAAGGTAAATGCGTGTAACAGACCCAACACCTGAAGAGCAGATCAAATAACAAATGTGGTCAAGACAGATCACATGGATTTCTTAGCAACTCACAGATGTCATCAAACTTCACTAAAATCTTATAAAGATTCTGATTTCTCTTCTCTTGAAGACCTAGTTTCATAACATCTTTGAAAGCCACTCCATCACAGCAGCTGCTCAAATTTTGCTAAAGTTGCTTGGGACTGCAGTCCCTGAATTGAGGCACAGCTTCAGCTTTCTCAGATAGCTAGCTTTACGAAGCTGGAGCTACCCCTGTGTTTCATCAAGTTCACACAGCTGTACAAAGAAAATACTGCTTCTTTCTCTTTCTCACTAAGCTTCCCTGAGCTTTTAATGGTACATAGCTTCTCCCAATATGCCATATCTCCCAGGGTTTTTCCCTAAGACCCATCACCAACATTCAGCTGTACCTCCTAGCTCCAGAGACTTCTCCTAATGACTTGGTACCCACTACAGCTACATTTTTTTGGGATGGGGCCTCTCCTTCCTGCCCCAAGTACCTGACTGACTAACATCTCCAAGGTAAAACCCTTCTCCTCTGACTGCCTCCGTGCGACTAATTCGGTGGAACCTATTGAAAATCTTGCAACAAGCTCTTCCCTTGTTCCTTGGCATTACTGAATGCAACTAATTTTTTGAAACAGTGAAACTTAGTAACCTTTAGAACTCTCTTTTTCTTAACACTACCATTTCTATCACTGCAGAAAATTGGAAATATTCTTTTCTGATATCAGAACATACTCAGATGACTTAAAGGCTCACAAAATACAAGTACTTGTATTGTGTCTTTTAATAAAAGAATAAAAGGATAAAAATAAACAATATTTGAATGGATCTTAATGATAGTAAGAGGCATGTCGAGGCAAAATGACAAGTCAGCTACAGGTTCTGTCACTAAATGTGAGAAGGGAGGGCAACTATATACCAAGAAGACCCATAACATTGTGGGGATAATTGGTATTGAGGGGTCTGAAGAGCCGATGAGGATTTTACATTTTGTGCATTCAAGACTTGAGGCCAATGTAAACAAATGAGAATGGGGACAGAACAGAATCACTGGACAGAATATGAGTGGCTGCAATTTGAGTTATTTGGAATTTCTGCCAGGTCAAAAATGAGGAGTTGCACTGAAAATGAATGAAGACTCAAGATCCATTAAAAGCAAAGGGAAGCAGTTCAGTGGCATGGAGAAGGGTGAGCAACATTACAACCGTGGAAGGAAGTCTTGGTGGTGCTGTAGGGTGACTGTCGTTGTTCCTCAATATTCTTGGATTAGCGAAAGTTTTTTGTATTTGGATCGGCTATAGATCCCTCCTCATTCATCGGCATTAAACACTTCCTCTAGCATCTTCATTAACGGAACTTGGCTGACCTTTATCAACTTGTAGGTTGGCAGAACCTGAGAAGTGCACACGTACCAACCTTCCTTGTTCACTGCTGAATATCTATTTATCCAATTTATCCAATTTATCCAAATGTGGATAAACATCCGCTCATTAACTTAGTGCATCATGACTGCAGTGTACACTTAGCTGCGAGATGCAGGCAGAAGTTTACTAAGCTTCTATGGCCACCCCTCCCACACCATGCAATGCTATCACCTAGAAGTACATGGCTCGGGAAAACATCAGTGTCTTGGGACTGTCGGCAAAGTAACTTCACTGTGTGACTGTCTTCCCCAACTGTTCAAGGAAGTAGTTCATCACCATCTTCTCAAGGATTACTGAAGATGGATAAGAGATGTAGGCTTGTGAGACAGTTACGTTCCAGTTTTCTTTTTTGTTGAAGTTAACACTAGGTGAGACATGGCAGAGGGAAGTTAAGACAGTGTTGCAGCTTCTGCGTGTTATCCTTGTTAAAAATTATCGTCAATCTGAGTAGGACCAGCCTCAGTTTAGCTTTGTTGCTAAATAAGCTGCTATCAGCTTATGAAGCCTCACGTCTGAATATTGGTCATTTTGATGAAGGGAGTAATGGTGGCCAACACTGAGCGCTTTCAAGAAAGATGAACAGAGGAAAAAACTGGTAAGGAAGATGGAGAAACAAAAAGTTTCCAATGCTTCAAAATCTCTGAAAAGGACCAGTGTTCCCAATACAATCAGAAATAGCTTTGCAGTCATCAAGGATTACAGGGAATATTCAGGAAAGCAGGTTTAAGGCCACAATCTGAATGATGGAACAAGCTCAATTAATCAAATAGCCTGCTCCTTATGATCTTCCTTGGATCACCGTTGTTAGAATGTTGAAACTACTGAATGGGTTTCACAACTCCCATGATTCATGCTCATGCTGATGCTTATGAAGCAATAGTTTAACTGATGACGAATATTCCACAGAGTCCTTAGGAAGACTCAGAAGCCCAACATGACAAATTTCTTAGCTGTAAAGACAACTCTGCCACAACCTACTGTTTCAATGGAAAACCCTGATCAGAAGAACTCAGTAAGTATAACACATATCAGGAAAACATTAATACGGCAACTAGGTTTAAGAACACCATCTCCCTCTAGCAACCCCAGTTTAACATTTCTTTATTCATTTTCCTTTTGGGAGGTTATACTAACATAACAAGCAGGTTGTGCCTGCCCTGCTATTCAGTAATATTATGGCTGATCATCTACTTCTCTCCATCATCCCCACTCTCTTGAACTCCTTCACAAAAAAAAGTACAAGAACAAAACTGAAATTTTGTGAACATGTAATTGCAAATGCTAAATTGGGGCATACGAGCAGCTTAATTCACTACTGTTTGTACTACGGAACATGTTTGCACAGCGCTTTTCTTTCACAAATCTGTGAACTCTAAGTCTCACAGATTAGTAGTTAACATGTGCCAGTGACAGCAATGTCATGACTTGTGAAATGAAACCACTGAAGAACTACGGCTCTCTCTTCAGAGTTATGTACAGGAATAACGCAGCTTGGGCTGGAATGAGACAGCATTTATTCTGATTGATTCAAGAGTTTTCTTTCCGACAATACAAATCATTGCCAGGTTAATTTTCTCATTTAACTTGGTGAAAACATGAAGAGTCCCAGCGATCCCATGCTTCCACTGTTTTTTGTCATAAATCAAGTTTATTTTTCTAAAGTGATCCATACTTGCCTGTTTTCATTCCAACCCTAAATCCAAGGAAAGACTTTGAATTGAAAATAATTCATCAAATTACCTCAGCCACTCCCATTTTCCTGCAGGCTTCTAGAAAGTTTTCCACATTTCTCCTACATTTTGCCATGCTCAGTTTAGGCTGTAAGATAAGTACACACTTTTAAAAAATTATGCATTCTTCAAAATGGTACAATGTATTGACTGATACAGAAACATAGGGCCTGGAACTATTTACACTTATAAAACATGGACAATATTTCATTAAGGTGGAACCTTGGGTTTTGCACTATGCTCCTCTGCTGTTGGTAGCTCTGTGAAATACTTTTTCTGTCACACAACATGTTGAACACGTGCATGCATGGACGCACTCTATCTCAGAATCTTCTCCTTGTTGGGATATACCTTACCTGGTTTTGGTTATCTTCCCCTCATCCATTTAGATGAGCAGCAGCAGTCTTACCTACTCATCAGAAGATTGTGGGATCAAGCCCCAGTGCAGGACTTGAACACATAGTCCAGGCTGAAACCTCAGTACTGAAGGGGTTGCTGCTAATTAAGACTTTACATAGAAGTCCCCTGTCCTGGTTCAGGTAAAAGCCTGAACTCGCAGGCCATTTTTTATTTCCTATGTTTGTGTGCAATAGCATTTAAAATCAATGCAGATATTTAATCTAAAACCTCTCGATCAACAGCAAAGCAAATTAACTGGTCAGTCATTCCACTGTTACTTGGCATAGCATGTGAATTAGTCCCAGAAATTACCAGTATATGTAACCCTGGCACATCATAGCCTGGCCTGAGGCTGGTAAGAAAACTATCTAAAATGAAGGTTCTTTCTCCTCAGCTAACATCAGCAATATTTTGCTTCAGAATTCAAGGAGAGAAGTGCAAACAGTTTCAAATGAGGTGAGCTCCCAATATTAGCTACTTTATCTAGATTGGTATAAGTAATGATCCATGAAGATGATGACCCAAACTGAACAGTTCTATGCGAGATAGTAGGAACTGCCGATGCCTGAGAATCTGAGATAACAAGGTGTGGAGCTGGATGAAAACAGCAGGCCAAGCAGCATCAGAGAAGCAGAAAAACTGACGTTTCAGGTCAGGACCCTAGGTCATCTCTATCATTGCTTTTGAGTCAAATCCAGCAAAGTCTGTGGGGACACAGCAGTTTGAAATGGTGAGAGTGACATTATTGAAAGGAACAAGCAAATTTGGACCAATGCTTCCCAAAATTTACACCAACCAGAGTTTTATTTGTGTCTAGATGTGTCATAAACTAATTAACAAGCAGGTGATTGGGATTAACTGACTGTGTAGGTAGAACAGGCGAACAGTTGGGTCTGGTGTGTGGAAGGAGATTTATGACTGAGTAATTAACAAACTATGCATAAAGGTAGATATCTTTGTTTCTGACTTACAACTGGCTTCGATCCAGATTGATAATGAAATTCAGTGTTATGATTTGTCATCAACTGTACTGTACTGTGTGACTAATACAATGGAAAAAGGCAATACAATGGGACTTTTAGATAGCACTTGCTATATTCTGGACACATCGATTCTTTATTTTGACAAGGAATGCTGCCTGGCACAATACATGAAGAAATTTAATGGAACCCAGGATCTGGACTCCGATTATTCCATACTTTTTGATTTTTCACAAAGCAGGTAAGGGTCATCAATAAGAAATAGCAAATTGGTTCACCAGCTGTTGCTGACCAGGACCTAACAGCATTGCGTGCAACTAAGATTTCAACCTGAAAATATGTGACTGTTCCTTTCTTAAAGCAAAATTCTTACCACTGCCGGTGATGGTACATGTATACTGAGCACAGAACGTGGACGGATGTGATTGACTAAATGACAGAGGACTACTCCATCCATCAGAGCTGTTCCAATCTCTTCTGGCAAAGTAACCTTGAGTCTTGTTTCAATATTCTGTTGAGCAAAATTCAGTTAGATTTATGAGTAACTTCTGACCATAATTTAATGTAAGCATAGACATGGGTTCAGAAGGTTCCTATTCCACTATTTGAAGACACTACATCTTGCACTTCACCACAAGCAAATAATATTTAAGCAGCAATGAATTGTAGTGCAGCCTTGCCATGGGTTGGCCAGCTTAGCTAAAGCTGTTGAGCAATCATAACTAAAGAGCTTAACTTCCTTCCTGCTTAGGGACAAACCTTATGAAAAGCAATAGCAAGCATTTTTGATCGGACAGGGTTACGGAAGTCAGTCAGGGTGAACGCTGGGATGGGGAAGGATCTGGCTTAGCTACAAAACCCCCACACTTTACTTATTATTTAGCTTTCTGCTCACAGTGAAGGGGGAAGAAAAGTTAGAAAAAGGATACTTTGCCCGTGCCTAGAATAACCTTAACAGATACTTAAACAATATTTCTACTCTTGTCAACTTTTCAGGTCTGATCCAAGGTACAAATGTTTGCCCTCTAGCTCGACATTATAGTGTACAATACATTCATGACTTTTTTCCTGTACAAGTGATGGCATGATAAATTGTCAAATGTAAATAACATGGGTTTATGTAAAGTTTCAAGCAATGTTTTTTCAAACTATTAATCCATACTTTTCATTTCAAAGCCATCATGCAACTTTGATATCCATATAAATCAAGGGTAAGATAATCAGAACCAACATCAACCATGCATGCATACTGTGAACTGAACTTCTATTGCTTGTGCAGCGATGTCAACACCTCACCTCCCGGAGCTGTTCAATATGCTCTTTCTCCTCTCTCATTTGTTCCATTTTCCTACGGATTGTAAATTGAGGATCCATGGATTCAAAATTCCGTACAGACCGAAAGAAAACTGTTGAAAACAGGTGAGATAAAAAGTTATAAGTTACAAAATGACCTGCCATAATCTCCTTTCCTCATTATTCCTCTATTTCACTTTGGTTACTCTCAGCCAATTAAGATTTACCATGAAGCATCCCACAAAAGTGTGTTCCTGATTCAACAGCTAGAAGGCATTCTGTACAGGACAGCAGGGAGTACATAATCAGCTTTTTAAAAAAAAAAGACCCTTTGATGTTAAAAGATTGAATATATTTCTGTCATATCAATCAAAGCTCAGTGGTAGCAGCCCTGCCTTTGAGTAAGAGGATTTTGGGCTTAAACCCCACTCTAGAAACAAGAGCACAAAGTCCAGGGTTGTGTTTTCACTGAGATGTTAAGCCAAGGCACTGTTTGCTCCCTCCAGTGGATCCCATGGTAATACATTAAAAAGGAAGCAGGTGGATGGACTGACTTGGTCAACATTCATGTCTCACCAAACATCAATGAAACAAATCATATGGTTACAATTGCATTTATGTTTGTGAGTTTGCTGTGTACAAATTGGTTGCTGTTTTCCCACATTACATCAGATACCAAACTTCAAATATTTGGGACATCCTGCGGCAATTACAGGTGTTCTATGAATAGCTATTTTTGGTTTATTCCTCAATAATGCAGCTCAAGCAACCAATAATAAAGTGTTAGTTCTTCATATAAACCATTCCACAATTTGTATGATTAATGCAAATTCCTTTATTTCAAAGTCAGGAGGGAAATAAAAACACCTTGCCACTTACAGGACACTCCATGACTCAATCCTGAGTATAGCCATGTGTAGCAAGTTATGTGGTATTGGGATCAGTGGATTACGGCCAGTCATGACTCAGTGTGGCAATGGAGAAAGGACAACTTGCAAACTAAAGACCTTGAATGGTTTTAAAACATGGTAATGTGGTCTTAGCGAAAATTTGTAGCTCAGGTTATGGATGCAGTTGCTTGTTTGCTTGTTAAACCAGCTGTTCCATGGTGTGCAAACATTTTATTACCATTCATTACCATTCTAGGCAACATCATCAATGCCACCTCTAATCTGCACTGTTCTGAATTTATGAGACCCTCTGTGTGGTGGGTCTTGGCACTTCTAGTTCTGTTTTCTAGCAGCAGTCCGTATATGGGGTCTATTTCTGTTGGTTTGTTAAGGGAGTCCCATGTTGAGAAACAGGCCCCCAGGAATTCCCTTGCATGTCTGTTGTTCGGTTGTCCCTATAGTCACTTTGTCCCAGTTGAACTGATGGCCTTCATTGCCTGTGTGTATCGAGACAAGTGAATATTGGTCATGTCTTTCTACTGCCAGCTAGTGTTTGTGTATCCTGGTCATCAGTTTCCTACCCGCTTTTCCAATGTAATGTATCTTGCACTCGCTGCATGGGATTCTGTATATCACGTTAGTCCTGTTCACTGTCGGTATAGGGTCTTTAGTCTTTGATATCATTTGATGCAATATTGATGTAGGTTTGTATGCAATCATGATCCTATGCTGTCTAAGGAGTCTGGTTGTCATTTCCGATATATTTTTGATGTAGAGTGGTGTTACTTGTGTGTTCTGTTGTACCGAGTCCTCTGACTGTCGTTTGTTTTGTAGGCATCAGTGGACAAAACTTCTTGGATATCATTGTCGGTAAATACTTTGTGCAAGTGTTCCTCTTCCCTTCTCTGGAGTTCTGGTATGTTGCAGTGTGATATGGCTCACTTAAACAGTGTCTTAATGCAACCCTGTTTGTGTATGGGAGGATGGTTACTATTGAAGTTCAGGATTTGGTTCATGTATGTGTGGCCTTCCTGTACACTCGGGTCTGGAATTTGCCGCTAGTTAGTCTCTCTACCATTACGTCTAACTATGGGAGCTGTTTGCTGTTTTCCTCCTCTCTAGTGAATTTTATGCTTGCGAAGGCGCTGTTAACAAACCGGTAGGTTTCTTCTACTTTTGTGCGTTCGATTATTACGAATGTGTCGTCCATGTATCTTAACCACAGTTTTGGTTATAGGAAGGTCTGTGTGTTCCAGACTCTGCACCACTGCTTCCACGATGAGTGATCCCATCACTGTGTCGTTCATCTGTTTGTATATTTGGCTGTTCAACGTGAAGTGCGCTGTGAGGCATAAATCTAATAGTTTCGGAAAGCTGTCCCTGTTGCTGGAGTTCAGGGTCAGTAGTCCTGGTGTGTCTCGTAGCGTGGCTAATGTCTCTCTGGATAACGGTACATCAATGGATGTAAATAGTTCTGTAACATCAAAGGAGATTGTTATTTCATCCTTGTCAATTTTTCTGTCCCTGAGCTGTGAAAGAAATTCTTGTGCCAAATGTTTTTAGTGTGGGGATCTGCTAATTAGGTGTCTAAGTCTCTATTATGCTTCTCTCACTAGCTTGTGTGTAGGTGTGCGTGATAAGGAGACCATTAATCTGAGTGGGGTTTCAGGTTTGGGTACCTTGGGGACTGTGGAAGAGGGGAGTTTTTGAGCCATCTGGTTTCATTCTGAAGTAGTCAGTGTGAGAGATCTCTCCTGCACATTTAAGTTTCTTAAGTGTCTATGTTATCCTGTTCTCTAGCTGTGGTATGGGGTCTGACGCCACCTGTTGGTATGTGGCTATATCCATGAGTAGTGCCTGTGCTTTCTCGGTGTAGTCTATTCCATTCAGAAGCATGGTCATTTGTCCTTTGTCCGCTAGCAGGAACGTGATGTTTTATTCTTCTTCAGTCCTGCTGGGGCCTTTCTCTCTGCTGTGCTCAAAGCATCTGATTTGTGTTTATGGTTAAGTGCTGGGAATACTGTTTGTCTGATGGCCTGTTGAGTTTTGTCAGTGACTCCATTGGTTTTCACTTTTGACTCTAGCGCTGCTAAGAATTCTGTTTTATTTGCGCCCTTGTGGTTGTAGTTAAGTCGGGAGGGCTTTTTCTGTGTCTGAGAGTTGTTTGTTGGATAGGTTCTTTACCCACATGTCTGCTTTGTTCATGTCATCCCAGTGGATTAGTCCTGTTAATTTCCCTTGGAGGCTGGGTCTTTTCTTCGTTTGAGTTCTCTGTTGTTTAGTGTTAGTGATGTGGTCGACTCTTAGCTGGTCGAATTCTGGTGCAAAGATTTTTGCTGTGCTATTTCCCGCTCTTATCTGTGGAGTTGGTTGTGGGCATGTGACCACTGCCTGTAGCATTCTGCAGCCGTTTTGCTCTGCTATTCTTCTTGCTTGTGGGTCATTTAGTGGTGGTTTGTATTTTACAGTGTGAGGCAGTACCTGGTTCCTGAGGCAGTTCCTGAGCTGTTTGTGAGTAGCATTTTGTCAAATGGCATAGGCGTCCCACTGTCGGGCCTGTTTTAGCGTGCTGTGCCCATAAGCTTTAAAGGCCTTAGCAAAAATTTGTAGCTTGGGTTGTGGATGCAATCTTTTGTTTGCTCACCGAGTCGGCTGTTCCATTGCGTGCTGACATTTCATTACCATTCTCAGCATCATCATCGGTGCGATCTCTGATCGAACAACTGGTGTTCTGCTTCATTCCAAATTTATATGATGCTTTGGCGTGGTGGGTCTTGTCGCTTCCGGTTCTGTTTTTGAAAAACGGTCTGCATATGGAATCTATTTCAGTTTGTTAATGGAGTCCCGTGTTGAGGACCGGGTTTCCAAAAATTCCCTTGCGTGTCTGTTCTTTTCTTGTCTCAGTATAGTCACTTAGCAATGCTATCAAAGACTAAAGACTCCATACCAACAGTAAACACGACTAACATGATAAACAAAATCCCATGCAGCAAGTACAATAAACATTACATTGGACAAACGGGGAGGAAATTAACAGCCATTACACAAACACCAGCTGGCAGTTAAAGATTTGACCAATATTCACTTGTCTTGATAACACACAGACAATGAAGGCTATCTGTTCAACTGGGACAAAGCGTTTATAGGAACAAAATGAACAAAAGACCTGCACGGGAATTTCTGGAGGCCTGCTTCTCAACACGCGACTCCATTAACAAACAGGTAGGAATATATCCCTTACACAGACCTCTGCTGAAAAACAGAAGCGGAAGTGACAAGTCCCACCGCACCAGAGGATCATATAAACACAGAATGGTGCAAAACACCAATGATTCAGTTAGAGGTTACACTGATACATTGCCTAGAATGGTAATGAAGTGTCTGCACAATATGGAACAATTGGCTTAGTGAGCCATCAAACCTGCATGATAATGATGGGGTCATACAATCTCTCCCCTTTCAGCCACAAATTCAATATTAAACGTGAGGAATGATAATAATTGAGGTGGTTGTGAATTAACTTCTGTCTGGTGCTTTTGTAACAGACCAGCATCAACGAAAGCCCAACAAATCACCAAATCAGATAATAAAGATTACAATTCTGTCTTTTGGTTCTGTGTCAGCTTTTCAAGTATGGTCCCCCTATTCTCATTCTCCATGTCCTGGCTAATTTTTGTCCCCCAAATATTCATCCACTTATCCTGCAACAGAAGACCTGGGAACAGGTTACAAATGTAGAGCTGTTAGCTCCATTGAGACTGTGGCAACCATTTGTACTCTTCACAGTTGCATGTATACCCTTGGTCCAGTTCACAATGTCCTTCCTGGGTTCCTGATGCTGCACTTTCTGAGCCCACATCTCTGCATTTGATCCTAATTAGTCACTCTCCACAATCCTGCTTCTCTGTTTGATCATTTTAATAATTTTTCATCATTTCAAACTGCAGCAATTACAGTAATGGAACGCGACACACCAGAATGCAAACTTGTTTGAAGGTGTGAGACAGTCAGCCTTCTCCCACGCTCAATAAAGCATCATTCTTGTGGGGAAACACGGGGCAATGAGGATTATCCAAATTCATCTTATAAGAGAGCCACGAGGAGGGCCCTCTGACGTTTTAGCTCATGTAGAGGTCAGGAGGAATGGGACATGGAACAAATGAGTCAAGTGCAACAGAAAAGGAAACAAATAAGTCAATTCGAATGATAAATGATAAAAGTTTGGTGATGATCCAAAAGAAGAAACTTCCAATTCTCTAACCTACCTAAACAGTTTTTAAAAAGTCTGCTGTAAAGAATTCCCCTGTATCTTTTTTATTTAACTACATAAATTTGAAAGCATTCTTTCAGGATGTCACAAGGTTACTGGGATGATGGAAATCCAGGAGACACTGCCTATTTGGGCATTCAAAAGCCTTTGAGAAAGTACTTTGAGCTCGGTTACATCACATGATAGACTTTACTGGTTTCAGCAGGTATTTGAAAATCTGCATTAGGAACTAGCTCCAGTTGGAGGACTGGAAAGATTGGGTTGGTGGGTGTGGTTTAATCTAGAGGAATGCCATGAGTGGTGTTCCCCAGGGATCAGTCCATGGCCTGACACTGGCGTTAACAGAATGGTAAGTTAGTTGGCACATGATTTTAGTTTCCTTGCATAACTTAAGACAGCAGAGGATCAATTCAAAGATGATTTAGTTGCGCCAGGGTATTGGTTAAAACATTTGAAAGTACCATTCAATTGAAATTAGTGTCATTCCTATTGATAGGGCCAACACAATATACACACGTCACTTCCAAGCAACACTGAAAGGTTAGGAAATAAAAAGGCCTAGTCATTGTTGTGCACAAATCAATGAAGGTCAATTACTGATGTCAGAAGAGGTTTTGGAGCTCTTTCTCCTTTACTGACCCTGTGCATTGTCTCTCACAGGAGAGTGCATGCAGATGAAGGGAGTTGTAGAGAAAGACATGTTCAGACATAATGATTAGGACATCAATGATGTTAGGCATGCTGAGTACACCAGTTAGTCTTTTGTTACCTGTCAATATATTCATGCATATTTAAAACAGCAAAGCGAAATCATAGCAAGAAACACTTCAAGCCGAGAAGTTTGAAAATAGCCTAGGCATTTTTCGGTATAAAAGGTGGTACATTAGCAACACAAGAGTACTACACAAGAACAAGGATCAACACCTGAAGCAGCTCGTCTAGAACTAAATAAAATAAAAATTTTTCATGGTTTCTGATTGGAAAAAACGTAGCAGTAGATAACAGTATAAAGGAAAGTAAATTCAGCAGTGACAAGTATAAAGGTTCAATTCCACTGCCAGGACCCTAACTACTCAATAGCTGTCCCCTTGATCTTAAGCGTTAATTCTGTTTTTCTCTGTAATGAAATGGTACAAGATTTGCTGAGTTCCTCCAACACTTAGTTTTTATTTCAGATCTCCAGCATCTGTAGTATTTTTGTTTTGATTTAACTTCCTACTCCATATCTTTTCCACAGCTAATGATTTTATTTGTCACCTTTTCTGCCTGCAATTCTTCCCTGGATAGAGTTACTGACAGAGGAATATCATAGAGTATAACAGAATGGAAACAGGCTCTTCAGCCCATTGTGTCCATGCTAGTCATTAAGTATGAATCCACTCTAATCCCATTTCCCAGCATTTGAGTGCTACTTAGTGAGAAATAGAAATTCTCCACCACTCCATGCTTCGTGTGAAGCTAACTTTGGACCGAACCATTCAGTATTAAGTACTGTAAAAATCCTAAACTAATCCCATTGGCCTAGTAACCTCCCTAACTTCATGTATTAATTTGCATTTCCAGTCAAAGATGAACCAAAAATCATACCATTTCCAACTACACTATTTGCTGGGCATAAAGGCCTTTATTTATCATGCAAACCAGTCTCACATATTCCACATACAAATGTTATCTGTTAATTTTTGACGTACTAGTGATTACTTTCAAGTTGTGTCAGCAAACAAATGGAAATACAGAGTGCAAGGAAAGGCCAGTGTAACATAACAAATTCAAACCATGGAACAGAGCAGAAAGGAGCAGCACACTGGCTGAGCTCCAAAAGCATTCATCAAACTTCATAAACAGACATCTTTTAATCACACATTCCCATCCAACAAAAAGGGAAAAGCCAAAATCGCTTCTGCAATATATTAAACCATGTGGTAGGAACACTAACTCTGACACCAAAGAAAATGTGAAAAAACAGCAAAAGTTGGAAAAAGTTCAGGGACCATCTGTGCAGAACAAATCAGAGTTAACGTTTCAGATGATGACCTTTCATCAGAGCTGGGAAAAGTTGGAAATGTAATAAGAATTGCTCCTTTCACAGTACTTACTAAAAGCTCTAACATTCCTAACTTTTTCCAACACTAATGAAATGTCAACCCAACCTGAAATGTTTTATCTCTTCACAGATCCTGGTTGACTTGCTGAGAATTTCCAGCATTTCTGTTTTTATTTCAGATTGTCATCTTCTGCAACATTTTGCTTTCCATAGAAAAATATTCTATTTGATATTCCTACGTGACTTATAAACAGCCAGACGTAGGCTTTTCTAGATTCCCTAATCAAGGAGGCTAAATGGTTCCATAGATTGGAGTGAAAGATCCCTGGCAGACAGCCCTGTCCTTAAAAGAATCCTGTCAATGATAATCCTATCCAAGTGAATGTCCAATTTCTTCCTTGGCATCAATTACAATCAAACAAAATGATGTCTTCTAATGTAACCCACAATAACTGAACTAATTACAGACTGAAAGTTAAAATTACCTGGCAACCACCCAATTTTAGGATTCGGAATCGAATGTGAAGAGGGGTCACAATGGACTCAAAGTATTAACTGCTTCTCTCTCCACAGATACAGACAGGTCTGCTGAGTTTCTCCAGCATTTTCAGTTTTTAGTTCAGATTCTCCAGCATCCACAAAACTTTTTATTCAACTTTAGGAAGAGTTTCACTGTGCTCAGTTTATCAGCTATCCTTTAACCCTAGTCCCAATTCAGCTACCAAATCATAATCATGCTGTGAGCCTAACAAAGAAAATTCTCAACAACTTGCTGCTTTATTGATAACTTTAAACTGTTGTAAGAATTTTGAATAGGAGATTGGTTAATAGCTTCATTCTGTCTATTTTAATCTGTCATTTAATCGACTGGTCACATCATTTGAAATCATTTGAATTCCTTACAAGAAGTCCAATAAATAGGAGCGAATTCAAGCCTAAATTATTTGGAACCATTCTAGAACATTTGAAGATTACGTCTGTGCTCAAAAGTGGCCTAATATATTAAAGTGGAGTTAGTTCATTAAGTGCACCAACACATAAACTAAGGCAACACACATACCATGACTTCTGTCTTCTTCCTGAGGGGTAGTGACGGTACTGCGTTCCTCTATGTGTGTCTGTGTCAACTCTCTGAAGGAGGGAGGAAGGGAGTCCAAAGAAGGAGAGTTGGCTTGGACTGAAGGTGGCAAGGACATAAAGTAGATACAAAGCAAGTCCAAGAGGCATTGGACAAATACCAAGTGGACCAGAAAAGTCAAAGATCAGAATGTATGCACCAGTAGCAGCCAATGCAAGTTTAATGTGAATCGACACAAGGTTGAACCGGGAAATTCAAGATTAAAAAGGACAAAAATAAAGTGTGAAGAAACACACAACACAAAACAAATGAAGAAAAAAAACTGTTAGCTATCAGATACAAATCAAATCATGCAATTAACTTTCTGCCATGACTAATCTCTATATTGTCATACAATGAAAACATGAGAACAATTACACAAAAGCTACAGTAAAAACTCATCAATGCTCATGATCACTTAGTTTAAATATTACACATTACAGCTGATCAAACAATGATACAATAAAAGAACTAAAGTTAGTGTGGGTTAATTATAGCGAACAACTACAAACTACCACAGCAGAAATTTAATTCCTCCTTGGTTTAAGATCAAAACGTGTGACCCCACCAAGCAAAACCTAACTTAACCAACAGGTCAAGAACCACCAAAGAATTTTGGCAAGAGTCAAAGCAAGGGCACTATACTGCTCTAGAACCTACAGGATACTTTTTCCAACAATCTCTGATTATTTGCAATTGACCCTGTCCTCTCCTCATCACTTCAAATATCTATCCAATGTTTCTTTAAAAAATCTCTGCCTCAGTCACTTCAAAGTCCTAACATTTTCTGTTAACATTTAATTGCAAATACAACAATAAAATTGGTTATGGTTTCATAAGACTCTTGCCTTATATGTTTAACATCTAGCTACAGTCTCCATAGTCCTAAAGGGCCATTGGGCTGCTCTCTCATTAGAAACAGATGACTGGTGCTGAGTTTAATCAGTGGCAAGGGGCAAGGTTGAGGAACTGGGGCCTTCATGGTAACCTCAGCAATGAAGGGAATTGATTCCTTGCTGTTACTGTCACCCTGCATCAAAAAGTAGTCATCTACCAATTGTGCTAACCTAGTCTCTAGCTTGTAGTTAGTTAATAAAAGCACAGGTACTTCCAGCAACTTTCTTATATGAGGCAACCTTTGAGTTAGGTCCCACATTCACATTTCAAATATACACAAACAAAATTAAAAGTCAATGGCATATTTCTAAACTATTCTTTCACCTCTGGAAAATTATCTGAATAGTTTCAACTGGGAGAATGAGAGTTTGAACCTTCACTTACTCCATTTGGTCCATCTAAACCAAGTTCCCAGTGGGCAAGGGCCCACAGCACAAAATTAGCCAGTTCCCTTCACAAAGACTTTCCAAATAACTGGTGCGGGAAACAGTTATGGCACACTGATGCAGGTGAAGGCTCTTTTCTGAGATTGGCTAGAACAAACCTGGGGTAGATTAGAGGGGGTCGTTACTGCCAATAGATATGGTTTATGCCGAAACAGCATTATCAGCAAAATATTCTATCCCTAGCTCATGAATTCACAAATTGAAAAGGACAAAAGCAAAACAAAGCCACTTAAACTTCAAACACAAGCTGATACAGAGGATATAATTTGCTTACTTGCAACTATCTCCTCCCTTGGTATTCATTAATCATTATTCATCTATGAACACTTTTCTTTTACGTAAGTGGCAGCTCTCATTCTTTTACCTGTTTCAGTCAATTCAAGTAAAAGCAGCAGAAATTATGGATAATTGTGAACAATAAGTTCCACAAAATCCTAGGCTGAAGAATTTAACTGGGAAAAAGGCTGCAGTTATAATTTAATTTTTTAATGAAGCTCTGAATTCAGAGATAAATTGATAACAATTATACTTCTTTGTTAAAATGTGGATTCTACAGCTTTACGCACCATCAGTGAGCCACTGTGACACGTGGAAATCTGTAATTGAAAATGATCCAACAGTGGAAATAACTGGATATTTTACAGTTCAAAATGCAACCTCCCACTGATCAGTCAATGGGCTCTTTGATGTAGGAAACAAGGTCAAGCAAGCATTCTTGCCAGTCTTTACTGCTTTTTGAAGGACAATGACAAACATTTTTTAATGAAATTACATGGCTATTGTGAAAGCAAAATAAATGATATCTTACTCCTACATCTTCCTCAGATGTTTCCAATTAAGTCACTAGTTACTGGAATGATATTATCAGATGTAACTACCACAAACTGAAACACATTGCGCAACTATAATGCTTAATTGGGGAGATAAGCAAAACTCGAATTAATGTAAGATGCGCAAATCATCACTCTTAGAACACGAACAAAATCTAAAACAACATAATATTGGTCTACGCAATGTTAGCAGGCAACTCCAGACTTTATTGTGTCCCCCAGGTGACTGAATAACTCAAAACAGATACCACACACCCATTCCTCTTTAACTTCAAATAAAACAGCTCCAGAAACAGAAAAATTTGCCCATGATAAAATCTAACAAACTCTGGCTTTAATAATGATTCTAATATGAAAATTATTGCAAACTATGATGCAAATAAGGGAACTAGAAATTGTCACCAGTGACCTATGTTTGAGATCAATCAATTTATTGACAGAAAAGATACTAACAATGAAAGAGGAAGCTGAACAGTCAGTGCCAGTTTACAATAACTGTTGGGTATGGATTAGTCAGAAGGTGAACAAGATTTTAGAAACTAATGGCCACATTAGCAACCAGACCAAAATTTGAAAATACAACTTTGAAAACCTCTGCATAAACCCCAAGTAGTCCCAAAGTATTTTAAAACGTGCCACAATTCACCAGAGTTACAAAGTTAATAGCTACGTAAATATTTTACGTCAATGGATTCCATGCTTAAAAGTCACTGTTTACATTCCAAAGAGCAGTGGTCTCTTTACCTCACTTCCACTGAAAGGAACAGCCAAGGCTTTCATCTTTAATAGAGATCTTCCACATTTCCTCCCACCACCTTAATGGTTTAGTTTTGAAAGTTTGGTCTAAATAATAGATGGCATTCTTGGAGGAATCCTTTCAAACTCACTGTGTACTACATGAATAAGATGACCGCTACCTCTTATTGTGAGCCAGTTAAAAGGTTTCCTTACCAGACCGTGGTTTCAGTCCAAAGGGAGCAGTGGGAGATGCTACAGGAGACATTGTGGGAGTTACTGTAGGAGTCTTGTCTTCATCCTATAAATAAAATTACTTTTTAAAAACACTCAGCTTAATGTATCAGTTTGACGGTGGTAGCTTAAGTTTTCTATATAGCAAAGGTTTAACATGTAGTTGGACATTTTGTTTTAATTCTATATTAAGTTGGAACAGCATCTAACTGCAAACGTGTTCAGTGATTCATTGCCATCACTGTGATAATGAACAGATTGCTGCACTTTATAAACATTTTGAAGCCACTTCCCTGCCAAGAATACTTTCTTTGAAAATTGTTTTTTTTTCCCAAGTTTTGAGATGCAGCAGGGCTGATATGTGTTAAGATTTAATATTCCTCTTAGTAATGTATGAAGCTGTTAAATGAAATAAAATCAGCTATATTATTGAAGTTAATTCATGACTTTACATCATTTGTTTCAACAAAAATACAGAAAAGCCAATTTCAGCAACCTGTCTTAACTCTGATCTCATTAGAGCTGGACAGTCGTACCATTTCTCAGCAGAACATTCTGATGTGAGCTGAGACTTTTAATTATCTGGTGCAGTTTTTGTATGCATCTTTTTGAAAGCAACTAATCTATTTCTCATCAGGCTGCACTTGGGAGTTCAAGTGTATTCTTCAGGTAAACAAGGTGATAGACAGGGATATTAATTGTACCAGGAGATACCTGCATATTTCAGATCCTTTTTAAAAGCCTCTGCTCTTTTCATATTTCCATTGTAAATGTTTACGTCCTCACTTATAACAGAAAATGTTGATATCCCATCACACTGCAATCTCAGAATCCATCTGAAGTCACAGGTTTTTGTGTTTATAACATCGGAAAAGGGTTGACAAAAAATTTAATTACACGTTAAGATTTCTAACAAATTATACACACAACTTCAGAAGAGGTCCAAATGCTGTGGGAATCTAAATTCAACTGTACTGCAGTGTTGAATGCTCTTCTGAAGCCTAGCAATGACCAGAGACTTAACTAGGCCCACCATAACCCTGTAGCTACAAGAGGAGGCCAGAGGTTGGGAATTCTGTGGCCTAATAAAGGACAAAAATGATCTATGCTTTCCCAGGGAAGAGCTATCTTCTCTTCCCTGGCTCACTGTCTACGCATAATGTCGCTAGGAGTGGCTGCACGGCATTCACCAGTCATGGTCACCTCAACATACTTTCCTCCAGGGTCTATCATTCAAGCAATAATTGAAAAGTGTTACAGATGCTGATGGGTTTTCTATTTTGAAAAGGGTTTCATATTGGGCAAGACTAGTTACTGCACTTTTAGTATTTCATTGTGCCCTTTGATGCTTTTAAAAGCAGCTGACCAATTAGCCTTGGGATACACGAATTGAGCCGGACTGAACACAACTCTCCATTGGAACAAATAAAGATTGCTGGCAGCCCTTTATGTGCAGTCAGCCACAATAACATACTAATAATTAAGCCTAGACTTATTGATTGGTACCAAGGAATGAAAGGAATGAACACCATACAGGTTTGTGTTCAGTGAAGACTCAGTTTGTTTATAATAGCACTGCTTCTCAGCCAGAAGGTAAAGAAACACTGCTGGGAGACAACCAGCTACAACAGCAACTGTAACTCAACCAAATAGATGCAGTCTGGGTTTTCAACCCATCAACAGAGCTCACTAATATTGAGACTTGCTTTTCTTCTGGGAAGGTTTGGTGGAGAGAAAGAAAATGTTCATTAACTCATTAACCCATTACGGCTACTGCCTTGCTCCCAGATTTATATCTGAGCCTCCCCAGTACACGTGGGATGCACAGTTCAGACAGGAGGGAATTTAGTTTCGACACAGGCTTTCCCTTGTGTTACTTACCTCATTTTGAGAATCACTCCTCTCCAGATTCTCATTAGTAGTCTGAAACATTTTGACGCATGTTTGAAAAAAAATGCAAAAAAAAGTTAGAACATTCAATCACAAAATTATAAATCATCCTAAACTTGCACTGGGGGACTAAAACACAAAACTAACTCTCATGAAGTACCGTTTACTTAGAAATGAATAAAAACAAAGAAAACATCTGTCTTCAGTAGTTTTCTCTTTCACGGTAAACAGAATGTCTCTGTAATGATGCGGGGGGGGGGGGGAAGGTGGTCACAGCCTCAGGATTAGAACTGATCATTTCGGATGAAATTTCTTCAACCCTGTGAATCCTTGTGAAACCCAGGGGATTGTGGGTGCTCCATTACTGAATCAATTTTAGACCAAGTGAGGCAGACTTCTGAACTGTCAGGGAATCTGGGACATATGGACCCAAAGGAAAAGTGAATTTGAGGCACAAGATCAGCCGCAATCATACTGAAGATAATATTGAATAATATTAGCTGTATGGTTTACTCTTTTCTTGCTCTGATTTATGTCTTCTTCTCAATTACAACAAATATTGCTGGACTTGAAAACCAGGATTCACTTCTCAGTAATTGCATTCAGACTCATGGACATGACAGTTTTTATGTGGTGCCTAACCAAAACCAGCTCTATCAGGATCGTGTTTTGACATCTATAGGCTGTTCTGTTTTGTGTTCAAGATTGTATCAGATGAGGAAGAGCGAAACTAAGGAATTGGAGCAACCACGTAGGCTCAGCAGAAACTTTTTATTTTTGCAAGGATACATCTTTAGGTTGATGGACGAGAAATAATTTGTGTTTTAAGTTTCAATTTCACATTCTATGAGTAGCTCTCATGCCACTCATGAATCTCAGCTTTCATTGTTGGGGGGAGGGTCACTAGGGCATCAGAAAATGGCACACCATTGCTTCCAAATTCCCCTCTTTATCACACATTATCCGGACTTGGAAGTACATCATCATTTCTTCATTGCCTCTAAGCCCAAAGTCCTCAAATTCCCTTCCTGGACTGAAATGACTCAAGATGGGTCACAACCGCCTTCTCAAGGGCATTCAGGAGCCAGCAACAAATGCTGACCTTAATAATGACAGCCACAACCCATAAGTAGTTCTTTTAAACAGACTGGGTTTTAGTTCTCTAGTCAAGCAATTTGTGGCTCAAGTTCTAAGGCTTTTGCATAGAAACAGTCAAGAAAGTGGGTTTTTTCAAACCATTTAATTGTTCCCTACCTCACAGCTGCCCAATACTAATCGTGTTAAGAATATGATCACTTACAAAGATTCTTAGACTAATCTGCAGGTAGGCTGAGATAAAACAGAGCAACCTAAATACAGTTATATAAAAATAAGATTTTATATATCAGATTAAGTAAAGACAAGTGAACAACAGGGTGTTTACCTTTAAGAGGTGAGAAGAAAGGAGAAACATTTGGGAGAAACCACTGGTTGTGCAGAGTAGTTTACCAAGCATAGAATCATTGAATACAATCACAGAATTCCTACAGTGTGGAAGCAGGCCATTTGACGCATCAAGTCCACACCAACCCTCTGAACAGCATCCCTTCCAGACCCACACCCCTTATCTTTTCCCTGTAACCCTGCATTTCCCATGGCTAATCCACCTAGCCTACGCATCCCTGGACACTATGGGCACTTTCTCATGGCCAATCCTCCTAACCTGCACATTTTTACATCGTGCGAGGAAACTGGAGCACCTACAAGAAACCCGCACTGCCGACACAGGGAGAAAGTGCAAACTCCACACAGCCAGTTGCCTGAGGCTGGAACTGTACACTGCTGTGAGGCAGCAGTGCTAATCACTGAGCCACCTTGTCACCCTAATGTTAACAACTGAGAATATGATCACTTACAAAGACTTTTGAGACCAACTCTGCAGGTGGGCTGTTAACTCATCTTTTATCATGTTAAGTGGATTCTGGGATTGCAATGGATTGAAAGAAAGGTTTTATGAATATTTTACAGCTCAGCTGTGACACCGAGCCTCAAATTTATCACGCATTTTTGATCACCTTAGTTCATAAAAAACAATGCTTTGTGAGATGATATGATAAGCCTTTAGCTTGCAACTTAAAAGAAAAAGGCTTAATTGGCTAAATTTTTCTCTGATGGGAAGGTGGTGATATGATACCAATCACTAAAATAGTACATGTTAGATACAACCGCAGCAGGCAAGTTATTCAATCTGGACAATAAACATAAGCCTTATGAATGAAATGTCTCAAACAAAGACAGAATAGTCTTCATGTGGATCAGCTAACCTAGCAAAGGTGGCTGGTGTAGCGGTAACTAAGAAGCCAAATTTGATTTATGTTCAAGGTGGACACTACGGGCACAGCTTCATTATTTTGGAAAGGAATAATGGGAAACAGAGCATCAGCACAGGAAGTTGATAGGTTAGCCTGGGATTAATCATACATTGACATTAGATCAATCAGGCCTGATAGGTTGAACGGCCTTTTCTCAAAATCTTATATTTCAATCATATACCAACGTCAAGTGACTTTAGCACCTGCTTCGACTTATGCCATTCCAATCGCTGCGATGATGCCACCTGAGCTTCATGTCTTGCTCTCTCCAGCATAACTTCTCGCTTCCTCTGAAACTCTAGCTCCAATGCAGAACTTTCAGTCTACAATTAGAGACAGCAGTCACCATTAAAATAGGTTTCAATGTAACAAATACATGGTTCAATTTCAAAGAATCAAATGGAATTGAGGACCTTTGAAGCTCCAGAATTCCTCACAAAAATGGGATGTAAGCCCCCTCTCCCAGTTGGCTACACTGACCTTGAGCGTTTTCCAGCCAGTCTGTGATTCCTCAACCACAATCTGGCCAGTAAACTAAACTGTGATTAGGTGGTACCATCTGCAACTTCTCAGATACTGAAGCAGTCCATGTCCAAACGCAGCAAGATGGAGCAGTGAATAACTCACCTCCTGAATCCCCAAGGCCTGCCCACCACCTATAAGGCCAAATCAAGAGCTTGATGGACTATTTCTCACTTGCCTAGATGAGTGTGGTTCCAACGGAACTGAAGGAGTTCAACACCATCCAGAACAAAGCAGCCACTTAACTGGCACCACATTCGATTACATTTGCTTGCTCCATCACTAACAGTCAGTGGCAGCAACGTACACCATGTACAATATGTACTGCAGAAATTCAGCAAGATTCCTTTGATAGCACCTTCCCTTAACCCAAACCCACAACCACTTCCATCCAGAAGAACAAGTGTAGCAGATACACAGGAACACTACCATCTGCAAGTTCCTCTCCAAGCCACTCACCATCCTGACTTAGACTTTTACCGTTGTTCCTTCAGTGTCACTGGGTCAAAATCCTGGAACACCCTCCTCAAGAACATTGCGCATGTAACTACACCAAATAGACTGCAGCAGTTCAAGGTGGAAACTCACTATCACCTTCTGCAGGGCAATAAATGCTGGCTAGCGAAGGAAACCCACATCCCATGAAGGAATTTTAAAAAATCTCACTTGAGGACTGCATTGCCTAAGGAAAGCTAATTGCTGTTTTGAGAAATAGCTGAAGAGATATCACCTATATGCAACTGACAAATGTCAATTCAGTGAATGTCAACATTCAATAGAAGTCTTTTATAACTGCCTACCACCAATGAACATAAAAATTCACAAATAAATTTCAATTTAAATAACTTACACATCAATACCTGTATAGTTATGCTGAGAAAATCTTATCCCTGCATAGAAGCAACTAAATTGTCCTTAGGATCATGGTGAACTGATTATCTAATCATCTGAAGAATTTAATGATACCATCTGTTACCTGTTGCATAAATCTGGAGAAATTCAGTATGTAATATTTTACAATACAACTTCTCAGACAGTCAAGAAAAAGTGCAACCTTCAGCTAAGTGGGAAATTGTAGGTGAGAGGAATTACTGGCTGAGGATGTGATCATGCAATGTGATTACAACTTTAATGTTATACATTCTATCTTTATTTTTAAACCATATATATAAATTATAAATTCTACCACACATAGGTGTGGCCTTGTGGTATTATCGTTGGACTGTTAATCTAGAGACGAGATATTGCTCTGGAGTCGAATCCTCCCATGGCAAGTAACATAGAATAGTTCAGCATCAGAACAACCCCATTGGCCCACCATGGCAATGTAACCATGATGCCATCCTAAACTAAGCCCATTTGGTCCATTTCCTCCAAGCCCTGCCTGTTCATGTGGCTAATTGGTTCTTAAATATTGCTATTGCATCTGCTTTTGCAACCTCCTCTGGCAATGTGCTTCAGGCACCTACTATCCACTGTGCAAAAAACTTGACTCACACATCTCCTCTAAACGTCACCCCTCTCACCTTAAACCAATGCCCCCTAATATTTGGCATTTCCACCCTGGGATAAGATCACTCCACATTCTTCCAAACTTATCTTGTGTTCATCTGGCAGTTACTATCAAAATGGCTGGTCGAGTTCAGTTTCTGGTCAATGGTAATTCCCAGGATGTTGAAAGTGCAGGATTCAGAGAGAACATCATCATGGAGACTATCAACAAGAGACAGCTCCACTCTCTCTAGTTGGAGATAGCCATTGTCCGGCACTGGGTGGTATGAATGATGGCAAAATTTAAATTCAATAAAAATCTGGAATTAAAAGACTATTGATGACTATGAAACCATTATCGATTTTTGGAAAAACCCATCTGGTTCAGTCATGTCTTTTAGGGAAGGGAACCACCATCCTCACCTGGTCTGATCTACATGTGACTCCAGACTCACAGCAAGGTGGTTGTCTTTGGGCAATTAGGGATGGATAATAAATGCTGGCCCAGCCTGCGTCACCCACATCCCGTGAATGAAAGAATTAATAAACAAAATAAATATTAATAACAGAAATTGCACAGGTCATCTCATCGCAATGTAGTTAAATCTGCTCCACTGCAGGCTGAATGTTGCTAGGATGTGTACACAGACACATGACTTTAAAAATATTAAGGGTTGAGAGCAGTAATATTCTTTATCCTGAGGTAACTTGTGGTCCAACAGCTGATGCGTTCCACAATTTCACATCATACAGTATGACCAGCTATGGCGTGCAGTTCACCTACCACAAATCACACCACATAAGCATTTTCAACTGAGAACAAATTATACTGGCAAATTAGTTCATTATTGAGTCTCATTTTGCCACATTCATCATGTGTATGCTAGCACCTTTACCAATATGTGAACGCATCCCACCCTGCTGTTCACTCCCTCGTGTTTAATACTCCCATTATCATGCAATTAATTTCCTTTTAAAACAATTTATATACTCTACTTTAGCAAGAGCTTGTGGCAGAAAATTCCACATACTGTTTATGCAAAGTAATCTCTGTTAATTCTTTGTCATAAAATTTGCATTCAGGTGTTACTGTAACGCAAACAGCCTTCCACCATAGTAAGTTAGTTCCTTTTAACTACATAATTGTGCAGCTACCTAACACACTTGCATCAAACGGAGGGAAAGTGGTCGGATCGTGCTAATGTCACTGGCCGTTATTCTTCCAGGGACAGGGTTCGAATTCCACCATAACAAAGGGAAATCTGTATTCAGGAATAAAAAATGAAATCAACCTAGCCCCATATAACCACTATTGATTGTCATGAAAGCCCATCCGGTTAACCTGAAGTCTGCTGTCCTTACCTGGTCTGATATCAGGCCCACAGCAATGTGACTGACTCTTAACTGCACTCTGGACAATTAGGGATGGGCAATTCACGCTGTCCAGCCAGCGCCACTCACAACCCATGAACAAATATAAAAACAAAAATTCCCTCATCCTGTTAATCAAATTAAATATGCAGTGTTAATAAATGACAGACATATTAAATGATAATTTATCACTATCGGCAATTTTTAACCTTTGGTCTTCTGAAGCTCACAAGTGATGTTTTAGAAAGAAAGGTTTGCACTGTAGCATTTTGCGTCGACTTTTGTACAATGCTAGTATTTCCATGCAACAAGTGTTAGTAATGTACAGAAACAGATGAATCAAAGTTAATGAGGTTAGGAATTGTTACGGAATAGAATGAATGACCTCAGATGAAGAATCCTCATCTACACAAAATGGAGCAAGAGCCTAAAAACAAGAACAAAAGAAAGCCGCTTTAGCAAAGTAAAACCCACAATACAGTGCACTTAATTACAATGAAGATAAATCTGATTACTGCAGTGATAATAATTGTACTTCAATTTTGCAATATGCACTTTGAACGTAAATACAATGAACTGTTTGAACATTATTTACCATGTCAGCAGGAAACCCAGAAAATCCACTGAAGTTGACATCATTTTAATGACCAACTGCTATGTACACCCTTTATCACTGCCATCCCTTGCTAATTTTATCATTTTCTGGAGACATTTGTTCCTTGTCAACTACAGTTCCACAGAAACATTTTAAAAAACTACACCACTCGACCTCCTCAGCCTCTTCTATCATCATGACTGATCCCTTGATGTGCTTTCATTTCGTGACCTTTTATAGTCTTAACAAACAAAAACATATCCAGTTGAAATTTAAACTGAAGTCCCAAGGCAAGCGAGTTGGAGGAATCCCCTGTAATGCATGTGACAAAAAGCTTGATGATATCACCTTGAACAACGTAATTCCTATTATAAGTGTATGCCCTCTTTTCTTCTTAACAAATCCTTTAGTCATGTTGAAATCCCTTAATGTTTTGTATAAGGGAATACAAGCCTATTCTAAGTCAACTTTCCTCTTAACCTTTTTAGTCTAACACCTTTCAGATTACCAACCATTTTGACAGCAACTGCCAATGAACTATCCTACCGTACAGAGCATCACACAGATTCTGTCCTCTCCGCCAGAACACAAGTCAGAGTTGGTTCTGAAGGAGGTTCGCTGGACTCAAAATGTTAACTCTGTTTTGTCTTCACTGATGTTACCAGAGCTGCTGAGTTTCTCCAGCAATCTTTATTTGAGGCACAGCAGGTGTTTTCCATCCAGTAACACCAACAGTCACAGCTTCCATAGCCACCTATACTGAGATTCATGAACTCAGCCCTGACCTGGCACCTTCCTGACAATTACAGCTAAGCTTCTGACTGGGAAACCTGGACAAGCTAGTAGAACATTACGGAAGTTTTGATTACCACATGTACTGTTAAATTATTTCAGATTTTTTTCCTTATTCGTTCTGAATCTTAAAAACTAATGAACTCCTCTGATGTGTCAACAGATATCATCTATTATTTTTCCTCACCTGGTAACTGGAGAACTTTGATGAGGAATGGATTTTTGGTGTCTGCCCACTGGAACAAATAAAAGCATCATATTCAGTTATAACATTAGTTATGGCTTGCAAATTACTACAAACAGACAATACAGAGAAGCAAAGTAAGAGATACTATCTTGTAAGAATCCGACAACAGTGAAAAGCATTAAACTCCAGAGTTAATAATGACGAAAGAAAACAGACAGTGCATGATCACTTATATTTCATCTAGTCTAAGTTTAAAATGAATTCTGGCAAATAAAATTTAAAACAAGCCCTTTGTCTTAACTATTTTGACACCCTGCTCATGTTCAACAGGCTGCATCCAAAGTGATATGCTGAGACATCACTACTGCACACACAATCACACTCAGCTAAATCTCAATAGCTAAATGCTCACTTCCAGAATAAAAACTGGGGGAACTCAAAGGAATAATTCAACAGTTGAAAGTAGATATTTAAAATTGTAAATCTGGACATTGGACATTGCACAAACACAACAGCATGTGAATGAAAAATTAGTGCTAAAATTTTATGATGCTGTGGAACAAACTGAAATATTAAATCCACATACGTGACTGAACTGAAAACAAAAGCATTCTGGAATGTGCAAATGTGTTTTACTAAATCATTCCCAAAAACACGGTTTTGGGTTGGAGCAGAGCTCAACATGCATACAAATCCTGTTGGAATATTGTAATGTTAATTACAGGTAACAAGATTTCCTGGACTAGTTTCAAACTGCTAAAGAAGTCAGAATTTTGTGCTCCTAAGATGCTGCTTGGCCTGCTGTGTTCATCCAGCTCCACACTTTGTTATCTCGGATTCTCCAGCATCTGCAGTTCCCATTATCTCTAAAGAACTTTCAAGTTTGGTTTTGCAAAAGGCCTAGGTTTTTTGTCTGCTTATCAGCTTCTCTCTGGGCATGCTGGGGAGTTGCTGTATCGTGATAAACAAAGCATCATACCTGCGAGACACAGGTCTGCAATTATTCAGCACGCAAAAGATTTGGGCTGTTCTTTTCAGTTGGTGAGTTTATTTTCTTACCTTCCCATAATTTCAAGCATTCAACATGATTTCATTTGCTTTGCAATGCATCTCTTTGTTTTATTATTACACTTTTTTGGCAATAAATGTCTGATCCACACAGACATGGTTCCATTGCTACCCTGTGCTGATTTCAGCCACTGGTGGTAGCACTAGTCACAAATGGCCTCAATGTTCCTGGGTTAGGAAAGGAAAATTGCTATTAGTGTTTCCAAATATTCGACACCGATTATCCAGTAAATGTTTGCATATGCATACCAGCTGAGGATAAGATCAGGTCCAACTGCAGTGTCATGGAAGAATAGACTCCATAAAATCACTTGGGCATAAAGGATAGTAACATAGTAAGATATGTGCAAAATTTTCACTGCGGAGGAAAAGCAAGCAACTCCAGGTGAGGTAGGGGACGGACATATACCAAATAAAATAAAAAATGGAAAATAACAACTTACTTTACTGCAGATGTTTTAAGTTCTGGAAGGACTATTGTTTCCGTATGTAAAGGATACAGATGCACTTCACTACTATCCACAGAGTTCAGATTGAACCTGTGTGGCAAAGAAATTGAGGAACATTTTAACTAAACAAGAAATTGCTTTAGTTCATGACAACAATTTTTGGTAGCAGCTCAGATTTTTTTCAATCAATTTATTTTTAGATATTCAATAATTTGACAAAATCATATCAAGCCTCTTCAACAACACAAATGCAGGTGCTCCTCAGAGTGTGAAGCAACTCATTTAGCTAAATTTTTCATGTATCTTATTCACACTTACTTATAGATATTCCACAGTATTGGATGAAACGTTATAATTTCTGACAAATTCACAACTCAAAACTGCAAAGGAAAGTATAGTACCAATTGAATATGAGGAGAATGTAAGCCTTCAATGAACATCCAAGCTTTTTTTAAAATAGATTCAAGGAATGTGGGTGTTGGTGCCTGGGATAGCATTTAGTGGCTCAGTGATTAGCACCGCTACCTCACAGTACCAGGGACACGGGTTCAATTCCAGCCTCGTGAGACAGCCTGTGTGTAGTCTGCACACCCTTCCTGTGTCTATGGGCATTTCATCCAGGTGATCCAGTTTCCTGCACAGATGTGCAGGTTAAGAGGACTGGCCATGCAAAATTACCCATGGTGTCCATAGTGGATGGGGAGGTGGATCTGGGTGGGATGCTCTTTGGAGGGGTGATGTGGACTCAGTGGGCCAAATGGCCTGCTTCCACATTGTAGGGATTCTATGACTCTATGTTTCTAATTGTCTTTGAGAAAGTAGCACGAAGCTATCTTCTGGAACTGTGGCACTCAATTTTTTTTTATGACAACGGAGGAATGTGATGGTGGTGTCTGGCACATTGTCCATGAAGAGCGATTCCTTGATCATGACTGTGTCAGGCTGTTGCATGATTGGCCTGTGAGATAGCTCTTCTTGTTTTGGCACTAACCAAAAGATAACCTTGCAAGTACATACAAACGCTTCCTTAAAAAAAACAAGAATGAGTACTTAAAAACTGTTAAATTTTAAATTTAAAATAAAGGAAAAATTGAACGCAATATTATTTATAAAAACCAAAAGAACTGAGGACGCTGTGAATCAGGAACAAAAACAAAGTTGCTGGAAAAGCTCAGCAGGTCTGACAGCATCTGTGAAAGAGAAAACAGAGTTAACATTTCGGGTCTGGTGCGTGTCCAGCAGAGATTCACACGGATGATCCCTGGAATGGTAGGTTTAACATATGATGAACGGCTAAGGATCCTGGGATTGTATTCATTAGAGTTCAGAAGGTTGAGGGGAGATCTAATAGAAACTTACAAGATGATGTATGGTTTAGAAGGGGTGGACACTGGGAAGTTGTTTCCGTTAGGCGGGGAGACTAGGACCCGTGGGCACAGCCTTAGAATTAGAGGGGGTAAATTTAAAACTGAAATGAGACGACATTTCTTCAGCCAGAGAGTGGTGGGCTTGTGGAATTCATTGCCACAGACTGCAGTGGAGGACGGGACGTTGGATACCTCCAAGGCAGAGATCGACAAATTCTTGATCTCAAAAGGAATCGAGGACTACGGGGAGAGTGCAGGGAAGTGGTGTTGAAATGCCCATCAGCCATGATTTAAATGGCGGAGTGGACTAGATGGGCCGAATGGCCTTCCTTCCACCATATGTCTTATGGACCCTTCCTCAGAACTGATCGGTGGTTGGGAAAGTGTCAGTTTATATGCAGAAAATAGGGAGGTGGGTGGGGCAGGGAGTAAACGATAGGATGGAGGCCAGAGAGAGAAAGACAGTTGGTCAGACAAAGGATTTGCTAACGATCAGATTGGGAGGGTGAATAGTTATTAATGGGGACTGTTAGTGACTAAAATTATTCACCGTCCCAGCCTGATCCCGGCCTCTATCCTATTGTTTACTCCCTACCCCATCCACCTCCCTAATTTCTGCATATAAACTGATGTTTTCCCAGCCACCATCAGTTCCAAGGAAGGGTCACCGGACTTGAAACCTGTTTTCTCCTTCACAGATGCTGCCAGACCTGCTGAGCTTTTCCAGCAACTTTGTTTTTGTTCATTATTAAGCTTTAATTTCTTGTAAGGCTATTTAGAGGATAAGGAAAGCTGCTTCAACAGTTCCCAGGATTTAAAAAGGATACTTTAAGCTGCCAAAAGGATACAGTAAGTATTTTTGTGATGTAAATTGTTTGAAAATATTTGCTTAGTTAAATCAAACGTAATTTAGGGCCAGAAGTAGTTTGTAATTAGAGTGAAGATCAAGCATCACTTGTGGAAAGAAATGGACTGCAGTGGATTTGTATGCTCTTTTGCATACACTATTATAATAACTGGAGGAACTGAGACTGCTGGTGAGCAAGTCTGATAATTAAAAAGGTTAAAAGGTAGAATATTAAGGTTTAGTAGCAATACAGGCTATAAACCTGATAGCTGGTTGATATTGCAAATGCTGGAGGAGCTTCAGAAGAGATTTACCAGAATGTTGCCAGGTATGGAAACTTTGAGTAATAAAGGCTGGATAAGCCAGAACATTCTTTACAGGGCCACAGAAGGTTGAGAGGTGATCTGGAAGAAGATAATATAATAACGAGGGGATTACAAAATTATAAAATAATGGTAGGTGTCTTTTCCCTAGGATGGGGGATTTCAAGACAAGGGGGCACATTTTTAAGGTGAGAGGAGAGAAATTATAAAAGACATGGAGGGGCAAACGTTTTACACAAAGTGTGGTTCACGTGTGATGAACTTCCAGAGGACGTGGTGGATGTGGGTACAGTTACAATATTTAAAAGTCATTTGGAAAAGTACATGAATAGTAAATGTTTGAAGGGATATGGGCCAGGAGCAGGCAGGCAGGGCTAGTTCAGTTTGGGATTATGTTCGGTACAGGCTGTTTGGACTGAAGGGTCTGTTTCCGTGCTGTATAATGGTAATGACCCTATGACTCTATGTGAGAGAACCAGTAAATCAGAGATACATTGAACACAGTAAACTGGGGAAAACAAGCACAGAAAATAACTGCCAAATTGTATTATTCAATACTGGAAACTCAAGAATCCTACAGAAAAACAAAACAATAAAGTTCAGAGAACCGTAGACACATAAGACACAGAGAGCGAGGAGAAAATGGAAGGTTGGAGGTAAGAAATTTGAGCATAAAACGTGAGAACATTTTGTGGCTACGATAACTTTGAAAGTAACAGTTTGTCTACCACGAATTAAGATTAAATCTTAGTTGAGCATTAAATAGTTGACTGTAGGTTAAGATTATAGATATAGAAGGGTAATGATTAATCTCCTGGGAGTCAGATTTACAGAAAGGTGATAATAGTCTCTCAGGTGGATAAGATTACAGATACAAAGGCAAGCAGCATTCAGTGAGAACAGGGAATGGGAATGAGAGACTGAGGAAATAAAAATAAAGCAACACTAGAAATTAATGATAGGAATTGTAAATGCAGTGTTTTCAAATTAACATAAAAATTTTATAACTGAAGCTATGGGTGAAGCAGGAGTAGTAAAACAGAATTGGCTTTAGAGATAACTGCACGAGTTTAGGGGTAAACTTGATAAGCAGAAGACAAAGAGATTGCATTTAACACGGCAGGATCATAAAAGATGAGTTACGAAATTAGTGGAGGCAGGAGATATTCTTTGAATAAGTCACTTAGGTGGAAGGAACAGACTAACGTGGAAAAGCAGAAATTGGAAGGAATATCAAGAAGCACAAAGCAAATGGAGATAAAACTGTAAGAGATATGCAAAGCAATACCTCTGCTGCTCCTGGAGTGTGCTTTCTGGCCAACTAGTGTTTTCTGCCGCTTCTGATTCTGTGCCCAGATGCTGATTGGTGTTTTGTCTGCAACAAAATTGCAATATAAAAATGGAGAAAGACATTTAATGCCAATAAACAATAACTGAAGCCTGCATTTCTTCACAAAGGGGTCATGTCATTTCTTAATTCCATTGAAAAGAATTTACAGATTCACCCTCTGAGCCACACCAAGGATTAATGCAAAATTATAGTCCAGGTTCTACCTTTTGCAGTAAGTAGCAGCCTACATTGTATTACTTCGCAGAATGAATTAATCACACTCATTTCCACCAGTGTCTTCAGTGATTAGCTTCAAATACATACAAAATATACACATAGAAGAACAATAGACAACTTGCACAAATTACACGAGTAACAACATGCATATGAAGCCATATATTAACAAATTAATTATTTGTAGAAAGCGAATATGGTGGGTATTTATCTAGTTGGCGAAGAAACTGGTTATGAAAATTAAGGCAAGCAGCATTAATAAGTCGCATTAGAAGCTAAACGTAGTCTGTAAAGTGATCATTTTTGATTGGTGGGATATGAGCTTTGGAGAGTCTCAAAAAATCAGGCATAATTTCAAAAAAAATTCTTGCTAAACCCTTCTGAGGCCCTCATTTGATTGAGTTTTTTTGAAAAGCTGACCAAGAAGATAGAGAAGGCACAGCAGCAGAAAGGTCTCGAAACGGTTTTGCATAGTAGGCTTCTTAGTAAAGTTAAATCACATGGGATCCGGGAGAGCCGGTCAATTGGATACATGTCCAATTCCTAGAATCAGGAAAAATGACCCAAAATTAAGTGCAATTCTGGAAAACCTGACACAGGAATCGCATGCACTGACCAGTGAGTTGTTGCTGAATATAAAAATTACTAACATATGCTCTAACGTCCAAGTTGCATCTTCCTCAATTCGCAGTGGTTCTTCAGGTTCCATCACCCTTTCCTGTGTAAAAGTAACAAGTATCACCAAAACAAAATCTTCTGCATTCCAAAAGGCACAGCTATAATCACTGATCATTTAATACAGTTACATGCATCAAGCTGAATTGCACATAAAACCCTTTAATTTTGGCTATCGCTTATGAATACAGATGAAACAAAGCATCTAATCAGTGGGAGACCCCCTCCACGTAATTACAAACAGCAATTTTTGGAAGAGATCTCTGTAGAACAAATTAGTATAATTAAAATAATTCACATAAAATATAAAAGAGCGACTGCTTCTCTCATTATGTTATAACAGTGCTCTTTAAATGTGCGGAGCCAATTTTAGTAAATATCATTAGGGAACTGTTTCCACTGGCTGTGACATTCATATAATGACCTAGGTTGCTGTTGAGAGTGTTTGTGGGATACAACTGGGAGATACCACTTTGTCTTCTTCAAAACCAACGTGGATAGGTGTAGAGAGACACCAGTGGAGGAGAATACAAGGAGACAAAAGAATGAGTTAATGTCACAACCACTACATGATGTGGGAGGCAGAGACACTTCTGGACCATCCTGCAGAGATGTACAAAATACAGAAAGCACCAACATGCTAAATGATCAGTCTACAATTTGGCATTTTGCAGAGGGAAACTTGACATCTCAGTTGATATTTAAAAGCTACTATTCAATTCATAAAAAGTCAATAATTTTAAAAATGACACCTTTAAGTAAAATACGGACTTCTGAGAATAAGAAGTGGTCAACCTTGCGGTTCAGCCATTATGGAGTGGATTCCTATTAAGCTGATTTGTGGACGTCTTGCCTGAAGTTTCCCTTGAAATCCAAAACTGTTACAGAACAAAGACTATAATGTAAAGGATGCGCATTAATTCCGCACTCGAGGTGGACAGCTGTGTATGGACTTGACGATTGGAAGCTCTGTGACAGGCAAAGCATTGTTTCCAGAATGAGCCATCAAGTTAGTATTAGCTTCAATAGCTGCCAGTTTAAAAATATCAATGGGAAATGCAAGGTGTCCTTGTACATCAGTTGCCGAATATTAGCATACAGGTTCAGTGGGTGGTGAAGGTGCTGGGTCCTTGGCACTGTGAAGCAGCAGTGCTAATCCACTGAGCCACCATGCTGCCCTAACAGGACCAGACAGGGTATATGCAGGAAGGATGTTCTCGTTGACCAGGGAGTCCAGAGCCAGGAGACACATTCTAAGGATATAGAGTAGGCCATTTCAGACTGGAGGTAAGGAGAAATTTCTTCACCTAGAGGATGACAAACCCATGGAATTCTCTACCACACGAAGCGGTTGAGGCTAAAACATCAAATAGTTTTAAGGAATTAGATACAATCCTTAGGGCTAAAGCGACCAAAGGTTGTGGGGAGAAATCTGTAACAGGGCACAGAATAATAGAACAAACTTGAAGGGCCGAATGGCCTACTCTTGCTTCCATTTTCCATACTTCTAAGTTACAACAGTATCATTTGTGACGGAGATTCTAATTTTTTCATTTGTTCTTTCAGGTCTTACTCTGCTGCTGTTTGTTCACTCTTCATCAAAGTGTGAAAGTGCACATTTTTCTCACTAGCCTGATAATAACATTTGTTTGCATGAAAACAATGCAGCAATACATTGTATAGTGATACATGAATACAGTGCTAATTTCAAATAGCTTCTTCCTTCACTTTTACTTGCACTGTAGCGGTTCATAATGGACATATATGCAAAAACATACAATTTTTCTTCAGAATGCAGAGCTGACCAGATATCCATGCAAGTATCTGCACTTTAATCTCTAACTGTAAGTCAGTGAACATGTGAAGACTGAATTTTAGATATTCTTTTGTCTCAAACATGCCTCAAAATGATCCAACTGTGTTATTCAATAGGACTTGAACATAAAAAGAATTTGGAGGTCAAGAGTTTAAATTTCAAGACGATAAATTCTCAGATGGTTACTGGGAGGCAATCAAAACTAGAATATGGCTGGAGATCTCAGATTCTCCCAAAAGGTGCATATTGATGTAGCATGTGCCTCCTTGACTGAGCAAGAGAACAGTGTGTAGATACAGAGCTACCATCTAATGAATATAGTTGGGCATTAGCAAATACTATATAATTCAAGGGCACTCACATCATGTACCTTCAGGAAACATTTTGCATTTATCACTTGCCTTTATGTAAGTCCTAAACTCAGAACTCAAGCCATCATCCCTGTCAGACAACCTGTCTTTCACTTCTAAATTATTTTGCAGCAGCTCCTTCGACTCCTGATCTGGTTCCACTGAGGAAAAAGAATGAAACAAATACAAATATAAAAATAAAGCTACCCTACTTCATGAAATAAAGCATTTGAAAGAAAAGTATTGCTTCCCAAATGAGCTATCAATTTAGGATTCACTTCAACAACTGATACATAATAAATCAGTGGAAGTCCTGAGTGTCCTTGTACCAGTTGCTAGAAGCAAGCATACAGGTTCAGTTTGTGGTGAAGAAGGCAAATGGCATGTTGGCCAGTTACTGAAGAGGTGATTTGGATAAACTAAGTATGCTTTGCACCAAAATACAATACTTGATGCTGAATAAATGTCCCTTTAATTGTTTCAACACTGATAAAATGGTCAGAATTCATGCAACCAGCAGAATTCCTAAGGTGCTGCACATCATAAAGTCAGAAATTTTGACATTTTAAGTGAAACAAGAAAGTATGAAGCGTACATTAAGTGCAAGCTATGTGCAATTAATTTAATGCATCATAATTATACTGGAATCTATTTTGCGGCTGGAATGGGGAAGAGTAGACACTTGACATTGCCATAATTCTTCTATCGGTTTTAAGAATTGCACCTTCAAATTCCCATTTGCACAACAGTGTCTCTTGTTTCAAATGTACCACTGCCACCGTTATGAAAACATGCCTCGTTCAGATGGTTCCATAATTATGGCCCACCTTAAAGGCAGTATGTGACATCTTGGTTACGGATGTAGTCAACCCTGCTATTAACAGCTCAACTTCATTCACTGCTGTGGTATCAAAGTCCTGGAACTCTCTTTCTAGTAATAGTGTGTACCTGCAGCAGTTCAAGCTGACGGCTCATCATCACCATCTGAAGGGCAACACTACAGGCCTTGCTAGTGAAACCCACATATCAATGAACCATCCACCCCTCATTTCATTGCTACCATTCAATAAGGTCATGACGGATTTGTTTTCAACCTGAACACTCCTTTCATTTTTCCCTCCAACACCATTTGTTAATCAACTGCCTTAAAAATATTCAGCAAACCTACAACCACCACACTCTCAGGTAGAGAAATCTACAGATTAGTGATACCCTCAGGTGAAAAAAAACTCATCTCCCTCCATAATAGGTGATCTCTTATCTTTAAATTGGATGCTCTAGTCCTAGGCTTTCCCACAAGGGGAAACATCCTTGCACTACCCATTTGACAAGTCCTGTCAGGATTCAGGGTGTTTTAATAAGATCACCTCTCACTCTTTGAACTTTGATGGACACAGGCCCAACCTTTCCTCATTAGATAACAATCCTGATCCCAGGAATCGGCTAAATGAACCTACTCTGCACTACTTCTAATGTATAATAACGCCCTTTCTTAAAGAAGAAAACCCAAACTGTACATTTGAGATCAACACCCTGTGCAAGTGCAGGAAACCTTTGCTACTTTTCTATTCCAATCACTTTGCAATAAGCAACAGAATTTCATTTACCTTTCTGACCATTAACTGCACATCTTATGAAAGAATTTTTTAAAAGAAATCATGAACAAATGAAAAAATTTAATTCTGCACAATCCAAGAGAGTCCACTGTGAATTTGGGCATAAACTATGGATCAGAGCCACAGAGTCCATGTATTATAGTAATGATGTCTACAGTACAAGTGCCTCAAATAGATTAATTTCTTTGAAGCAGTGTGCTATGTGTGTGGATAAAAGAAAGCCTTTTATAGGCTGTAATTAGATTTCCAGAAGGCTTGTGATAAGATGCCACTTCAAAGGCTCCTGCTGGAAAAGAAGCTCATGGTTTCGGGCAGGGCCTCCCAAAGTGGGCTCAGGAGCACAAGTGACATTGTGAGTAGAAAGTTTGGGTTCACAAGCTCTGAGGCAGCAAAGACCACGGAGCTCTGCCTGAGATATAACTGCTTGCTCCAGCTCTCTCAGCCATTGCCATCTCTCTCATTGGGGGTCACCACATTTAGCCTTGAAATGGGGTCACAGTGGGAAAAGTTTAGGAAAACACATGTGTGGGGGAAGGGAGGTAACATATTACAATGGTTAGAAAATATATAATCTCTGTTTTATGTCGATAATTAGGTTGTTTTGTCTAAATGACAGTGTGATGAGTAGAATCGCATTGGGATCTGTGCTCATGCGTCAATTTTTTGTTACAATTTACAACAAATAACTCGGACGAGGGGAGTGGGGCACAGTAGGCAATTCTGCAGACAACATAAAGACAGATAAGAGATTATGTTATAAAAAGACGTGAGTCTGCAGAAAATCATAGATAACGTGAGTGGGCAAATATCTGACAGATGGATTATAATATGGAAAAATGTGAAGTTGCTCATCTTCTCAGGGAGAGTAAAACAAGCTGTGGATTACCGTAACAGAGAATGACAAAACAAGTCCACACAGAAAGATTTAAGTATTTCAGGGAATAGTTACAAAATATTTATTATGCAGGTACAGCACTAATAAAAAGGTTAATGGGGCAATATCCTTTATTGCAACATAGGATTAACGATACTATGCATCAGTTATACAGGGCATTGATGATGAATATGCTACATGGTTCAGAGGAAGTTTACCGGATTGATTCCTGAAATGAGTGAGTTGTTTAATAAGCCTATGTTGGACAGACTGAGCTTGTTTCCACTGGAGTTTAGAAGCAGAGTGATTTGACTGAAGCAAATAAGATTCTTGACAAGGTGAACATAAAAAGGTTATTTCCTCTTGTGGGTGAGTCCAGAAATGGGGGGTAATGTACTAAAACTTGGGGTTTCCCCGATAGATAAGCACAAGGAGAATTATTTTCCCTCAAAGAATTCAGAGACTTTGGAATGCTCTGCCAAAGGTGGCGAAAGTAATGATTTCAATGTTTTTAAGGCAGAGTAAGGTAGCCTTAATTTCCTAGAGAAACAAGAATCTATCAGAGATTGCTGGGAATGTAAAACTTGAAAAACAAACAGATCAGCCAGGCAGAGTGGGTTCCGTTTTTGTGTCCCTTCTTCTCTTTCCCACTGTAGTAATTCTAGCCATCCCCACCCCTTTCAACTACCTTCTTAAGGAGTTGGGTCGCAACCGGAAACCACACGACTGCAAATCGAGCGATGGCCGGAGTGACAGTGGCAGATCAAGAATGGGCCGGTGAGGCAGCCCAGAGCAGGACTCTAGCAGAGGCATGGAGAGGGTTGCAAAGCTCGGAGCGGGCCTGTGGCAGTGAAAAGGGAAGTTGGACTCTCTTAAGATATCTCTTTTCTTTTATCTTATTCTAAGTTAATGTGAATGGCGTTATTCATGTACAGCAAAGGTGCACACTTTTCACTGTATTTTTACATTGACTACACGTGACAATAAATGATTCAATTCAGGTTTCAAGGTCTGCTTCTGTTACTTTGTCATATGGTCATGATGTAATCCAGGTGAAATGAGGGAAGCACATTCTTCAAGTTGAAGTGATGGACTCCTATTAGTTCCATTTAAATTTGGATGAACCTGGCTATTAGTGCTTAATTTCATAAATTAAGAGGTCCCACAGATGCATGCAGTTAAATCGCACCCTTTATATCACATCCAAATCTTCTGACCAGTTTCATATACCACAAAATTTACTTCTCATTGTCATGGTACCAATGATCATTAGTGAGAAGGGGCAAGAAACTAAGGTCAACCCTCATCCCACTCCAGCCTCATCGATAGTAATAGTCCATCCTTGGTGCTACATTAGAAACCGAGAGATCTCAAGTTGAAATCCAACTAACCAATTATACTAAACACAACTAATCTGTGGCATCAGAAAAGCTAGCATAAACACTGCCAGGTTCTTGCAAGAAACACAATGGTTTCATTACTGCAATTGGCATGTTGATCTTGTTTCTTGTGCATCTTCTTTGCAATGGTAACTTTGCATTCCCCACTCTGTTCTACCACTCTATGATCTTTCTATTTTATGATCTGCCTGTACTGCACACAAAACCTCCCATGATACTTAGATGCATGAGACAATAATAAATTAAATCAAATCAAATGCATAGATTCAGTTTTTATTTATGTCCAAAAGCAAGTTCGAAAATAATTTGGTCGGGAAAAAACATAGCCTTTGCCACTACCTCTGCCTTTACTCTGTATCCCTTTCCTCCTCTCTGGAATCAGAGCCTCCTGCACACTATCATGTCAATTTGTTACTTGCAATCTAGGAGCTGACAAAGGGAGTTGAGGAAAATCCCAACATGGATATTTTATTTTAACGTGTCCCTAATCACCATTCATATTTACATACTTCCCAACCATCAGCAAGGTAAACTTAGGATCAAACATTGGTATTAAAATTTAAACCAAAACATATATCTCTGAAAGAGGGAGTGGCGGCTTTCTGGTAAACACTTAGGTTCTAAAGTAGTGCCTACGTGATCTCAGGTTGTTGTGGAGACAGAAAGTTGACGAGAAACCCATTGAAGCGTTGAGTAACAGTTCTGGTGCATTCCACAGGAGCCTACAGAGGAAAGCTGCTGCTGTTGTGAAGGAGCCTGGAAAACTAGAAATCAGGACGCTGTTGAGGCTTCAGTTTCTATTCAATAAAACTACAGATTGGGAATTTTACTGGGTGTGTATTGCTGGTCACTACTGAATTTGGAAAATTTGGGTAGAGTTGACTGATTGTGAAAGGACAGTGAATGTTTTGACCTAGCATTGAGATGTGAACCTTTGCTGCAGAGGTTGGACTGTGTTTTTCTCTTAAAACATTTTCAGTCTCTACAGAAATCACATCTCCTGGAGTGGCTGCTTAGATTAATTAAATATCATTTTAGAACGAAGGCTTGTCTGTAAACAATTGTAATAATGTTACTGTCAAGATAATGTTACTAAACTAGGCATCTGCTTTAAATAGTTTAGGTACAATCAAATTAATCTCAAAATTTTTGAAATATCATCGTTATGAGATACTTTAACCCATCAGGCTTATGCTAAAACTAATTTCACTCTAGAATTATCTAACAAAACCCCATCCTCTTTCATATTCCACAATATTTTACTTCAAGTGTCCATCTAATTCTCTCCTAAAAGCAACATTTCAACGACTGGTATGACAATATATTCCATATAATGTTGGCCTTCTGCAACAAAAACACCAAATTTATGTCCCTTTGCTCTGGATGATTTTACACCAATTACATTCTCAAACATCTTCAAAACTTTAAAGACTTTCAATCTTCCCTTAACATTCCCTGTGCCAGTGAATACATTCAAATATTCAATCTGTTTCATGACAACATTGGTCCTTCCAGTATTATCCCAGTGAACTTGACATTGAACCTTTCCCACATTCTACTATCTCTTCTACAATACTTCATACACAGATCCATCACTGCTTCTTGTATAATTGGTGATCCATGAATTAAAGATTTGAAAATCTGTCCTCTAAAGTCTCAAAATCTTACCATTTACTGTATATTTATGGCCATGCATGTATCATAAATCACTTACCTTTCATTGATCTAACATTCAAATACTCCTCCTGCTTATTCAAATGATTTTCTTCAGAGATATGTGCCATTTGAAGGGTCAGACTGCCTGTATCTTCATCTGAGGGCTGAAGATAAAAATCGTCTACTGAATGCAGCAAAAAGTAAATACATCATCGCAGAGCAGAAGGCTTTACAAACACAAAAGCATCCTTTAGCCCCAATCTAAAAGTTGTATAATTACTTCCGACAAAGAGCATTAACTTTAACATAAAAATTGGATCTTTTTTCCAAAATGTTTTGTTATTCTAGTAGCTGCTGCATCATCCCAGCTGGAACCTTCAAGTGTAAGTGAAGATCTGATTGGATTGAATCAAAATAAAAATCACAAAATAAAACCTGCAAGAAGTGCTAAACAATCCAGGTCACCTTGCTTGGCAAGTTTTACTCCTACAAAGAAAGGAATGGACTATAAACTGCGTTTGAACACATTTTGCTGATGCTACAATCACCCTACCAGATGACAATTATAACACATTTATTTTTAGCAACATAAATTCATTAGCAATGACAATAAAGAACAGTACATAGATTTTAACAAACAACAGAAAGATATGAAACAAAGATCAGGAAAAGAATACTATACAAGCTATACATAGATGAATTCTAGGAAGTGAAAAAATAGTCAATAATGAATAGCTGTTTCTCAGGCTAAGTAAACAATGGATGGAATCATATAGCTTCTACAGCATAGAAACAGCCCTGGAGGGGGTCAGAATGCCTGATTTCCTGCCCTACTTTGATGTTACACCTACTCAGGTATCCATCGTGAGGGAGCATACAGTATCCAAGGGCACAATACAGGCCTTTACAAACTGTTGGGGCATCAAAGGGGATTGGGTGCATTATCACCCAGACAATGTTATTTTGATTTAACAAAGTTTCCATCCATCTTTTCAAGTGTGTTAAATGTTTGATTGTGTTTCTGTTACAGTACCCTGCCTGTGGCTTTTTTTTAAAAAACTTCATTTTAGTTTTGGTTTAAAAGAGTGAAAGCAGCCATTCAACCTAACAAGTCCATGACAGTGCTTATGGCCCTCACGAGTCTGCACGTTTAGTTAATTTCAGTATGTTTGCATATCCATCTATTCTCTTCTTGCCGTGCTAATCCAGCTTTCCTTAAATCCTATGTGCTTGATTGTAGTCTTGTGCTTTTACATGTTAGCACCTAAGTTTTAATTATTTTTGGTCATACTCTTGCATACCTAACTGAAACCTGCATGATGGTCATAGGTCATTGGGAGTAGTTCAATTTTGCTGCTGCTTGATGGCCCACCGTACCTCACGGAAACCCAATGACTCTGCTTCAAATTCAACCAAATTAGCTTGGTGCGTAGTATCACATCAACATGGGACCTCATCGCCATGTGAACTATATGGCGATCACACCTATCAACAATAGCAGGGATAGATCCAGCTGCAAGAGGCACACTGGTAAAGGCAAAGTCAGGTAGGGTCTTCATGTTGGAGACAGCAAGGACAGCAGATGCTGGAACCCAGAGCCAATAGATGTGAAGCTGGAAAAGCACAGCAGATCAGACAGCATCTGAGAAGCAGGCAAGTCAATGTTTCAGGCTGAAAACCTTCGGCAGGACTGAGGAGGTGAGAGGAGCCCTGAAGTAAATAGAGGGAGTGGGTGGGGCTGAAGGAGGAGTAGGTGGGATGGTGGTAGGTGGATTCAGGTTGGGGGTTATTGTGATTGGTCAGTGGGAAGGGTGGTGCGGACAGTTGAGCAGGAAAATGAACAGGTTAGGTTCAGTCAGGGAGGTGAGGTGGAGGGGGAGGGCTGGACATGGGAAAAGGTTGGGGTGGTGGATTTTGAAGCTGATAAAGTCAATGTTGAGGCCATTGGGCTATAAGCTCCGAAGGCACAATATCAGGTGCTATTTCACTAGGTTATGTTTAGCCTCACACTGACAGTGGAGGAGGCCAAGGATGGACATTGTTGCCAGGGGAGTGGGAGGAGGGAATTAAAGTGGATGGCAACTGGAAGGTCGGGTTGGTTGGTGCATGTAGAGTGCAGATGCTCTACGAACCAGTCTCCCAGTCTGTGTTTGGTCTCCCCAATATTGAGATGACCACATCAGGAGCAATGGATACACTAGATCAGGTTGGATGAAGGGCAGGTGAATCTCTGCTGGATCTGGAAGTATTGTTTGGAACTTTGGACAGAGGTAAGAGGGGAGGTGTGGGTCAGGTCTTGCATCTCTTGCAGTTGCAAGAGAAGGAACAGAGTGTGGAGGAGAAATTGGGGAGTTTAGAGGTGACGAGGGAGCCATGGAATGAATAGCCCCTGTGGAAAAGGGACAGCGGTGAGGAAGGAAATATCTTTTTGTTTGGGGGATGGGGTCTGATAAGTTTTTCACGTTGGCTCTTTCAGCACCTGCTAAAAGTCTTACGTGCTCAATCAGTCATGGTGTGAGCAAGCCATTCTTGTTGATGGATATACAAAGTACTCTACTCAGACAATAATCAGCAGGGGGTTTCCTTGCCCATGTCTGTCTTAATGCCTTGAACTATTACAAGGTCGAGAGTCAATTTTGACAACTCTCAGAACCAATCCTTCTCAACTATATACCACTGTTCCATTACATTGCTGCTTTGTCCAGTAAGTAGGACAGAACACAGTTGTTAAGTGAAGACTCTGGGAAGCTAGCCACAAGCAAGGATTCTGACAGTATGACTCTGTCAGGCCATAGTTTATCACTTATGTGGGACAGCTGTCCCAATTTTGGCACAAGTCCCCAGATGTTAATGGGAAGGACATTTTAAGGATCAACTGAACAGGGTGGGTCTTCATCATGTGTGGGTAAGGAGGGCAAATTTCCTTCATCAAAGAACATTACTAAGTCAGGTAAATTTTACAACAATCCAGTAGTTTCACAATCACCATTACGGAGACTAGCTGTTTATTCCAATTTACATCATACTTACAAATTTAGATCCTCTGTTAAGTAAGTTGAGATTTAAACTCAGTTCTTTGGTCCTGCTATGCTGTCACTATTCTACAATACTTGCTGTATCCAACTTTATGCAGTTTACCTTCAGCAGCTACTTGATGCTCTGAAAGCAATTTAGGGAACAGCAATAATGATAATTATAAGGCACAGACAGCTGTGATTCACAGTTGAACTTATTTTCCCTTCAAAGATGGCAGGGTGAGATAGTGAAGCTTAAATGCTAAAAAGCATAAATAACATATCAGAAGTGTTACCATATAGAAACAGGCACAACACAGAGCCATATACACCAAATTAACAGCCTTACAAAAAATATTGCACATTACAAAATTTCTATCTTCCCTGCAGAGTCATGGATAAATGTAGGCATCCAAAGATTGCAACAATTTAATTCTATGTAAAGGAGCTGGTTAAATAACTGTTAAGGAGGATAACCACCTCTGGTGCATTCTTTCCCCTTTTAATATATGGTAAATAAGAAATATCATTCTTCTGAATGGTCTTGTTAAGCGTATCTTGTCAAATGTTGGAAAATCGAGTACCAAACTAACAGCTTTGTGAAAGTATACAGATTGAAAGAGATCATCACATTTTGCCAAAAAATATTGCATCCTTGAACTTTTGAGTTCTTGTTTTGTCACCCATTTTTGTCCCTCGTATTAGTGTTAAATGATAAATCCATCAGCAGTAAAAGAAACTATTTTGTTCCTATTTTCTGGTTGGTATTATTTTGCACGAACAAGTGTAAGTTAAAAGCAACAGTTCTACACATACTCTTCAACATCACAGATTCCAGAAAGCAAAAACACAAAGCTACAAAAACTTCACTCTTATTTTAATAACAGAGAATTAAGATTTGACATGGCCCCAGCACTCAAGATTAGGATGGAATATTTGAACTGAGCTCTTCTTCCTGGCCACGAGCGGCTTATTTAATTGGTGCATAAAAAAGGAACACCACAAGTAAATAAATAGATAAAATCCAGGAGCAGTTATATGCTCAATTAGATTTGTATTGGTATTTCCTGTGCATCTTAGCTGCTACATTTATGGTCAAAATGCAAAACGATAGCAGTAGAAAATGAATCAAACTAAATAGCACCATGCAACCCCAATATTCCTTGGCTTGGCCAGTGCATTACAAAGTCACAAAAAATAAATTAAAATCCTGTAATTTACATGATACATGTTTTCTAAGTTGGCAATATTTTCTACAAACAGCAATTTTACTTTTTCAAAAAGCTTATTTCCACTCACTCAAGATAATTGTACCTTAGCCTGATCAAACTTGACCAACTACCGACAGTTTTCAGTCATTAGAAAACTGTTAATGATTGGATTTTCATTCCTGATTTCAGATAGAATTTCAATGTACTTTACAACAGCAAGCTTAAAGTTTATACTGTCAAATTTGGATTCAATTAACAAGTCCATTTATGGCAACGCTTAGCATGCCAGACTGGCCAATTACACAGCTTTCCGTTTATTCCTTGAAGAGCTGCTGAATCTCAAAGGTAGGCAAAAAAAAGCACAATCTTGTGAACAGATGTGATAATATGCTGACTACTGAGAAATTTACAGGCCTTTTGAATCAAGATCACGTTGTCTATTATTGTTCAGATGGTAAAGTGCCTAAATATAGAAAAATCATAGAATCACAGAATCCCATTCGCCCCATCGAGCCTTCATTGACCCTCCAAAGAGCATTTCAATCCCCACCCTAATTCCTGCAACCCGTCATTTTACCAGAGCTAACCCACCAAACCTACACATCCCTGGACAATTTAGCTGGGGCAATACACCTAACCTTTGGACTGTGGGAGGAAACCCAGAGTACCCAGAGGAAACTCACATAGGCACAAAAAGAATGTGCAAGCTCCACACAGACAGAATTAGAGTCGTCCAGGGCTGAAATCAAACCTGGCTCCCTGGAGCTGTAAGGCAGCAGTGCTAGCCACTGTGCCACCGTTACAACTTGTTATAAAAATAAAATGCAGGCTTATGTCAAATGCATGCTTTTTATTGCGAAAAGCATCTGTAAAACCGATAACATAGAAAGAGAGTTGTGAGCTATGCTAAACAGACTGTGCCTTCTTTGAATTGCCTTCGTGCTCAGTTAGGGCAATGAGACTGGAGAATCTGTTATTTTAGCAGCATTACCTGCCATAAGATGGAAAAATACTTACTTCAGTCGCTGACAGGCGTTTGTCACCATTGTCACTCCCAATTCCGGAGTCAAAATCTTGCTTTTTGTCAGGATAAACGTCTTCAATGCTTAAAAAAGGAACGAGAATTCAAAGTGAAATACTGAAGCTGCCTTCATCGAAACATCACACTGTCTAAACCACTACCCTGCTGAAAATGAGCAAAGTCGCGAATCACTTAAAATCATTAGTATAAAAGTGTGTGTGGAATTAGCAATTCCCAGTGAACAGTATGATTTATCCAAATAATCCCCAATTGGCACAGATTCAGTAAGAATTGAACATTAATTTCACTAATGTACAACACTTATAACTCTGGGAATTGCTGATTATGCATTTGACATTTAAAAAAAGAACGACTCATTTTCTTTTTGATTTCCTAGCAATTAACGATCGTTAATGCTTCTTTCAGCCAATTACTTTTCTTTAATTGCATATAATCTGGGTCAAGGTGAATAATGACGACACTGGAGAGCAGACAATTCCATTTTGAACCCCACATACCGCAAGCTAGTGGATAGTCACTGATTAAAGACCGAGGAGTGATCTTTCTGCCGGAACAGTGTGACTCAAATCTACCCTGAGAAGACCACTAGCTGCAGCACCCGTAACATTCTCATCTTCCCACTGTTAGCACTGTAATCGAGCAGGTCTGCAAAATGAGTGCAGGAGATATCTGGGTTATAACTTCATGCATCAGCTGCTTATTCCCAGTGAAGATTAACTCCTTCTTCTTGGAGTCTTCACCGAGAGCAGGATCTCATGTCGAGGAGACAGGCTGGAACAGAGGCAGCCAAACATTCAATTATAAATGTAATGAAATGCTCACACCTCACACAGCTGGGCAAGTAACAGTGGGGGCTGTTCCAGACCTACTCCCTACGCCATGGTGTGCCTTGATGCAGTCAGCCACCAATTATCTAAGATTACCATGAAGGTGTGGCATGGTGACCCTTAGGTCATATTCATCACTAGTTTCCCCTACCTAATGAGAGAACTGTCCTGTAGTCATGTCGCACCCTGGCACCTTTACCTTGCTCAGTATGAGAAAATTAGAAATGAAGAAAATGGGGAAATGTCCACCAGGGGGAGCCAAGGTTCCACAATAAGGGACTTAAAATGTACTTGATGTACAAAGAATCCTGATTTACTGAATTATGGAAGGGGAGCAAGTAGCCATGTGGCTCTGGCATCAGACCAGTAGCTGTAGGTATTAAGAGTTCAAATCCCACAATTCAGAGAAAAATTAAACTGCTGAAATTGGTTACAGTTTGGCTATAAAACAAGTTCATTATAAAAACCCCAACTGGTCTAGTCATGTCATTCGAGGAAGGAAGCCTGATCCCCTAATGAGTCTGGGAGAGATTGTTTCAAATCCCTTTGAACTCAATATCACCCTCTTAAGAATTCATTTAACCAAGCCACTCAGAGATATCAACAGCACATTAGAGAAAACCCGCTCACTTCAATGACTTTTTTGAAAGAAAATTATTTGTGATTATTTTCTCATTTTGAATGGTAACGTGAAGGCAAATTAAATGAGCGCCACTATAAAAAAATGATAAATTTATCTGTACAAAGAAGATTCTATTACATATGTTTTTATTTAATATTAATGTATCATGTATTGTCATATTATTCATATTTCACATGAACATTGAGTACATTAAAATACATAAACTATTCAGTAATTGTAATGATGTGATTGTTTGCACAGTAAGTGTACAGCTACCATTTAACAATAGCAAGCTACTTACTTCCTGAGAAGTGATTAGTGCTGTTTGTCAGAGGAAGTCAGGGTTTAATGAGGGTACAATACATAAAATGTATTAGCTAGAGCTGCTCTCTGTAATACACAGCTAGATTTCACCTGGTATAATGACCTCTGTCCACCCACCGAAGTCCTCGTTCATAGCCTGGCTACAATGGAATGGCTGCCATGCTATCATAACATGCCAGAGGTGGGATTTCCACTGCTCAGAGACAGAAAGCCTCTTCCCAAAAGCTGCCTCCCTGGAGCCCCAACAGCTTCTGGTGGGAGACATGGCCACTGCTCGGACTATTCCAGTTGCCCAGTGGAGTCTGTCACTGGAACCAGATACCAAGGCAGGTATACGGGATTCTGCCCAGCTTAGCTACTTCTAATCAAAATGTTTATATATGTTATGACACACATCTGGAGCAGGTGAGACTAGATTCTGCACCTCCTGGCTCAGCGGTAGGGACGCTACCACTGTGCCAGAAGAGCCCCTTCTACCAAGGTTAATTTGGCAGGTGAGGGGACAGGTTTGAGAGATCAGTGATGGAAGTGTGGTAAGAGGGCATACCCTCAAGATTAGAGGGAGCAGGTTTAGGACTGAATTGAGAAGGAACTTCTTCACCCAGAGGGCTGTTAATCTGTGGAATTCCTTGCCCAGTGAAGTAGTTGACGCTACATCAGTAAGCATTTTTAAGGCTAAGGTAAATTTTATTTTGAACAATAAAGGAATTAAGGGATATGGTGAGAGTGCGGTAGTGGATCTGAGTCCACGAAAAGATCAGCCACGATCTTATCAAATGGCATTGCTGGCTCGAAGGGCCGGCGGCCTACACCTGCTCCTAGTTCTTATGTTCTAAAGGGGGAAACACGATCCTGAGTAGGCAGTAATGCCTCAAGCGAGGAAAGGGTCTCACAATGAAGGCTTCCCCACCTTGCCTGATACCTGCTCATGAAACTAGAATTGCTGAGGTAATTATTTGGGTGGGCCTCCACTTGCTGCAGATAAAATACCAGCAGAGGTAGGCTGAGGTCTTAAAGTGGCCATTACTGACATACCTGAGGGCTTCAATACACCCAAGGGCCCACAGGTTAGCCAGCAACTCTACTGCAGGCCCCACAAACTTCCAAAAAAGTTGGGGATGGATGAAAGAGTTAGCCCCTGAATTTAAGGAAACTCTCACCCTCCCAGCTGTTTAAGCCGACAAGTACATCTGTAAAAGTCAAGCCTGCAGTCACTGGCCAGCTAGAGGTCTGCAACATGGTCCAGGCCCAGGCTTGTCAAGCAGCAATCAAAAGAAATAAGGCAAGCAACGACGACACAATGTTTTCATTTCCATTCTAACTTAGCAGAAAGGAGCGCAGACTGAGCTGCAGTCAGCCAAACAGATCAAGAATTTAACAACTGGTAACAGCTTGCATGTGTTCTCTGGATTTTCAATTTAAATAGATGCCTCCAGAAGTTACGTAAATATTTTATAAAAAGCCTCTGGCCTGAAAACAATTATTCATTTTTGCAAAGGGAGAAATGTGTTTCCTGACAAAACTGTGGGACATTTGCACTCTCTCAGCAAATTAAGAGGGGTTTAATATAACCAAGAACTCCTGTCTCTTGTGATCAAATTAAGTGTGTTGGCGGGCCTGGAAATATCTAGTGACTCATTATTGATTTCATATCAAAGCATAGGTCACAAATTACAAAGAATGCTGTTGGAACTTACCTCCCTCCGACAGGCTGTGGCACACGAACCTTCTCTATGGGTTGCTGATAAAGGGATTCTGCATTCTTGTCAATTCTGCACGCCTCTATATTCAAGTATTTGAATATGTGTACTTTGCCTTTCATGCAGATCTAATCATAAAAAAGGAGAGATCTGTAGGCCATATCCCCAAAAAGTGCACATCCGATACTCGTAACTGCAACATGAGCTTCATGTTTTCAAATGCGACATTATGCACAATACTCTTTAAAATACAATAGCATAGCAGAGACAATTTGGTGGCGTTACTCAGAGACCTGAGTTCAGAACGAGGTGCTGCAATTTCACTCACTGACGCAGTGCTGCGCGCACTGAATGTGATTTTAGCAAACGCACTGCACTGCTTCATTGATGTCACCCCATCCATCAACAGGAGAACTGCAATTGTCATATTTTGTTACCCTGTCAGTCTTGCATACTTTCGTCTGCATTTTCAACATAGTAAAACAGACCCATTCAGCTATTCTCCAGCAAAATCAATATAAGTGCAAGATAGGAGTTCAAAACCAAATAGAACACTTCCTTTCTGAACAGAACAGAAATTCTGAATAAAAAACTAACACCACTGATTTTTTGCAACAGCCAAGACGTGCTTCTTTGACAGCAACTTGTTTTTAAGGCTGACTTTACACTGGCGATTATTAATTATTCCAGAAAAACAATTTAAATATATTCCAAAATTCTAACAAAATAGAGAGGCATAAATTCTGCGAGTCCAGGACAGATGTACAAGCTCATCAAGTCAACTTCATACACAATCCAAGCACTCACTACACAGCAACAATGCCAGAGTGAGAGTATTCCCAGCAATGTTTCCCATGAAATTCCCACAAAGGAACATTTAATAGATGGAACATGAACAAGCCCAAAATAAAGCACCTAATTTGGCAAATGTGTCAGATCAAAGCAGAAAAATAAAGACATGCTGTCAAGCAGGATGTTTTCCTATAGTCCTCAACTTTTGTTGGGTGCCAATAAGCATAAAACAGAAACCCTGGACAGTAGGGTGGACATTCTGCTGTTAAATATAGCTTGTAGAATGCATAGCCACATTTGATCTTCCAAACAACTCTCCACAATGGGACAATCAGCAATTAGTTAAAGAAGGGTTAAGGAACAGAGTACTAGAGTCCAATACTTACCAGGTATGATCATTATAGTGAACAGCTAAGCGCTGAATAGATCACTGGCTCCCAATCTTTGGGATATAGCAAAGTTACACAAGTTGAGAATGAAATTATCTTAGAGGAACACGGCATATGCTTGGTAAACAGTCTTCTGAACTCCTTGGACCAAACATTCCATGGAAAATACACGCAAAAATTCTGAGAAAATAAGTCCTCTCAATTTTGGGATCAACCCATGAAATAGTAAGAGTTCTGTGTGCCTGTGCAAGACAAGATCTCTCAGGGCTTTACTTCTTTTAGCAAGCTCCCTGTCTATGACCAATTTGATTCTTGCCAGACAATTTCCCACAATCTCATTACAGCTTAGAGCAAAAACTAACCTAAACTTATTTTCAAAGCATATGTCTGAAGTGGAATTAGCCTACACCATGTCCAAGGCATGGCTCTTTAGTTGGTATGTTTGATTTACAAGGACTCTGAGGCTAAGACTCATGGGCAACTTGTAGGAACCAAATGGTGTCCTATGCTCTGAATTAGAGAACACTGTATCGTTTATATATTTGTCTTTGGGATGCTGGTCAAAGTTATTACTTATCTGAAGTTGACCCGAGTGATGGTAATGGAACAAATTCTCGTCAAGCACAGTTTATTATAGAGTCAAAGATACACAGCATGGAAACAGGCCCTTCACTCCAACTTGTCCAGGCCGACTAGGCATTCTGTATAAATCTAGTCCTATCTGCCAGCATTTGGCCCATCTCCCGCTAAATCCTTGCTATTCATATACCCATCAGATGCCTTTTAAATGCTGTAATTTACCAGCCTCCACCACTTCCTCTCAGAGCTCATTTCATACACACACCACGCTCTGCATGAAAAATCTTCCCCTTTGGTCCCTTTTAAATCTTTCCCTCCCATCTTAAACCTATGCCGTCTAGTTTTGGACTCCCTCACCCCAGGGAAAAGACCTTCCCTATTTGCCCTGCATGATTTTATAAAAACTCTGCAAGGTCACCCCTCAGCCTCCCACACTCCAAGGAAAATAACCTCAGTCTATTCAGTGTCTCCCTACAGCTCAAACCTTCCAACCTTGGCAACATCCTCATAAACCTTTTCTGAACCCTTTCAAGTTTCACAATATCCTTCCTATAGAGGTAGATCAGAATCGCACACAATATCCCAAAAGTGATTGAACCAATGTCCTGTACAGCTGCAACAATGACCTCCCAACTATTATACTCAATGCACTGACCAATAAGGACAAGCATACCAAACACCTTTTTCACTATCCTATCTACCTGCAACTGCACTTCTAAGGAATTAGGAACCTGCACTTCAAGATGTCTTTGGTCAGCAAGCCTCCCCAGGACCACACCATTAAGTCCTGCCCTGAAATGCCTCTCCAAAATGCAGCACCTCACATTTATCTAAATTAAACTCCATCTGCCATTCCTCGGTCCATCTGATCAAGGTCCCACGGTACGCTAAGGTAACCTTCTTTGCTACCCACCACACCTCTAATCTGCAAACTTACTAACCATACCTCTTATGTTCTCATCCAATTAATTTATATAAATAACAAAAAGCAGTGGACCCAGCACCGATTCTTGTGGCACACTTCTGGTCACAGGCCTGAAAAGCAACCCTCCACCACCACCCTCTGCCTTCTACATTCAAGCCAATTCTGTATCCAAACGGCTAGTTCTCCCTGTATTCCGTGTGATCTAAACTTGCTAACCAGCCTACCATTAGGAACCTTGTCAAATGCCTTAGTGAAGTCCATATAATCACATCCGTTGCTCTGCCCTCATCAATCCTCTTCGTTACTTCTACAAAAAAACGCATCAAAGTTCATGAGACAAAATTTCCACGCACAAAGCCATGTTCATTATTCATGATCAATCCTTGCCTTTCCAAATATATGTAAATCCTGTCCATTAGGATTCCCTCCAACAATTTGCCCACCACTGATGTCAGGCTCACTGGTCTACAGTAAGGCTTTTCCTTACCACCCTTAAATATTGGCACCACATTAGCCAACCTTCAGTCTTCCACCTCCTCACCTATGGCTATCAATGTTACTAATATCTCAGCAAGGGACCCAGCAATCACTTCCCTAGCTTCTCGCAGAGTTCTAGGGTACAGCTGACCAGGTCCCGGGGATTTATCCATCTTTATGCGTTTTAAAACATCCAGCACCACCTACCCTGTAACAGACATTTTTTAAGACGTCGCTATTTATTTCCCCACATTCTACATCTTCTACGTCCTTCTCCACAGTGAACACTGATGCAAAATATTCATTTACTATCTCCCCAATCTCCTGCAGTTCCACACATAGCGGCCTTGCTCATCTTTAAGGAGCCCTATTCTCTCCCTAGTTATCCTTGTATCCCTTTGGATTCTCCTTAACCTTATTTGCCAAAGCTATTTCATGTCTGCTTTTTGGGCTCCTGATTTCCCTCCTAAATATACTCCTACTGCATTCATACTTGTCTATGGATTCACTTAATCTCTGCTGTCTATACCTGACATTTCCCCCTTTTCCTTGGCCAACACCTCAATTTCTCTCTTCACCCAGTATTCCCTACAACTACCAGCCTTGCCCTTCACCCTGACAGGAAATTACTGTCTCTACATTCTCTATCTCATTTTTGAAGACTTCTATTTTCCAGCCATCCTGTTACCTGTGATCTGGTCTGCCCCCAATCAATTTTTGAAAGTTCTAGCTGATACTGTCAAAATTGGTCTTCCTCCAATTTAGAACTTTAACTTTAGATCCAGTCTATCTTTTTTTTCATTACTATTTTAAAACTAATAGAATTATGGTCACTGGCCCCAAAATGATCCCCCATTGACACCTCAGTCACCTGCCCTGCCTTATTTCCCAAGCGTAGGTCAAGTTTTTCACCTTCTGTAATAGGTACGTCCACATGCTGAATCAGAAAATTTTCTTACACACCTATATTCCTCTCTATCCAAGCCCTTAACACCATGGTAGTCCCAGTTTATGTTGGGAAAATTAAAATTCCCTACCATAACCACGCTATCGTTCTTACAGATAAACGAGGTCTCCTTATGAATTTGTTTCTCAATTTCCTGGGGGTCTATAATAGAATGCTAGTAAGGTGATCGTCGCTTTCTTATTTCTCAGTTCCACCCAATGAATTCCCTGGACATATTCCCAGCAATGTCCTGCCCAAGTACAGCAGTAATGTTATCCTTAATCAAAAATGCCTCCCTCTCCAACATTTCCTGGAGGTAACCTATCCAGCTAACTGAATCTTCAGTTTATCTCCCTCCCCGCAACTGCCATCCATCACACTCCCAGCTCCTGTAAATTTCTCATTGTCTCTAACTGCTGCTCTAACTGATCCATGCAATCCAATAGGATTTGCAACCAAGCACACTTCCTGCAGACAAAATCATCGGTAACATGGAAACTTTGCCTAATCTCCCACATCTGACAGAGAGAGTTCATCACTGTACTAAAGACCCTGAAAATTGCACAGTCTTACTGCTCTAGAAACACTGCTCCACGCTAATTTAGTACCTGTGTTGTATATTTTTAAAGTTTAACCAAGAGATATATCTCTATAAAAACACAATCAAAAAGAACCCACTCTACTCACTCTCATTAACTTACAAAAAACACTGGACACTTAGCTGCTCCCCTGCTGTGATCTCCCCATGCGGGTTTCTCTAAGGTCAGCTGTGAATTTCACTGCTTGTTTATTTTTCTTAGATGAGCTCCAGTGTCCAGAGGTATTTGAAATCAAACAGCAGATGCTAAACCTGACCAATGCAGGGATATGGTCATCTTTACATGTTGGGTTATGTGTTGGAACAACACTGAATATTTGAGAGAACATAAACGAGAGTACTGCAACCTCCAATATTTTGTGACCCTTACTTCAACAGATTTAGTACATGCAGGTCATTACACTTATTTGCGCTAATGTCCGCACATACATACATTACCGTGGCACTTACATGAGCGCCATTAAGGCTTATGGTTCTGGCATACAATTGCTACTCCATTAGAACTAAAACAGCTGAAGGCAACTCTCCTCAAATTGACTTGTCAGTTCCAATCACCTGTTCCATTCGAGCACTAATTGGCCTCAGGGATATGTTACACGGCTCGCATCCAAAATCATTTTAAAGCAAATTCAGACCTTTTTCAGTACTTTGGAAGTTAAAAACAACTAACCTGTGCTGGTGGAGACTGCAGTGGATTATTATCCATTTCTATTATTTGCAAGTGTCTCATATTCCTGTAACAGATTGGTATTGACACAACCTTATTGCAGGAAAAGTTTAACTTCACAAGTGGGAGGTTTGCTAACTCTGCAAAAATAAAAATCAAATAATTTTAGTTTTTCTATTATTTCACTGTCTGTTCTGGAATAAGTAAGATACTGAGAAATTCAAAGACAGCTTCACCTTCTGGCAAAATCTGCAGGTAATTTCGCCTTACGTTCAACTCTCTGAGTGACTGAAGTTGTCCGATCTGCTGTGGCAAACTTGTAATTTCATTGCAGCTCACATCCTGAACATTAAAAGGGAACAAAAAGAAAGTAATCATGAGAATTCTTTCTGGAAATTATAATCTAGTTCCCGTACAGAATACACACTACTAACCTGTACAGAAATTACAATCAATTTAACTTAAAGGGAACACGGTGCTTATCTCTCTATTACAGTAAGAATGAATCTAAGAGAGACCAAAGAGAACACAAGAGAGATGAAGAGGCTTGAGAATGCATGATGAAAAGCAGAACAGGAAAGAATGTATGAGAATATGCAAAAGAGTAAATATTGTTTTAATTTTATTAACACCTTTCAAGGTTCATGAGCTCAGATCCTTCCTAAGTACATGACACACAATAAATGTTTTTAAAGCATAGTCACTGTTATAATGCAAGAAATTAGCCACCTAATTTGCATGTGCAAATACCTACAAACAGCAATGCAATTATGAAAATATCGCAGTTAGTGATGCTGGGTGCAGAATTCCGTTCTTTCAAATACTGTCACGGGGTCTTCAAGGCCCTTGAAGACAAGGACCCAAGACAACAGCAGAGGCATCTTATTCAAATGACCATGTCTCACAACATAGCAGCAGACCTTCAGTGCTGCACTACAGTGATCAAGTTTCCAGACTTGGGCTGAACAAGGACCTTCAAACTCAGAGACATGAGTCATAGTCATAGAGGTCCACAGCACAGTAAAAGGTCTTTTGGCTCATCAAACCTTTACTGGTCAAAAACAAATATCCAACCCCACTTTCCCACTGATTCTAATGCCACTTTCCAGCAACTGGTCCAATGTCTTGTGTGCCTTGGCATTCACATGTCCATGTGTGAATACTTCTCAAATATTATGAAAGTTTCTGTCTCTGTCAACCTGACAGATGATTCCCACCACCCTTTGGTTGAAAAAAAGAGTTTCCTCACATATCTCCTCTAAACCTCCTGCACTTATCTTAAATCGATGCCCCCTGGTCATTGAGCCCTCCACCAAGGGAAAAAGTTCCTTCTGATCTACCCTATTTTTGCAACACATAATTTCATTCAACTCAATTATACAGCGTCCCTCTGACTCATCGACTTCAAGGAAAACAAACAGTCGATCTGATTTTTCTTCGTAACCCCAACTCTCCAGCCCTGCAACATCCTGGTACAACTCCTCTGCTCCTCTCAAGTACAATCACATCCATTGTACAATGTGGATTCCAGAGCTGCACACAATATTCCAGCTGTGGTCTAACCAACATTTTATGCTGTTCTGGCATGTCCTGTCTGCTTTTAAACATTATAAATAAAGGCTAGTATCCTATATGCATTCTTAACTACTTCATCTATATGTCCCACTATCTTAAGAGGCTGGTGAACATGCGTGCGAAAATATTCTGATCCTCCTTCCCAGTGCTACTGTTCATCATGTAGTCCCTTGCCTTGTTGTCCTGCCTAAGTACGTCATCTCACTTAACCAAATTCTGTTCCCAAAAAAGCCACATTCAGCTACAGACAGCAAGGGAGGGAAAGCAAGAAAGAAGTATGACACTGAGGAGAGAGTTTAAGCAATGGAGATAGAGAGGATTAAAATACAAATCAGATGTTTGGACACTGGGGTTGTACTGCAATTTTGGAAAGCATTAGTCAGTTCTCAGTTGCAAAAGAGTACATTTCTAGTCACCTCATCTCAGAAACAGATATCCTGGCTTTTTGAAAGACAGCAACAATAAAAGCAATCCCAGGAGATAAAATGTCGATGCATTACGAGACGATACTTGAGAATCTTAACGATTGCATTCGAAAGAGATTGGTCGTTGGTGAAGAACATGTGTAAAACCAATCTTAGGGAACATTTATTTACTCAAAAGGGTTCAGAATAATTAACCAGGTAAAGTAGTGGAATTAAATTTGACATGTGCCTTTTTGCAGTACAAAAGGAGGTCAATCAGTACTTCATGTTTCTGGCAGCTTTTAAAGAACTGTTTAAACAATCTCAATGCCTCGACCTTTTCACATCCCTTTAAAATGCTTCTTTTTTTTCTAATATTTAGTCACTTCCATTTTACAAGTAATTCTGCTTTCGTTAGCCTTTGATAATCCCATCATCATGACCGTACTAAAGAAAAGTCACATTTCCCTTAAATATTTTAGTGAAGATTTAAAACATATGCCTTTAAATTTCCAACTCTGTGCCTTTGGAAATAATTTACCTCACTTACCTTCTCAAGACCTCTAATTTTTAACATTAGGTCCCTTCAGAATTTCTCTTTACATACAAAAATCTCAATTTCTCTAGAGCCTCCAAATATTTATAGCACGTCTTTTTTATTTCCTTTGCAAATCCCATATGTTTGGGCTTTGACATAAAAGCAGAGTTAACAAAACAGGACACAAGTGCACTCCAGCTAATGATATGCATGGGTTTCCCAAATGTTCAGGTCTGTCTCCCAGGTCTGATTTATCCTTTTCCACTTGGGTAGAGATTGGTTGAAATTTTGAGCTTAAAGCCTCTTCCAGTCCCTCACAACCTTCCCTAGCAACACACACTGATCCAGTTTGTAAAGCTTAGCAATGCATTTGGTCATAAATTTAAGTTCTTTTGTTCCTCCATTGCCACATCTACTGATTCTTCTCAGTTTATCTGGGTTTTTTTTAATCAGCTGAGTATCTTCAACTGACTGATACCATACCTTTTCCATTTCATATCAAATCTACCTGTGGCTGCATCCTGAACTTTTCCTTACACATTTATTATCTACTTGCTGCATTTTACTTCTCAGAACTAAATCCAGCTACCTTCCTTTTTGATTAAAGTCAGAAAGCAGTCCTGTACATAGTGCTGAGAAACTCTGCATTCTCATCCCCTCCTTTCGTAATCTCCATCTCCCACAATTCTTTACAGCCTCCCAGCATCATACTAAAGTCAAAATTTTATCATATGAAGAAGTAGGTGTACAGGTATCTCTCATGGTTATGATTATGCTGTCCCACCAAATCTCATATTCTTTCCTTGAATGATGCTGCTTATGACATCCTGTTGTATAGCACTGCTTAATACAAGTGTTACATCAAGCTCATTACAATTAATTAGTGGAATGGAATATAAATGACATGAATGTAAATTTCTTGAACTGCAAAAATTCAACAGACAATGGTGATCATTTTGCACTGTAGATAGTGAGTAAAGAACAGAACTAATGTATGGTATGATTGTGGCACACTATCGTCCCAGAGTTACTCAACCACCATGTGACCAGACAAAAAAGGAACAGAAGTAGGCCATACGACCCCTCAAGATTGCTTCCTCATTCAACAGGATCACAGCTGATCTGACATTCCTCATGTCCTGCTTCCTGACCTTTCCCCATAATCTTTGATTCCCCGACTGATGAAGAATCTATCTACCTCAGCCTTAAATATACAATAGGACTCTGCCCCCACAGCTGTCTGTGGCCAGCAGTCCCAAAGGCTCTCAACTCTCTGACCGAAGAAATTTCTCCTCATCTCAATTTTAAATTGGTGCCACTTTATTCTGAGACTATGTTCTCTGATCCTAAATATCCTCTCAGCATTTACACTGTCAAGCCCCTCAAGAATTCTGTATATTTTAATGTGATCATCTTTAAATTGAAGGGACAGAGTCCCAGCCTGTTTAGCCTTTGCCTATAAGACAATCTCTCCATACCAGGGATCATCCTTGTTCTCTGAACTGCCTCTTTTTCTAAATAAGGGGACCAAAACTGTCCGCAGTATGACAAATATGGTCTTACCACCACCTTGTACAGTTACAGGAAGACTTCCCTGCTCTTATACTCCAACTCGCTTGAAATAAGGGTGAATATTCCATAAGTCTTCCTGATTACCTGCTACTCCTGGGTACTAGCTTTGAGTGTTTCATGCAGAAATACCCGAGGTCACTTTAGCCTGCAGCTTTCTACTGCTTTTCTCCACTTTAATAATACTCTGCTCGTTGTTCTTCCTTCCAAGGTGAGCAACTTCACTTTCCCCACACTATAAGTAATTTGCCAATTTCTTTTGCCAACTTACTTAACCTTTTAATATCTCTCTGTAAACTGTTTACATCCTTCTTATAACTTGCCTTTCCACCTATTTTTGTGTTCTCTGCAAGTTTGGTTATAGTACATTTCACTTCATCCTCCAAGTCATTAACATATATCTTCCCCTATGATTGCACTATACTGTCCCGTTTAGTTCAAACGTCAACCTTGCTTCAGTCAGTAGCACCTTCACCTTTATCTCACTCCAAAGATTTCAGCACAGCATCAAGGTTGAAATTTTAGCTGTAACTGAGAGCATGCTGCAGTATTGAGAGTGCTGCTGTTTAGAAAGGATATTAAACTGAAGTTCTGCCTGCACTATCATGGACACGAAAGATCCCATACTCCCAAAGTAGAACTAAGAGATTTGGCAAGTTAGCAGGCAGCATTTATCCTTCAAGGCTCACTCAAAAATAAACTGACCATTGATTGAAGATTGCAGGACCTTGCCATACACAGACTGACTGTCTTAACTCCCTATTTTCTTTTGATTTATTTATGTCTGGGACATTCGCCTTGTTGGTTAGCCAGCATTTAGTGCCCGTCCCTGGTTGCCCGTGAGGTGTTGGTTGTGAGCTGTCTGCTTGAACCATTGTAGCCCATGTGGTGTAGTTGGATCCATAATGTTCTGAGGGAGGGAACTCCAAGATTTTGGCCCAACAACACTAAAGGAATGACGAAATATTTCCAAGTTAGCATGGTCAGTGGTTTGGATAGGAGCTCACAGGATCTGCTGACCTTGTCCTTCCAAATGGTTGTGGGTTTGGAAAATGCTGTCTGAGGAACCGAGGCAAATTTCTGCAGTGTTATCTTGTAAATAATACAGACGTGGTACAGGGAGTGGATGCTTGTGGATATGGTGCCAATCAAGCGGACTGCTTTGCCCTGGGTGATGTCAAGCTTCTTGAGTGTTGTTGGAGCTGCACCTGCCCATGCTGTTGGGGAGTATCCCATCACTCTCTTGACTTGGGCCTTGAAGATGGTGGACAGGCTTTGGGGAGTTAGGAGGTGAGTTAGACTCTACAGTATTCCAAGCCTCTGACGTGCTCTTGTAGAACCGTGTTCTTGTGTTACTTGAGTTCCTAAGAACTTGCATTCTGAAGAAGAGTCAAACTGGACTTGAACTAGTAACCGTTCTTTTCTCTCTCTCCTCAGATGCTGCCAGACATGCTGGGTTTCTTCAGCATTTTACATTTGTTTCAGATTTCCAGCATCAGCCGTATTTTGCTTTTATTCAAATTTACATAAATAGCTGCAAGACATCTGGGATTTTAAGATTGCAGAACTGTGGCTATGATGCAAGCTCTTTCCCCTTTACTTTCTCTTTTTCATTTCTAAGGCTGACTCCAAGAAGTTCACTTTTCTCTTTCATGTCAGATACGTTCTATCCTCCAACAACTCTAAATTTGCTGTGAAATCCACGTTTGTGTCAGGATCAGTATTGGGGATCATGTTCTCTAACATAGCTCTGTAATCCTGGACATAAAAGAAAGCACGTTTCTCATCTCCAACCTCTTCTCTCTCCACTATGATGTTTTATGTCTTTATTTTCTTAATCTTACAAAGGTCAGGATCCTTCTAAGGTTTCCTCTCGAGGTTCTTCTGACGCCTTGTGTTGAAATCCAGAAGCCAGTTTGCTATGTCAACATATCTTTCGTAATCAAAACTACAGACCCTCACCTTCTTCGTTCTGTCTTTTTCACTACAATCTTATTGCTTTTAAGTACAAATCTTAGAAGTCACCTCATTATTGGTTCCTGATCTGTTCCATCTTCCTAGATTTTTTTTAAACCACAGTGATGTCACAAACATGAGTTGTAGTCTTTTGCTTTGGATCCTCTATTAATATAATTCAGTGAAATCGAAGAAGCTTAACATCAAGCTTTAAGAAAACATAAGCATGCAGGTATTTCAAAACAATCATGCTGCACAAAGCCTTTGGAATACTGGAAATATTTTAGATCGGTTGACTCTGTATTTGTACTTTTGTATGCATGTTACTTACAACAAGAATATGGATCTCTGTAGAGAGTTAAAGTGTGACAATTGCTGCCTACTGATCAACACTGTTAAAATATACTTCAATAAAGTGCAAAAGAGTTGAATGCTGACAAGGCGCAAGTGAATTTGCAGCCATAAGGATCAGGCTTATTAAATGCAGGGCTTAAAAAAATACATACCAGTTCCATTAAATATTTCAACTGTCCAATGTCTTCTGGAAGCGACACTAATTTATTGTTACTGGCTATCAAGACTTTAAGAGGAAGAGCACAGAGGCACAATGGTAATGTCGAGAGTTGATTTCGACTGGAACAAAAGAAAAAAGCCACAAGCTTAGGCTGTTACACAATGACTACATCTTAAAATAACCTTCACTCATTGTTTTTTGCAAAACTTGGTTTATATCATATTAAAAATCTGATCACTTACCTCAACTTCGTTAAATCTATTTTAGATGGAATGGTCTCTTTCTGAGAATGGGCACAAATAAATGAAAAGATTGGCTCCAAAAATAAATCCACAGATGCACGTTCAATGTCTAGACAATTTCTTGGATTTGTTTTACAGCTATTTTACCATATCTATTTGGACAATGTCTCAAAATTTAGCCACAGACATAAACATGTTGCAAAATATAGAATTACTTGTACTTTGAAATTTTTCACACTTTCATGTGGTGTATCCATTTCATGCTGCATGGCATTTTCCCAAATCTTGAGTAAAAAAAAAGCTACTGCAATTTGAAACCATAACAAATTTATTCCTCCCTCACTTTACTATAACACCTTTGGTTAACCCTCATGCAGTCTTAGCCCACAACTGATTCTCACCACAGAGGGTAACTCACATGTTATGCCATCATCTAACTGCTACTGAACCACTGATTTATCAACATCCACAATGAGCCTCTTCTGGCTTCAGGCAGTAATACTTTTTCATATCATGCCCCTTATTCCCTGCCCCTAATCTGTCATAAATACCTATAGTACTACTTGGCACCACATAACTAGTGAAGCAGGGTAGGCTTTAAACTGAACAATGGGGGTAATGAGTAAGCGTTAAGGTTGGGTAGGTCTGGCAAATGAAGGGGTAGAGTCAAGGCAAGCAAACACAAACTAGTAATGTGTGGAAATGAACCGCAGAGAATGACAGGAAAGAACAGAGAGCAGAAGTTTAAGACACCAACAGCAACACGAGCTGTTATGTGGATGAAAAAAGGCAAAGCTAATGGCTCTGCATCAGAATGTACAAAGCATTTATTACCAAGTAATCTCATTGATAACGCACAATGAAGTAAATAAACATGATCTGACTGCTATTACAGAGACAAGACCGCATAATGATAAGGTTTGGATCGTGAATATTGACAGTCAAGACGAGAAGGAAACTAGATATAGGTGCATTGTGGCACTGTTTATCAAGTTGGATAACCTTAGTTGGAGATAACCTTGGTTCTGGAGATCAGGATGTAGAATTGATTTGAGTGGAAATGAGGAATAGTAGGGGCAGAGTAAAGCTACTAAGAGTAACCACAATGAAGGACAAAGCATATCAAAACAAATATGGAGTGTGGGAGATTTTAGTCTATGTATGAACTGCTAAAAAAATCAGAAAGGTAACCTGGATGAAGAGTTCAGAGATGCTTGTGAGATAGTTTCTTAGATCAGGACACTCTGGAACTGATCCAACAGAAGCTTATACCAGACTATTGCATAATGTGACAGGATTAACGATCTTAGATTAAAGACTGCCATAGGCAGCAGTGACTACATTATGACTGAATTTTAAATTTAGTTTGCTAAGAGAAGATGAGCCTGACAATAATATGTTAAACTTAGATGGGCAATTACATGAGCTGAAAGCAGAGCTAGCTGAAGTGAAATGGCACATTAGGCAAGGGGTAGATTAATACAGAGGCAGTGATATTTCAGAACATTGTTCCTACTATGAAGAAAAATTCTCAAGGGAAGATCCATCATCCATGGTTAACTAAAGAAGTTAAACAAACCATCAAACTGAAGGAAGACACCACCGAAAAACAAATGACAGATCAGGCGAATAGACAGAATACTAAAAATTGCCACAAGATTAATCAGGAGGAAAAAATGTGAGTGGAAGAGTGTTAAAAACTTAAAACAAAAAAGGATAGTGAATGTTTCTCAGGATAACTTGATTTGAGTAAAAGATCCTGAACAGTCTTGACAAAGTGGACATGGCAATGATGCTTCCTCTTCTGGGTAAATCCAGAATTAGAGAGATGCTGTTTAAAAATTAGGGCTTATCCTTTTAAGACCGAGATGAGGAGAAATTTCTTCTTTGTGAGTCGAGCAACCTTGGGACTCTGTGATCAGGAAGCGGTGGAAGTGAGGCCATTGAATATTTTTAAAGTACAAGAAGATTGATTCTCTTCTCTAACAAGGCAATAAGGCTACTCGGGAAGTAGATGGAAATGTAAAATTCCAAAGCCAAACAGGTCAGCCATTATTTTATCGAATGGTAGTTCAGACTCAAGGAGCCGAACAGCCGACATCTGCTCTTAATTTTTGTGTGTACAGAGAAAGAGGAATCCTCTCACCCTTCATAACATGTATTCCATTTCTGAAATAAAAGAAAAAGTTAGAACTTAAACTGTACTGTTATTTTCTTTCACTTTTCCATCATCAATCTGACGTTGCTCAACAGTTGCAGGGCAAGGTCACCAATCAAAGGTCCTGGAGCACTCTAAATACATCCACGTACATTTCTGGCTGAGCCAAAAATATCCAAAACTGGCTCAGCTACATTCATCTGGTAGATGTTGGCAGCATATATAAAGAATTCTCTGTGATGAAATGGACACTGAATCACAAGTTCCTGGATGTCGATACCTCTGCAAGCAAAATATGAAAATGGTAAACAATGATATTGACAACTGGGGGGCAGTCACTGACGGCTGTGATTCTTGGAGTCTGACTGCATTGGAAGTGGTGAAGAGAAGCAAATACTTGAGGCGGCTGAGAAGAGGACCAGAAAAAACAGAAGCCAAAGAATCCTAAGCTTTTCATCCCACTGTCTTTCTCTGCAACTAATGCAGCAGACACTGCCATGTTAATGTGGACTCCTCAGCCACAGCAGCTGATGCTTATGGCAGACTTAACCATCACGACTCAAACCACCGTCATACAAAATAGAAAGCTGCTATCACCACAGATAATACCTTTGTTAGTAATACTATCTGGTCTTGCTTTGGAGTTAATTCTCCCCAATGCCTGTGTTGTACTTCTAAACTAAAACCAAATATTGCTGGACATTCAATCAGAATGTTGGTGTCTGAAAGGTAAAATGCAGCCAAAGAAGACCAGTCTTTGCTGGTCTCAACCCAAAATACAAATCGGTCTTTTTCTGTTTTAGAGACGGTTGGGCCTCCCTCACAATTGCAGCATATTTTTGTTTCAGATTTCCAGGACATGTGCTATTATGCTGCTCAGCAGCAGTTTGTCAGGGCATTGATCAGGAAGTAAGTAGTTTTGGCTCTGATTTGTAAATTTGTCATTGTTAGTTGTATTTAAATCAACGGAATTTAACACATGACTAATGATACATCAGCATTCTTCTGAATGGTGTACAAGGTGACTCACTATAACTGGTTTACACTTCATAATATTAATCCAAATGAATACATTTGGCATGCAATGCTAGTAAACTTGGCTAAATATATATTTTGCTGCCTAAAACAGCTTCATAAATTCCAAGAAACAATTAATTTAGTTTCACTATTTTGTGAATCTATGTTTAGCAAATTACACTCTATTCGGCATAATGGACAGAATGAAAATACATTCAATTAGGTGACGGTCCTTCTAAAGATGGGAAAAAAATTTAAACAAATCATTAGGTAGATTCCAAAACTCTAAGCTATGAATCCCAAAAGTCCCTTGTCCCAAAAAAAACGCAAGCAGAAAACTTCAGAAATAAACTCATTGCATTTGTCTCTTTCATGAGAGAAATCCAAATCAATCCCTTTGCTCTTGTCCCCTAAGTTATCCGATCTTCTGCTTCATGTGTTTACACTCTGATGTCTTATCTAAGTTATTATTTATGGCACAGTATTCTAAAATCTTGGAACTTTCTGTGTAAAGAAACTTCACCTTAAGCAAAATCATTAAATTAAAATCCCCTCAATTTGTTGGAGCATTTCTTGCTCCTCCATTACCTGTCATGCTGGAACAGTTTAAGTTATTAGAGTGTTACCGTAGCTGTTTTGGTAGCATTCTAGTGTTTGAAAGTATGTCTGGATCATTCGATACCACTTCAACACGTGGCCAACTTGAAATAACGCATACTTTTAGAATACCAAACCAAAGTTCACAAAATAGTAAAACTAAATTGATTCACAGGAAAACTTTTACATCAAATTCGCTTCGATTCACTCCAGGGGGAATCAGGGGTGGAGAGATTAAGTGTCTACTGCCCTTTCTGTCACCTGTTCCCCTTTCAGGAGGGAAGCAGCCAAGGACAAGACCATAACAGAAGGAGTCTTTAGAATTTTAAATCTCTCTGGCAAATGCAACAACTGCTTAAATTCCAGTTTTTAAACATTATAGGGTTACCTATAGTAATATGATTTTTGTTAAAATCTTATCTGGCTTGCTCTTTTTGTTTACTGAAGCAACTAAATTGAGATTCATCGAGGCAACAGCATATTTTGAAATCAGCTTATCAAATTTATTGGAAATGGTGTGTTCCCTGCCATCAATATAACTTAGCTGAAGTTGAGAAAACATGACTCAGAGGGACTCCTGGCTCAGAAAAGCTATGTAAATACCATAAGTGGCTTTGCAATTCTTGACAACTTCATCTACAATGTCAAAAGTATAAGTATTGGCAGAAACCACGTATGCACCAGTGAGCAGTACTAATTAGTTAAAAGCATACAACCTCTGAAGCTATTAAATTCTACTTACTAGTAGATTGGCAGATTTAACAAAGAAGTATTGTTGTAAAAAATTGGCATATTAGAAGTTTAGACAGAGGTGTGAAATGCAGCAACAGAGGACAGGGCAGACACAGCCGGCAATTAAGAAATGGGAGCAGGCACATGCCATTTAGCTGTCAAGCCGGCTCTGCCACTGAATATGAACACGGATGATCTCCGACCCCATTTTCCACTATATCCTCATAACCATTATAATGCAAACACTAAAGATTGAAGAGTCATAAAACACCATCATCACCACAAGTCCAGATGGCTTGGATATGCATGTAACAATAAAACTATTCCAAGGAAGTAATAAAATGATGGTTGCTATCACACCACAATTTATGAAAAGTGCTATATGAATCGCTCATAATGTAAATATTATTCCATGTCACTTCTCCAATACAAACAAGGCATATTGACCTTTCTAATCTGATCATTGTACTCACCTCAAGTTTAAGTTGGTCAGTGTTTGCAGATTGATGACTGAGTCTGGAATGACTTTGATGCAATTGTGATACAAGTTTAACATCTCCAAGGAGACAAAGTGGCATATTTCCAGTGGAATTTCACTCAGTCTGTTCTTTGACAGATCTGTCAAGAAAACAAAATGTACATGTTGGATGAAAGTTTTAAGTGACATACCAAAATAATGGTCATGATGCCTACAGCAACAGACAAATAGCGGAAACTTCAGGAGCACACTTGTGTGTGAATTGTTTTAAGGTTTATCTCCAGCATTTGTATAAAGAACTCTCAGCAACTGGCAGATACTTCTCCAGAAACCTAAACTTCCAAGATATGTCCCTCAAAATCAATCTTTCGTTCCCCGAGAACTTCAAAATAAATTCTTAGCACAATGGTTTGTTTGTGGGACTGTACACTGACCACAAACTATAATGGATTAACAAAGAAGCTTTAGTGGATCTGATGTGTACAATGAGGAAATTAGGCTTTTTGGAGACAAGTAACTGGAAAATTCTATGGGAGACACTTTGAGTGGACACTTTGATGTGAATGTTACAGAATTGACAAAATTTTTAATGTATTTTTCAGGAAGCAGTCAACACCTTTAAACAATTGATTAGAGCTTCCTAAAGATTCCACATTCATCGTTTGGTTACCAGACGTCATGCAATAGAGAGGAAATTAGCCTAAAGTAGGGAATCAGGAAACAACATATATTTTATATAGTATCTTATTCATTTTCAAGTTATCCTAAAATACTCAAATTACTTGGAGCACAGGTATTGCTGTCAAAGTGAGAAAAACAGTATCCAATATAAATTGAGATAGAGTGTCATGGTATCAAGTGAAAGAAAGCAGACAGTGCTTATAAAAATTTCAGTTACATGCTACTAAAATAATGATTCATATTTTGACAATTTTTTAAACCCCTTTCCACCCAAAGCAGATCTCCTTAATACTGAGATAACAAGGTGTAGAGCTGGATGAACACAGCAGGCCAAGCAGCATCAGAGGAGCAGGAAGGCTGACGCTTCCGGCCTTATTCAGAAATGGGGGAGGGGAAGGGGGTTCTGAAATAAATAGGGAGTGAGGGGGTGGCGGATGGAAGATGGATAGTGGAGAAGATAGGTCGAGAGGGGACAGACCGGCCAAAGAGGCGGAGATGGAGCCAGTAGAGGTGAGTGTAGGTGGGGAGGTAGGGAGGAGATAGGTCAGTCCAGGGAGGAAGGACAGGTCAAGAGGGCGGGATGTGGTTAATAGGTCGGAAATGGGGGTGAGGCTTGGGGTCGGAAGTGGGGATAGGTGGGAGGAAGGACAGGGTTAATGAGGCAGGGGCGAGCTGGGCTAGTTTTGAGAAGTGGTAGTGGGAGGGGAGATTTTGAAGCTTGTGAAGTCCACATTGATACCATTGGGCTGCAGGGTTTCCAAATGGAATATGAGGTGCTGTTCCTGCAACCTTCGGGTAGCATTGTTGTGGCACTGCAGGAGGCCCAGGATCAACATGTTGTCTGAGGAACGGGAGGGGAGGTGAAATGGTTTGTGACTGGAGGTGCAGTTGTTTAGTGCAAACCGAGCGTAGGTGCTCTGCAAAGCAGTCCCCATGCCCGAAACATCAGCCTTCCTGCTCCTCTGACGCTGCCTGGCCTGCTGTGTTCCTCCAGCTCTACACTTTGTTATCTCAGATTCTCCAGCATCTGCAGTTCCTACCATCTCCTTAATAGTGGTTCATTCCACAAAGATGCAAATTAGAATCAAATTCTATTCAAAATATCAGTTATTATGTATTTCTCAAAGCACAATTACTTTGAAGGAAAACAGTAACCAAGCGACCCTTCATATCTGTGCCAGGCTTTGCCCTGATGCTGCAGCCCTCCCTGCTATATTTGAAAATCTTTGCTAAGTGTCAAACCTCTCCATCTGCAGTACCGTGATTCACAATAAAAGCAATAATTTCAACAAGTGTGCACCACCTCTCTCCATTCAGGTTGTGATATTATAAACTTCAGAACTTTCATGACTGTTCACGGATGGGAAGCAGCAGCTATAAATCTGTCTGGAATAAACTATTAAAAGACAAAGACAAACATATACAGGAATTGAAAGCAAATAGCCAGGCCTGGGAAAAGGAGGAATCAAGACTACATAAACAAAGCTGATTATATTTGTACTCCTCAGTAACAGAAAAAGCTCAGAAGGGTGACTTTTTTTGGCCTCTGCCTGTCTCTGATGAAGCCATGTGATAAAGACAAATGGAACCAACGTTCCTCCTTCCACTTGGCCGCCACATCCCAACTCCATTAGGGTCAACTCCCAACCGAGTGCCTCAATTTTCACGGCAGGATTTGCAGAACCTTCAACTTGTGAGAGTGAAACGTACTGCATATATATCGTGTCATGTCGGTATTAAGTGTCATGGGATGAAGTTGAAATCAAGGGTAGAAAGAGATGTTCATTTTTCTTAACCGCATCACGAGTAAACAAGCAACATGAGATTCTTGAGGAGATTCATTTGCAGCATTTGGCATCTGCACCAAGCACAAGAAGTTCAACTTGTGACTCAACATACAGCAACTTTGCATGACCTATATTCTTATCAGCTTCTTGCACTTTATTCCAATAACTAACTGCACTTGTAATGATACTAAAGATCATTATTTTCCCACTTAATTTCAGTCAAAAACTTTGCTTGGAGCAAAAACCAATCTAATGAAATAATTTAAAAGCTTAATCCCAATGGTACTGAACAGTTTCAGAATCCTACATATAGCATATCCAATGTTGTCTTCTCCTGGAAAACAGAGGTATGTTTCTTTAACATCTGGGTAAGGGGGATGAGAATTTTAAATTGCAAACACAGGGTACTGGGAATCAATGTAGGTCACCAAAGGTTAATGTGATAATCACCGTTTTATATGGAATGGCACATAATCAGCAAAGTTTCACTTAAGTCACTGCTTATCGCGCACACAAGTTGACAGGCCAGTCAAAAATGCATTGGAATAGTTGGAGATACAAAAGGCAAGGATGAGGACAGGTTAAGGAAGAATGATACAGGAAGGTGTTGCCCTGGAGCTACAAGTTGACAATCTCTCTGGTGAAGAGGACATGGGATTCGAGTCTCAGGTCAGGGTTAGTAGAAAGCTAAAATTGCCAAGTCTGATTCAAAGGAGATAGTGACCAGCGGGGCAGGGTTTGAATTAGTTGCAACATTGGAGTTTGTGACAAAGGCTGAAAGACTACAGTTTTGGTCTTCTCAATGGCCCACAGGAGGAAACTACAGCCTATCCAAGACCAAACATCACACAAGCAATCTGACAAAATGACAGCAATGGTGGGATCAAGAACAAGTGGAGAAACAGATCTGGGTGTCATCAGTCTATGGGTGTAAGTTAATTCTCTGGCTTTGGTAACATCTCTGAGGAGTGCCTTGTAAATAAGGAAGGGGAGTGAAACATGGTCAGACCCCCAAACAACTTTGAACGTATTTGTGGTAATGGGAAGGTATCAAGAAAGGGAGGGCATAAAGATTAAACTGGAGGTTGTGCTTTGGCTAAATTGGATAGAACAAGTGATATCAGCTAGGCTTATGTTAAACACCCATAACTGAGTCAGAGAGAGAGAGAGAGAGTTTTTGTTAAAGTTTTATTTTGAGTTTTGAACAATCCTGTGAAATTCTTGGATGAAGATGACTGTATATACCAGCTGCTTTGAGAGGGGACAGATATAGCGAAATTATATTACTTCAGTGTGAAAAATTAGCGTTAGTATCAGACCAGACATGGGAGAAAACATTGGCGAAGTTACTCAAAGCTGAATACATTTAAGATTGGATGCATGAGTAGCTCCATAAAGAAGTTATAGGCAGTTCAATTAAATCACAATTACAAGCAAGTTACTACCAAGGTATCAGAGACAGGGGCTATGGAGTGGTTATTCTATCAGTGGTGTTTTTTGAGTACAAGTTGTGGTTTGGGTCCAGTACAAAATTTGTTGTGTTTTTCAATTTATAAAGGAGTGCTTTGCAATTAATGGGTTTATAGTTTTACTGTGTTTAAAAATCTCTCAATTTGTGGACAGTTTGGTTTATTTGTTTAGCTTCATTTGTTTTGTTAACAAACTTCTGTTTTATTGTCAAAGCAAAATCTGTAGCATTGAATGCTTATACTTCATCAAGAGATCATTTCATGAATACTAAAACAAATCAAGATATGATCTATTAAGGCAGCTTTCAGCCTGGAATCTGGCTTGTTCAGTGATGGCATCAGCTGGGATCACAGCATTATTTCTTCACATCAGGGAACATCAGAGGAGCATCATGTCGATGCAGAAGAAGGGCTGATTTAGCTTGATTTGTCTGTCAAGCCCCAATATCCTTCCCTATGGTATGGAGCTCACTAAGATAAATTTTAACCAAGTATTATGATTATATATCTGCCTGTTATTCACTCTTAAAGCATACTTTCAAATATAATCTAGCTTTTATCATTTCAATTTTACAGCCTTAACCCTGAGAAGTGCAGTAACCATATAACCTCATCCATTCGATCACAAAATGTAGGCCAATTCGCCCATCAAGTTTGCTCTGCCATTCAATGAGATGATGGCCAATCTGATCGGTGTCGACTCCAGTTTTCTGCCTTTTCCCCATAATTCTTAATTTCTTGCTGGTTAAAAACCTGTCTAACTCAGCCTTGAACATACTTAACAACCCCACCCTCTCAGTAAAGAATTCCACTGCACCTTCCTGATTCACCATTTCTGTTAAGTCTTCAAATAATTCTGAGGTCCGTTGTTTTTTTTTAATTTGTTCTTCCAATGGATTGTGGGTGTCACTGGCACTTTTGTCCTTGAACTGAATGACTTGCTGAGCTATTGCAAAGGACAGTTGTACATAGGCCAGAATAAGTAAGAAACAGAAATTTCTTTCTATTGTGAACATTAGTGAACCAGATGAGTTTTTTTATGACAATTAATGATAGTTTCACGGTCACCATTATATATTTATACAAAAGACTTATTAATTGAAATTCCATCAGTTGCCATGGTAGGATGTGAATCTGGCTCCCCAGAATATCAATCTGTCCAGTGTCATTACCACAATGGGACTATCCCCCCTACTGTAAACATAATTCTTTTTGAAATGGATGCTGGTCATTTTAAAATATTTTTGGATTGCATTCCACAAAGGAAACAAAAATTAGCCTCTCGAGCAAATTTAGCCAACATCTGTTATTCATACAAAATTTCTCTTACTATTTTTTGATGCATTTCCCCTTTTTACTCTTCCTCCTTCAAGACACAGTGCCCATCTCTCTGCTCTATTTCAAACTGTCTTCCTCATTGGTCTCCTTTGTTTCTCTGTCCTTCACTTCTATCTGGCTTTTCCATTTACATTTCTTCCCACAAGACTTGGCCTTTTATACACCTGCCTTACTCCCTCTGCACCATTTTCACTCTGCCTTGTGATTTTTTTTCTGCCGACATCACATATCAGCTGTAGTCTTGTTAACCATTTCAGTCTGCTTCCCCTCAGGACTGGCATTTGCTGTTGCTGACCAGTTTGAGATTGATAGCCCAAACAAAAATTCAGCAATTTGATAGCTCAGTTCTGTGCTGAATACTTAGCTTTTAATATTTTAGGTACTAACACAGTCATAGTTATCAACTAGGATCCAAATCTTTGACACACAATGATAAGAAAATAAAAAGGGAAAACAACAGAAGGAACAAGCCATCACCTAATAACAGATGACTAGACACCTCACATGACAACAAATGTTCTAAATGCCCATCCTCAATGTCCATCTCCAGATGCCTGAACACCAACATCTTCAATACGCAGAACAGCTAGTAATAATATTCATCAACTGGACACTCCTTAGATTTTTCAAAGACAAGTCTCTACTTTACTTGACCTGTAACTTTTGTGTAAGAGCCGCATATTTTAAAGCAATACAACAAATTCAAGGCTTTTGAATAAATCGATATATCATAAGCAAAACATCTGAATTGTATCTATTTTGCATCACCCTCAAAAACATTCTCAAAATCCTTGAACGTTTTATATGGCTGTCTGGAAATCGACTTAAATCAGTCCACCTTCCACCCCAAAAACCAGTCAAATTATGCTAACCACTTATTCTAAGTAGAAGTGATCCTTCATTCTCTTTCCCAAACAAATCCTTTCATACTTCCTTACTATCAGCACTAAATTCAAACTTCCCTTCTGAATCTTTTAATGCACATTTGGTGGGCTCCAAACAATGCAAAGCTAAGGCCTCGGGTGGTGAATGGGCAATGTCTGAATCATCAATTCAATACACGGCAAGAAATTCCACGATTTGCCAAAGAAAACTGTCTGTATGTTTTTGGTTCTGCTCGCTCAAACAATTGCAAGATGGTCTTCCAAATCCCACATCACTGTTCAAAGAGTTTATTGTGTCTTGAAAAGACTGCTCACAATGTTATTCCTAACCTCTTGTTAGAGTGACATACTCCAAACTAAGCATACAAACTTGCTTACGTAACGACAAAACTCTGAATTCTTTTTGCACTGAGCACTGTATTCATTTGTGGGAGAAAGCAAAGACAACGTTTCCAAACAGCATGAGATATTCAAAATTTGCCTCAGCTTATCCATACATAGTCAGATGTCACGTTTAACAGCTTCCAGGTGAATAGGTAAGATTCTCTTTGACAACAATAACTGGTTTATAAGTTTCATCCCAGCCTAAAAAGAAACAGTCTGTGTTTCTAGGTCAAACCGACATTTGTTGAGAGATAAAATTTTGATTGAATATTCTGTAAAATCTTAGGTGCTCTTCAAAGTGTAAACCTCTTCACCTAGTTAACACAAAAGTGGAGGTGGAAAGAACTCATGTTGGTTACAAAAGCATTGCTGACACCTGAAAAAGAAACAGCCATGCTGTTAATTAACAGTTCTATTTCACCTTCCATTTCCTGGCCAGGCAACTTTTGCCATACTTGGGAAAAGTCCAAAAAGCAAGCTATGCAAATCTACTTGTTTTACTTCAGTGTCACAGCTGGGCATTCGGCCTTTTCCCCCGTTTAAAAAACAAATAGCAGCTGGACAGCTCACAATGGGTACTTATGTTTGCCAATGAAGGCAAACTATCCCACCGTGTTTAGAATTCCTGAGGCAATCGCCAAGTTGGTGAGTGATGGGAGATATAGTACACTGTGATTTGCAAATGGACTTTTAACGATATTCCACATGGAAGGCTGTTTAATCAAGAAGAATCCTTAGCTATGAATTCTTCGGCATTAGCTGAAGTGAATGGCTTGTATGGGTGGCTGATTATTATTGGAAAAAACTTTGGATGGAGTCTGGTCACTAGGGGAGTCCTACAACGATCCATGTTAGGTCCAGTGGTCTTCACAGTGATTGGCAGGGAGGCAACAGAAGAATAATTCTCTAGTTTGCTGATAAATGTGGGAGTTAAGACTTGAGTTTCACTAATAAACTTCAATGCTGATCTGAACAAACCTGGTGAGATGGAGATGATGGGATAATCTGCCCCTTCTTAACATATATTCTTCAATGTGAATAAATTTAGCCTCATTTATTTAGAGCATATTAAAATCCGTCAGGGCTGATGCTGTGGGTGTGTAGTAAAAACACTCAAGTTCCTTGAGAGATGTTAGAACATGGAACATGGACCATGGAACATGGAACATTACAGTGCAGTACAGGCCCTTCGGCTGTTGATGTTGCGCCGACCTGAGATACCAATCTGAAGCCTGTTTAACTTACATTATTCCACTATCATCCATATGTTTATCCAATGACCATTTAAATGCCCTTAAAGTTGGTGCGTCTACTACTGTTGCAGGCAGGGCATTCCACACCCTTACCAGTCTCTGAGTAAAGAACCTACCTCTGACATCTGTCCTATATCTATCACCCCTCAATTTATAGCTATGTCCCCTCGTGCCAGCCACCACCATCCGAGGAAAAATGCTCTCACTGTCCACCCTATCCAATCCTCTGACCATCTCGTATGTCTCTACTGAGTTGCCTCTTAACCTTTTTTGCTCGAACAAAAACAGCCTCAAGTCCCTCAGCCTTTCTTCATAAGACCTTCCCTCCATACCAGATAACATCCTGGTAAATCTTCTCTGCGCCTTTTCAATGCTTCCACATCCTTCCCACATTGTGGCGACCAGAACTGTACGCAATACTCCAAGTGAGGTGGTGTTTTGTACAGCTGCAACATGAACTCATGACTTCAAAACTCAATCCTTCCACCAATAAAACCTAACACACCATACACCTTCTTAACAACCCTATCAACCTGGGTGTCAACTT